>NC_050477.1:13070362-13701791 GCF_013373865.1 Monomorium pharaonis | reverse complement strand
CGTTTTGCCTGTTCCCCACCTACATGGCGCATATAGGGTAGCGCGTTTTTCAACGAGAACGATAACGACCCCGTGAAGTGGATAATCTTCGAATATGCCCAAGTATTGAGAGAGTTCGCAAATATTTGATTTGAAAATGTCGCCCACCGCACATTACGTTTAGCCGGTCTATTTCAACTTTCCGCTTTCTGTTTCTCATTGCAGATTATAATTGCGCAATAAATTTCAGTATTCTGTAATATTATTAAATATCTGATATAATTATAGATAAAAATAAATATATTTGCTTGAAGCATTTTGTTATCTATGTGTAAAAATATAAGAACCACACATATATAGTATAACAAAGAATGTAGTTCATAAAATACTTGGGTTTGGAATCAAGGTAGTTTCGAAGTCACCCTGTTGAAATGCCAGAGCCAAAAACAAAAGATGGGAATTATACTATAGTGCACAAGCCAAAACGTACATTTGGAGACGCACGTGAGATCGAACTTATAGGGTTGATGCGTGAGAGTTACCTGCCGACACGCATTTGTGAGTTATAAGATCAATACAGCGCGTGCACGCATATCCTCACGTACGTGCCGTCACCCTTCTGTGGATATGAACTTCGTTTTCCCACCCTATCGCATCTATTCAGAAAAAAAGAGAAAAGTCGTTGATGCATACATACACACACACACACACACAAATATATATATATATGCGGTGTCTAAAACTAAACTTTCTACAAAATATTACATACACTGAAAGAAAAAAGAAATATTAACGATCAAATATTTCTTGTGACGTTTTGTTCGATATTTATCAATTATAAAAAATTTGATTGTGATGACGAAATGTACTCTCAATGTATACAATTCATTAAATCTTGAGAAGATACATGTAGAGGAATTTATAATGAAACATGTAGCGATAAATGAATTTCCACGGAAAACACGAGCGATATTTATTCGCGAGATTTGACAGGCACCGATTTGCTCGCTTCATTATCTCACGCGATTCACGCGTTTCGTCGCTACCCATTTTAATTAAGTCGCATACATGACACAGTGGGAACGTTCGCAACACTCTCTTTCAGATTTCAAAGATCGATATTTCCCGACACCCCGGTGGATATGTGCGTGCGTCGGCCGGGTCGCGTATGCGTGAGCGCGTACGTGTGTGAACGAAGGCTCGCATGCCGACGCACATCACACCCGCACAAATGAGCCGAGTTAATAATGCACTCATTATTTTATCAATACCCAGAATATCGGGTACGACACGTCCCGCGTATATGGCTGGAAGGTGCTCGCAACCACTCTGTTCGTCTGCTCGCCGATACCTGCCGCCACCACCGCCCTTCACGACTATACTATTCCCAGGTTGACTGACTGTGGGTGGAGAGGAGAAAGAGGAGAGAGAAAGAGAGAGAGAATCGTGCAAGAGGGTTGAAACGAATTTATGGCCGAGGCATATAACTCGCGCTTGATGGCGAGCTCGTTTCGAAATTGCCCGACCATGTAACAACTGCGAACATTAATATTTGATTGGCTATACGTGCGGTGGACTTTACAAAAAAATGTACCGTTTTTCCCTTTTTTTTCTTTTAGCTAAATTTGATGGCACACTTCGAGAAAAGTTTCAATCTATTAATTGTCCATGATATATGTTCACTCGAGCTATTAATCGCGATGATTAACAGCAATTTTTTTTGTATGAAAATACACCTCTATAATTCACGAAATTCATTTTTACGATAATGTGAAATTACTGGTAAGCACGACACATGCATACGCGCACACGTATGCATACGCTCCACCAAGATTAAATGCGGTAATTATATACTCTAATTAAAAAATAATCATTGTATTCACACATACATTATAAGCGCATTAAAATCTCGCGCTCGCCGTAAAACCTTGTTTCGATATATCGGCAAATTGGCCTTGCACGAAATCGCGTGCACGTTTGCAATTCGTTAAAGTTCGTGCAAATAATATCGGTCGCGCATCAATATCTGCTCGTTTCAGCCGCAAGTGCACGCAAGGATACGCGAAGGTACGCTTAGCGTACGGTTCATGCCACAGTGATGACAATAAATTACGGAAAAAGGCAGATTGCGCGTCGCGATATAATGATCGCCTTGTGAAAGTAATAAACCACCACCCGCTCTCCCAGCGCTCGAGCGTTTGTTCGTTGTTGGAAACGACAGAGTGATCGGAATCGACGGCGTGCATAATCAGACCTGCGGTGTCTTTTACGGCCTAGATCGCTTATCGGCGACTGGAGTAATAATAGCGATACGCACGCTTGGCGTGTCTGTCATTTTAGCGTGAAAGCGAATAAAAGCGTCGCGTCGGACAGTTGATGTAAGCTGTTTCAGTAGAACGAGCAAAACAAGAAGAAGGGAAAAAAATACACAAAGAAATGAAGGGGGATAGAAGTGCATGTCTCACGCGACGGCGACACCCCTTCCTATAAATACCTCGCAATGTTATAAAATATGTAAATGTATCCATCCGCATTCTGTGTTCCCTGACGTTAATCTTTTTATCCATCAGTCTGCCTCTGTATTGTAAAGCGTTTACAAGTTGTAAAAATAATCGTGATGCTTCGAAGTAAACTTTGATTTTTTTTTTCGCTTCAGCGACGACTGACGAGATTATTGAAGAGATTTCATTATTATTCAAATACTAAAAAGATAAATTAATTACGAATTTAGATTATTCTTAGCTTTTTTTTCAAAGCCAATCGGTAAAACGTTAAACACATTAAGCTACAGCTATTTGATCAGCGTTATCGCGTGTTGTATGATGTACAAATCGATTGATAAGTCTTGATGCATTAATGACCCTTTTCGACCGCACAAAGTACACGGCGCAACTTTAACAAGGTGAGTAACTGTCAGCAGCTTATCTGACCAAACCTATCACTTCTTATACGCGCGCGCGTGTCTCTGTGTGTGTATGTGTGTGTCGTGTTGGTACCCGGGCATGTGCGAACGTACGCGTGTTCGTGCAGACAATTTTAAGGCTTAAAATCGGCTAGATAAGCGAGTAGCAGGTAGCAGGTGTCACGTCGACGACGATAGCCGCTGCGAGATACGAATTTAAAGGAAGTACAGACGTATGTAACCGTATGCGAAAGAACTTTAGTAAGATTAAGAATAATCGATCTGTTTTGTAATTGATTATCATCACGATAATGTAAAAGAGAGATACCCGCCTTCGTGATTATCTATTCATATAATCAACAATGATTATATATAACTTGTATAAAATGAATTTTTTTTACAAGCGCTCAAAGGATTTCGGTAGCTACTTCGAAAGCTATTTCCTCATACTTATATATAATTAAAAGTAAAAATATTATTTAGTTTAATAAATATTTAATTATTAAAATAGTTAAGTTTTTACAAATTTTTTAATTTATAAATTTTAAATATTTTAAATAGGTTGTTTTATTTATGTAAAATTGTATGGATAAAAATTGTCATCTTACAACAATAAATATTGTAAAGCTAATCATTCCATATTGTTAATTGCAATAGATACTTAATTAAAAATCAATAATTTGTGCCGCTGTTATTATGAAACGCTTAAATTCTTCTATTTTCTCAGGCCAGCGGTTTCAAGAAATTTTCGAGAAACTTTCGTCGAGTTAAATAAGGAGCCACAATTAATCACTTACTGTTTTTCAACGGGTACTCGTACATCCGCGTTTAACGCTGTTTCTCATGGCTCAAACTTCCCGTGGACTTTTAACAAGATGGAATCTTGTTAAGCTCTCCTAACTTCGTCGACATCGCCAAAACTAACTTTAAAAACTGTTTTGGTGAAATATACGAATATTAAAAATACCGTGAGTTAGTGTGTAAATTATAGGTATAGATGAGCCATTAAAATTAAATTTTAATTTCTAATAGTTAATTAATTGTCTGTCTTGTAAGCTGGTCATTACGACTGAATCCATGATAATTTCAGTTAAATATGATTTTAGTTAAATATGACATATAATGAAAATTTCAAACTAACTCCATCTTTGAGCTCTCGAAAATCTTATACGGTATTTTAATAATAAAATGAGAGGTTCAGACGCTCGACCTGCGTTGGCGGTGGACTCATTAATTTCTTGGGCAGAGTTTCTAATTGGCTGCCTGATCTTTTATTTATGACAAGCATCGATTTTACTGCGAGAGAAAAGTTCCACGTTAATAACGTTAGTTAAATCCTTTCGCGTGCCTGCGAAGCGTATATTTATGTATTCCATTTTACGCATTTCATTTTAACGACTCTGCTTCGTTTACAAAGGAAAGGGACATGAGGCTCTTCTAGAGAACCAACCTTCGCTTTAAATTTATATCAAAAATCGCGACCCGGAAAATATTGTAGGTCAAAGGAAGAGACGGAAGAAATAGATGAATCTAATATTGCATTTATACACCGATAAAATGCCGCATATATTATAGATATAACATCACTAGCTTAGAGAAAATCACCGCCGTCTTTTCATCCTCGATCTTGCAACGGCATTCAGAAAGAGGCTGGAAACAAGAAAGGGAATCCTTAAATTCATCATCGGAGGCCGACGCTTCTCAAAGATACGGGTCGTTAAGCTGGGAGCTTATGATTCACGATCGGCTTTGTATCCGCGAAGTCCGACTGCTCCAACGAGAGAGGACCAAACAGAGAAGAAGAAAGGAACCGATACCGGCGGAGGAAGAAAAACCAGGCCTACGATCCTCCGCGTCGGGGATAATTGAGGGTTCTGTGAATCAATACACCGCACCGGGGCGCGCGGAACGATATGCCGGGAGGCTCGCGGGATTTCGAAGTATAATGCCCGGTATCCGAGATATAATTAAGGCGACTTTTCAATTTAACTCCGATATTTTAAAAGATATAATTAAGGGCCAACCCACCACTCAGCGACGAGGCCACTAATTGCGCGAGGGGGGATCCCCGAGGGATATTCGCCTGGAGGGTAGGTGGAGGCATTTCTATGCCTGGCGTACCTATGTATATATATACATATATATATATTCGCGTACAACTATACGTATCCTACACGTATGGTACGGCCATACCCCGCACCATCGGTGCGCCGCAGCACGACACGAAACACACCATGGACACGTCCTGCGGCACGCCATGGAACACGTCTACCACGCCATGGACGTTCCCCCGGGAACGATCCATCCACATCTCTCGCGCTGCTCCTCCGTCGTTCACGGAACACCGCTCCTGTTTCTTCTCTCTCGCGACCATGTTATTTTTTTTCATCTCTCCTCTACGTCCTCCTCTTTCCTCGTAATACTTCTCTTTCCGCATCCTCCCTGTTATCAGGCCCAAGGTCAACCGATCGAAGGTAATTTTCTCGTCCCAATCGCTTCCGCTTGTCCCCCGAGAACGATCCGTGCTCCTTTTTTTTATTCTAGTGCGTTGCTCCTTTTTTGCGTTATACTTTCCCTCTTTTCCTTCCTACATCTTTCTCTCTCTCTCTCTCTCTCTCTCTCTTATTTCACGTAGCCGTTCTACAAATTCGAGGATGACGAAAGGACAGGAAGGGAAGCATGGATGGAAATTGGTTCGAGATGCATTCGGCCATCGGCGAACTGGATAAAACTTTTCGGGTGCAAGCTCAAATTAAAAGTACCACCAGTCCTAGGGGAAATTTTCGATGACGAACGTGTTCGACAGAATTATCGGTTTCAACTTTTTCTGATTGCCCGACACGCAGACAGTATAAGGTATATACATAATGTAAAACTGTAATTTATAACGACTTTTAGAGAATTAAAATATAAAATTTGCTAAAAAATGATACATATATGTGACAAATGCATAATATAATAATGAAATACGTTTTACAACATTTTCGTTAAGTACCACTGTGAACGTATCAATTTCGTGCTCAATAAAGCGTATTCATACTATTTAAATTCTCACGAAGAGCTGCGGAATATCAGCGCTGAAGAAATTGAATAAGCCGTGTTAAATTGCCGAAATTTCCAATCGGCAAAGTCTTGTTCGCGCGGAGACCAGTGATCGATTTAACTGACTCGATCGGAACGAGACTCGCAATTTCGGACGGTGTAATTACGTGATAAAAGTGGAGAGAATGGCTTTTTTCGCAAGAAAATACGTTGGGGCTGTATATAGTGTAGATTTCAAATTAAATTACGCTATTTACACATGGTACAGTTCCAATGCAGTTTACTTAATAATATTGAGAATTTTAATATCATGATGTATAACGAAGATTAAATTTCCTTTAAATCTTCAAGTAATTAACCTCTTTCGATTTCAGGAATGAGAAGGCATTGACGATACTTTATCTCCAAATCATCATTCAATTGTCAAATTTCCAAACAGAATATGTTAAACTTGATACTTGTAAGCTAACAGTTCGTTTCGAAGAAAATGCTCAAAAAGAAAACATTTAAAGATATAAAAATATAAGAAATATTTCCCAATATATCCGATTCCTTTTGTGATCCTTTTTTATCTTTTTCTTTCGAGGCAAACGCTGACGATGCAAATGACGATGGAAATTCCGGAAGCAGGAACAAAGCTCGAACAGGACGAAGCGCCAAATATTCTCATCGCGTTGCTAATGCTTTCGTATATTACGGAAATCGCGACACAGTGTTGCACAAGACGATAAGATTTGGCGGATGTATTCGCGACTGCTAGACTTTATGAATGCGATTTAAGCAGGCAAAGTCACGGCGCGTCTGGCTCTCTCCTCCGTACAATATCGTAATCAAAGCCACCACTGTCTTCCCTGGTTGTTACAATAGCGTCGTTCGAGAGGGATAGACCGTCGTCGCCATCATCATCGCCGTCGTCCTCGTTGGCACTCAAAGCTAAAACGACACTAATCATCGAGCTACGAAGCGACGAGAAATAATGGATTTCATCTCGAAACTATCGTCTGGAGTACCAATACAAACTGTTAATGCGCGATCAAAGCGTATTATTTAGTAAAAACAAATTAAAGAGATTAATTAACACTCGTACTTCATTATTTGCGTTTACTCGCGTGAATATTGATCAGTTCGAGTGCGTAATCTGTATAGTTGAGATATAATAAATCTATTTAAAATATCACCAAAATTGCCACAAACAATGGTAAATTATTTGAAGATCTTGCAGGATATCGACATTGAATATATGTATGTATATGTATGTGTGTGTTAAATAATTCAAGTATTTTAAATTGTTAAATAATTTAAGTATACTTTAATGATAATTAAGATGATGTCAAGTTCCAGGATCATTAGTAATTGTAAATACATTACAGATGATAATTGAGATTGTATTTGTAAATATCATTGCCGCGACATTTTATGTCGCGAAACTAGGCTTGATAGTGACAGGGAAGTTTACTGTAGTAAGTTAAAGGTCCTTTACATAGAGAATTCTCTTTGATAAGAACTCACGACATCGTCACATCGATTTCTCAAAGTATTGCCAAGGGCCGACCACAAGGTTAGCGAGTTTCGTCGGAGAGGTTCACCAGGATTGACCCCTCGAACATCAAAGGAAACCTCAAATCGATGGGGTTGCCCCGATTCAATTTATCCTTACCGATTTTATCGCTACCGGCGGGTATCCCTCTTCTTTCTAGGAATAGGCACACCTTTCATTCGTTATTGAAGCCATGCGGGGATCGGCGATTTCCGACGATTGGATGACGACTCCAAAAAAAAAAAAAAGAATCGTGTCTGTCGACCTCTCATTCCTGAGATCGGAAGGGACCCATTACCGGTTAAGTTAAACAAAGGAGATTTGTTACTTAGATTGGGATAAAGAAAACCATCGATATTTCTGGATGTTGTTACTTTTGCGACATTATTTTGAAATATTAGGACTATAAGAAAATTTGAGACGGCAATTAAATGGGCAAAACGCAAATTAAAACGGAAGTTATGATAATAATCCTGTAACTACGAAAGATTTCAATATACTTGTAGCAAGAAACGGAGGGCTGCCGGTTACGGCGACGTCGCGCGATTAAATATTTGTAGAATCGTCCCTTAGAGTTCGCGTTTCGCCGACGAGAGAGAGAGAGAGCAAGAGAGAGGGGGGGGGGGATGCGGAGCATTTATAAATCCGTGAAGTCGGGAATTAACGACCGCGACAACCGAACTGTGCCATTGTCTTGAGAAAACTTCGAGCCAGATCGACGGAACTTTTCTCAGATGGCGAAAGGGCGTGCCCGTTCATAGGACGTCTGTCGGCAGTTAGCAAAGTATGGCACGCTCGGGGGAGCGCCCGATATGATTTCACGCAATTTCAGGGACAGAGGAACATTGTGAACCTTGGTGGAGTGGCTGCAAGGGCGGAGGGACGAGGGAAAGAGTACGGGTGGGAGACGAGGAGGGGGACAAAGGAGCTCTGAGTAGAGCGATTAGCACGGCCCATTGCGCGATGCTAGTGGCACACAACAGCAACCCTGTTCAACTTGGACCGTTTCCAACCATCTAGGACTATCCTTTATACTGACAAAATCGTCCTGAGTACAATTGCTGACATATGGCCGAGGTAAAAAGTATTTTTGTGGAAGTTACATCATGTGCGGGTGGCGCCGTATCATTGATAAAAGAGAGAGAGAGAGCATATTATTTAGACAAATAAAGCATTATTTAGCATTATTTAGAATTCTGCGATAGAAGGAAGTAGGAATAGAAGGGTGGTTCTGACCCATGGGATCTCAGGGGGGTGAGGGGCGGGGGGGGTATGACGTCACGGGGGGTATGACGTCACGGGGGGAGGGGGGTATGACGTCACGGGGGGTATGACGTCACGGGGGGGTATGACGTCAGGGGGGGAGGGGTATGACGTCACGGGGGGAGGGGGGTATGACGTCACGGGGGGTATGACGTCACGGGGGGGTATGACGTCAGGGGGGGTATGACGTCGCGGGGGGTATGACGTTGCGGGGGGGAGGGGGGGGGGGCTTATCAGTGTAAACATTTTTATATAAACTCAGTTGTAACCTGATATAAACATTTTTATATAAACTCAGTTGTAACCTGATATAAACAAATCCCAGCCGCTTATCAGTACAAACTTTTATGTAAACAACATGCTAGTTGTAACCTGATATAAACAAATACCAGTCGATAACCGTTTATCGGTATGAGCATTTATGTAATCTCAGTTGTAATCTGATATAAACAATTACTTAAATCTTTCTAAGTAAAACTATATGCGAGCTGCAACCTGATATAAACAATTAGACCCTGCGGCTAAGGGTAGGTATAAACAATTTTTATCTATGGGTTTTTCTGTCACTTATCAGTATAAACATTTTTAAGTAAAATAATATGCGAGTTGCAACCTGATATAAACAATTAAAAATTTCTAAGAATATTTATTGCACGGAGCGCCGAATCGTCGGCAGCTGATAAATTTATTTGGTAGCTCTTGGAAGCTAAAAAAACAAATAACGTTAACCATATCCGGTAGCTGCTTGTTATAAACAAATTTTTTATCTCACGGAGCGCCGAACCGTCGGCAGCTTAAATTTCTAGATAATGAATCGGCAGTGAGCACCGGTAGCTAAAGTATTTAAACATTTGATCGACATTTATCACCCGACAGCTCTAAGCGGCTATTTATGCATAACTATAAACAAATGTATGAGACAAAGGGCTAAGGGTGAAATATAATTGGTCTGGAAGAGCACGGTGCCACAGTAAGCGTGAAGTCTTCAACCTGAACGAATCAAAGTCCTGTGAATTAATTTCTAAGTATCGTGAAATTTATAACTTGAAAAATGGCTAATCAGTTAAATAAAGTGGAAATTATAGATATCGCGGACGATACAGAAATTATAGATATCGCGGACGATACAGAAATTGTGGATATCGCGGACGATATAGAAATTGTGAATATCGCGGACGATATAGAAATTGTGAATATCGCGGACGATATAGAAATTGTGAATATCGCGGACGATAAAGAAGATATTGATATTGCAGGCAGTGATTATGAAAACTCCAACGATGAAGATATGATAGTGATTGATGATTTCGAAAATTTCTACGAGGATGATGAAGACAGCTTAGTATCCGATGCTAGTGATTCTACGAGCTATTCCATTGATGTTGTCGATCGCGTGGAAAAATGTGTTTCACACGAAGATTTTCTTAACTTGAACGAGCGTTCCGAACATTGCGCATTATTTTTCTTTTATTCTACGGGTGGTGCTCTAGCTCTCTGTGCCGAGTGTATGATTGACATGTGGGACATTAGAAAAGGCATGAGTGCTGTTAGGGAGCATCAAACGGATCGGCTAGAAAATTTGGATCATAGGGCTTGCTCGAATTGCCGTCAATCCATGTACGTGATAATTCCGCGCAACATGTGCCCAGTGTGCGGCTTGTAAAGACTTTAAATACATAACCGTACAACATGGATCAGGAGGACATTGAAGATATCAAATATGTTCTTAACAATAAACGAATATCACCAGTGCAATTTATACGCGATCGAGAACTTGGTATACGTGGAACGCTTGAACGCGTTGCGATACATAGAGTGTATATAAAGAATGAATCTATTTATCCCTGGCCTTATCACGTGAGACAGGAAATATATACCATGGCATTGAATCAGTGTCCGAATGATGAAATCGCTAAAAAGATGCTACGTGAATACGATACTATGTACATTAAAATTCCTGCTGGTATTGGAAGGTGTATCAAATTGTTGATAAATAATATGGTTAAAGTGTTCTTAAAAAAATCCTAAAATAACAAATATGCTGCGCACGTATGATGATTTTTTTAATGCATGCAATCGTTATGCTTATAAAGACGATGAGAATAATGATCATTTTGGGATCATGATGAGAACCTCTGTTTACATTCTGCATGAAAAAGAATGCAAAAAAATGCACTATGAAGTGCAAGATTCGGTGCGACGCTGCAAATCATGTAGACGTGTCACGTGCAAGTGCTCCGTTGAAGAATGTAACGTGATTTAAAAAGTGCGAAAAGACGCTAAAACATGGAACAATTCGATTTAGAGGAACGCGAGCTCTTGGAGCAAGCGAACAGAGTCGTTACTTTGGGCGAGTGTTTTACGTGGTTGCAGCGATGTGATGAGTGTGTACAACGGCTCGAGGAACATAGCCGCGTCAAGCGTTCTCGGCTCGCCGTCGGATATAAACAATCGTTGGTGGCGAGAATCGCGCGACTCGAGGGTGAAAAGACAAGATTACAAAGACGTTTCGTGCACGTCGGCGGTGATTACGCGAGTGATAACGCGGAAAGACTCGTGTGGCGCGAGATAGATACCGCGTTTGAGAATCGCGTGCTGACCGGTGCGGTTATCAATACTAACTATATCGAGCCGCGACAATTTCTCGAAGACGCCGGGGGTATAGTGCTCGAGCGTGTGCGGGGCGCTCTACAAAAACACAACTGTGTAAAAGTAAACACCGCGTTCAACGGTGTATTTGTGACTGGTGAAAAAAGCGCTAATAAGAGTATCACCACAAAAAATTGTGAACTCTTTCAAACGTTGGATTTAGACCAATGGTACGAGCGGTGTGTTATCGAGCCCACGTTAGCGTCACTTGAAGAGTTTCAAGAACGCGATAGCGGGTGGGCGCTTTCACGAATTCTCAATTTAACTGTAAACGTGAACAAATATAATCCTCTACACGCGGGATGTTACGTAACATTGCCGCGAGAAATAATGTTGAAAAAAGCAGTTGTGAACATTAAATCGAATGACAATGCGTGCTTTGCATGGTCAGTGATCGCCGCTCTATATCCTACAAAGAAACATAGTGATAGAATGTCATTGTACCCTCATTATACGACAGTCTTAAAGTTCGACGACATCAAGTTTCCCGTTATATTAAAAGACATTGGGAAATTTGAGAGACTCAACGATGTGTCGGTCAACGTGTACGGGATCGAAGAGGATAAAATTTTTCCACTACGGCTCACGGATAACAAGAGGGAGAAGCATGTCAATCTTTTGTACGTGCAAGATCCGGGGGATAACAACGTGGGTCACTTCACATGGATCAAAAATCTGTCCCGCCTGGTGGGATCGCAATTGAGCAAACATGTATGCAAGAAATACATTTGCGATCGGTGAGTAATAATTCTTAATGAATGTGTTTATAAATTGTTTCAAATAACAGTAAAAAAAAATATTTTTTTCCTTTGTTATTTGCAGATGCCTACATTACTTCAGTTCCGATGAAAAGTTACAATCGCACAATGTGGACTGCCAAAAGTTGAATGACTGTGCTGTCGAACTACCAGATGAAAAAGATAAGTGGCTGAGCTTCCGTAACATACACAACAAGGAACGAGTGCCCTTCGTCGTATACGCCGATCTCGAATGTGTGCTGCGGAAGATGCAACCTGACACGGAGTCGACGACATACGCCTACCAACAACACGAGGTATATAGCATAGCGTATTATGTGCGATGTTCGTACGACGATACGTTATCCGTGTATCGGTTTCGTCGCGATCCCGATTGCGTGTTGTGGTTCGCTAAGCAACTTGAAGATTTAGCACATAACGTTAAGATTCGTTTATGCGCCAATGTCCCCATGGGGATGTTATCGAAAGAACAATTAGAGGCATACCGTAGCGCGACACATTGCCATATTTGCGAAAAACCGTTTGCGCCGGATGATAAGCGGGTGCGCGATCATTGCCATCTGACCGGTCGTTACCGCGGTCCCGCGCATTCGCTTTGCAACCTCTATTATCAAAATGTGCTATACATACCGGTAGTCTTCCATAATTTATCCGGATACGATTCTCATTTTATTATCAAGGAAATAGCCACAGCGTTCAAAGGAAAAATTGATTTATTACCCATCACGAAAGAAAAGTATATTTCTTTTACAAAGCATGTCATAAGTACCGCCGATAAATTAGACGCACATAATCACATAAAGTTAAGATTTATAGATTCATATAAATTTTTAAATGCTAGTCTTGAGAAATTAGCATCATTTCTGGATAAAGAAAATTTAAAAATTGTACGTTCCGAATTTTTACACTTATCCGACGCAGAATTTGATTTATTGACACGGAAAGGCGTATTTCCATACGAGTACATTGACCGCGTCGAAAAATTGGAAGACACATGTTTACCACCACTCGAATCCTTTTATAGTTCTCTGACCTCCAATACAGTATCCGAGAGCGATTACGCACACGCCGTCAACGTCTGGCATCGGTTCTCAATTCGAACGTTGGGTGAATATAGCGATCTATATCTGAAAACGGATGTCTTGTTGTTAGCTGACATTTTTGAAAATTTCCGCGATAAATGTTTAGAAAGTTACGGTCTCGATCCCGCGCATTATTACACTCTCCCCGGATACACGTGGGACGCTATGTTAAAATATACCGATATTACTTTTGAATTGCTTACGGACATAGACATGATAATGTTTATCGAACGCGGTATACGCGGTGGTCTGAGTCAATGTTCAGGCAGATACGCACAGGCTAACAACAAACATATGCAGACGTACGACCCATCGAAACCATCGTCGTACCTTATGTACTTTGACATTAATAATTTGTACGGCTGGGCGATGTGTCAGCCGTTACCCTACACTGAATTTCAATGGGTCGAAGACGTTTCAAATTTCGACGTGAACGCTATCGCTCCGGATTCACCCACGGGATACATTCTCGAGGTCGATCTCGAGTATCCTCGAGACCTTCACGATCGGCACACTGACCTACCTTTCTGCCCGACGCGCGATAAACCGCCCGGCAAGCGAGAATGTAAACTTCTCGCCACGCTCTACGATAAAAAACGTTACATCATACATTACCGAAACCTACAGCAGTGTACGCGTCACGGTCTTTGTATCGCGAAGATACACCGCGTATTAAAATTCGCGCAATCTCCATGGCTATGTAAATACATAGAATTAAACACGCAATTCCGAACTCGCGCCAAAAATGATTTTGAAAAAAACTTGTATAAATTAATGAATAACGCGGTATTCGGGAAAACCATGGAGAATGTGCGTAATCACGTTGACGTTAAATTATTGACGAAATGGAAAGGTCGGTATGGTGTAGAGGCAATGATCGCGAAACCGAATTTTCATAGTCGTAGCATTTTTTCAGAGAATCTTATTGCCGTTGAACTAAAAAAACTCAAGATAAAATTCAATAAACCGATTTACGTAGGCATGTGCATTTTAGATATTTCTAAGACGTGTCTGTACGAATTTCATCACGAGTACATGCTACCTCTTTATCGCGACAAATGTAAAGTCATGTACACTGACACCGACAGTCTCGTATACCATGTCGAGTGCGATGATGTTTATGAGACGATGAAACGTGATATCGCTAGGTTCGACACGAGCGATTATCCGGTCGACAACGTGTACGGTATGCCTCTTAAAAATAAAAAAATACCGGGTCTAATGAAAGACGAAAACAATGGTGCGATAATGACCGAGTTTGTCGGACTTAGAGCAAAAATGTACGCGTTGAAGGTGGACGGGAAAAAAGACACCAAAAAAGCAAAAGGTGTAAAGAATAACGTAATAGCGCGAGCCATAACGTTCGAAGATTACACCCGCTGTTTGAGAGATGAGATCGAGATGACGCGTTGCCAGTCGTGTATACGATCCAAGTTACACGAAGTATACACGGTAGCCGAAACGAAAATTGCTCTAAGTCCGTACGACGACAAGAGATATCTCGTACCCGATTCAATCGAAACGTTACCGTGGGGACATTATCGGATACCCTTATAATATATAGTTGTATATATTTTATCTTTTGCGCATGATGTACTTTTAATTTACCATGTATTTTATATTTTACATATATTTATTAATTTTACATCTAGCGTTTCATATATTTTATAGTTTATATTTATTATTTTTTACATTTTACACTTATTTTATAATTTTACATTTAGCGCTTCATGTATTTTATATTATACACATATATTACATTTTATGTATTTTTTATGAACTTTTTTTTATACTATTGTAATTTGTATTTTATAGTACGCATTTTTTATGTTAATTTTCTATTAAAAAAATTAATACTAAGAATAATTAAAGTTGATTACATTTTATAGTTTTACATTATACATTTTATAATACGTATTAATAAGAAAATGTATTAAGGATGATCAATGGATGGATAGGTAATAAAGAAGTCTCGTATATACTTATTATTAAAAAAAACTGTATTTTTATTTTTATAAATTTACATTACACTTTTATATGATTATAATAAAGAAAATATTCTTATATGACATTGTCTTTGTGAATCCACGAATTATGTGATCCATCGAATCCCAACCACTTGACGTAAACCTTGTCACCCTTCCTGCGCAATACTTTCTCCACGAGATACACGTCCGGGTGAGTCGCACGATGCAACTCGTGCTCGTAGAACGCTCCAACTATAGATGTTCCGCGATAATCCTCTAGTAAATAAGTTACGGGATTGGTATGCTGTACTTTAATAATTTTAAACACCTCGGTTGTCCAATTCGGTGTGTAACCCTTTTCAAAGACTGTCTTAAATTTGCTCACGCGTACAGAATCACCAACTTTAAATTTCGCTCGACCAGCAATCTTTATCGAACTGTACACCGTATTCAAGAGTCTTTCAGCCACAGCAGGGGTTACGTCGACGGGTCGCATACCGATAGTTCGGTGTTTCCGAGAGTTGTAATTTGACACGAGATCCGGTAACAGGTCAATCCACTTGTAATTGCCGTTGAGTGTAAACTTCTTCCACATGTCGTTTTTCAGCGTACGGTTAAACCGTTCGACGACCGATGCCTTCATTACCGAGTACGTTGAATAATGATTGATATCATGTTTTTTCAATATTTTCTGCACATCGGCATTGTAAAACTCTTTTCCCTTATCAGTCTGTAAATTTTTCGGGCATCTTGCGCTCTCTCGAATTATCTCGACGATAGCATCAGCTGTATCGCTTCCACCCTTGCTCTTGAGCGGAACGGCCCACGCGTGCTTGCTCAACACATCGATGACGGTGAGTATGTAGTGATAGCCTTTGTTGAAACGTGAGTACGGAATCATCTCGACGATATCAGCCTGCCATAGATCGTCGTAGCCTCGAACTATGACGTGTCTTCGTTGAAAACTTCTTCTCGCCGGAGCATGCAGTTCCTCGACGAGTCGTCGCCTTTCGGAACTAATATTGGATTTCGGTGGTTTCATGGATCGCATACCGATCGTTCCTGTTTTTTCTATTCCGTTTCCATTCTTTGTCTGTTCTGTTCCTGTTTTTTTCTGTTCCGTTTCTGTTCCGTTTCTGTTCTTTTCCTGTTTTTTCTGTTCTGTTTCTGTTCTTTCCCTGTTCTGTTCCCGTTTTTTTCTGTTCCGTACCCGTTCTGTATCCGTTCCGTTCCTGTTTTTTTCTGTTCCGTTTCCGTTCTTTTCCTGTTTTTTCTGTTCTGTTTCTGTTCTTTCCCTGTTCTGTTCCCGTTTTTTTCTGTTCCGTACCCGTTCTGTATCCGTTCCGTTCCTGTTTTTTTCTGTTCCGTTTCCGTTCTTTTCCTGTTTTTTCTGTTCTGTTTCTGTTCTTTCCCTGTTCTGTTCCCGTTTTTTTCTGTTCCGTACCCGTTCTGTATCCGTTCCGTTCCTGTTTTTTTCTGTTCCGTTTCCGTTCTGTACCCGTTCCATTCCTGTTTTTTTCTGTTCCATTATGTTCCGTTTCTGTTCTTTTTCCGTTCTGATACTGTTTTTTTCTGTTCGGTTTCTGTTCTGTACCCGTTCTTTCACGTTCGTTTCACGTTTGAATTATCTTTTATCACTGCTTTCTATCGTCTTTCAGCAGTGGTTCTTTGTCTTCCGGTCTTACCGATCGATCAGACAATCGTTCGTAACTATTCCTGAATTGATTTACAACCGTTCGGTAACCGTCCGACAATCGTTCCCGAGTCGTTTGATAGCGATCCTGCACCGTTCGATAGCTATTCGACAACCGTTCCTGAACCGTCCGCTGTTGATTCAGGAACCGCTCAAAATTATTCGTTAAACGTTCGTAACCGTCTTTTCGCCGTTCGTTATTACTCATTGTTTTTAATCTTGATACGATATGGGTGACATCGATCAATCGACTGACACGTTTCGCGATTACGCAGATTAATTTATAATAAGACCCGCTTCGCGAAGTTCTTCGATGATGGACAGAATCTCGTTGTCGTGCGCGTTGTGACCGGCTCGACGCGATGCTTCGAGTAACCGCAGACGATCTACCAGTTCATTGGGATTGTCCCAGTGCACGTAATCGATCGCGTTATCATTTAACGTCATAGCGTGAGGTAATCCCTTTCCAGATTTCTTCGTTTTCGGCGTAGGTTCGATCGACATTAACGGTGCGATCAGGTGTTTGTACTTGTATCCTCTGTTGCTTCGTAATTGACTGTCCTTGGTGTAATTGCGTCTATGCACGTTTGTAGCAAACAATATGCTTTTGTACTTTTGTAAATCATCATCTGTGTAGATGTCATCGGCGGGGATTTTCTTGAAGATCAATTCGTAAAGACCAGGTGTACCAGCGTAACGTACATTGTCGATAATTATATTATCCTCGTTGTCCACATCGAAATGTTTATTACCGAGCATCATTCCATTATTCTCGAGACGAACACCGTATATATTGTCTATGTCTACATCGCTCTCTCGGTTACCGCTCAGGACAGTCACGACATATTTTTGACTCAGCGGACCAAATTGAGCTTGCAATGCTTTTCGTCCTTGCGACGTCTGTAATTGATTTCGAACAATCGTCGCAAGCGAGTCATCCGTCGTTTCGAAAACATTCTCAAGCGATTCTATCGGTTGTACGGTTGTAGGACGCGGTGTAGAGGTTATCATTGGTACGTCGTTTGAAATTTGTAAATGATTAGATTTTTGCGGTGTTGCAGAGATATCGAACGAGACGTTCGACCGTTTTTTCTTACTGGCATATTCTTCCCCCTCTTCCTTCTCACGTTTACGGGTGAACGAAACGTTACCGATCGGCTCCTCTTTTATCGCGCGTACGCCGGAATTGTCAATAATCTTTTGCAGCGGTTCGATCAACGGTTCAAAGTGTCTCTTAGTCACGATATCCTCTTCGATCCTGCCGGTTTTTAGAGCACGATGTTTCTTTCGAATCGATTCGCTCGTTTTTTCAATTTCTCTCGCGATTTTCTCGCGCTCACGCATATCTTTGTTTTCAGCCATGTTAACAGAGAGTGTTGATCGCACGTTTCACCCCGACAAGGTATCAATAACGACTAACTGTTTCGCGGTATTGCAAACTCGTTAAATCCTCTTCTGTATCGCCCGTTAGCAAGTGCACTGTCCTTGTCTATCATCAAAAATCCATAATCACGCTGCCAACAATCGCGACATAATTCACTAAAGTCATCATACGACATGTCGGTGTTTACATGATCGTTGTACACATGTTTCAAGTTGGTACCGTCCTGCTTAAAGAGGATCAGCAGGTTGGCGTTATCGCGTATAAGATGTTTAGGTATTCTCGCGTACGACTGACAGAGATAAAAACAGTCGACGTTCGAGTGTCTACCCATTGAAAAATATTCTCTCACGACATCCTGCTTATCGCAAGCAACGTCATCGAAGACGAAAATCGAGTTTGGACGCGCCTCGCTCGGTGGAATGACGTCACTGTTATTGGAGAACGTAAAGTAACCGATCTCGTCCATCGACGACAACAAATTCTCCAGATATCGATATTTCGGCTGTTGTAGCGATTTCGAGTACACGTACACGTTCTCGAAATGTACACCGTGTGGACATTCCAACAAATTTATCAGAACGTTGGTTTTACCGCAGTTCGACGGACCGCAAATGATGGCGCGTATAGTATTCGGCAGCATCGCACCATGCTTACGCCTCACCCCGCCGTCTCCCATCGATTGTAATTTATCGTCGTAATTCGTTACGCAAATCGTCAAAGGTTGTCGCACGAATCTCATGTTTTCCGAATCTGATTACACATCGGAATCGAACGTCCTATTTATAGGTGTGTGAGTGCGGTGTACGATCTATGGAAATACGCCTTTGTATGTTTGCACATGCGTGATAGAGGTGTGTGCGTGTGTTTGTGAATGCAGCGCACGGAGAAAGAAACGTATGCGCGCGTCGTGTGTGCTAGAGAGGCGCTTGATAGAGAAAGACGTGTGTGTGTGTGTGTGTGTGTGTGTGTGTGTGTGTGTGTGTGTGTGTGTGTGTGTGTGTGTGCTAAAAAAGGCACTTACGCATGTGTATACGTAACAGAGAAGACGGTTACACGTGTATGCGTGCTAGAGAAGGCATGAGTATGTGCGCGTATGTGTGAACACAGCGTGTAGAGAAAGAAGCGTATCGATGGTCGCGTGCTAGAGAAAGCGTGAGTATGTGTGCGTATGTGTGAACACAGCGTGTAGAGAAAGAATATCGACATCAACGGTGCGACATCGCATATCGACGGTCGCGTGCTAGAGGTGTGTGTGCGTGCGTGTGTGCGTGCGCGAGTGTGTGTAAACGCAGTGTATGGAGAAAAGGAATGTATCGACGGTCGTGTGATGAAGAAAACATGCAGGATTGAGGGGTGATTAAAAAAAGATACGCGATATATCTATTATATATATATATATATTTAAAATATTAATAATAGAATTATAATGTATCGACAGTCGTGTGATGAGGAAAGCATGCAGGATTGAGGGGTGATTAAAAAAGATACGCGATATATCTATTATATATATATATTTAAAATATTAATAATAGAATTATAAACTGTATAAAATAATTATAAAACTAAAAAAAAGAAATTGTATAATACATTTTTTAAATACTACATATAACTATATCTAAATATAATCATAAAATATATCTAAAATAATATAAAATCTAAAATATAAAAAGTACTATATAACTATAAAAAATATATATATTTTTTTAATTTCTATAAAAAAAAATGTATTTTCTATTTGATCTAAAACGTAATTTGCGTAACCATTATAGTCCCAGTTTTCCGGGTTTTTTTGCTTTTCCACCACCTCCATTCCGAATAAATATCGTAAGTCAAAAATATCTTCGTAATTGTAATCGTTGTCATCTTCAATATCCCCCCATATCCAGTCATGATATTTTCGATCTATCCGGCGGCTGCACTGCACCCGCAATCGGTGCTGTTGAATGTTCACGTGCTGCGGAATGGATATCTCGGTTCTTAATATTACGTTGCCGGAACACATGCACTAAAACAAGCACAAAGTATATTATTTAATTATTTATTAAAAATACGCAATATATACGTTGAAATATAAAAAATGGTACTTACAATGATTGCAGGCAAATCGATGTATGCAGCCGGGTCTAATGCGGGAAAAGTTGTTGGATGGCGATGAGCCGTGCGCACCGCCTGCCGGCTATGGATATATATATATCCTATAGCCGGGAAACTTTTTGGAAGTGCTATATGCACCTCTTCCTCACAGCAAAGGCACTGCAAAAATGAATTAATATTAATATAAATTAATCTAAATGATATAAATTAATATAAATAATGTAAAAATAGGTAAGAAGTACTTACAACCAGTGCCATTGTTTCGGAATTGTAAAAGTCCATTGTGTCTTCGCAAAACTTCAGACTGAACTGACGGTCAGTCCGACTTCGAAGGCTACTGTTTATGATTTTGGTACTTATCATCCCCACGCTGTGGAGATGTCACTTGAGCCTATCGTCGATGCTCGAGTAAACTATAGCCCTGTGACGTTTCACTCATGGCTTGAAAACTATTTTTTCATAATAGTACTCGCACAGTTTTTTAAAGCAAATAATAAAAGAATTACTAGGAAACAAAAACCTCGCAGGAACCACTATTTATAGGCATGCAAAATCGCGCATCGCTCAGTAGCAAACATGTATCTCATACTATCACATCCCTCCAATATTATAAATTTGAGCGCTGAACAGTTACAATTCGTACCAAAGATCGTTCTGTTACGCGAGTGCGCCAACTATATCGAACACGTGTGGGACAAGCTCCCGGAATATATAAAGACTGATTTCGAAGTTCAACAATATCGTCGCTGCAACGAGCATTATAATCAGCCGTGGCAGCAAACGCACATCGACGGACCCGCGCCGTTGATCAAGAATTGTACCGAATGCCAGTTGTCGCAAAGGTAAAAAGCGGCTGCGGTCATCTTTTGAATCGCGCGATAAACGCGCTTCCATTCGAGCTACATATCCCCGGTTATCAATTTTGCGGACCGGGAACGCACTTGGAAAAACGATTAGCTAGAGGCGATAGGGGTATAAATCCGCTGGACGCGGCGTGCCGCGAACACGACATTGCGTATTCTCGCAGCAACGAGCTCGCCGACAGACACGTGGCGGACGAGATACTCGCCACGAAAGCACAAACACGCGTAATCGCGAAAGACTCGGCTCTCGGAGAAAGAGCAGCCGCCGCTGCCGTCTGGGCAGCCATGAAAGCCAAGACAAAGATAGGTATGGGCATGAAGAAGAAAAAAAAGGTAACGAAAAAAAAACGTATACTTCCGACAGCGAGACGAGGCGGCATGTTACCAATTTTACCGATATTGGGCGCGCTCGGATCATTGATCGGCGGCGCGGCCGGTGTGACAAAGGTGGTAAACGACAGCAAAGCTGCGCGACGTCAGCTCGAGGAGCTGCAACGTCACAATCGCGCGATGGAAGGGCGCGGAGTATATCTCGCCCCGTACAGAGGCGGACGAGGGCTGTACCTCGCCCCGTACAAGTACGGAAAAGGTGTAAAAGCGAAACGAAAAAATATGTCAAAGAGGCGTTAAAAATACCCGCAGGTGTGACGACGAACGTGCAACTACATCAATTGGCAAAACGATTGTGTATCCCGTATTTCAGAGGAGTGTTTATGCGTAACGCGCTACCGACGAGCGGTGCGCGTCAAAACGAGAGCGGTATCGTAAATCTAGACGATGCGGAGGGCCCCGGTACTCACTGGGTAGCGTACGCAAAGAGGAGAAATCACATGGCGTATTTCGACAGTTTCGGCAATCTGCGGCCACCCAGAGAACTCGTACGATATTTTGGGGACGATGTGACAAAGATAGAGTACAATCGAACGTCGTATCAAACTTACGATCAAAGGAATTGCGGACAACTTTGTCTGCTATTTTTACACTCGATTTAAAGACCGACGTTGCGCTGTTTAATCTCAGTATTCGTTCAAACATGTCGCTGACATTTACGCTGAGCGGCAAGAGCAGCATTCTCGCGGCAAGCTACTCTCCGGCTATAGATTTGAGCGACGACGATTACGAGCTCGGTTTAGCGATCTTTGAAACATATAACACGATACCGAACGTGAATGCTTCAAACAATAAATTTTACTTTGGCAAAGACAACGCGGAGATTACGATTCCCGAGGGATCGTACGAGTTGCATGCCATTAATGAGTTTTTGAAACGTGAGATTTCGCAAATACGTCCGCGACGTGACGTCGCGGCTGAAGATAGTAATAGTGGAGATAAAGATCCGATTACGATCCGCGCAAACTATAATACGATGAGATGCGAGATCAGATGCGCACACAAAATAAATTTTGGCAAACCAAACAACATCGGCTCGCTCCTGGGATTCACATCGAAGCGTATACTAGAACCGCGAATATGGCATGAGTCGGACGTGTCAATCAACATAATGAACGTAAACATTATCCGCGTAGAGTGTAACGTGACCGCGGGCGCGTACAGCAACGACAAAAGCGTGCACGCGATACATGAATTTTCACCGAACGTTCCACCTGGATATAAGATCTCGGAAAGACCGTCGCAGATCATTTACCTGCCGATCATCGTGCGGAGCGTTACGAATCTGACGATACGCGTGGTTGACCAGAACGGACGATTGCTTGATTTTCGAGGAGAAGAAATTACCGTCAGATTGCATGTGCGACGACAGCTGCAACGATAACGCGAACGTGAGATGCTCGTACTACACGCGTCGGAACGCGCCAGAAAAATAAACATCTTTACGACGAAAACATCAACGTTACAGCAGTCATCCGATACTTTTGCGACGACATTCGATAATATTCGATCATCCGACTGTTCCAAGGAAAAGAGGCTCACCGCGTCGAACGTTGAATATCTACAATCTCTGGGATTTGCGGTGCGACAATGACGGATATTTTAAATATCGAGGACGAGCCGATCTTTGACGATCGCATCGTCAAGATCGAGACTCACACGTACAATCCGTTCGCCAACACGACGTTCGAATACAATGATGAGATAAGAATTCCTATACAACAACAGGATCTTTACACGTTACCGCACGAAAGTTTTCTATACATTGAAGGAAAACTTATAATAAAGAAACCAGTTGCGGGATCTGATGTGACATTGGCAAATAATTGCGTCGCGTTCATGTTCGATGAGATTCGATACGAGCTCGACGGTGTGGAAATTGATCGAAACAGAAACGTCGGAATAACCAGCACCCTCAAGAACTATGTAACTATGTCAGCCGCCAGAAGCGTAATCGCGAGGAACGCCGGCTGGGATCCGTGGAATCCTCCGAACGGATACTTTAATTTTTGCGTACCGCTCAACATGCTGTTGGGATTTTGTGAAGATTACAGACGCGTGGTGATCAACGCTCGCCATGAGCTGATTTTAATACGCGCGCGTAACGATAACAATTGTCTGATGGGAAGTTCAGAATTGGAGCCAAAGATTGAATTACTCAAAGTTCAGTGGCGAATGCCGCACGTGTTACTGAACGAAATAAATAAACTGTCGATGCTGCGTGCTCTGGAAAGCGGGCGATACCTCAGCATGGCATTTCGCTCTTGGGATTTGTACCAGTATCCTTTATTGCAAAGCACAACCAAACATTCGTGGGCCATCAAGACCGCTACTCAGCTTGAGAAGCCTCGATACGTCGTTTTCGCTCTGCAGGCTGGTCGGAAGAATATCATGTCTGAAAACATGAGCCGATTCGATCATTGCAAATTAATCAACGCAAAACTCTATTTAAACTCGGAATGTTATCCGTACGATGATCTGAATCTGGATTTCGATAAAAATAAATGGTCGATTCTGTACGAGACGTATGCACATTTCTGTAAAAACTATTACGGATATGATTATCTCGAGCCGAATCAATCCGTCACCACGTTTCGACATAATGGTCCATTCGTGATTATCGATTGCTCTCGACAAAACGAATCGATTAAGAGCGCAACCGTGGACGTACGCTTAGAATTTGAATGCAGAGAAAATGTACCCGCGAACACTACAGCGTACTGTCTCATTATACACGATCGTGTGATTCAGTACAACCCGTTGACCAACGTTGTGCGCAAAATTACCTAAGTGCGGCGCCACTTTTTCTCCAAAACAATATCAGAATGATATAAAAATTTATAACGCGTCGAGACGGATCACAGTATTCTCAACGACATCTGTCATGTCTGTACCAACGTTCGTGGACCTGCAAGGTTTCATCGTTGGTGGAGAATTTATCGTTAAGGAATTTGCCTCTCTCAAAGATGGATTTGAACTCACCCACTACATATTTACACCCACCTATCCATGGGAATACCTTACCAAGGCAGAAAGACGTCAGGTGGCGTGGTTGAAAGTGAATCATCACGGAATATCATGGGAGGATGGATTGATTCCGCACAGCATGGCTAGAGATTTAATTACCAAGGCAGTGATGGGTACAACTGCAACCGATGATGAAATTGTCGTGTACGTAAAGGGATGTGAGAAACGAGAATGGCTGCATGACTTACTCCTGGACGAGGCGAAAGAGGAAGCTAATGTCGAAAATATCGAAGTGCATTACGAAGACATAAAACCTCTAAATAAGTTGGACATTACGTACACCTTACGTTGTCGAAATCATGTTAACAACTGCGCTTTACAAAATGTATTTAAACTGTTTAACTGGTGGTCTAGCAATAAAAAATAATTTTTTTTATGTGTTGTGCATTTTTTTTATATTTCCATTACCCCCGTTTATATTTCCTCTTCTCCGTTTTATTAATTAAAATAGTTTTTTAAGTTAGGATAATTGATAGAAAAAAATAATTCTAAAACGTTTATAGAAATACATATTTATTTATTATTCAAAGCATCATATACAATATTGTCTGATGCATAAACCATTAGTTCGCAGTCTACGAGCGAAGTTTTTACACATATTTCATCTAATAGCTTTACAGCATCGCACTTATTATTAATATTATTTCGCTGCAAGCAGTTTACAAATCGATTATATTTTTCTTTCACTACAAACATATCCCGCGACAATTTAAAGTATACATTATTGATGACATCTTCAAGATTTAGTAAAAATTGCACGGTCAAAGGTTTCATATACAAGGCTTTGTTATTTAATGTAAATTTTACGACACTCCCGTTATGTAATTTGACGAGTTCTATAAGAAGATTATCAATCCACAGCGATGTAACAGTGGTTGACTGCAGGAGTCGCTCAATATCCATGCGTTTCTCGATCATTATTATCCATACGTCACGTGACAGCGGTATCTGATTGCCTTTGTTGTCACCAAGAATCATCTCCACAAAAGGTTCAAGTCCCACACTGACTCCGATATCCAAATATTTGTAGGCAGTGACGGTTAAAGCAAATCGCCTTCCCAGGATGCGAGGAGTATAGCGTGGCTGCGATAATGTTCTGTAAAAAGAATATATCAAGTTATAGAAAAATATAAAAAATATATAGGATTTAAATATATAGATTTTTTTTTTAATTAAAAATACTTACGATTTATCGCACCCATCATTCTGTTGGATCGGAACGTAATAGTTCATCTCGTACGGTTCTTTCTTCAGACACTTTACAATCTGACTTCCACCAATCAACTGCTGCGGTAACGTAGATGAAGCTTTACCGTTCGTATTCCACTAACTGACTGATGTAATAACGTTGTCGAGGGCTCTTTTTATGTTATTATCCCCTCCACAAAATATCTCATTTTTTTATCCCCCTCTACAAAATATCTAATTTTTATCCCCTCCACAAATATCTAATTTTTAACACGTTCACTGCCGATTCATTATCTAGAAATTTAAGCTGCCGACGGTTCGGCGCTCCGTGAGATAAAAAATTTGTTTATAACAAGCAGCTACCGGATATGGTTAACGTTATTTGTTTTTTTAGCTTCCAAGAGCTACCAAATAAATTTATCAGCTGCCGACGATTCGGCGCTCCGTGCAATAAATATTCTTAGAAATTTTTAATTGTTTATATCAGGTTGCAACTCGCATATTATTTTACTTAAAAATGTTTATACTGATAAGTGACAGAAAAACCCATAGATAAAAATTGTTTATACCTACCCTTAGCCGCAGGGTCTAATTGTTTATATCAGGTTGCAGCTCGCATATAGTTTTACTTAGAAAGATTTAAGTAATTGTTTATATCAGATTACAACTGAGATTACATAAATGCTCATACCGATAAACGGTTATCGACTGGTATTTGTTTATATCAGGTTACAACTAGCATGTTGTTTACATAAAAGTTTGTACTGATAAGCGGCTGGGATTTGTTTATATCAGGTTACAACTGAGTTTATATAAAAATGTTTATATCAGGTTACAACTGAGTTTATATAAAAATGTTTACACTGATAAGCCCCCCCCCCCTCCCCCCCGCAACGTCATACCCCCCGCGACGTCATACCCCCCCTGACGTCATACCCCCCCGTGACGTCATACCCCCCGTGACGTCATACCCCCCTCCCCCCGTGACGTCATACCCCCCTCCCCCCGTGACGTCATACCCCCCTCCCCCCGTGACGTCATACCCCCCGTGACGTCATACCCCCCCCGCCCCTCACCCCCCCTGAGATCCCATGGGTCAGAACCACCCTTCTATTCCTACTGAAGGATGATAAGACTCGCGATATCAAAAATCGCGTGGAAGCAGCGAAAAATCGTCATCGGCCGCGTCGGAAGTCGAAATGCGAAAAGTTCAATTTCTTTTATTTTTTTTCATGGCGCAGCAGTCGCCCGTCCGTGGCAGGAATTTTTCATCGAGGGGCACACCGGACGACGTATAGGAAGGGAGGAAGTAGCAGCGACGAAGTAGCGGAACAGGGTGACGGAGACGAGGTGCACTTAGCAGAAGGAACGGCCGACGGGGTGAGGGGGAGGGGGAGGGGTGATTCGACGGCAGGAAGAGTAAGATACGGACGAAAGAACCCTCCGGAGGGAGGAATGGAATGGGACGGGGATGAACGGCGCGCGGAGCGGTTGCAAAACAGGCAGAAATTGCACGCGGCTCTTTTCCGCGGTACGTCCCCGCGCGGATGAGTCCACCGGTCGGCGAGTGCCCGACGTGCCTTAACCTTCGCTCGAGTCGGCCGTCGGAATTAATACCGGCTGCCGTCGACACAGTGAGAGCGTATCGCGCTCGATTACCACGCATTCGACATTGATTTATGACGCGGATGCGATATCGCTGTTGCCCGTATCCCGGTAATCGATTCGCGAGATTCCAGAACCGACGATACACCGCCGCGGATCCGCCAGCGAATTTTTCTACACTCATCGCATGGTGTTTAGTTCGATTTCGATCAGTTCCCCGCCGATAGAGTTAACTGGCGCGCGAGTGGAATTATTCACTAAACCCCGTAGATCACCTATCGCAAAAATTATCTCGGCACAAATCTTATTATAATTTTACTTATACTTATCATCTGTAAATATATATAAATCTCATTATTTTATTTACGGTAAAATCAGCACCGAGGAGTCATTAGCGTGACCATACATTAAACCCATTCGAATGATTAAAAGAAACAGTCGACAAATCGTGGAGCCTCACCAAATTAATTAAGTACATTTGAGAGCGCTATACAATCTGCTAATGGCAAAAAGACGAATTTGATCAACATGAATCCGAATTAGCGACCCTTGGCGCTTATATTTCTCGCTATATTTACAGCTGGGTGAATCGAGTCTTTCAAGGCGTATTCCCCTTGCAGCCAACATTTTCCATCTCAAAAGAAGGGACGAGATCTCAGACAATCATTGTTTCGTAGCCTCGCGGCATTTACGCCCGAAAAGTGCTTAATGCGCGTGCTTCTTTTATATATATATATATATATATATATAAAAGTATAAGTATATATCCATAAAAGTAAGGTTATAGATCTATAAAAGTCATAATATATATTAGAGTCCTTTATACAATAATTTAGAGTGTTCTAGGACACCCTTCTACACCCCCTTAAAGATCGTCTATCGCACTAATGTCCTACGTTTTCTTATAAAGTAATGATATATGAGCGATAGATAACAAAGTGCCGGCATTTAATAACGATTAAAAGAAGCGAAAAAACGCACACGCCGCATAGTCCAATATCCGTTTAAAGGAGAATATGGATCGATTGATCGCTATCCTCTACACGCGGAAGCAAATACCTACGGGAGCGTTATTACCTTTGATGTACCACATATTACATACGCGCATATTGATCCACTTGACCTTTTCTCTAGAGAATAATGTAGTAAATTGAACGTGTCTTTATCGTGCGTTCAACGAGTCGAATCTATTACTCGTTAGGAAGGTTACATAATTTATATGAAAGTTTTAACAACGTCGTACAATGGGGCTCTATAGAATTTGCCTGGTAAAAAAAAGATAAATGCTTAGGCATTTATTGGCAATTGTCGTGCCAATAATTTATTCGATTGTTAAAACTGTGTAATAAATTATGTTTTACGTATTTGATATAATAAATTAAATCTTTCACCGAATTGCAGATTTTATGTAACGCTTGCGAGTTAATTTAAAATTAAAGTAAATTTTAAGTTAATTACCGCGAGTTAATTTAAAAATAATATAAAAGTAGTTTAACACTTAGCTTCATCCATAATTTCCGTACTTAAAATATCAGAGACTTTCTTGGCATCTACCGCCATCGTTTAACGAGTTGACACTTTTTACCCTCCGATCCGGCCGAGTAACTTCATTGCTATAATTTTCCTCTTAGTCGATTACGGCCCTTCGACCCTACGGTGTTGCGAACTATCATGGAGGCGTTTCAGGATGCCGGATGATAGATCGAGCCGCGATCACTATCGAAAACAAGATCGTCATCCTTTTTCTCCTGGTTATTTGCTGGACCCTGCGAAACGCACAGGCACACCCTAAAATCTCGCCTATCGCGTCCACTAGTCCCATTATTACAGCACCAACGGTGGAATGTAATTTCCGGCGCGTCAACGAGGATCCAGATCGGTCCTTGTCGCTTGTCTCTCCTCGTGGAACGCCGCTGTCGACGAATTCTCGTAATCATTGTAATCGATATTGTTCAAGATTCACTACCGTATAAAATTTTATCGCGAGTTATTATCATATTTTGGCAATATGTAATAATTTTACAATCTTTTAATACTTTGCTCATATTACGTAATGTAAACATATTTTCGAATTAAGTTATTTATCGTCTCAATACTTTTATCATTTTATACAGCATTTCTTTGAATATAATTTAAATACAATTGTGTAATAATTGCAATTTAATATAAGATATTGTAAATAATTCTTTTATATATCATTATATCTATTTTCGTGTATATTATAATATAAAATATGGCGCAAATACTGTTATTAAATACAAAGACGTACTAATGATTAAATTATCAGAAAATTTGTGATTCATGATTTTATACTGTGCAAATACACTGCGCTGCAATGTTATACGACAATGATGCAACGTGACAAGCGGGTATCAAAGCATTTCGCGTTGGATCGCATATTTATGCACTCCGCATATTTATGAACACGATGACTCGATGCGAAAGCGGCGACGAAGTACTGTTTTGTAAACGGCGACAATTTGTCACATGCGCTTTTGGCAAAACAGTCTGGAACGCGTCATAACGTTGAACGCAGTTACCTGGCTATGACGCCTTTGGGGATGGTTCGTCCGGGGACGACGACGTCGCGTTATCGAGGGCAACGAGAGGCTGCTATTAATCACTCCTTGTTTGTTAAGCGGCGTACACACCTGCTTCCGTAATATCCTGCCTGCAGTGTATAACCAGGCAGCCCTCTGCACCGGGAAACGTATGCTTTCAAGGGTATCCCGGCTCGGTAGTTGGATACTCACACACGTGCTCGTGTATAGGACCGAAAGTTTCGACAAAGCCGTATGCAGAGGCACTCGCTCGTATCAGGGAACGCGAGGACATTGTCGCTCGTTCGGCGCCCGATCGCTCTACAAGCTGTCGTTCGTCGACTACGACGATGACAACGCTAGTTCAGATGCAGCGACGATACTGCCATTATCTTTTCGGCAAATTGATTAACGTACTTGGCGCCGTCGACGCCCGTTCGGGCACGAGGCTTAGCGGTATCCGCAGAATTAATTTAGAACAGATTAAACTAAATGGATTATTACAAGAGTGAAACGATCGACTCTGTACCCATCGTACTCTCGTTACGAATTCATGTCGGATTACATGAAACTTAATTCACACATACACACACGCGCGCGCGCTTTAGATTACCCATTGCCCGCAAATAACCACCTTGCGTACATTCCTGGGGAAACAGAAAGGCAACGGTGTCGAATCCGCCGTACAATCGTATACAAGTTTTAGTACATCAGACTCCCACGAGTATCCATGCAGCAAGCGAAAACGGGCCCTCGAAATTCCAATGGCCCTCCGGGAAATTTCCTAACATCTTGGTGGTCCAATTCACCCTTGCGTAGAGCTCTTGGCAAACGCTCTCGCCTTTGGCTCGGTCCAAATAACGATGCATTTTTTATTTTATCGCGCGTATTCGGCTACAACTCACTACCTCGCTCGCAATATACGCGCGGATAAGGCGAACAATTAGAGTGCCGCTGCTCGCGGAAAAGCCAGGAGAAAACATTTTCAGCGCCCAACATCAAAAGTAGCACCGCGAGGAAAAAAATAAACGGGAAAGCTACTCTCGCTACTGGAAATCCTTTATTATATATTATACCGCAATGGTTATTTTTGTACAACCGTTTCCTCTTATAAAGGCGTATATGGTAATTCGAGCTATTGGCGGTCTCGTTAAAACAATTCTTTGAACGACGGATCGTTGTCCATCCGAATGGATAATAGTCCGGTACCACGCTGCAAAGAATATCCAATTATAAGTAAAGAAATGGAAATCTTGCAAAGAAGGGAAACAGCGAGGTGCATTCGAAATTAGCGCTACGAAAGCAGCGAGAAATTCGAACTGAAGCAATGGTAGACGACAAAGAAATTACCGGCGTTACAGTGTTTTCTTGCTTATCGCAGCTTTACGCAAGAACGCACTCGTCGGGACTTCCATAGAAGACCTGCAAATTCTGCTCTGATAGACTAATGTTGATTGACAAGCCAGTGATCTTAATGACAATTTCTAGAATGACGTCTGCCAAACACTTCTCTTTTTCTTTGCGCTTTATAAATACATTATTATAAGATTTGGATAAATTAGCCTTCGATCCGTCTCTCAGATCGCTCCCGACTCTTTGAGCGGTAGTGACAGGCAGGGCGTTAGAGCTCAATTTTTTAATTTCTCAATAATGAGGATATTAAATAATACAATATTTAAAACTTTATTTTTTACCCTACATAATAAATCAACAACCTATCAATACTTCAGATCTTTCTCTCTTTATATATATTAATAATATCAGTTAAAATGTAATGCGCGATCTCACAGATCGACGGTACGAAATTAAAGAGAAAATAAGAATATGGACTGAAGGTTAATTAAGCGAATTAATTAAGAATCAGACACATCTTTTTTACTTATTTTGCTAATTATCGCAAGACCGCGAAACGTACTTTATTTCGTTACGAGACAGTTTCTTATAAAGACATTATGTACGATTAAAGGTCTTACTCATCGAGTAGAGTTATTATAATCACGTAGGTCGTAGACTGATACGCAGCCGTAACGCTCGTGTGTCATTAGCCTCTCGTGTTCGCCAAAGCTTTTTTTTTTTCCACGATGAGGATCCGTCGACAACAGAACGATTCAGTCGAAACGATACGCTATCGCTCTACAAGCATCACTATCTCATCGCTCTCGACGTCCGTTTATCAAACGATGCCGTGCTTTATGTATCAGCCTATGTCTCATTCAGTTCGGAGAATCTTCCGGCATGCATCGCGTACACACACGTGCGCGTATTAACGCAGCCGTAAAAATCGTACGCGTACACTCGGTCGGGCACTCGCTCTTTGAAGGTTTGCATTACGACCGATTCACGCGCCGCCGTACGGGATGTTCGTGTCAAGGGAGATAAATCATTGACGTGAACGACTCGTAATTATCAAGGGGCTGTATACTTACGGAAAAAGCGTAAAATGTCGTTGCCACGGGTCGAGCTCTCAGTCAACGAGACGTCGATAAATATTAAAAGATCCTAATTGGATTTCACGAGACTTTATCAGTCACTTAACGCCTCTGCGTAGCACGGGGGGGGGGGGTAAAAGGATTCCAGAAACATAACGCAGACAGTTGAAGAACGAAGTTACGTATTTTTCAAACGCCCTCGCACATTCTGAGCTATTAAAACTATGCAGACATGAGGGATAATTAGTTTTACGTGGTCGCTACCACTTATGTCACAAAAGCGGCGCTCGGCTAGCGAGATATTAATTAATCCAGCGCGTATCACGTCCCATTTCAGATAATTATTAATATATAATTTAATATAATAATACGTATATTAATACATGTTATTAACAATATATTATATAAAATTATATCAATATATAATGTGTAATATAATATTAGATAGTTGTTGCAATTATATTTTTTGGATTAGAGACAAAAGTTTCTAGTTCTGAGCTGTATAATTGTTGACCGAGATAAGTGAAAGCTTCTGTTAGCGATACAAAAGGTTTGCAACGGAAATCCAGACTACAGTAAGATAATATATCGATGAGCGAACTTGATGTCGCTTTTGAATTGAAGACAATACGCGTCAAACAGCGAGAGATGGAGGAAAGGAGAAATCGTGCACTTTGATCGGCAGCAGCTGAGATCAGACGATCTACCCGACTCGAAATGACGTTGATAGTAGTCTGGAGTTTTTATCACTTGGCGCCCTGTCGATCACGAAACACTATTGTGAAATTCTGTAGTACTGATTTACGTTATGCTCGTATTTTTATTATCCTTTTAAATAATAATGCTTGTTGTATAATTTGCGTAACACAATATACAATATATATAATTGTGGAAATTATTAAGTTAGTTTACTGTTCAAGCATTTTTCTACATATACTAGTTTTCATTTTTCTTGAATATTTTTATTTTAAATAATTTTTTCTTTTAAACAATGAGGGATAAAAAAGTCAGCGAGCATGCAAGAAGTACTACTCCAATATTTCAACTTGACAAGATCGAGAAGGACGTCATCGCCCTTTTCACTCGAGATTTTTTCACCGCAAGATGCATTTTTTTTTAATCAACGATAGGTGCACTCGATGCTCGCAAGCCCCAAGCACTTGAGATCCGTGTTCTATGATCGAGATTATCTGGTTCCCAGGAAAGCCTATCCTCCATTCGTTCCCAATAGGCATTAAGTGCCCGCGTACGTACGTTGAGAGGCCCCAAGGCTGGCACACATTCATCTCGATTCCTGTCCTCAATGGTTCATTGTGCCCGCTTTTGTACAATCGCGTTTCCGAATGTCGCCCGTTCTATTTTGATTCGCACAGCGTGCACGGAGGAGATCGGAGAGGATCTCGGAGTGCCGCACGATCGGGACGTGCTGTCGGTTTTGTCAACGGTCGCCTTGCACTTTTTTCACTCTTGTCTTATGCCCCGAGGTAGGGAAAATGAAATTATTATGCTTCGCGGCGCGCAGGCTTGCCGCTATTGTGCGCATTGAATGCATTTTGTCGAGCACCAAACACTTTTTCTCTTTGAGAATATCAACGGTAATTTCAATGCAACGAATTTTGAAAAAAAAAAGAAGAGAAAAAATGGCTTATGTAATTTTTTACGCAATTTTCGAACATATATAAATCTCATACAAAATTGTAAAATATATTATAAGTTACATTATTACTCGATTTAATATTGAATGGAACTTCTTTAATGAAATTCAACATGTATTTTATTAGCAAGACAAATTTACGCAAAAGAATTCTGCGTGTTTTAATTTATACAGACATTCGAGATGGTTTCTCGTAATACGAACATCAATAAATATTTCTTCTCATAGCTCATCGATATTTTTACGTTCTATTACTCGAAAGAAGGAGAATCGAGAGGAGACGTGCGAACATTCCTGGAAGCCGCGATGCGGTTTCCGTTATACGAGACAATTGGTAGTAGTCTCTAGAATATCATGGTAAAGAAGAACGAAGGGGAGAACGTGGATAAGAGAGAATGCGAGCGAGAGAAAGGGCATGCGGACGAAGTCGTCGATTGGAAGGTTAAACGCTGTCTCGTTCGACTCCGTTGCACCCGACGGCTTTACACGTGTGTGCATTTGTAAATGTGCACAGCCACGTACAAATGCATCTAGACCATTCACGTACGCGGATATGCGTGCGTAAACGATGTGGTACACCCACGCGGAACCAGTAATACATACGTACTCCGGCTAGGTCGAGAGCCATGCCGAAGGGGTTGCGAGGCAGCAATAGCAGCACCGGCACGGATGTTGCTGCTGTTTGCAAAGCGGTGTATTATACTGTCAGCCATGTCGGGGATTAGCAAACGCAATACATCGGGTTTCGCGATCGTGCTGCGCATCTGTTCGCCAATCCAGTTTTCCCTCCGCGCGCTGCGCGCACCCGACATAGGTTCCCTATCCCTCTCTGTCCTTCCCTCTTTCTCCGACTTCGCTCGACTATGCACTACCTCGTGCCTCTCCTACAAGAGCTGCATCGCAATTGACCCACGTTGCACGTTACGGGCATGCACGATTCGCAAATAACGCGAAAACCGTCGCGCCGAAGGCGACACCCCGGAGTGTCGTTAGAATAAACATGACAATTTGCACATTTGCGCTGCTTATCGTTATGATATTTTGTGCGGTATCTTGTATTAAATTTTTTCCCAGATGAACGTAACAGACAAATAAATAGTTGACACATATAATTTTGTTACCATCAAAATAATTATGCAGGATGCTCAAGTACGAAGAGCAATGCTGCAAAAAGTTTTGACATTCTAGCAACCTCAATCAAATTTCGACATTCTAGCAATTTCAATCAAATTTAGACATTCAGCTTCAGCATCCTACATATTTATTTTAATGATCAATAAAATTATTTCTAATTCTGTATCTAACTGAATATTTAAGCAAAACTGTTCTTTCCGTGTAAAAAAAATGTTAATTTTTAATTCATAAAATAAAATTAAATTTGATGCTAGTATTTTTTACATAATTAGAAACAATGACAGGATACTTTTGTTATAATTTGAGTGGGAACTATTTTGCTTTTTTGTCAAGGGCTAGTATTGGTTAAGAAGACAGAGATATTCGATGTTCACGCACGTTCTGCAAATACACGAGCGTAATGTAAATCCTCATCGTATCAATGCTGTTTACGCGCAAGTTCAGCGCGCAAATCTGCGTACTTAAGTCGCCGTTGTTACCCGACATTGTATCCTCTTAATCTTGTGTATTTATGGATTTCTGGCAAAACAAAGATCACGAACGTGCGAAAAGTGCTACCTTTAGGACATCGATCTGTATGCACACGCGATTAAAATGTTGACATGTATTTATGGCTAAATAGAAACTATGCCGTTCTATTTGGCGATGGATTGGTGGAGAGGAAATGGCGCTAGATAAAAATATCAGAGGTAAAAACAAGATAAATAAAATGAATATCCGTGTCATATACTATTCCAAGTCTTGACAGATTATCGATTGCGAATATTATTTCTCGAAAAATATTTTGGACCATGATAGAAAGCGCTTTGCGATCGAACTGGTTTGTATACGCCGCGCGAAGTAACAGGCGTCAAGGGAGTTTGTATAGCGGAAATTCTATCGTAAATAATGCGGAAGTTCGTGACACTTTTACCGCCGTCGACGAGGTGTAATGTGTATATACATATCGCGCGGCAGGCGGTGCGAAAGTTGCAAAGTTTCGAGCGAATATCGTCGATTAACTCCTTCCGGGTGTATAGTTAGTAGTCTGCTAGTTTTCAATGGGGTAGTAAAGCATCACCAGGCCATGGCAAATGGCAACTCCCTGTCAATATGTTAGAATAGTTTTAACCAACTTTCGACGACAAGCTGTGGATACGTTCTAATTATCGTTCTTTATATTTGAGACAAGTTGTCGCTTAGAAGTTTCTACACCTTTACATATAAATTGGTTAATAATTTTCCTTGAGAGAGAAATTGATTTTCTTTAGAGTAAAATAATTTTAGAGATATTACGTTATTAGATTAACGTGTAATTAAAATGCAATCTCACGCTGATATTATATTAATACTATAATATATAACAATGTCAAGCAGCTTTAAATAATGTTATAAAGCAGCAATAATCTTTCAGTTATAAAAAAACATTAATAAATATAAATTAGAAAAATTATCAATGTTATGTACGTTGTAATTGTTTCCTATCGCTTGAGAAAGAACCGTAATAATTTCAATAAATCAATAAATCCTTATTGGGTCTAATTTCACAAAATCAAAATACATTATTGGTTGATAATCGGCGATTCTTTTGCAAGAACATTATACATATTATATTTAATATCATTAGCGAATTATCCGTTGACAGCGCAGGATATTGATGTCAATAAAGTTGACATCATTTCTGAAACGAACGTAGTAGTAATGTAGCCCGGGGAAATAATTTTGATACCATTACGCGTCCATGCGAATCCGAGTTTCGCAAAACGTCGCGAGTATAGATTACGGTTTTTTAAGTCAACGTGCCCGTACCGGACGAAACAATAACGCACGTCGCTGTTGAAATGACAGCGAAAACGAGCCCGTCACCCGTTCCTGAACCCGCCCCGTTGCCCGCAATGCACGTTGTACCACCATTATCACGAATGACGATGCAGACGCACGTCATTTTATCTCCCGACGCGTCCGGTCCGCTTCTGCATTCTCGCGCGCGCTCGTAGCGCGTGTGTTGTACGTGTGCGGACGGAGCAAAAAAGTGTTTCTCACCTATACCGGTTGGCACCGCGCCGTTCAGAAGTTTATTTAGCCGTCGACTGACATGAAAATCCCGTCGAGGCTTTTATTATGGGTGGTGCCGTCGGACTCGGGAGAGGAAAAAAAAAATGTCAATCCAACCGGCAGCTTAACGCGCGGCGCCGCGCGAGACGGCACCGACTCCGCCCGACATCGCATTAATTGATTTATTTCGCAGCGCGCTCACCGTGGTCTTTGTGCTAATCTTCGACGCCACCTCCCCGCGTGACTCCCCGGGATCCATCGCTCACGTTCCTCGCTCACGAGGGCCGGAAAGCGGAAGGGTTCGTTAACGCGGAAGATTCATTCACGTTTTCTAATACAGCGGATCTAAATGACGGATCAGCGAAGGAGCGAACTTAGGAGGATGGGTCTTCGGAGGGTGATATTTGTCTCGGCTGACTTGCACGTATTTTGTCTGGAGGAGAGATTAGGAGCTTACAAGACCCGGTTACGAGTACATCCCGAAAGTAATACTCCCTGCGATATCAGCGACAGATTGCGAGAAACATTTATCGCGCTGTAAACTTTTATAGATACGGTAAATGGATCGGCACCACGTTTCGCCCTCGTCTTCGATAATCATTAAGGATCTATTAAACCGTAACGATCTAATATCTCTTCTAGACGGAGCAAATAAAAAGAGAGTACCGCGCATCAACAAAGAAAATTAACAATGAAGATACAGTATGATTGAAGCTATTTCAGTTTCGATCTTACAAGATAAGACTCTTTAAAGATATATCGAATTGGATTAATGATAAGAGCTACTTGATGAAAAGCAAATTCGTTCACCCAAAAGCGTGAAACGTGTCTTTGTTTTAATATAAATACGTATTCTTTACGCGCGCGCGCGCGCGTTTGACGACAATTTAGTAAAAATGCAGATTACAACAGATTGTTTTTGGATTCCAACGTACGTAATTGCCGTCGCATTCTTAGTCGTCCCTTACAATTTCAGCTATTTCGTTCGTAAACCGAAAGGTATCCACACGAACGAATGTACAGCGTGTGCATGTAGAACGCAGGTATTTATCGGTGTTCGATCAACATTCCGCGGAGTGCGTAGATGCGCGTGCGGCGGCGTGTTACGCAATCCAAATCGGCCGCGCTTTATCGGTCGTCAACCGGAAACACGTGAAGCTAAAGGCGGCCGCGCGCAGCAGCAGGACTCTTCCCCCGCGCGACACGTCTATCCGAAGCAATCGATAAAATTCCTGAGGATGCTCCGGATGGCATTCGCCGTCTATTTTGAACGACGAATCACCGCAATCTAGCGGCGCGTTTATTAAAATGCGGAGTCCCCCATCGTGAATAGAAATGCCGCAATTTTTGCTAACAACGTACTTTCTAAATCACCGATTACTTTCCCACGGATAGAATTTCTGGTTAAAGTAGACAGAAGCTTTAATGGCAAAACTCGAAAATGCATAAACCCCGTAGGTGGTCTCAGTTTGATGACAAAAAGGCACAACAAACTATAAAAGTAGAAGAAAGAAGTTGGAACATTTCAAGTAGTCCATGGAAACTCGATACTTTTTACTTTCGTTTCGAGTATAGAGCGAAGTTTGAAGCACGGGCTCAATAACAGAGCATCGGACATAGGTCACAACGTTTGTCGAGAGGATAGCGGATAGAAGCGAAAACTCTCGGCATGGAGATAAGTAGGATGCCATATTGATTGCGCCTGACTCTCTCGCGGTGGTTCGGAGTTTGAAAGTGAGGAACTAACCACCACGAGAAGGAAGAAGAAGAAGACGGGGAGAGGCGGCTAGTTAGAATACATATATGTGCGGTAAGGGAAGGGAAGAGAGGGAGAAAGCTGAGGAAAGAAAGAGACGGACAAACGGAATGAGCGGACGGAGCCGAAGGTGAAGGGAACTCAGAGGAGAGAAAGCGAGGGAGACAAAGAGAGAAAAGCGTGGACTACGCTGCGAGAATTACCGGATCGATATTAAGTTGCGATAGTTCCCGTTTCGACTGCAGGGCGCTCGCGTTTGCAGCCCTTACAGGTCAACCCCCTGTATACCTGCCGCTACACCTGGCGACGACCTGACCCCACGACCTGTGACCTCTAGACCGACGCGGATCCGGATTATATCGAGCGATCGAAACCGACCTCCGTTACCTTCCAATGCTTGCGCAACAGTTCACGCGCTTCGTTGTGCCGAGACAATTCCGGATTAGACAGCTAAGATGATAAATTGTCAGTAATAAATAATCGTTACGGATGCGTTGATTTATGTACTTTGCGAGATCTGTACTGTGGCAACAAGCAGGAGAACATCTACTTTTATGTGCACTACATTAATTTTGAAATGACCGATGTTAAAAACAATATAAACATAATATGCTTTTTTATAAATAAAACCTCGTGATGTATCTATTAAATATTTAAATTATTAAAAATAAATATCGTATTATGTTCAAGTCTGTCCTCTTTACTTCATGACAGTTACATAATAGGCATGCTAAGTGACTATTATACGACTGTGCCACTTTCAGACTTTTCCGTTTGTGTTCCCTCTCGCGAAAAATGCGTTTATAACAGAACCCTAAGGTATGTTTGTCCATAGATTGGCAGTAATGCACGCAGAGAAAAATTTTAAAAATTCCAGATACTAAATTTCTGAACAGAAATTTCTTTATTTCTATGGATTTTTTAAATGCAATGATATGTAATAAAATCAAATACGTATCGTATTTTTATGTATAAAATATACATCATTTTTTAATCAAAAGATAAATATTTGTGGTTAAAAAATATTTAATTTATTTATTCAATTAAGTAAAATAATATTTTTCTATTTAACACAAAGATTATGTGACTTTTCTCTACGAAAATTAAGCTTCTTGAAAATAAGTATTTAACATAGAATTCTCGATGATGCGTAAGTCTTGGAATACATCTAGCTGGAATCGCGTGGGAAGTACGAGGTTATAGGTTAAGGTGTGATATCGCTGAACCTCTGATCTTGAAATGGAAGACCTCACGCAGTGCAATTGGCGATTTTCACCGAATGCTATGAAGATCGGATGGATGGCTGGTAACAGATTGTAACAACGCGCTGTCAATGTGAGGTATCCATAATGCACGCATAACGGGAATCTGCTTATCAACTTGCGTCATCTGAAGCGCGTACTTTAGATGAACATTTATGGGCCACGTTATTCTGCCCTGCCTTTCTATCTTCGTTCTTTCGTTTAAATTTATTTGCACGTATATGAACAATGCTTATGTTTACGAGCAAATAAAATAAAATTATACGAATAAATAATGAAATGATTAGATAAAACATTTCTGATGTAAGTTATTTTCTCTAAAATTTATTATGATTCCTCTCATTGCAAATATCACAATAAGTTTTTAAAATCAATTTGTTAATCTGCCAGCAAAGTGCTTAGAATCCAAAATACGATGTCGAATAGTGGATTTAACAATCTCATGCTACGCTTGATGTTGTCTTTCAACATTCACGTCGGTCGCAATTAGCGCTCGACTGGTGCTCAACGAGTGTCACCAATATCCACGTGTGTTCGCAGACGAGCAGTCGTTTCCCGATCGTCGTTCTTTACGTTTACGTTTTAATCGCTTCCGCATGCGTGGAGACGTCGAATAAATTCGTAACGCGACACCCGGGAATCCGCGCCGCCCGGTGCAGATGTGAATTATCAACGACCCACACCGGCTCAGACGGGCCCGGATCGACGAAGCTCCACTACGTGGAAGGTACCGACGTGGGAAAAAAATTACGGGGAAAACGATCAGAAGAGGTCACTGCTTCCTGGAGGGCTGTTTTCTACCTCGTCGTCGCTTCCTGTGTTTACACTGTGTCATCCTGACATCTCTCGTCGGCCCTCAAACGTGGACGCCGCGCTGACAACTTGTCAGTAAGCTTCTTGTAGATGTTTTCTGACGGGGGACACATGGTACCCGTACGTCGTCGCAGACTAAACTTATACAGACTCCGACACACTTCGGCTGCTCTTCCTTTTACTTGCATCCTTCGACTGAACCACCGGTTCGTCATTTGCCCTCTCGTGTATTTTTTAACAATGAAAATTTTCGTTAGCAGAATAATTTCAAACGATAATTAAACCAGACCTTTCACGAAATATCTATAATTAAAAAATTATTATTGTGTATAAGATTCATTATCTTAAAAATTCTCTCTCTCTCTCTCTCTCTCTCTCTCTCTTTCTCTGCGGTCGTAATTTTTTTTATGTAATGTAATCATACATGACGAGTCAAAATATCCCGTTGTAGAGATAATTGTCATTGCGGAAGTTTATTTTATGTCAAGTTTGCACCATTATTTTTACGAGTTTAGTAAAGCTAATATTACGATGTCTTCCAACTTGTTTTTTATGCCTGTTTTTATGTGTATTTTAGCGTGCTTTGGGATAAAAGTATTATAGTTTTACTGCTTTTAAAACTTGAAAAATTTTTAATAAAAAATTAATGATAAATTTTCTAATTTTTATTCTTTAATTTCTATAATATTCATAAATTACATAAACACAACACAAACTTTCTTCTTTTTCAAAATAAAATATTAAATAGTATAATTTCTTTAAGTAGTTATTAATACAAATATTTAAATTTTGGTAAAAAACAAAAAATTTGAATATTCAAAATTTAAAATTGATTATTTGGTAAGTAACATCAATATTGGTTAATTATTGTAGTATAAAGTTTATGTTTATTTATATATTTTATATTTTCTTTCTATTTTCTATCTTGATAACATTAAAGTTATTTCTTCAGACAAAGAACTGATATAAACTTATGTTAAATTTGTTAAAAATTTATACACGGCTTATTAAGATGGATGCTCCAATGTTATTTACGTTCAATACCTTCCCTCTTTCCGTCTTCTACTCGGCAAGCCGAAAAAAATTTTAATCGAGAAACTTTTCAGAACAGTACGAACCAGATATTCGCTGAAGATTATCTTTCAGGGTTGAAATAACGCAGTGATTAATTTTGTCCTTAAAAGAAAAGTATTTTTACTTTAAATGACCGATAATTATACAAACACAGCAAATTGTTGGTTAATTGAAACTTTCAAGAATTTTTCTTATGTATTCATTGTAAAATAACTAACTGGAAATTCTATTGCATACAAAATAGAAAATATTATATTACGGTTATTTTATATGCGCTATAGTAACAAAATATTTAATATGCGAAAGTATGTAGTCTTAATACTTTTAATACTTTAATATGCATTTTATATATGATCAATGTAAACATACAAGAGAAAAAAAAAAAAGATAGTAGTAGTGGAAATAAAAGTGGATGGAAAAGTGAAAGTAGTGGAAACGTCCGATTATTTTATTTCCCACTTTCATAGTTTTAATACTGTCATATCTCTTGTCCATCTCTTTTATATTTTAAAAGAATATATTAAAATATTTAGCTATTAAAACCAAAAATACATATAGCATGTTACAAAAACATTTAATAGTCTACATTTTAATAACATTTAATTAAAAAATTTTTTTTTTATTTCCACAACAATCTTCAATAGTATCACACAAATTATTGTTCTTCTTCTAAGAGACAAAAGAGTGATACTTCATTCCTAGTTATATTCATTCATTATATTCATTTTACATGTGGTACATGCATAATTGTTGGGTGCATAGAAGTTGTAGATGTAGGCTGATTTTGCGCGGCTAATTGGGGTAATTTCCGCGGGACCGATGTAAACGTCACGTCGTTACGACGGCCATGACTACAGACCCCTGACGTATTACGGCCTTTCACGCACAATAGCGAGACCAGAGAGATATTCGTATTGTACCACTCTGGCTCGATTCATGCGCTAACGTTCCATCTGCGCGTCTTCCATGTGACGAGCTCACCCACAGATATATAGTTTATTCTGCTTCTGTATTCAGATATTCTGTTCAAGTCGGGATAGGACATTCATGCTCTAAACATGAATATCATCGTTAATGTTTCAACTATATGCAAGGTGACATTGAATGTGTCTGTATAAAGAAATCTATTCAAAACATATTAAAACATAATCAACGATCATATCAATGTTTATCGAAATAATTAATTGACATCCAAATTTTTATAATATATAGTTACAAGACATATATACATATATATATATTTCACATGATATGCTGATTTTGTTGCGGAAATGTTAGATTCAAAATTAGAATGTAGCTGAAGCTAGCAGCCAAAGGCAGCAGCCAAACGCCGAGCAACCAGGGCCGAACGTCATATAGGCGTTTCCAGGGAACACCATTCAATCAAACATTAAAAATTCCCTGGTTATGAGATATTCATTCGCGATCGTTATTAATTGTTTAGTGGTTTTTTAAATTGTTAATTACGTTAGTCAAATAAATACAAGAAACGCTGTCTTCAAATTTCTACGAAAATATTTTTTAAAGTCTAGACTTAATTAAGCGTATACGAGAAATTTTTATGAGAATGCATTTGCAAAACTTAGTTGATTACCAGAATAATGCAGCGATTTTTTTGTAAAGTACATTACCGCTTTTTGCCGCAACCAGAGCCGACGACGAGGACATAGCGGTTTCACGGCATCAAACAATAAAAATTAATTTAAAAAATATTTATAACAATTAGGAAAACGCACGTCCTCCTGTGAATGATTAATCAGTCGATTGTGCGTTACGGAAAGATATTTCCAGCCAAATTTGAAGGAAATCGTACGGTGCATTTAGGCGTGAGGCGCAAAAAAGGATAAAAATTAATTCTTTAAATATTTATAACAATTAGGAAAATGCACGTTCTCTCGCGAATAGTTAATCAGTCGATTGTACGTTACGGAACAATATTTCCAGCCAAATTTGAAGGAAATCGTACGGTGCATTTAGGCGTGAGGCGCAAAAAAGGATAAAAATTAATTCTTTAAATATTTATAACAATTAGGAAAATGCACGTCCCCTCGCGAATGATTAATCAGTCGATTGTACGTTACGGAACGATATTTCCAGCCAAATTTGAAGGAAATCGTACGGCGCGTTTAGGCGTGAGGCGCAAAAAAGGATAAAAATTAATTCTTTAAATATTTATAACAATTAGGAAAATGCACGTCCTCTCGCGAATGATTAATCAGTCGATTGTACGTTACGGAACAATATTTCCAGCCAAATTTGAAAAAAATCGTACGGTGCGTTTAGGCTTGAGGCGCAAAAAAGGATAAAAATTAATTTTTTTAATATTTATAACAATTAGGAAAATGCACGTCCCCTCGCGAATGAATAATCAGTCGATTGTACGTTACTGAACGATATTTCCAGCCAAATTTGAAGGAAATCGTACGGCGCGTTTAGGCGTGAGGCGCAAAAAAAGATAAAAATTAATTCTTTAAATATTTATAACAATTAGGAAAATGCACGTCCCCTCGTGAATGATTAATCAGTCGATTGTACGTTACTGAACGATATTTCCAGCCAAATTTGAAGGAAATCGTACGGTGCGTTTAGGCGTGAGGCGCAAAAAAGGATAAAAATTAATTCTTTAAATATTTATAACAATTAGGAAAATGCACGTCCTCTCGCGAATAATTAATCAGTCGATTGTACGTTACTGAACGATATTTCCAGCCAAATTTGAAGGAAATCGTGCGGTGCGTTTAGGCGTGAGGCGCAAAAAAGGATAAAAATTAATTTTTTAAATATTTATAACAATTAGGAAAATGCACGTCCCCTCGCGAATGATTAATCAGTCGATTGTACGTTACGGAACGATATTTCCAGCCAAATTTGAAGGAAATCGTACGGTGCGTTTAGGCGTGAGGCGCAAAAAAGGATAAAAATTAATTTTTTAAATATTTATAACAATTAGGAAAATGCACGTCCCCTCGCGAATGATTAATCAGTCGATTGTACGTTACAGAACAATATTTCCAGCCAAATTTGAAGGAAATCGTACGTTGCGTTTAGGCGTGAGGCGCAAAAAAGGATAAAAATTAATTTTTTAACTATTTATAACAATTAGGAAAATGCACGTCCTCTCACGAGTGATTGATCAGTCGATTGTACGTTACGGAAAGATATTTCCAGCCAAATTTGAAGGAAATCGTATTTTGCGTTTAGGCGTGAGGCGCGGAAAACGATAAAAATTAGTTAAAAAAATTTATAACAATTGATAAATTACAAGTCTTGTCGCAAATGATCGATTATGTATTAAAATGACTAAACTCTATGCAAATTCTTCAAAGTTTGTTAAAAATCTCATAACCAAGGAATTTTTAATTTTTGATTCAATGGTGCCCCCTGGAAACGCCTATATGACGTTCGGCTCTAGCCGCTCGACGTTTGGCTGCTGCCTTTGGCTGCTAGCTTCAACTACATAAAATTAGAGCAACAGAGCATATTATCATAGAGCATTAAGAAAACATGTGGAAAAGAATATAGCACATTTTTTAATTTATTCCTGAATACATAAAAAAATATATGTATTTAAGTAATCAATTAAAGGTTTTTGAAAGAGAAGATGATCAAACATAAAGAAAACATTATAGGGTTTTGTTATTGTATGTATCTATAACGGAAATTTCAGATTGCGTAAAAGATATTAATTGATTTCTGGATATACAATGCTGATATGGTACGCTGCTGTATTTCAATTTACGCACAATGGTACAGCCGCAAATTCGTATTGTATCAACCTGGCTTGAATCGAACGCGAATATTCCATCTGTACGTCTTCCACGTGACGAACTACCCACGGTAATTGAGGTTTATGGAAATGGGCAATACAACACTGTTCTGGCGCCAGCCAGTAATTACAATAGCACTTTCCAATTAATATTTCTGGATAAACAAATAACAACTAGTTAACTCATATACAATTTTGGCGATCTAGAAATTATTTTAAAAAGAAGCTTATAAGATACATTTCTAACGGTCCTTTTATGGCTGTCGATAAATACAATGGACACAGCGTGCACGTAATGGGACATATAATAATTCACAGTGAGATTAATGGCCGCGGCAAAATGAAATATTTAATAACCTCAGCATATTTTATAAATGCGTGCAGGGATTTGTATTTGCCGCATACGTATACCATTTCATATGGTAAAATCAATTTCTGGACGATGCCTAACGGGCGACGTACAATGCACGTGATTTATGCGTGACGCTATAAATACACTTGACTGTTGAATTAAATATAATAAATAGATACGTTGGGATGGATTGAGGGGAAATGAAATTTTGAGCTGGTGTTAGCACCCTTCGGAAAGTAATCGTGGCCGTCGTGGTACCCCCTTCATTAATTACGGCTACGAGGGGGGCAATATGTCAGGAATCTCGGGCACTTTAAGTATAATACCCAACGGGGGGGGGGCTAACACATCTGCCGAAGTCTGTTTTTTCGGGAAGGATAATCGATTTTAGCAAAACTAATATTTGTAGCTACTGTTCACAGTAGCTTTAAATTATTTTAAGTAATTTTATATTACCGAATAGCGTAAGAACAGAAAAATCTCTCTACATAATTTGTGCATAATTTAAAAACAATTGTGTTTAATTTACCGATATATTTCGTTATCAATAATGTGATTTTTCGTGTACATAATTCTATAACTTCATTAACCAAGCGACAACAGCATCAAATGTTAAACTACACGGAACATTTCTCATCTTGTTGATATTGTCTGTTGCGAAGTGATTCACTAAATGCTCGACGAAACTAGCCAACTCGCGGCAGTTTGCTAAACACTTGCAAGACGCTGCTGAAATTCGAGACTTAATTACGAGAAAGCGGCAAGTTTATACGCTCCGATGTGCTCGAACGGGACCCCGCGCTTTCTGTCCCAGGTGGAAATACAGACTGGTTCCGCGCCAATGGGCATTATACGAGACCTGACAGTCAGGCCGCGGCGTGTTGCAGTGATTAATGCTAACTGCGAGCTATCCCTTCTCCGGACTATTGCCATCCACCCTCTCGCTCGCCGGTAACAGATGTACCCCCTATTAATCAATCCGGTCCTCCGTTCCTGCCCTCCCAGTATAGTCCGCGGCCGAGTCTAGTCTCTCATATCATCGCTCAACCCTTCTCGCCCTTTGCGTGACGCCATATAGTCTATCTCGTACGTGTGTTCCATGTCCGATACTTCCAATTTGATATGCTCCTGAGATGGCCACCCATATCTTGATTCCTGCACGTTGCTGATCGCGCTTCATCGAATATCGATAGACTGATAAATCAAATCGTAGACAAGAAACGCGTTTAGATATCTGTATCTTTATGTTCTCGTAAATGTTGAGTTTGCGACAAAAGAAAAGCAGAAAACGTTAAGAAAAACTCAATGACACTTTAATAGCGCAGAAGAGTTTGAACGTAAATGGATATATGTGAGTGAATACAAAATTATTTAAATATGTATATTTAAAACACAGCGGTATTAGATGCGAGTTAATAATATTTCGTATACAATTTGTCTCCGAGCAACATACAACTGTTATAATTCTCTTTGCATGTGGCTCCGGCTTGTGAACTACTCGTGAATATACCATCCTTGTAAGGAAAGTAGATTAAAAGCAACGTTTCTAAATTTTCATTTGCATTCCGAGGCGCATAACTCCGTTTCATTCTGTCGTGCTGTTGAGGCAGAACGTTGACTCGAAATACATAGAACAGTCGAAGGAAGAAGCCTAGAAATGCGGTAAAGATATATATGAAATGAAACAGCGAGGAATATCTGAATCTGAAGAAAGCTCCTGCCTTTTACGCTTCATATCTTGATTATATATTCCATTCCACTCTTTCAACAACAAATCGGTTTCATTTCAATTTCAAGTTATGTTAAACTCTTCTTTTATTACATTAATTAATAAAAGAGTAATTAAAGCATAGTTTAATCGTCATCCGTTAGAATAAAAATTTATTTTTCTCTCTATACATTTCTTTTTTGTTTTCCTTTCTTTATTAAATACGTCTTTAATACGCCTGATTGTTTAAACATTTCATTAAAAAAAACAACAGATTACGCTTACACCACTACAATTTTAATAACAATAATCGATATATGATCTTTACGAGTAGTTCTATAACTGACGTTATCGTCAACAATGTATGTCTTTTGCTTAATTCGCGCCTTTCCTGAATAAATACATTCGATTAATTGAATAATGAAAAGAACGTAATGAGCCGACACAAAGGGTCCTAAAGCTGAAACGCGTTTTTCGTTTTAGGACTATGCCAAGTGCGACCACGAAGCGGTATATAGTCACCCCAGTTGCTGTCCCCCAACCAGCCGTAATATTTTTCGCGTCCATTAAGCGCGACCTCGCAGTAGGGTCCTCCTTTTTAAGTAGAGAGTAGAGGGAAACATCTTATGGCTCTAAATCTTTTCTTCGGTATCGACTCGCGTCTCGTCGTGGACTCACTCCGTTACCGCATGTCCCTACTGCGTTTCTTATTTCAAGCATCGTTAGTTAAGATAAATTCGTTGTAAGATATTACGAATTATCGTACCACAGAAATTGTGTAGCGCGAATTTACAGAGAGACATGTAGAAATCATCATTCTCTGAACAAAAACGAAATCTCCATTCGATTGGTTTTGATATATTATAGCTTTGTTAATAACAATTTTCGATAAATCAATTTTTGATGAGTCAATGAACATACTCAATGTAAATTAGACAGAGAGTCTACAATTCTATTTTTTTAATTTAAACTCACAAATTAATACCACTAACAAAATCAATAGTTCCAAGTAAAATTAATTTAAATAAATTTGAAAGAAAATTTTAAGATATAAGCACCTAATTTATAAAATAATAAAACTCATGTTTTAGCTTTATTTTTAATGTCATATAATATTAATGTCATATAGCATTAAATTAGTTGGAAAGACAGAATTTTTTAAAGGTAGGTCCCCCAGTTCTACGATATTCTAAAAATATAATCGTACGACATTCTTACGGTGCGTCAGTGCGGACATAATTAATTGGAAATTAGCGGAGGGTGGAAACAGCAGCTTAATCTGATATAAGCCACTCGGCGAAACCTCGCAGGAGGTCTTCCGTTCCTCATCCATGGCCGCTCGTCAAGAGGCGCGACTTCGTAGGCGGGGAACGTTCGTAGAGTAGTACGTTTACGGAAAGAGGAAGAAGAGGGAAGACTGAAAAGTTTTGAAATTCCGGCCGTGGAGCCACGCGGTGGAGGAATTGATTACGCAGCGACGTGGCGCGCGATAAATGGTAGTTAGCGGGGGTGCTGCTCGGGGTAGATAGCGCTCTTGGCATATACCAACGGACCTAGGCGCACGAATTCTTTACAACTGTTTGCCGGTGGTGGTTACACCTTGCATCTCGTCGACGAGATAGAACACGCAGTGTCGCCATCACGTTACGTAGCCGCAACCCTTTTCGCCGCAAAGGGTTTTCCGCCAGACATCGATATCCCCTTTCACGATCCACTGCATGCCTTCGCCCGACGGTGCAACGGGGCTACCTTACTGATTTTCATTACGCTGCAGCGCCCATGGTCCTTCAACAACACGGGGTTTGACTCGGTGAAATTTGAGAAGACTTGAAACGGAAGAGCTATAAGCTTTATATCTCAAATTTTATGTAATCTCGCGTAAGAAAGATTTTATGCAATAAAATGTTGTTAACAATTCCAAAAAAAAAAAAAAAATTATTGTAGTCAATTTAGATAACGGATTTTGAAGAGTATAAAAAGTATAATTTTAGAAGTGGTGCATGTGAATGTATAGTCGCGATATGAATAGTATCATTTCCTAAGTGGTCTCAACAGACATTTATTGTATAGCTGACGTACAGCTAGAATTTTCAATTTTCTGAGAAGCTCACAACTTTTTTACTTCTCTGTTATATAAATATATACAGAAAAAACGGTTTTGCTGAAGTATCTAAAAATTGAGTTAGATACAGATTAAAAAATAATTTTGTCAGACTACCAAAATAATCATAAAAAACGTTCAAGCTGACTGCTAAATATAAAAAAATTTGCAAAGTTGTTCATTATTTTTGAAGATCCTTTATAAATAATTGATCCAACAAAATTATTTTCAGATCAAATATCTAACTAAACTTTTAGATATTTTAGCAAAACTATTTTTTTTTAAGATCTATAATTATGCGACAAAATAATAACCAACAAAATAATAATACGTAATTTCACAATCAAACTTAATTTTTGTAAATTAAGACAGAGACGCCGTTATTTCTTGTGGAGGGACATCCAAATAATACGACCGAAATACGCTGATGCGTGGATGTGGTAACGGTTCTAATCCCCATGTAATTACTGTCGTAATTGCACAAATTCAATTTGTATGAAGCTCCGAGTAACCCATATATCTCTAGAACACGACCGTCCACCCAGACCGTCTACGGAGGATTTCCAAATCATAGATTCGCGTTTAAAAGAGGAAAAGAGAATAATAGCCGTGCGACAAACGTGAAAACGAGAGTGAGAAGGATGGCGAAGAGATAGAGAATGGGGTTGAAAGAGATAAGAGGGAGGGAACATTAATGGGCACGGAGAATGCGGTTTCAATTATTGTCGGCGGCGGGTCCGAGTAGCCGTTTACATTCGCGATACCAGCTTCACCGAAATTATTCGCGCAGTTCGTTGATCACATTCCCGATTACACGGCCCTCAATTTTCGTTCGGGGGTTTTGCACCGTTTCAAACTCGCGCGTGTGTTATACAAAAATCCGATTTGACGTATTTAAACAACATGCTGACGTAATAAAACATTTTTTTTATCGAAAGAAACAAAGCATTAATATTTGCAATATGTATTAAAAAATTCAGATATTGAAAAGAATGAGATGTAAACCTTTAGCTGACACATATACGTATTTTCTTACAAAAATTTGTAAATAGTTTGCATAATTAATTTAAATAACTTCACGCATGATATTTCTCAACAAAAAAAGTACTTGTTTTTGTTAACAAAGATGCACCAAGAGAAACACTGGACATGAAAATATATAAGTGCTCGTTCGTAACTCTCCTCGTCCCGTGTTGGCGGTCATCCAAAAATGTCTATGCGAAAACTATCCAGAACTGGCAGCGTCTTCCGGCACTTAGTTAACTACCACTACCCACTTCGAACAAAATAATTGGTGACTAGGAAAATTGGTACGAGGTAGAATGAGTAAGCAGTCAATTTATTACGGGGCTGATTCGAAGACAATCTATCAGCCGGCTAATCGTGCGTCGAACATCCGTAATACGTCTCGATATGTCGAAAACCACAAATGCCGTATAATTAGACAAATACATTTCAAGTTTGTTATTAATTGTTTTACGACAAATTGAAATAAATTATTCGAAACGGACACGTTAATATCATTGTTTATATCGGACAATTAATACGTTGATAGCGTTATACAATAAACGGGTGAGGCATGCGCACATTAATTACAGAAATGTACGTCCTTCAAACTTCAGTTCTGTAATATCTGTAATGCCCGAAAGATAAAGCGCTTTTATGAAAATTTGAGTACCATCTACACACGTGCGCGGTAGCATGACGTACGTGCATTCGTGACGGCAGATCGAGGAGGCGTATCTTTAGGAATGATGGATCGCCCGTCGTGCCTTGCCGCTTTTCTTACATAATGCACATTACAATATAAATCCAATAATTAATGACGACGATTAGCTCGTGCAGATTCAGGCATACCAATGCGACATTGTACTAAAGTCTCGGTTAAGTAACGTTCATCTACGGCGCAATTTTAGCGTAAGAGATGTCACGTTCATAAAATGTTCAAGAGAATATTGCCACGTATATATGTTTGTGTGTGTGCGCGTGTATTTTTCGCTACATCTCTAATACTTTCTCGACATGATACTCGTAGGGACCACCCTCCGCGCGAATTGTGAACAGGATTATTCATAAATCACATCCATGGCGTGAAAGGCGGCTTCCAAGCATATTGGGGGGACTAATAACAATTTATCAATTACCGGATCGATTGGTCACATAATCAAAATCGGAGCTTTGCGGGATAAAATTGATTCTATGCAAATTGCGTCTTTATTCGAGTCGGATATTATCGGCTATCATATATTTTCTCTCCTCCCTCCCCCTCCTCGCCCGCATACTCGCTCTCGCATGCATTCATTTAGTACACGCTAGAAATCATGGTTTTATCGGAATACTTTAATGCTGCAATTTTTTAATGCTGTAATACAAAATTTTGAATCACAAATGCGCTTTAATCGCGTTTGATGATAAGTTTTAAAAATATTTAACAGTGTTATATTATATCTTTTTTCTAGCGAAGAAAATACTTCAGAGAATTTAAATCTATGTGTAAAATTAAAATAAACAAAATTTGAGATTGCCTTTTATATTCGGCTTCGATGAACCGTTATTGTCTCTCGGATCAATCGATGTTGCTATTGTAAGCGCGGAGCAACCAATTCGTGAAGTACGATTCAGAATGTGGGGTTCCATTCTTCATGGACAAATGGGCATGGCATTCGCGAAAGTTCGAGATATCGTTTCGGTTATCCTTTCTCTTTGTCTCTATCTCTCTCGCTCCCTCTTTCCTCTTCTCTGGAACCACGTCGTACTCGCAGCAATTACGTAATCGACCTTTGGCCCATTCCAATCCATTAAATCACGAAGGGTCGCGCGAATCCAAAGAGCCGGTCCACGTTCGATCGAGCATATGTCTCGATTTTGTACCCAAAAGTAGACAGAGTGGACCTTTCGTGACATATCGTGTGAGAAGTTGATTAATTACTTGTTTGCGCAACAAGAAGTATCTGCCTTCGTAGTAATATTTAGTGCACGACAGGATGTTACATTGGTATATTTTAAAGATATTTATCTATTAGAATTATTTCGCGAACAATGTAAAATAAATAATATCGTACGGGAATTAATTATACACACATCTGTCCGCCGCATAATCCTACAACGTAGAAGCTTCGCCAGGTGCGGATTTTTCCCCAATTTAAGAATACCTCACGAATTCAATCTTGAAAATAAATTTATCTTAAGGATCTTCCGCGTATAGCTTCCATACAAGCCGCCACTTCTGTTGATACAGCGTTCGGATAATGTGTATGAGATATTTCCAGCTTAGACGTAAGTACTGGCGCACATGTGCACGATTATCCAGCAACGACCGATCGCGGGATAAAGTCTCATACGCATAATCCTTACGGATCTGCGGGTAACAGATAGAGGCAGAACCAAATGACGAATTCAACGACCATCGATTATTCTCCCCCTCGCGTAAGCCGTACGACGGCCGTAATCGATGCAATATTAATAAACCGCGATTAGCATGTGCGAAAAATGGATCGTGCGCCGATCGCCCATGTGATTAATGATCCCGCGCCGGCGTTATACCATTAATACCTCACGTTGCCTTCCGAACGCAGTGAATCGTCGAATCGTAAAATTAATAAATGATTCCTATCGGCGTACACGTTGATGCTCACGGCCGATCATCGAAAGCGAATTGATATCATGCATGCTAAACGCTCAACGGAACGGATTGATCGATGGTATAATGGTCGAGATATTTACCATTTTCCTACAATCTATTGATATTGAGAGAGGATATCAAATATCAAATTACAGGAAGTTTTATATCAATTGACTAAAGTAGATAAATATCTTTTTATCCATTTTTTTTTCTTTACAAACCATTACAGAGTCGAAAATTTTAAAAAATGTGTGTGTGTAAGGTTTAAAAATTCCTATAATTTTGAAGTCTATATTATTAGCATAATGGTGCACTTCGAATAATGTAATATGCATCTTCAGTATACATGTACAAAAATGAATCACGTTCAGAAAAGAAACGCTTTATATTTCCATTGTATTTCCTGTAACTAACAGCAGTATAGACCCGGATATTTTGGAAACAAGTTCGCCGGGTATGGAGTATACAGGATACAATAGCGAGCTTAATAGTAGCCCGTGGCCCTGAATCATTGGTATACTCGCATAATCCAGCTGGATAACAATTACAGCAGTGACCCGCCCGCGGTGCATAGAGAGACAGAGAAACAATGCTACGGCAGGGACAGAGGTCGCGTTAGATGGGAGAGCTGGATATGACGAATCCGCGACAATCAATTATCGCGATGCAGCCGTGGGCCGTTCGAGCGCGCCTAATCCCGGACTCGGACGTGGATGCAATATTAATAACTGGCGATTAGGGTATCCGCTAAAATATATGCTATTTGTCGCATCTCGGGAATAAACAAGGTCCCGTCGTGCTCCCTTCGATACCCATGGACTCACGGCAGATGCGTGGGTGGAGCGACGGATATCGAGCACGCACACGTGTCTCGCCTTCACGGCGTTCGCATCGAAAAGGGATTACAACAAAGGAAAGAGCGGAGGGAGAGCAACGAGAAAAGAAATAAAGAACGATAACCCTGACGCGAGAACTCACGCTTTTACTTTAACATCCCTCTCTTCTCTTCTCCTCCGTTCCGTCGCGTCCTCCACCTTGATCGAGCAATCCTCCCTTTCGTGCGCGCGATTCTGGACGCGTTCGTAATGATCGAGACGGGCACCCACGGTGCATGCAGAATCGTCTTGACAGGCTGGAAATAAATTTCGTGTTGGCTTCTCTTTTTGGTCCTGCGAGTGCAAACTCGGACACTCAGACGGAGTGTGATGTACATTTTGCGCGAGCACACGCGTCTGCATGCGTTCGATTTCTTTCACTTCATTTTTTTTTTTGATATCTCATCCTAGCTTACGAGATTTATGTCAGGTGTACTCAAAGTGTATGTTGATTTTCTATCTTGTTGACTTTGCTTACTTTCGCCATGTATAATGATTTGTTACTGATAGATGGATAATAATTGTTGAAAAGTCATTCCGTTTTTGTTCCCTTCATGGTCAAGCATGATCGTTTATCATCGGCTTAAACCGCGACCGTTTGCAGTAAATTGCACTCCGCGTTGCAACGTCATGCCAGACGGTGTTATAACGTTTCCCCTCTTTTCTACCGCCAATCAAAGCCGCGGAAATTGACCGTCTAACGCCCGCATACTGTATGCACCTTTTTCCGCGTGCTGCGCTTTTTATCCAAATACCGTGTATCGGAAGGCGCGATGAAAGTGTAACGTCACCTACACGCACACACACACACACACGCCGGATTCGTCGATAACGCCCGATGCGTTCTCATCCGAATTTAAAGCTCCAGCGCTCGGCGAAAAAAGCGTAAAAGGGAACGGCCGATTATTAAATACCAGAATATTACCGTTCATACAAATGGAATTCCATTAAATCTCGGAGAAAAAAATCCAGGATTAATGTCACTTCGATCACAGACCAAATGGCGCTATTTTATGTTGCCGTTACAAAGAACATAGTTACTTTTACGAGTTATCGAGTTTTATTACCGGCATTACGAGATTACAGTATAGTTTTAACACCGACCTTACGCCCGACGTATTAATAAGACTATCACTGCATCCGTATATAAAAGCTGTAAAAGATTATTTGCTGCGGGGGAGGGGAAATAAACCGATATATAGAAAGTAGTAAAGTGAGACGTGTAAACTGCAAAGGGAAGTGATTCCTAAAGCAAGAAATCAATCACTCTAAGCTCAAACGTATTACCCGTTCGTCGATGTAACCAACGAGGTGCAATGGATAAATCGATTTGTTTGTTACCTGACAGCAGAGCAACGAAACAGACGAGCAGACGTTTCGCCGTTTGGCAAACAAGCGCCCGCGCCGTCTCGCTGCCTCGCGTTACTTGCGACGGAAGAGCCGTTCTATTGCGTCAATAGACAAATAGCTGGCGCGTTGCATTTCAAGCTAATGCACTCGGCCATTCCCTCCGTGGCTCCGCTCCGCCGCGTCGCGTGGTGTCACGCGGGGAGCAGAGCGCGCGCGCGCGCGTCCGGACATCGAATCGCGTATACGCCATGTGCGGAGACTGTGCGGTTCGCGAAAGAAGTACCGACGTCAAAGAGAAGCGTCTGTTTGAGACGACTCTATATACAGACTCGTGGCCGCTCAGGCACGTATACGATAGCGTATGTGTAAACGTTTGTGCCTACGTGTGGCGTACGTGCGAGCCAGCACACCGAACGAAGCACGTCGTTCAATAAACGTATCGCGCGGAGTTATTTCATTTTCGACCGACTCATGTGTAAAATATCAAATAAAACGCGCGGAATGTTTGTTTAAGTGGTCGTTCGTGGTCGCGGGCGTTCCGTGGCGGCGCGGCGGGGGGGGAACGCAGAGGGTGGCAGCGCGACGATAGGAGGTGGTAGGCCGGGGTGGATTTTCGACGCTACGTGCGGGGGAAACGTTAATATCGCGCTACCGGGTTTGCAGCGAGTTGGCGGGTTCACAAAGTGAGCGAGTGTTGACACTAGCCGCTCATTCCACCCCCCTCCCCCCTCCTCCTTTTCCTCCTCTTCCTCCTCTGTTTTCCCCTCGTGCCCTCCCATCCGAGCCACCCTTTTCCAGTCTGCGCCCTGCGCCTTCCGTGCTACCTCTGCCGGCGGCGCAAACCACCCCTGCCGTCGACCACATCCGCCCCTAGCAAAAGCTCCGACGGAGTTTCTCCCCTCACCTCTGGGCCGTCCTTCCAATCTTTTTTCTCTCCACCGCCCGAGAGTGTACGTGGGTCGTAGCAGTTGCCGGCAATATCGGTTCAGCTTAATTACTTTCATGAGCTATTTTTTTTTCTTCTGTTTTTCTTCCTTGCGAAGGTAGTGTGACGATTCGATCAAAGATAGAGTCCCGAAGGTCGATTGTTTCGCGTTAGCAGGTTCATCAGCGAATGCAATACGATAACTTCGGAGCTAGAATAGCAAGAACGCAGACAAAATAAGAACAACTAATAGAGAAGTATCGGAGCCCTTTTTTTTCTCTCAAATCTCGTACTCTTGACACGTTAATTGAGCTTTTAATGAACATTCACAGAAGGTAGTACTCCAGTATTTACGCAGAACGGCTTTTGCATATATATCGACGCAAGAGGCCGCGTCTACGGAGTCGGCCAACATGGTCAAAGAAGACGAAATTAAATTAATATAATCCGTACTGGCAGCACAGCCGTGCATTCGAGCTTTACCACGACGGAGGCAACAAATTATAATGCCATAATTGAAAATGTTCTGTACTGCGTGCGAACGGCGCACATTGCCCTTCTGTGCCCGGCGTGGTACGAAAATTTCAATTTCCCGGTCCTCGTAAATCTGAGGTGAAGTAATTATTGTATTCCGCCGACGCTTTCTTAGACCCATTCATACCCCCTCTCCTATTTCCTCGCAAGGAAAAGCATTTTGCGCGTCAGCTCGACGACCATGGGCGTAACTATTTCGTTGCTCTTTTCCGACGTGTTATTACGGGATAATGTTCACCGGGGCGAAACGTGGCGGCCTAATAAAGGGGAATGCACTGCTTTTAGATAATGAACGGCTTTGTGTTATGATTTCATTGAAAGAAAATTACTCTCAGGTAAAATAATTTATCTATTAATTTCAAGTTACTTAAGAGATTCTTGTTGTTCGGCTTTATCGCGGAATATTTTTCTCCTTTTTAATAAAGTTTAAAAAGTAGAAAATTGAAAAGTAATTGTAAATTAAAGTTATTGATTATAATTATTATTAATAAAATTAATTTGTGCGCAATTGTTGGTAATAATTCAAGAGTCTGATAATAATATCTTGCAAATACGAAGTGGAGGACTAAAGACTTGACGTCTTTTAATTACGCTCACGCTAAACATGATACTTGTATGAGAGAATGAGAATGCTTTCTAACGAGGTGGAAATTTATCAGCGTTTGCTGTTGTAAAATGAAAGGGACGATGTCATGGTTTGTTCAGTTCTGAAAATCATCGCATACTTAGACTGCTCTTAAGCGCGTAAAGCGGCGTCTTGCCCGATTCATCGCTGGCCGCATTCAAAAGTTTCTGTAGAAGCGTAGCTTGCCCCGGTCGCTTTTGCTGTCTCGTTTGGCGGGTCATTTGTTAGACGCAGACAGCTTTTACGTGCTCCCCGCATTTAATTTCACAATGAGTTTTAATGACACCACACCAGTATTGAAACGCCACGCAAACCGAATCAATCCCTCCCGCTAGTCCCGCTTGTTACAGAAATACGCGGGGCAAAGACTCCGGATGTTTAAAAAATTCCCGTTTGGGCATTGGTGTCGCCGAGGAAAAAGTAAAAACCGCGAGAATAAAAATGTTAAGAAAATAAAAGAAAAAAAATGAAATAAATCCACGAGGAAAAAATGCGTCGAAGTTTTGATAAGTAAGATGTTTTCTCTCTCACATATTTGACATTGTGTCATATTGACTGTGAAGATCAACGACTCACGCATTGTTGGAAGAAACCGGCGTTACGCCAATGAAATTTTCTCCTTTCGAGAGTACAACTCTGTTCAAACTTTGCGCCGGTGATTTCCCATCCCGCTGGCCCAACGCCGATTAAGCAAATTAAATTTCTTCCGGAAATACCAACGAAGAAATCACAGACCCCCCCCCCCCGCATCCCTCGGCGTTTTAACGTCATTAGTGCGAGACCCATGCATTGTATCGACCCGGTGGAGTAGCGTCCCGAGGAGTGGGCGAGAAAAATGAATGAGAGCGAGAAAAGAGAAAAAAGGGTTCTGATAGAGGAAACAGGTGGGAAACGCTCGTGAGTCTTGGCTTTTATTCGTAACCTTCCGCGGACGTCTCGTAAACATTTTACGAGAACTCGTTTCTAGCACTATCGACTAAAAGTGAAGAACTATCGCTAGTCGTCATTACCGATAAATTATCGATTATTTTCGATAGACATTTACAGCATATCTAATAGATATCCATTGGACATCTACGTAAATATTACAATTCTACATTTGGATCCAATCATCTTATCTATTCAAATCACTGAAATGAAAGAAGACTGGAAAAGTGGATACCCAATAAACATTATACATATATATCCACTGGATATTCATTTTTCCAGTCCTTTTTTTTTCATTTCAGTGGTTTGAATAGATAAAATATCGGATCCAAATATTGAAGCAATCACGTTTTGTGCTCTACTTAACGTTCAGTGAGAGGTTGTAAAAAATTCGTATTAAAATTCATATTTATAAAGTAATAAAAAATAAAACTATCGAGAACTATCAATAATTGTAAAAATACCATCGACAATCGCCGATAATTAAAACTATCGATAACAATCAAGTTCATTGATAGTTTTTCCTATCACCTCTACTATCGACCTAACGGTATTTCAAAGGCTCATTAGAATTTTGCAATCTATAACAAAGGGTTTATTGTATTGTTAAATTGTCCCTTTTTTCTAGATATTCGAATAAAAGTTCTTTGAAATTAATTTAAAAACAAATTTTTTAATAAATCGCGCCTTATCTTCATCTTGTACTATAGTACATAGATTGAAATTTAATCCTGCTTCTACTTTCTGATCCTGCTTGATAAGACATTTTCTTTGTTCATAAAACTTCAACAGATATAAATATAGATGTATAATTATAACTGTTTTTATAATATGTATAACGTATATATATTGTATTTTTTATTATATAAAGGATAATCGATTTACATTACGTGGTTCAACATAATCATCAGCATAATTTTAATAAATAATGATAAAAATGTATTGCTTGTTGTTATTGTTGTGTTTGAAATATTATTGTGCGACCTATACAATATAGACGGGCTTCTGCGACGAACCTCGACTTACCCTACGCGCTTGCGGTCTCGCATGCAATTGATTTATCGATCGTTTTCTCGCGACGGCGGTGGAGTTTACCACAAGTATTCGTGTACAAATCCCAATGTGGATCGTTTTTTCGTAGTAAATTTAAACCCATAAATAATATGCGCGACATCAATTGTAAAAGTTTGTAAGAGAAATAAATATCCAAAATTCGATCGTTCTAATTATAGAGAAAGTTGAAAAATATTAGAGACAACTAAACACCGGACGATGTTCAGCAGCTCATTGTGTCATCAAGAACAGGCGACGGATCTTTGTTAAATTCGGACACGGACCGGCCAACGAACGCAGAGCATGCGCTAGAGGAAAGGCGCGGCGACAAATTCAATTTCACGGAATTAGCCCGCAGTACATGCAAATTGGCGCGAAATGAACTCTGTTATATTGTATTAGACGTCCACCTGGAATTTCGAAGAGAAAACAGAGCGGTGACCGTCGAGAGGAACGAGATAATTGAGGACCGAGACATGTAGATCCGCTAATGAGAGGACCTCGTGTGTCCGAACGACTGTTGCGCTTTTCAAACCGCTCCATCTTCTTCGTCTTTATCCCCTACCATTTTTTTTTTCGTTCCACCACATCGTCTTTCCTACCACTTCTCCGTATCCGCGTCGTCCATTGCTCGCGAGTTCCTTTCTCTTTGCGGTTCCGCCCTCTCTTCCCTGTGCCCCGAAACGCGGTCCACGACGGAAAGACGTTTCTTGGCATATATTTAAGTTTCATGGGAACTCCCTTCGCTTTTCAGTTCATTTGCTGCAAATCCACGATCTTTCTCGCTGCTGCGCGAGCGCGCCGAGATATCAGAATATCCCTCGTTCTCTTGAATCCGTAGCGATCGCGGAGAATGAGTAAGTAGTCGTGTCCGGAAGAAATTACGGCGATTCTTCATCGCCAGATCTCGCTTGCTCTCCCGGCGGAATCCTCGCGCTCGATTCGCACGAGGCATTATCAATTGAAATCTGCTTTAAGTACGCCGCACCAGTTACAGGTTGTTAAGAAAGTTTCTCCGTGATAAATTTTCGAGAGCGTTATGCATAAGACCGGCGATCGCTCAGTTCCGGGAAGTGGTTTAAGGAACGTTCTAATTAATGTTTTCTTTTCGTATTTTAACGGCCAGGCTAACCGCGCCTGAGAACGTTTCTCATGATTCTTAATACCATCGCCGTGCCATTTAAAAAGTGGCGTGAATGGCGTCAGAAAACCTCTACCCCAAGGATAGCTTCGCTAGTTGTGTATCTAGTAATTATACCTACAACGCGAAGCCGGCACTCTTCTTTTTATTAGTTAATGAAGTAATAAAACTTGATCATGATCGTAGGAATAATTGCGCCACAAAAGAAGACAAATAGAATTCAAGTTAAGAAAAAAAGAAACTGATAAATGTATAAAAATAATTACGCCGCACATTGCAATCTTCGACGTTGACGTTGTCCTATGTGTTAAAAAAAAGGAATAGCGAATTTACACGGTGCAAGAAAGCAAAAAAGGCGCATTAAAAGCTACCGACGCGGACAGATACACTTATTATCGATAATATAAACGTTTGCTTGAAAAGTTGCCGCGTCGCAATCTCCGACACGATATCCGCTTTTATCTTGCGGAGATCACCTTCCGCGCGCACCCCGTGCCTTTTCCATCTTCTCGTCCGTGGGCTGGAAAGGCAGCCGCGGTTGGAATTCCGGATTGGCCACGTCGATCCCGCATTAGTCTCGTGGCTAATTAAAACAGGTAATGCCTGTTTGGTGCGTTTACGCACACACTGAGTCTGCATGTCTTTTTTCGACGGCGATACAATATCTTGAAAGGGACAGGCCCTTGTGCATTCGTGAGAGCCCGAGAGCTGTACAGCGGCCGTCTCGCGCGTTAATTAGCAGTCAGGACCGCGCGCGGTTATTTCGACCATACTAATGAGTATTTGAGTAATGCCTTGCGCGCCACCTTTCCCTTTCCCGCGGTTACGACGCTGACGTATTTCTTTGCCCGATGTAAATTAACGATTATTAACAACCGCCATCAAGCGCAAAAGCAGTGCAACAAAAAATTCACCAACGTAATAAGAAAAAAAGGTAGCTCTATCTTTGTCGACATGTGCAAAATTACGCTTACTGTCTATCTTACCTTTGCCTTCCGGGAAATTAATTTCATTAGCAAACAGTAGAATTTAGCACTTCATAGAATAAATTTGGAATCTGTATTCAAACATTCAGCATGTGATATGTGAAACTATATAATAATTACTCTGGTCATTTCATTAAATAGAAGCAGTCGTACTAATTCGCGAATAGCTGAGTCAACGTTTCTACAGTAAAACGTGTTACGTTTTAAGCGGACTATCGCCGTGAGTGCGATAGCTAGATTCGCTTCAGAATATCTCGCAATCGTACTGTACTTTAATAATATATTTCGTAGATGAATTAAATCCGAAAATCCGGAATCCTAAGTTCAAAAATGTTTTCAAGTACGAATACAAATTCAATGATATTCAAACAGTTCGCGTTTGTTAAGATTAATTACGTTTACACGCATACTGTTATTTATAATTAATCTTAACACGATATATTAGTTTTCTCGGCTTAGTCCTTTTTATGTTTAAGCAATGTAGTATAGCTACAATATTATTATTATATTATTATTATTATAACTATTATGTTACAAAACATGTCAATTAATTAAAAGAAAAAGATAATTCGATGCTTATTCTACATAAAAAGATTCGATTAATTATTAAACGTTTTTGCATAGAAGAATTATCAAGTCTATTTCTTGGTCTATTTACATAATACTAAAGTTCGCGAAACGAAGTGGAAAGCGCACGAGATTTACCCGCTCATGCATAGATATTGTTTTGAAATACAAAGGACAGATTACTTGATGTGCACTTACCTTATACGATGACAAGCTGTTTTAATGGCTGGTGATACGATCCTCTCGATGTTTGACAATCGGCAGTATATTTCCGCACACTGTGCACTGTGTTATCTGTAATTAATTACGGTACAATTTAGACAAGCTATTTTTGCCTTTCAGCTTCTTTGATATGTAAATATTTTATTACATTATCACAAATAATATCAACAAGTTATGAAAATTGTATTTTTGCAGGCAAATTAAATTCTCTTTTTTTAATAAAAGATAAAATAATCCATTTTATTTACTGTACATAAAAAATCATTCAATCTAATATTCTCGTATATACATATAAAGAATTATTAAATCTATTAGCGCAATCAAAATAATTTTAAAAGTAGAGTGTCCATTATTTTTAATAACGTATGCACATAGTTTATTCAATAACTATCCATTTTAAATAAATACATGTTTCATGTATTTTTAAACCATAAATTTTTTATTCGCAAAAATTCCAATTTTTATTTTTAAATGACATCTCTTTAAACGACATCAAGTTTTATGTTCTTTAATACAAAATTGCTGAATCACCAAAATCTATGGAGCTGTATGTTCATTAATGCTGTTCTCCCCAAACACAATGTACATTTTGCGTAATTTGAGTAAGACAAGTTTGAATTTATACAACACAAACATTCGAATATCTAAATTTTCTAGATTTGTTTAGAATGTATTTATTAAAGTAAAAAGAATACTTGTGCTTAAAGCAACAAATATAAGATAAGTTATTTCTTTAAATTTTTTTAGAAGAGTATAAAGTTTTGAAAATAACATTCTTTTATTAAAGAAACACACACACGCATATATAAACATTTTTGAATTGTTATGTTGCAAAAAGCTTCAAAATAGGAATGTCATAGCGACATTACATGTCAATTTAAAAACCGATATTAGACATATCTCAAACCTTATTGCATCAATTTATTTGAAAAATTTTATGATTTACAAACTAAAAGTTCGTAATATTATTGTTTTTTTATATAATAGTTTTATGCTTTATTAATATTATTTTTAAAAATTTTATTATAATTTTATTAATTAAAAAAATTCAATAATTTAGTTTGCACATAAAAATTCGTAAATACTTTAAGGGCCGATTATTCCAATTTATTGGAACTACCTGATAGATATCTATTATCTGTTTTTACTTATATTTAGAAAGAATAATAAAAATAGTTTACCTGATGGATTATCCAGAAGTAGAAACAATCGGTCCTAAAACATATATAACATATATTTTTAAATACGAAACCTCATTTTATAAAGATTTCATTTATCTACTGAATCTACTTTTCTATAAAAAAAAATTTTTTTAAGTAACTCTTTTTCTGTAGTTCTAGATTTATATATCATCTTATAATAACACCACCAGTTTACGTACGAGTAAATCCTTTTTGAATAATAAAATAATCACTACAAATAAATCCTTTTTAAATAATGAAATGCATTACAACACTTCAGTCATTTTATTATTAAAAAGTGATTCGAGTTTGTAAAACAAAGTAAAAAATGTACCGCGCAACTAAACACACACACACACACACACGCGCGCGCGCGCGTGTGCTAAATAAGATTGGAGACACAATAATCACAGGGCACACTCGGCATAAACTCACCTTACACGAGATGTTTTGAATCGACTGTTTAAACGGCGCTTGCCGTCCGACGTAAGTATATACAGCGTGCCGCGGGCGCAAGGTCATCCGTGCTACGCATTCACCTCGAGCGAGTTTGCGGGCGACCGTAGCTGTGCACGGTAGCCTCCCGTTTTTCGCGCATCGACGATTATCATCCGATATTATAATTGGTCGGCCACTGCGACTCGCGGGTAAGATTAATGCCACGGCGAGACTCACTCGAACGGACCGGCAATAAACTCGCGCATCTCGGCGATTACCGACCGACGCGATTGACCGGCCGCTACGCTATTCGCGGTAAGATCGGAACATCACGACGTCAGACTCGAGCAGCGGGTCGACAACCACGTCGATATTACACTCCGAGCACAGGGAGACGCGGGGGAAGCGTAAAGCGGCGCCGAAATTTCGTACATCCGTGTGTGCGTGCCAACGTAACCTCTCGCGTACGCAAGGTTACCGCGCGACTGTCGCGTCGTTCGCGACAAGCTCGTGTTTTCTGTACATCGACGACCACCCCCCCGGACGCAGATTCACCGGTTCACGCAGCACACTTTGTCCAAAGGGCGTCTCAGGAAGATCCTCGGTACGCTCCACGGACGTGTCTCGCGGCTGTACGTGCTCCATGGAATTCGCGGCTTTCGCGAGTGATGCCCGCCAACGATTTTCTCGATACTCCGCGAGTCACCCAATCACGAGCGAGAATCGAAGCGACGCGATATATCTAGACAGTGGATATATCGATCTTTCGCTCTGACGAATCGTCACAGTGACGATGCTAATTCTGTGTGTGTTTTTCCGCGCGTTTCCTAGCTCGTATTTTGCGGGACTCGTTTCGAAAGGTTCGCTCGTCATTTCGGAGTGTATCGCATAATGCGTGAGTTCACTTCGAATTTTCAAATCTTTTTCGTATAGTACATTGTATTCTTCGTCATTCTTACTCTTGCACCTTACTCTTCCGGGTACTTTAACCCGCGCGACACCGCAAATTTTGAGGTTACCGGGCAGGTTGACCCCCCGCGTCTGTACGATAACTACAATCACAGTGATATAATTTTGCATTTCAGTTTCCGCCGATGCACGGAGCGAGAGGATGGGAATGCGAGGGACACGGCGCTTTATGGCGGTGAATCGTTGGGCAGTCAAAGAGAGCAGTCTACCGCTCGGAATTCGTCCGTTGCCGAGGTTCGCCCGGTGAGTTGTAACTTCGTGCGATTAGTTCTTTCGCGATGTAATGAAACGCGCGTATACGTGTAGGTACGTATATTAATATCGGAGGTGCCATGTGCAAACTGCCGCGCGATTAATTAACCGCGCTTTTGCGAGCGTCGAGTGTTGTCGTGTTGGTGCGATGAAGGAAGCTGAGAGGAGGAGCAGGAGGAGCAGGAGGAGGAAGAGGAAGTGGAGGCCTGGGAGGCATCGGGCGACGGCGGAGCAATCTTGGTAAGTTTAATTTATTATTAATGTGCTATTTGCTACTTGCGCAATTAGTTGTTTACTCTCGTTTGTTTGAGTTTCAATCCAAACAGTTTATATGCATTTTAAATGAGACTTAAAGATACACAGTTTTATATGTGAAAGTTTATGAGAGTTTATAATTAAGATGGCAGAGAGAGAGAGAGAGAGAGAAAACATTTTTCTTGCGGAAGCTATATAATTATTTTATTATTTTCACAAAACTATTTTGTAAAATTTAGACAAGCTACTTGCTCAATTAGTTGTTTACTCTTGTTTATTTGAATTTGAATCTCTAGTTTATGTTCATATTTTAAATAAGAATTAAAGAAACACGTTTTTATGAAAGTTTATGAGTTAATAATTAAAAAGAGAGAGATTTTTTGGAATTGCAAACATAATTATTTTGTTATGTTCAAGGAACTAATTATTTCATGCAATTTAGAAAACAAATAATTTATAATTTATAAACACATAATAATTATTTTTTTTTTAATAATTTGTTTTGAAATATTTTATTTTTTGTTACATTTGCTACTATAATTTGAATTTTATATTTTTATTTTGCAGTTACATCGTGGTCACTACCCGGTGAGTCGCATGGTTATTATACAATTAAATGAGTGAGTTTATGTACAATTCAAGATTTGTTATCCAAATTCGATAAGGAATAGACTCACAGTTGCACACACATACTTGTTAAATTCATTTACAGAAAAATGCGATTTAATTATTATTGTTGATAAAATATTTTTCTCTTTATGCGCGGGCACACAAAAGTAACGTTTTGATTAAGTATTTTGTTTATTGCTCCAGTTAAATTTGAGATTTTACTGAACAAAATAACTTTGAATTAAAATGTATTATTGATACTTATTTTGAAATTATTGATCATTCTACTTTCGACTTCTTTCACGTTTCTAAGAAGACTTAATCCGTTTTATGTGAGTAGTATGGATATACTAATATACTCTATTACATAAAAGAACTACACGAATTAATCAATAACAATGATTTTTTCATTAATAATGAATTTTATGAGACCTTAAAGTTTGCCAGAAAAAAATACTTTAGTAAAAATAAGGCAATGTGTGTCTGTGCGTCTGTGAATTGCGTGAGGCGTGTAAAAAGAAAAACCGAAGCAGCTGTGAGCCTACGCCAATAAATTAATTTATGAAGCAGATTCTCTTCACTATTAAGTGCTTCGTAAAACTACGCAACTGGACTGCGATCAATCGAAGCAAAGGGCTTTGTTATATAGAAGTCTTTTTGCGATCATTCCTTATTCCTTCTTTGTGTAATAACATACATTATCACAATTTTATTATCAATATTAATTTATTTGTTAAATATTTTTAAATTTTAGTTTTTTAAGTAAATCTTGCAAAATTCTTTTGATTATTATGATAGGAAAAAGTTGCTTCTAGACGATTTTATAGCGCAAAGATCCAATCTCCTTAAAAAATAGATTCGTCTCTCAATTTTCATTGCTGGAAGTTTGTCTCTTCCGAATTATCTAGAGAAGCAGCGTGACTTTATAGACCCGGATCTATTACCAGGTAGCTAATAAATAACGAGTAGCTATTCCGAGATCGAATGAGTTTGCAGTGATTTTACTTTCTGTCTTCTTCTTCTTCATGCGCTGTTTATCTCCTTTCCTCTTTTTTCTTTACCGTTTCACTACTTCTTCTCTTCATCTTCTACCTTCACGGTGCTTTCATTGATAAATGGAGAAGCAGAAGCTCCAGTTTCTTTCGAAGGAGACTCGCGATGGGCATAGCTCACTCTGTATCGGTCCGTGCCATCTTCGGAGTCTTTCTTCTTCCTCTTCGTGGTTGCCCGTTAACGAGGTACGAAAGCGAGGAGGCGGGTTCGAGTTGGAGAACAACGTAACCGTTCTGACGATCGCTCGAATTGGAAACCGCGAGTTCATTAGTTTATATCGGCTACGGAGTCCCAATTAAAATCGAGGTTAGATGGACATTGAATAGCTATCATTATTTCTCAAAAACTAATATTAAAATTAACTATTGTGACTTGTCGTTATACATTTAATATATTTGGACATTATTTTAATTTTTCGAAGGCAAATCTTGTTAAAAAAGTAATTTATACAATTTATCTTGCAAAATTGTATTTAAATAATGTTTCATTATTCAAAATCACTAGATCGACACTAAAGGAAAGCGATAAGAAAATCTATAATTGATTTCAATAGATATAGACGTGATTTTTTTCAAGGAAGTCATTCGCGTTAAAGACAATAGCACTTGTTCGACGATCGACTAAAGACTATTAAGAAAGAAAGAGAATCCAGCGGGGGGGGGGCTGGCTTTCGATTGTGAAAACAGAAACTCGCAGGAGCTGGTTTTTCGAGGACTTTTTCACGCGCACGGCTAACGAGCCGCCGAAGCGAGAATTTAGTTTAACGGCCAAACGAACCAAGTTTGCTCGCTTATCTACTCACGCGATGGTCCTTGCAGGGACATCCCCGTTACTTTGGCTGCAATTGACACGTTTCGAATCTTCACGGCACGGCGCGTTCGACGAAGAACACGAGAAGTAGTTTAGCCGCTTGTGCGTTTCTTTTGCTTTTGCCGGAATCGTGGAAAGTGTTTGTGCTGCGATGACTCAGCCGCGTCTTGCGCGATTCGCAGCGCTAGCGGAAATCCGCGCGGTGTCTTTATTGCTTTCAAAGCGTTTCGCCGGAGGGAATAACTTGCGTGCTGAGCGAGACTCAGCTGTGAAATCTATTTGCGTATTTTCCTGCTGTTTCCTTTATGCGCTTTGTGCAATTTTATATATCTGTGCTGCGATGTGCTGCACTGCGTAGCAATGCTTTGTAGATTTTTAGTAAGTTTGATTATCTCTATAGTCGTCGTCTTTGACGCTGTTAGAAAAATGATAAAATAAATGCAAGTACGTACAGTCTACTTTGAACCTTAAGATGTGTATAGGTTTTTTGCAAATATAAATTTATGATTAGAGTACTAAAAAAATGCTAAATGTTGTTTGACAATATTTTAAAGAGTGTATTTATACATTTAGAATTTAACTATAATTTATCGATGCTAATTATATATTTATAATTGTTTTAACCATGTAAATTATAGCTGTCATTTATAATTATTACGTAATGATTATTAAGTAATGTTAAAAAATAAATATTTTAACTATAATTGTGAATTACATTTATCGTGTATATAAAACTGTTATTTTTACCACATCTCTCTTAATATTTTATTATATTAATATACGAAATTATCAAATTTTTTTCATATCAAAGTTGGTATAAGCCTAAGATTATTAGCATTATAGCAGTAATAATTATAAACATACAGTTTCTAAAAATAATTATTATAACCATACAATTAAAGTCACAAATATCAAGCACTTTTCTCTCCGTGTTCTCAGAATATTTGTTCAATTTTCGTGCAAAACTGCAGTTTTACAAAAAGCTCAACGTTGTCGCGCGTTCAAGATCGTGGCGTGTTTCGAACGCCAGAAGCGACAGCTGTAAAAAAAAATCATAAGAAAAAAGAATTGCTGAACGCATCAGCACATTACATGATTCTCTGACATGCGCGTGGTCAGCTTCGTATCGTCCACTCCTATCGGGGTGTACGTTCACCTCTGCGCGTCGCGTGAAGTATCGCCCCATCGGCGGGCACGAATTTTCTTGGCTCATTGTTGGTCGCTCGACGCTTTAATCCCGCGGGTCGCCGAGCCCTCGGGGAAGCAAATACACCGTCGATAAGAGACTCGAGATAAGATGGACGGGTGGGGCATGTGCGAGCGCGACGAGGTATACCTCACACGCGAGTTTGTGCGCACGCATACCGGCGAAGCCGCGCGTGTGTGCGAGTCTATATACAAGATCTGATGTTTTGCCCACGGATAGTTGCGCGAGAAATCATCCCTCCGCATCAGCAAGGACGAACCCTTCCTTCCGCACGTGCTTTCGTACATTCCTCGTGTTCGATCCGGCAGCAGACACGCTATTTTTTTGTGTTGTAAATCATGTGGAGCTTTACAATGTAATATTTAGTCAATTAGTAATTTACTTAACTGATTTATTAACATTATTATGTAATACTGTAAAATATATCTTTTATATCTACTTCTACAATGATACCAGATCTTGTTGTCATTGTTACGTTAAATATTTCTTCTTTAGAATTGCAATATTAAAAAACTTCTTCTCTTAATGATTAATTTAAAAGGAAAATGGAAAAATTCTCGAAGAATTTGCATGAAGTACTTTGATTATTTTACGGTTTAATATAATTGACATGGGACGACGTCTATACAATGTGTCACGAAAAGTCACGTCGTGTTCTGGCGTATGTGAAACATTATCCCTTCAAGATTACAATTAAAAAAAAAATTTTTTTTTAATGATTAATTAAAAAAAAGTTGAAATTCTCGAGGAATTTGCTCAGAGTGCTTCGATTATTCATTTACGGTTAAATGTGATCGACATAGGACGACGTCTATACAATGTGTCACGAAGAGCCACGTCGTGTTCTGGCGTATGTTGATGACAGTGCAGATTGTGCCTGCTCCGCCCATGTTTTGCATATACTCGCCCGAACTTACGTGTATGCGGTACATATGTACAAGCCCATCCTCCGACGCGCATCGACATCGTTGCGTAAATAATCCAAACTGGCAAACCGAGTCACGATCACGTTTGTGCGATCAAATACATGATGGGAGAGTGAAAGAGAGAGAGAGAGAGGAAAAAATTCCGCTGTTCTCATCTCCACCCATTCTTTGATCCCGCCCGTTTATCGGGTATGACGCAACTTTTATTACGTGGCTTATATCGTTTTGTGAATTATGCGGCCGGTATTCGATGCAGAATACCGGACCAGGTAGAGCTGGTGAGAGAGTTACAAAGAGTGCGTTGTTCGCGGGACAAGCGATATTAATAACGTTGAAGCTCATTCCGCTCGTTGGTTTGCGGGGTAAAAGAAAATAAAATGACGCGTTATCGATCGTTATTGGCATTCCGCCCGTCACAGCTATGAAATTTTATAATTTATTTTTTTAATATCCTCTTTAAAAATATATTTTAAAAATTGTTAGTTCGTTCTCTCACATTTTTAAACACATAAATTTACCAATAATCAAATGGGTCGAATAGAAACTTTAAAAAATTTGTGTAAACGTTATATATATCGGCAATACAATCAAAATATATTTTTACGTCGTATTCAAAATTTGCACTTTGGCTATTTTATGTATCTATTATTACATTCTTATTACGATCAAAAAAGTTTGTTGATAATACTAAAAAATTCGTATTATTAAAAATTGAATAAATTTGCGCTGACTGGCGCCACCGTTCGGTTGATGCTCCAAGCCGCAAGCTGCATAATCGATCGCATCCAAATGTGCATCATGGGATTTCGTTAAGGGTCAATTTCTCTCAAATTCAGACAACCGATTCAAATTACAAAATCTCCAAAGTATTTTACGGTTTATTGAGAACAGTGATAAAGTTTTAAGTTTCCTTTTGTAGAGGCCTTTATTTCTGGAATGCCTACGGCTGGTGTACCGTCTTTTTGTCCCTCGAAAGTAATGATACCTCGGGTTTGCTTTTCGACACGTAATTTTGGCACGACCCGTACAACGCTGAGGCACGCGTTTCGAAAGGCGAGGACAACGAAGGAGATGACAGGGTATTTCTGTGCTCCCCTAGAGGGGAAACACACAACGAGCGTGATCCTCTTTCTCGTAGCCACGCGGACGGTACCTTCACGGTGTGACGAACAAGGGCGAATTTCCCACATCGACTCTCACGATGAGTTACCCGTGGGATCGTCTTCACGTCGCTTAAGAACTTTGACGAGAAAAAGGGGAGTCGGAAAGATAGAGAAAATAACGCCTTCCTGCGTCTTTATCTCCTAATTTCGTTCCTGCGCTGATGTACAAAACGCTGTCAAAGACAAATGGAGCTTTGTGCCAACACGTTATTAAATAGGACAAAGGAAATTGGTTTAATCCGCCTAGATTTATTAGATTCCCTTCGCTCAGTTGGATACTCGTGTCGCGAATTAAGTTTATACGCCGTGCGTAGACTCCAACTTTTTGCACATATCCGTACGATGTTATGCTTCCGCTATTCCCAACTTTATATGAGCTGCCGTTTATAAATTTCTCTGAACATATAGATTTCATATATGAGGAGTTGCAGCAATGTTTGCCTCGTGCGATTTCGAGCAGCGCGATTCAAGTCGAGATAAGTTTGCACGGCACGGATTCGCGATACGGCGACGGGGATGGATTTCGAGTTCAAGTTGGAATCAACCGGCTTTTCGCCGGGATTTTGCCACAACGTGAACACGAAAGCCGCGCGGACGATATCCGCCTGTTTTACAAACGAGAAGACAAGAACGGCTCGCACGCGCGCGCCTATCTCGTTACACTCTCAGTGAATACATAAATATAAATTACTTAATTTCGTAACTCGGTTTAAGTTCGCGCCTACCGGAGAAGAGACGTGATCTTGAATTCATTGTCTCATCAGGGCGCACCTCGCGACGATGTACCAAGTACATAACTGTGTATACGCGCGCGTACACAGAATGGCGACGCCTCGCATAATCTCATTGTTCCTAAACTATCTCTTTCGCTCTCTCGTTGCTCTATCGACTATTCGCCAGCCCCGCTATCCACGCCCTCGAAACGATTCTTATATTCGGCGCCGCCGCGATTTGGTTTGCTAATAACGGTTCACCTCAGGGAATTATCATGCGGGATTTTCTAAAAAAAAAGCCTCCCCTATGAGCCAAATACACATTTGATTAGTATTTTTTTTTTTTTATTAATATATCTTTTCTCGATTGAATTTTTTCAATTATTTTTATTAACATAATATCGAAAAGGGAGGACAATATTGAAACTAAAAAGTATGTCTTAGATATTTTTTTATCAATGTCATGGTTATAAATAAATACCGGCAAACTACATCTCAGCAACGTTGCAGGTATAAGATTACAGGAACACATCGTTCAAAGGCACCGTAACGACGGTACGTCACGTGTCATGTGTAGCAACAGATGAACAGCAGATTTTGAATATCATGTTGCAAGAGAGGGTTGGGCTGCCGCGTGTAAAAATTATAACACGCGTTGGACGCGACGCTTTTAAACTCTCTCGGGCCATTCTCTGAAAATACACTTCTTTCGTATGCAGTAAAAAAAAGCTGCCGTCTGTGCTAAGAATTGTTTTTACGGCGTCACGAAGGCAAATAAAAATAGTAAGAATTATTCAATTGTGTTAACAGGTTTAATGAATATTCTAGTCAGATGTGGCGCATGTTATTATAGAAACGTCATTTTATATTAGACGTCAAGGACTCAATGCAGCTATTTGCATGTGATAATTTATAATGTTGAATTTATAGTCAAAAGTTCGTTGTATAAAGATAATGCACGCCGGTACACTAATTGACTGTCGTGATTTATGTTTCTCCACAAATTGCCGCGCGCGCATATTTGGCATGTTCGCGCGATGTGATTATAACCACGGTATTTAAAAATACCTGAAGAAACACACCATGAACCGGGCAATAAATATTCACGTGCTATGATCGAAACATCAGATACAAATGCAGTTGCTTTATACATTTTGTTTGCACCGCCCATTGATATTGACGTTTTCTCCAAACGTGTTTCTATCGATAGGAGATACCGCTCACGTTGAGATCACACCTCGATTCCACCGAGAATGTGTGCGCGTTTCTTCTTGCCTGAATGTTCCCTCCCTAACGCGATTTACATATATCAATTAATTCATTGACGCGACTCGTTAGGCCGACGGGTTGCATTCCGATCGAACATCCGGCAGTGTTAAATCAAGATTTCTCCTGAGATAAGCGTTCCAACGCGCCCGGGCTCAGATTCATTTGGCATATTTTAGGGGCCCCTCTCGGCTTCTCCTACACATCTGTCCCTTCGTCTCCTTCGTCGACGTTCTGTACCAGTTAATATGTTAATTGTTTCGATGATTTAACGTGACCGTACTGACATGCCGTAAAGTGTATTCTTAACACGTTAACGATCTCTTTACTCGGTACTCATCGAGCATGTATGTACACATCGATATTCCGAATTCTCATTTAAAGTGTGCGTCAAGACGCGGAAAAGATGTAATCGACGAGAACGGGTCATTCATAGAGCATAAAGATGAGACTTGGTGAGATATTCAGCGATCGGGGCACGTTTCGAGGGAAAAATCTATCGTCCCGCGGCGCGGCGCTCGTTCGAGTGAACCTATTTGGAACACGATCATAAAAGGAGACTGCGCTCTCCATATCGGAGACTGAGTTCTCCATATTATTTGATCAGACTCGACGTTACCTAAATTGTTCCAGCTCGTTCATGGCTGTTGGAAAATTGGAAAAGCGTCTACCTCCAAGGAGAATGAGCGGGCTGGAACGCGACCGTGTAAGGGGGACTCACTCGCGTGCGCTGCGAAGGAAGTTGCGAAGGATATCGATCGATCTGCGAAACTTATACGAAGTGACGGAGAGTACGGAAGTTCTATGTACTTTGGCTGAACTCTAGATCGCATGTGTAACCCGTACATACACCCATAGTCCACATTTTCTCATTTGATTCTCACGTCGCTTAAAATACGGATAATTCTGTCCAAATTAGTTTCTATATCTCTTCTTACTTTCAAGTCTGAGCGCATTCGTTCGTAAAAATATTACCTTTTAGTGTCCGTATTAAAGACACATTTATAGATTCAATTTTATTTCCAAATAGTCATCTCGACTACTATTCGAGATAATATAGATTCCGTCGATCCAAACAGGTTGCTTCTGCCCAATCCAAGAGTAGCGTGTACTTCTTCAAACAGACGATGGATACTTAGATGGTGATAGACGTAGATGTGAGAGCAGTAGCCTTCAGTTTTTAAATATAGATTTTCGATGAATGGTACCGTGGAGATGGAGAAACGGCACGGCGCTACGCTAGAGGAGCTAAAGCGTTGCTCGGGGGCTCGTTCGAGGGTCGGATCAAGGTATTTATCCTCCATTCTGCATCCCGCCGCGCTTCTCCGTCCGGCATACGCGTACGAAAATTTCTCTCTTTATCCCACCCTACCCGGACACCGCGGGGAATTCGAGGCGTTCCCATTGTGCCGTCACAATGGCCGCAGCTGTCGGCGGAAACAAATTTCTAATGTCGTATTAAACAAACCATTACAATGCTCGGATCTATGGCGGAACATTTGACACGGGCACGCGCGCGCACACATACGCCGGACGGCTATATTGGCTTCTGCCGTCGATTGATGCGAATGGCCGAACAATGGAGGCTTCGGGTGGACAATATTGCGTCGTATGCGCGCGACATACACCACCGCCTCGCGAACGGCACGAGTCTCTTGACGTATTAGCGCCGGATTTGTCAGATTACAGGAGAGATTTATGAAAGGCAGTTTCGATTTCTACTACGCGCTCATTCAGTGGGTCACGTATCGATGTCGTATGGCACTAGTATAGTACGTTATGCGCTTTTATTAATTTCTTTCCAAAACGTGACTTAAAGTGATATCCGAGCCTGCAGAATCTTTGTCGCTGATAATCTTTTTCGTGCAGTTTGTGGCACGTTAATACGATTTAAAATATATACAAACGAAGTATTGCATTTCTCTCTCTCTCTCTCTCTCTTTCTCTCAGTATAAATAATTGTTTGTAATTACGATTGTATGAATTTTCTTTCTTTAATTATCTAAATAGATTATGTTTTTATCAATATTAATCTGCCATAATATTTAGTTTTCAAGAAATAAAAAAAGTACCGCTTCAAGAGCCCTATAACAATATTGACGGTGTTCCTGTAATCTATTTTGCATTTATTTAATTATATCTGATTTGCAAACATTTAATCATTATTATTAGACAAATAATTCTACTTTAAGGGTTTTTTTTCCGAAAGAAAGTGCGAATCGCCTCTAGGAAGTCACGATTACATTTGTGATTTCCGCGATGGAGGAATCGACGATATGATTGAAGCGACGCAATAATCCATCGCGAATTACGTGCTCTGACGATGCCTCGTCGAAGACGGTAATCCACGAAGGTCGACATGATTGGCAGCATCAGTCCGTGGGATGAAGCGCCGTAAGATTAGCAATGGAAGGGCGGTAGGGTAATTTGTATTCAAGTTAGGTGTTGTCCCGCCACCTGGCAGCCCGTGCGCCCCTCTTTCCGACTCGCATCCACCTTTTCTTCCTCTCTTCCTTTCGTTCTGACATTCTCACCTCCCTCGTGCCTCTCATCTTGTCTCCGCGTCGACGTCCTGTCCGTCCCGCTAGGTTGACGTATGTCCCCATCGATCACATCGTTCGCAGCCCTCTTTGGCTCGCGTTTCCACGTCCACCATGCACTACGCTCGCGCCATTGAAATTCCAGCCGGGTATAATAAGGTTTTATTGCTCTCGCGGCCCGGTCTGAAAACAAAAGGTGGAGGGAACGAAGGTTCCCTGGGAAATAGGAGAGAGAGAGAGGAGGACGTCGTGAAACTTTCGTCTAGCTCGAGGGTGGCTAGACTCGGCCGTAAAGCAAGAACAATGTCGATGATGGCGAATACCTTGACTGCGCTAAAAATCCATCCCCTAAATCGTAACTGATGGTTACATTCGGATGACAATTAAATTCGCTGTCAAAGGAAAAAACGAGAGCGAGAGATAAATTGCAATTTGAGGAATATAATTGTCAATCTGTTAAACATACTTTAAAAAATGATGCAATTCAATGCACCGAGAATTATATGTACACACACGCAAAATACATGCGTTTCAAAATATTTATTGCAGTACGCAGATTTTGCAAATAGCTTTCTTAACACTCGTCATTCGCAATGTCCGATCGAGTCACTACATGGAAGTAAGCAGTAAGCAAACAATACGTCAAAAGAAATCTATATCGTATACGGGATGTGTAGACTTGTTAGCCAAAAACAAATGCGATCTGGGTAGGCACTAACACGAGCCGTATATCTGCCGGGCCTCCGTCAACACCCATGGGATTATCCATCCCATCTCATTTCCGCAGCATCCCTGTCAGCCACCATCTGCTCGTGCCTTTAACGATTTATTCTTATTACTTTATTTGTGAAAAACTTCAGAAAACTAAACCGCGAACTTCGCCGTTGAATTTCGTACAAGAACAAGAGGACGAAAACAGGACGAGACGAATAAATTTACATGGCGCAAACGTAGAATATAGAATGACCGAATGTCTCCTTTATATAATAAAAACCACATAAATTAAATTTAATTTAATTATTATATTGTATTTTTAAAAAGTCTACTTATTGCCTTTATATCGAATAAGATTTTTTATATGTGACATCCTAAAATAATGAATTATTATTTATTATAACATTATAACAAATATTTCGTAAGTAAGTTGAGTGAATTATTGGTTTTACGCTTTAGTTTAGTTAAACTCGTATATAAGAATAAATATTTCATGTTTTTGCGAATAACGTATGGGATTCTTGTTCCCACAAGTGTTGATGGAATGTTTTTATAAGTAAAGAGGGTCAAAACCATGAAGTGCCGTTTCTTTCCCTACTGAAATACAAAGGTTAAGTGGAAATAGGGCAAAATAAACTTCCACGTGCACATTTACTTTCTAAAATTCACACGATCGATACTTGCTATAACAACGCTGCATATTAAAATAGCTTTCAAAAAAGACTTATTTAAAATAAGATATAAAAAATTTCTAAGCACGAGTCTTATTTTTCGGTAAAAAAAAAATAAAAAGTGAAGATTGTCCTTTACTTTTCATAATACAACAACAGATTGGTTATTATATTTTCGCAAGTTATTTTCCGCTCTACTTCCTTTGATAAGAATTTAATTGCCATCGAAATCAATATTTTATTAACCATAATCTAGAATTTTGCACTTCATGTATACAGAAGAGACAGTATACTTTTGTACCATTATATAAGTTAAAATTAAAAATTAATGATTTTTATAAATGGAGGGTATGTATATACAGAAGCAATAAAATTGTAACGACGCACAGGGGCTTTAGGAAAGAAGAAACGTGTAACATCTTTTTCCCTTATATCTCAGTTACGACGTGTAAGTAAGAAGTGCACGTACTTGGACGAAGGAATCCTTTGATCATCTTCGCATCTGGTGTAAAAGATTTAGAGCAGCGCGAGTTCGCTCTTTCGGCCACATATCGGCGTCTGTGGGGCTCGCTTTGCCGCGCTCTCTTAGCGAGAGTCTCTCGCCGCCACGGCCGTTTGGGAATACAACCATTATCCTCTCGACATACAGATGAAAGCGAAACCTGACCGCAGAATGGATTTATCCGGCAAACGTGCCACAAAAGGGACGAAAGTTTTCCGCTAATGCTACCGCAGACGTCGCGTCGCGCGATCACGCCGCGTAAAGAGCTTTTTTTTCCTTTTTTAAGTTTTAATTGTTCTAAAACTAGCTTGTCTGTTTTAATGGACACTGTGTATTCGTAAATACATTAAAGTCAAGTTTTCAAGTCACATTTTGGAAAGATTGTTTATTAAAATCACGCCTTAATTTTATTACGACTACAAATGCGGTAATTTTATAAATGATGAAAATTACCGTTTTCGTATTTGCGGAATAAATTTTTTGTTTTGTTGAAGTATAGAATTTTAGTATTGTTTATACGTGTCGTAAAGAAATGCTTTGCTAGCTGCTACTAAGTTACTTGACCTTTCCGGTAGTTGCATTTACCGGCTTTATATGTGAAACGTGAAATCCTCTTTGTGAACTGGGACCACTCAATATTATTTTCATTCGCACTATACAATCGATACCTTATTATTACTATATACAAGATATACCTATTGTAGCATGGATTTTTCCTCGTAAAAGGGAATTTTATCGTCCCTCCGCAGAGATTTAAGCCACCTCCATTTCGGATATTACAGTATCATATTGATGGTATAACGTAGTTAATAACGTAAATATTTTTTTATATTTTCAATGAAATATTATCAATAACAATATCTTAGTACTATAATATTCTGTTTTTACTTTTTGCCTTTTCATTATTCTTGAAAATAATTACATAATTATTGCTATTTTTAGATGATATTTGATTATTTTTGTAAAATATTTTTGTAACAGAAAATACAGAATATATCCATTTATTGATATACTCTGATAGTATCATGAATTCATAAATATTTAACGATTTTATGTCGCATCCTGTTACGTGTACGTATTACGTCGTCCGCGTGCATTCTTTCGTGCTGTAGCAATACAAGCGCGTATAAACTGTAGTAACCGCGTTGTAACCTTGCCAATTTAGACGTAAATCGCATTCTCAGCACCGCAAAACTTTCGCGAGACGATATTGTTCTGACACTGTGCAAACACACAACGAAAGCGGAGCGCGCAATTCCGGGACGGGTGTAGCCGGAGCTATGAATTATGCAACCTCTATTGGTTGGTGGCACCCCTCGGTGGCCCAACAAAATCCTCATGCTCCTCTCTCTCTCTCTCTATCTCTGTTTGTCTGTCTTTCTCCAGAATTCTCTATGCTATTGCATTTTTATCTATGGATGCACTTAAGTATGTTTGTGCATCGACTAACTTCTTTCGCTGTAGTATTTGGTAATATCATTATTCTCGTAACTCTTTACGAAAATTTCAAAAACAGTCATTACGTATCACTACATATATTTTATTATTTCAATATGCCTTTAAAAAATGTAGATAAAATTTAAATTGATAATAAAATAATATTTTTTTTCTCAAAGCGATAATTAATTACATAATTGATTTCATTACTTCACAATTACATATATTTAGCGCAATTATTATTTGTTAAAAGTATGTTTGAGTGCAAAAGATAAAAAGAAAAACTTAAATTTTACGACTTATGAGTTAACGGAACAAAATGAGTAGAATTAATTCTATATATAATTAATATTTTTATTTGTTGCTAAAAAGTTACCAAAGAAAAAAAATTTATTGCTTTGTAAGTTTTATGAAAAAACAATGTTTCGCTAAATCAAGATTAAATTAACAATATATAAATTTAAACGATATTTATTAAAAATATTAATTAGAATTAACACTGCTTATTTTGTTCCGCTAACTTATAAGATATTTAAATTTTGCTATACGTCGTTTCGCCCGCGTCATTAAAACCTTTGAAATCAGTCGAGTGCCAGAAGAGAGAAATGTCAGAGAATAAAAAACGCAAATCGCTATTAGCTGCATTTGAAATGCTTAAATAGAATGTGTCGTAAAAGGAACGGGATACTTTGATGAAGGCTATACGTTTTATCTCGGTGAGGAAAGTGCAAGCCTCCCTTTCATTCCTCTTTCCGTTTCACCCGCCGACACTAAAGAGTCGCGTCTGCTATCTTCTTTCCGCAATACCATTGCTAACGGGGCACCATTATCAGTAACACTGGCCTAATGATTTTCAAGCGGACCATCCGCTTTGCTGACTTTAAAAACTTTCAACTGCGAAAATTGCATTAATTTTATTTAAAATTATAAGTACAATTAAACGAAAAAGATTGTACTTTTTTATTGATACTACATAGGTCGTTTAGGATACAGAAATTGTGACTAATATTTATCAATCATGATGACTCAATTAGTGTTGTTATTATTTTAAAGACAATAACTTTGAAACAAAGCATATCACGTCTAAAAAAGATAGTAATTGAAAATTTACATAGACGTTCTGTTAGGGATAAATCTGGATGACAGTATCCAAGCTGGAAAGCTTGAAGCTAGAGTTTGTTTTGAGGGTAAAGTTAACGCCGCCGTAATGATTAATGAGTTGCCCTTTATGACGATATTGCTCTAGAGAACATCAATCTAAGCATGCAAAAGCTATTCAGAATATGCTGAATATCTAATTTGAAAATCACGCGTACCATATAGTATTGCAAATTCCTAGAGAACATTGTAGATCAGAGCAAAACTGAAACATAAATAAAAACAAAGTTTTATTTAATAAATTTATTTATAACTTTACATATAGACTTAAAGGATTAAAATTTTTTATACTTAAAAAAAACTTAGAAATTTATAGGGAAACTAGACATTTTATTAGCTTATTTTGGTTAATAAAAATGTACTTTGGTTTCGAACATTAAAAGACAATATCGACGGATCCCATTTCGCCACGACAAATCGCTCTTCAGTTCAGCTGGATGATTTATATCGTTATTATTTCACGGCAAGCATTAATAGTCGAGCAAACACGGTGGAAACATGTCAGGCACACGCGAAAGAGCAAAATTCCATGCGAGCGGGCTGGCGAGGTGGAGACCATGCACTTTTATTCGTCCGCTTCTTTTCTGTGCTACCGATCGTTAATCATTTACTATGGTATGAGAGAGAGAGAGAGAGAGAGAGAGAGAGAGAGAGAGAGAAGAGGGGGGAAAAAGGTAGAAGGGAGAAAACGGACAGAGAAAAAAATGGAGACCGGTAAATGGAAAAAGTAGTGATCCAACGAGGTATTTTTCAGGCGACTGCTGCATCATGCCGTAGAAAACATGCTGCACGACCTCATGAGACTGTTCATGATACTATTCAGGTGTCTAGATATCGTACGGTGCAACGGAAACGCGCACATTTGTAAAAACTACCAATGGTAGTATTGCTTACATCGCTTTCCGCGTGTCGTCGTTACGCTACAAAAAAATTTGCATCTTCTTCTTAAAAGCAAACTGAAACGATTTAATTTTGCTTGATCTGCTGCCTTGATAGAAATTTTGTTATATAATTAATATATTTTTAATTGCCGTTTGCTTCTAATATTAATCTTATTTTTATATAAATCTGACACAAGTTATTCTAACATTTTATACTAACAAGAACAGAACCAGGTATGATTCCTCTCTGATTTTAATAAGTTTTAAATATATTAAAATGTAGACAAAAATAAGAGATACGTATTTTTTTATAAATACATTTGCGCATGTGAAACATTTCTTTGAAAAAAATCGGTTATTTTCTTTGTAATATCGTCGAAACTATAGAGATCAAATTTTTTTAAGTAAAAGTTTAATCATTTCAAAAGTACTTTATAATAATAATAAAAGTTAACAAATAAATTGTTAATAAAAATTTACAAAAATTGTATAAAGTATTTCATAAAGTTTTTATAAAATTTCATAAAGTTTTCAAAGTATTTAATTTTTATTAAAAAAAATTTTTTTATCTTTCTGACGATATTAATTTATTATATTTTGAAACAAAAAAACCAATTTTTTCCAAAAGATGTTTTATCTTTTTAACATGGAGGACGTACTTATTAAAAAATTTTTTTTAATTTTTATTTATAATTTAATATAATTAAAATTTATTAAATCGAAACACGTGGGTTGTATTTCTTGTAAATATTTGTATGCTGAATTTTAAATGCAATTATATAATATTTCTCTTTTATAACTGTAGGTTGCTTGTGTCTGTTTGTATGTATGTGTGTCTCGTACGAGTTGGTAAAACTTCAATATTGTTAACTTTTCGAATGTTACGTACTTTCCTTATTTCTTCGATAAGAGACTTTTAAGTCCAAGACTTTTAAGTCATTGCTTGCGGCTGTGTGCAATGTTATTTAGATTCATGCGAATTCCAGCGAGAAGGCAGAAAGTAAGATACGCCGTGACACAGTAACTGGCGTAATATGTGTTACCGTACACAAAATGCACAGTCATCTATGGTGCGGTAGCGGTAGCGTAGATACGTGTAGTAACATCGTTCTCCGAAGAGCGAGGATCGATAGCACCGGTCGCAAGCGGGGTGCATTAAGGCTATTTTACGAGTATAGGATATCTGGAAAGCAATACTCCATTCTTGAGAATCCTCTGCGCCGCGCGATTTTTACGACATCGTATACATGCCTGTGACGTTGTCGAGTACATAGAAAAAGAGAAATACACCTCCGCGGCATGCTACGCTTTTTTTGAGACTGATAGTCGCGGGACATGAGATTAACACGCTGTTTCCTCTTGAAGCCGTAAACAGAATATAATATAAAATATTTTGATGCTTAGAGACACTGATTTTATTAAACTTTCTATCCATTTGTAAAAATATTTTTAAAAATAGGATGATTTATATATAACATATATATACATATATATATATATATATAATATATATTTGTCTTTATTTATTTATCAGCATGCGAAAAAATATTCGATAATTAGTCGACAATGTTGACAATAATGGCAAATAGATAAAAGTAATTAGATAGTGATTATTTGCTAAAGTAATTAAATATAGTATGAAAGCGGCAGGAACTGGTATCAATTAAAAGGATTCTGGAACAGTGTACAAATGTATAAATTACACACGAAAAGCGTGCATAGCTCAGTTTCTAATGGGTTAAATGAGATCTCATTTCAAAGTCCTATTTACAAACCGTCACAGCAGGCGCACAGAAATTTCCGCGTTACTCCCATGTAATAGAATACCTTAGCATTTTCAGAAAAGTTAATGAGATTTGATCGCAGAATAAAGAATTTATTCAAATATTTTTTGCCGCGTGTTGAAATTTTATCTGTCTACATTTTATTTTAAACTATTGCACCAACAAAAGTAATATATTCTTGTTGAATTGCAAATTAAAATACGCAATTTAAAGAAGGAAGCTAATTTTGTTACAGAGATTCATAAATTATCTACATTAGATTTTTAAATGCAGCTCGGGAAGTGTACACTTGTTTCCTTTTACGAGTTAATAGAAGAGTAAGACGAATACAGAGACGATAAGTAACCTTCAATCAGCTACGTCGATCGGGAATTTGTCTCCTTGCTAATGAAAACCGGCAGCGATATATCCTACTGTCGCGTCTTCTCTCTCTGGAGATCCTCCTCCTAATATTAAGGGACCACCCTGGCTGCGTTAATTAGTAAACTCGCTGGATGGCTCGGCTCTAGCGTTGCTAATGAGAATTTGAGTAATGACGCCGTTCTCGCGAGCCGTCCTCTCCGTTTCCCAGCGAATCGGCCGATGTACTTTTGCAGGTTGTGCCACTGGCGGGACCTGTGGAGATCGATAGTCCCGCCAAACCTCTCTCCAATACTGACACATACGGCGTTGCAACCTATGTAACTGGGAATCAGTAATTATGGAGGTAATCGTGAGTAGAGAATGAGCCTCATAAATTTTTATTGAATTTTAAATTGAACGTACGCGAGAGATACATTAAATAAATCCGCATTCGGCTTGTTAATTATCTGGCGTTGTTAACTTCAACACAAGTATTAAAAAAGATAAATGAGAAGCGAAAACAATGTGCGAGGAAATAAAAGCAATGAATATTTCGCATTGCATACAAGTAATAATTTTTCGGAGACCAACTATCGATTAATTTAATTCTATAATTTCATTTTCTATCAGACAATACACACAGATGTGAGACTAATTGAACATAACAAACAAATATTAAAAAACTATATAAACTGTAATTTAAACAAATTTTGTCATGTTATATCTTTAAATGGTAAAAATAAAATTACGAGCGATTGATGATGACGCGATTGAAGGGATGAAACCCTTCGTGGTTTGTGGCGCCGCCGCTCGGGAAATTGTTCAACCGTTTAGGATTTCCACCCTTGGTCAGAATCAAGTCGAGCTTTTCCACAGTTGCTCTGATAATTTAGCGAAAAGGCGTTTATTGTTACCTCTATCCAGCACAAGAGGGAGTATGCTATTTTATAAATCTTAAGATTATTATTAAATTTGAATTTTGTAAACAATATATAGAGCAAATTATCTCTCATAACGTGAAAAAACATAAATGAATAATATGAAGTTAATTATATTTATAAAATTAAAATTATATAAGATATTACATAATATTGATATTGATAATTAGATAAAATTATTTGTGACAAGTTCCAGCTATAAATAAATTACTCGTAATAAAAAATAGCAAATTTAATATATGTTTATAAAAGAGGAAAAGAATAATTTATGTCAAGAGTTATAATTTTTTATATTTTTTCGAAATATTGTCGTTTTGTTACAAAGATACATTCTTTTAATGAGAAATGTGTGTGTATGTGCGATAGCTTTCTGAAAATTATTTTTAACAGTTCTATGCGAATCTAAAACTACAATGTTGCAAAAATATTCAATTCTGTCGAGAATCTCTTTGCGGTACAAATCAACTTGCTCCAGGCTTCTCGAGAGGGAAAGTCGAATGGAAAATTATTTACGGCTTATTCATACCGCGAGCGTAGCTTAGAGAGGAGCCTCGCACGTTAAAAGTTCTCGCAATATATCGCGGAGCCCTTATTGTCTATGCAAATCCTTACCTCAACTCTGTTAAAAATACCTCTTGTATCCGATGGCCCAACCTCTCTCTGGCGAACTTACCCATTGCCCTCTAGTCGGGCTAAGCTAAGGGAAGGGGAAAGAGAGAATGCGCAGGAAAGGAAGATAGAGCGAGAACGAAGACTTTCTTACCAACCTACACGGCGGCTCCAATCTTATTTTTCCGCAAGGCGTTGCCTCCCTTAATTTATCTGAATTTAAATTTAACGAGAAATACCCTCCTGTACGCTCTGAAAAATCGGTAGCAAGTTGCCGCGACGGTTGCTTCGGTAACCGGTAGCATCTGCACCGGAGAGCTCCGACAAAGCTCCAGGGCTCAAGGTCAGGAAGTAGTTAAGCTACAGTTCCATGGGTTAAATATCGTTGGGATTTCAGCGTAGAAGGACCAATTTCTTAAGTAGATATAAAGTAACGCGCTTACTCCGCGCAGAGTTAATAAAGCCGAATGCTCGTGTTTTTATAGTCACCGTTGTCGTAAAGTCTTAAACCTGCCGTAACGTTTTTACGCGTGTGATTCGCTTCCTCATTAACTCCACACATCTTATTTTTGTAACCTGATAATTAAAAATTGAGTCGATGAATTACTTGCAAAAAAGAGCGAATGTCTGACTTTAAATAGCCTTTAATTTTTAGCATGGACTTAAAGTAACTAGATCAAAACCGTAGCGACTGAAAGGCTCAAGCATATAGTAGCTTACTAGCTTAGTAACCGAGACTATTTCGAGACTGTAAACTTCGAATATATTTCAGAGATTTTAAAGTCACATTGCACATTCTGAAAGAAACAACTTTTCTCGAATGGACTATGCAAAATACCACGCATACAACATTAAAGAAAGAAAATATATGCTTCCATTATCAGTATAATGAATAATTTTTATATATGTAAAATGTTATGACCATCGTTTCGTGAAACACTATACAAAACACGCGTGTACATTTGAAAATTTATGTAACATAATTACACGTATGTGTAATAATTACACGTATTTATATTTTTGCAGAAATCTAATTGCTTTCCGATATCTTGCGTAAATTATTTGATACAAATTATTATTAACTATTATTATTATTAATGTTATGAATTAGGAGGGTAAAATTTTCATACTGTAAATTGGTTGATGTGCATAACTCGTATAATTAATTAAACACTTTCACAAATATAACGGAAAGTGTAACGGGCACGTAAATCCACCTTCGTGATCTTTAATTATGTCCTCGGACAAACTTTCGACGTGATCATCATTGACATGTCGAGTGTCGACGAGAGTGATGAAGTACATGGTTAAGGGACGAAGGCTTGGTTATTACGTAACTATAAGTCAAGTATTCCATTAATCAAGTTAGACGCGACTTCGCAGCCAACTTGTTAGCGAGACGACATCTAAGGTGAACGTGCGCCGATGGAAAATGGTGAAAGCGAGGGAGAGTTATTTGGACTTTAGCAAGGACCGAATTTATATGATACGCGAAATGGAACGGCACTTACGAAATCATGTATATTTGTTCATTTTTCGTCTCGATGTTCGCATCCTGCACGAAAATAAGTACGTATTTAACTTACAGAATTATCAATAAATAATAAATATAACATAGAGCTGGCGGATCATAAATTAGAACTAGGTTTATAACGTTGTCCATTTGTGTCTAATAATTGTCGTTTAACTGAAAAAATATCTTTTTTTTTTTTAGTTAAATCTACAGGATATCCCCAATTTAAATGGTAAAACTTCGAGAGTGTAAAAGATCGAAAAACTAAGACAGAAAGTCCCTTAGAAATTTGCTTGTTTTTATTTCATTTGGAAAAAAATCGCAAAAGAAGAAACAAAACAAGTTTTCGTATTTTTCTACATCAAGTGTTACATTCTTGCTGTTTCTTACGAGTTCTTAATCAGTTACTCAGATATTTTAAAGAGAATAACATCTGCCACAATGCTGCATACATAGTCTAATGTTGAATATGTTGACATAGTTTTCGTGTATGGTTTCTGCAATGGTAATACTTTCGCGGTACGAGAGTATGCGCGCCAATTTTCAAACAGAAAAGTGCCTAATCGACGAGTCTTTTCATTGACTTTTAATAGACTGACTCGTTTTTACTTCGTCATGAAGGCAACCAATACCAGGCAGTGTTAGGAGTAGATTTTCGTAAAAGAAATCGTATCCAACGCCACTTTGATAATAATCCATAGACTAGCGTCCGAAGAGCATCAGCTGCATTTGAAACACCCGGAAGACTGTGTGGCGAACTTTGAAAGGTGATAATCGGTATATCATCTTCAAAAAGTATAGAATTTATTACCTGAAGATTATGTCAAGACATTGAATTTTAGTAATTGGTTTCTTAAAACAATCGCAATAACAATTTATTTCCATTAAAAATAATATTGACCGATGAAGCTATTTTTACAAGAGGAGGAATTGTTAACCAAAGGAATTCCCATGTATGGGCTCATGAATATCCCAGAACTAATAGAGAATACCTAGAACTAATAGAGAGTTACAGCATGAATTTGCTATAAACGTTTAGCTCGGAATTTGGAACGGATTTCTAGTCGGACCATATTTCTTACCAAAAAGACTGAATGAAATCACATTTACACATTTTTTAGAGAACGACTTTTTGAATTATTTAGAAGACATTCCTTACGACAACGGATTGAAATGTGGTTCCAGCTCGATGGATGTCCAGCTCCTATACACTCCCGAAGTTTTGCCATTTAAATTAGGGACACCCTGTGTAATAGTGTATTTAGTTAATCATTATTTCCCACTCGTACAGACGATTTTTAATCTTGTAAAGATATTCATACATTTGAACAACCGCACAAGCATATTTTATGTGTAAATATGCATATCAATATCGTGTACACTGAATTTCATCGTTATGTGGAGATGCAACGAACGAAGCTTGTTCTTCGTAAACTATGAGACAATAAATTCAGAGAAAATTTCTGTCATTTTCTGTACACTGTATTTGTGCATTCAAAATATGTTATTGGTGCATTTACCTTTGTATCATCTATTGCGTATCATTGTTATTTCTATCAAAGAAAAGTGGCTTGTCAAAAGAAAATGGCGAGAATGTTAAGATAAACATGATGAGAATAATTTGTATTTATTGTAAAGGCGGAAATAGAAAAAGAGAAACAGAGAGAGGGAGGGAGGGGAGAGAGAAATTATTAACGTAATATAGCTTTGTCATAAGCCAAACCCGATTACATCAAATCAGGACACGATAAAGCGTCCACTTAATTATCATAACGAGCTGTACGCTCATATGTCAATATGCTATTTATAATTAACGCGTTCAATGTTAATTTTAATGTATGCCTGCCATTTATTCCAGTCAAATATTGAACAAATGTAATATAACATACGCCATCATGTTACATTGAATTAACTACATTGAAAAAATTGCATTTATGATAATGTTAACTATGTTTCTCTTAACTATGTTAACTATGTCTCTCTATTAGAAAAACAACATTGGTGTTTACAATGAAAAAAGAATATGACGGAAATATCTATAAAATACTACACACACACACACACACACACACACACACACACATATATATATATATATAAGCACAAATGGGATTGTGTTACACGTAAGTAGCGTTCCTCGATGAATAAAGTAAGACCCTGCTAGTGCATGCTATATTCCGCATCGCCTCCTCGAATTTCGTTTGACTTCCGATAAAGCTAAAGGTACTTCGCTTCAAGGGAAAATCCTTATTTGTTCGGCATTTTACTTAATGGGGGAGCTCTATCTTTTTCTTTCAGTAGGGATTTCCTAGAGCTGGAGCTTATGGAAAAGTGCGCGACGTGCCAAGACCTGTAGTGACGAGACATCTTTGAGGATTAAATGAACGTTGGACGCAGCTTTTTCGTTTAAATATAAAATACTTAATAATATCCCAGAAATACAATTTATGCTTTCATGTAGTTCTGGTTACCTTGAACTAGGATTCAATAATCTCTCTCTCTCTCTCCCTCTCATTTTTCAAAAGATAAATAATTATAATGTCGTTTTAATTACATAATCAAAAATATTAATAAAAACAAATAAAATATTAGTCTGCAATAATCATATACAATTAACAGGTAAATAATATATCCGAAGTGTAAAAATTTAGAGGAAATATAATAATACATACAACAGTACGCTCAAAGATGTCAAGAATTTATATTGATAAATTGCATAAACATTAGCTTGTTTTGACATGCTTGTCTAAAGTTTGAAATGCATTGAAAAAGAAACAAAGCATGTTTCAATATAGATTCAATGGATGATCCAAAATGTGCGTTTTCATATACTTTTAATATCTATGATGGACAGCCATGTTCAAGACACGCGCCGTAAGCCAAATGTGCCGACGTTTCCCGTAGGGAGCGATATCGAAAAACAATTGCCGGTGATAAATAAGGAAAATTGATTCAGCCGAAAGGGGAGAGCTGCCGCCTGTGTTCTCGATCCTCCCTTTCGCCGGAACGTATATCCTATCGCATCCAACGGTATCGAGGCCCATACAATATTTACGCTTTCCGTGGCAAACGCATAAATATTTCAAGAAGAGCAGCCCTTTGCCCTGGGCGCCTATCGTGTGCCCTTTCGCGTACCAAGGTGATCGCGTATGTGTCGCGTATTCAATAATATTGATTTGAATACAAAGTAAGAAGCGTGACATCTTTACATCATTTTTTGATGTACCGTGAAATGTCAAAATGATTAATGAATTTAAGTAATTACTGATTAAATAAACGGTATCTTTTATGTATGTATTTTGAATATTAGTGAAATATTTATATTATTATAAAAAATTAATTTTATGCAGATCGTTTAAAATCTTAAATACAAACGTAGTGAATATTAAATTATTCACTATTCCATTTTTATTATAGGAATGCGATATTTGACGTTCTTTATCGAGAAAACGTATTTACTACACAGTTTCCTGACTTTTATAAATTTATGTGATCACGCACATATTTCTTTTATTCCATATTTTGTGCTTATATATAAATTTAATTTTTTTATATGCACAAGCATGCATACAAAATAAATATATTGTACAGCACAACCGTAGTTCTTCTAAGTACTTTGTTGCAAATCTTTCTTCACGACGTATTTTTTTTATTTTATCGCATTTCATGATAAGAGCGTAACAATTAAGTCATCGATATCGTCCATCAATTTAAAAAGATTTTTGCTTGCCATTGTACAAAATGAATTTATTCCGGATTAATTTTCTTTGAGCAATCTTCCCCGATTGAGACAAATTAATGTATATTCAATTGAAAGCAAATTTCAAACTTGAATGTTCCGAATGAATTGGACGGTAACATCGTGTGACAATAATTAGTCTAATAAATCGCGGGGAAAAGACGGTGGAAAAGTAAGGACATTGAATAGCGCCTCGGTCGGTCTTCGTAATTGGTAATTAGACGACGAGCAATTAATCATGCTTCTTGACCCCTTTATCCCCGTTTTCCCCATAGGGAAAACTGGGGAATCCTGAATCAAGGAGTTAGTGTGTTTAGGTCCATTCAGCATGGCTATTCGTTAATGAAGTCGCGTGTCCGGGCGCGAAGTTCATTTCCCTCTGAATGCGATGCGTCCGAGAATCATAATTACTGTATTCCTGGCGCATACCCTTCCTGATGCGATACACGCACGACGACTAGCCTTCTAGCACTTCCCGTCGTCGCAGAATCCCAATTAACTTTGACTACATACTATTGAAAATGTGGAATACTGCTTACGTAAGATTTAGGTGTTTATTGCACTCTTGATATTTAAATCAAAATTTAAATCTGTCAAGTTTCATTATCTTACTACAATTTTCAGTTGTATTTATCAGTGTTTATTCATTCTTGTTTTGTTACACACTACACATAATTCTCAGCATTATATTCTAAAAGAGAATTTTCACGGGTGTAAAAAGAATTTGTTGGAATTTCGGTTTAGCAGAAAATATGATATGAGACTACATATATGCATAGCTGAAATAATAATGTTCTCTCCGACGCCGACATTGGATTAAATTTGTGCTAGAATAGACTCACTTTAGCACTTTCTAACAATCTACATAAATGTGATACTTTGAAAATCTTGAAATTTTAAAAATATAGATACAAACTGTCTCTAATATTTATACACGGTTTATACTACGGTTACACAGACACAACGATTTTGTTGAAATAATATCTAAAAGTTTTGCTAGATATTTTCTAAATCAGAATTCATGTATTATTCACTATACGACAGTGAATTTTGAATGAACCTGACTTTAATGCTTTATAACCATATCAATTAGTGATATATGCACTGTCTTTGAATGATGATACACTGATCCCAATCATTATTCTCTTTTTAATCGGAATTCCCGAAAAATAGTGAATAGTTAGAAATAATCACACACTACAAATGAAAAAAATTTTATTGATTTAGATTTGGAAAAGAAATAAAATCTGAAAATAATTTTAATGAGCATTAAAATAATTACATAGAACGCTCAAGCGTTGATGATAATGCTGCAAAAAATTTTGACATTTTAGTAATTATCTTAAGTGTTCTATATAATTATTTTAACTGTCTAACAAAATTATTCTCAGAATTGTGTCTAGCAAAACTTTTTTAAATACTTTAGCAAATTCGTTCTTTCCATCTACACATCCTAAATTTCTTACTCTGACATTTAAATAATTATTATATGCTATTTTGCTAAAGATAAATACGTATCTAAAGAAATAAAAGAAAAACACAAAACTTGTGTGCACAAACAGAGGAAGATAAAATTATTTTCCTTTTCTGCTATATTATTATGCATCAAATTGTACAGATTCCTAGCCTAGGTACGCAACATAACCCTTGCAAATATATGCAGCGAAATTGATTAGCATGCGGCATCCTGGTGTCGCATATTTATCAATTTCTGGCTACCAAAGCGTCTCGCATAATAACGCATTTGCATCTCCTTTGATCCTTTCGGTGAATCGATTTCGATACAGAGACGCGCGGAATGTCGATACAGCCAGACGAGCTATTCGGACATCCTGATGAGTCCCCGTGTTCTATGAACTCCCTTTTATCAGCCAAAAACGGCGCCGACCGCCGCATGGAATGGCATGCACCTATGATCGCGCAAGCATTCGCGGCACGATACACGCTCGCAGAATCACGCACACACCGCGCAGAAGTATACATGTATGTTAATAGGAGGCGATCGTATAACATGATCTACACTACCGCGCATGGCTATAACGTTTCGATTATAGAGTACTGCTATTCGACCCGGTTAAACCATCGCGCATGGATTTAACCGTGGTTCAGTTTCCACTTCCAAGTGAACCAATCATTGGCGGGGCCCGATATCGAAGTCGCGGTATATACGCCAAGTCAGACTAACGAATACGTTATGCGAATTCGATTAAGATGTAGTTACCATCGAGAAACGAGCAAATCGAAACTCAGTGTACCGATAATATCGCTCAATTGTTACGTACGGTCTTGCATACAAATGTATTCTATATGATAAATGTTTCATGTATCATCAGCTCGTATTACGTCAATTATTCGACATGATTGAGAATCGACGTTTTGCAACGAGAAAAAGTTGTCAGTTTGATTGAATTTTTCAACTTGATTAAGTTTTTTTAGTTCAATAATCTATGCATTTAACTTAAATATATGAAACATTTCAATTTTAATTCAAATAGTTATATATTTCACTGAAATACCATAAATATTTAAACTGGAGAAATTTAATCTTTAAGTTGAAAAATGTTGTCTAATTAACAACTTTTTTTTCTTAGTATGACATGTGTTAATTCTATTATTTGGTGAATTAATAGCATAGAATAAAATTCTATATTCTATATTTGGACAATTAGTTTCGTGATTATACATATATATTATATATTCAAAAATATCTCGTTAAATTTTTGCGTTAGCGTGTTCTTTGACAAATTTGAAGAGACGATCTTCTCTTAATATCTCGCACAGCTTTTCTCTCTTCTCTTTGCGTATGTTCATGTTTTGCAAAAGAATTAACAGTCACGATTATGTAACGTGTTGAAATTAATTGCGGTGTATTGGATTTAGGTGAAGCAAGCAAGCGAAAGCAGCGTACCTATAAGCGAGCAGCTAATCAACGAGGCGAACCGCTCGTATGTTGACAGGCTCGTCGATTCCTACTCTTGGAGCCTCGCGTGTGCTCTCATGTGCATGCACTGTGCAGTATATACGCGAAAACTGTGCGTCGATGTGTTTACATAATTGTACATAGGCGTTGGCATTTACCGTTTCCTTCTCGTTCCTATTGTATCATTTTCCATGTACTTTATACAAACTTGTATTCGAATGTAATAATTGAATAATTATAGACCGAATGAAGGAATTTATAAACAGAAATATCAAACGAATAAGATGATTAAGATAACGTGAATAGATCGAAGGGATTTCATTTAATGTGTTAAATAACTTGTTTGTGTACCCTTTTAGTTTTGATAAATAGGAACAGAACGAAATTATGCAGCACATGCCACTTCTTTCAATCTCCTTTGAGATAAAAATAGGATGAAGGAAGCGCAAATGGAAGTGAAACAAAGCTTATATTTTCATTAAAGAACTTTGTTTCCCCTTTTCCATTTGTAAAATCTAATTGCCGAACGCCGAGTAAAAAGACACGATAAGGAAAGAACGAGTTGCACGTTCGAAGCTCTAGAGTAATTTGCTGTATTGGTTTGTTACAGACCACCTCCTGTTAAGATACTGCAGTTATGTGCGTGTTTTCTGATTATTGTTGACACTCTCTAGATGAATTCAGAGAAGCGTTATCACATTTAATAAAACTCATGATGAATATCGAGCGAATAAATGTATCATCTTTTTGATTATCTTTTATTCCTATATACATTTTCATATCGCCTAAATTATATGGCTATGAATTATATGTTCTGCACTCAAGGCAAACGCTAAAGATCCATGCTAAATTTATGGCATAATAATCATGCATAGATTTATGTTATTACATAATAACGTTACTTGTTTATGACTTATTAATCGAACAATAGATGTGCAGTGCATACTGATAATATTGGCGAATACTAATAATATTGGATATAATTATAGATGTTAATGTTGGCTTTCATTCCGCGTCAATAGCACAATTGCCGGATGCAGTAACGATATCGATATGATTACTTTATTAAAATAACATATAATATCTCTCTCTGTTTATATACGTGGGACCGAATTGTAAGAGAACGTTTTGGATATTCTGTGAATCTTCAAAATGATTTTCTGCGCACTACTCTTTGTATCTCCATTCTTTCGCAAAACGTAGGTAAGAACGATATTAAATTTACCCGGGAAGCGGACCTTTTCATGTAACCTATGCCCGGAAAAACTCGCAGGGAAAGCGATAAACGACGCGTCACGGCGTGTTTCGCGATATCAATCCGATCGTCTCGTGAGCGAGATGTGCGCGAAATATATTTCTGAAAATAGATTATCGGTTCAGCGATGTAGAAGGCAAAAACGCTGAAGCATGTTGCCACGAATGCGACCCCACATTCCGTTTAAATGGAATAAAATACCAAACACGCGATTCAACAAACTAGATTCGACGTTAGTGTAAAATATAACGCCCTTATTTGTCGCGTATAAATCACAGCGCGCATTTCTCATCACGTTGATACAGATATTTGTCTTTCAGAATTGCAAGAATGATATATGAGTAGTTTTTTTTAATATTAAGAGGCACTGAAAACTCTTAAATTATATTATATTCTCGACAAATTTGAATACGAATATTGAAGAGCGAATATGAATTGATAACAAAGAGACTTTCGCGAGGATACATTTTCATATATCGCACTGGATAAGAAATTCCCGTATATTCCGATAATCCGTTCCTTCGTCGTCACGTAGGAAACGTGCACTGTTACCATATACGCGACCGTGTCCCTAATGGAAAGTTTTCTTTTTCCTTTCGACTGTATTTTTCGTCGTTGGGACGCACCGTATCCTCCCTCGAATTTCATCACGGCGTATCTCGTATTTTGCGCGCTTTCGCATGTACATATACATGAGCGTCCGCAAAACTCCGCGCCGTGATATCGGTTTCTTTCCGGAATCTAGAAATCCCTGATTCGTTTCGCCCGCTACATTGTCGTTCGTCAAGCTACAGTAAAATCCCTTATCTGGTTTCCCGACCGCGTTTTAAGGTATCAAAATAGCTTCCACAGATTGCGCTCCTTTCATGATATTCGTCGCCGCGTGGGAAGAGTTATAAAGAGCATATGCTTTATGTGCTATAAAATCTACAGCTAGTGTAATATATGAGACTTAGATAAAGTATAATATAAGGTAGGATAGTTTAAATAAAGTTCAAATTTTAAAGTTTCTATTACACTATATTTATAGTCAAAATTCGTACTTAATAATATAATTGTACATTATCTTGAAATAATTTCTACCGATCATGATGTTCAGTATTCAACGTTTCTATATACTATGGGCAAAAGTAATCCTAGCTTATTCCATCCGTTTTTAATATTTTATAATGACAAAAAATATCTCTTGGAAAAACATCCGGTATAAGAAAGATAAATAATTTAACGCACATAGAAATAGCTTCTATTAAAAATAAATACCGGATTGCAGGTAAAATTAAAGAATAGTAAAAAGATAGTAAAACATATAAGTAATGAATACAACATAAGACAAATATAAACAAAATTAATTATGTTTAGATTAAATTTAAATTAAGAATTAATAACACGATTAAGATCAATTGAAACAATATATACTGCTAAAAATAATTTCTAACGTACAAAATAAATATAAATATAAGTATTATAATAATACTCTATTGATACCGTTCTAATCTATTAGAAAAATATTAAGAATTGTATTTTTTTTTATTTTTTTTTTATTATTCCAAAATAACCTCTTATTTATATAAGATTTCATATTTGTATAAAATTTATTGTTTCCCAAGATTGCACGAACTTCTACTTTTCATTCGCTAAAGCAAAATTATAATTAAATTATCTGCATGCACCGAATAAATTTACTCTCCAGCCGCTGTATCGCCGTCAGCTGTTTCATCCTTTGTACCAACTTCTACTCAAGACTCTTCTACTTTAACTTCACACAGACGCTGTCTTACAAGAACATAAATATTAAACAAATATACAATATCAGCATGTACGCAAATTTATATTGTTTATATTATTACGATTATATTACACATTATGATGTTGCATTCGGTGATCTTGTTTATTTTCGTATTTGATTAGCAAATTAAAACGTGAAAAATTTTGGTATGATAAAATTCTGGCGTTATACACAACCAAAGCTAAAACCTATTGCAAGCATTTTCTTCTTGTAATATTATATATTTGCAATGTATATATTTGGATGAAATATGTTTGGAGAATTCTATATTTTTAAATTAAAATTCACAAATCAGAACCTTCTGTATATGTTCCTTATTTGAATACTTGTACAAGCCATTTGCGATATGTTTAATATTTTAAAATTTGGTCCAAAATACTCCATACATGCGCGCTGATCATTCGGAATGTAGAGCAATATGCCAACGTGAAATACGGTCGCACACACTGTGAAACGGGCTAAGCAATCACACGGTGCTTCATTCAGCACTCTCGATATTGACTTGCATACGCGAGTCGTTTTTTAATCACGCAAAAGAAAACAGTTGATAAATAGCAGATAATACAGAGAAACGAATTAATGTCACTGTGATTTAGAAATAGCACAAGTTAAGTAAGAATTTTATGTGCTTACTTTTACATAATGTAAAATAAATTTCAATAAATAACTTCTTGCTTTAATCTAATTATACGGGATGATTATAAACTTCTTGTGTTGCTTTAAACTCTTATATGTTTTGTTTTATGTACGGCACAATTAATCCATAAATAACAATAAAATTACAATTTTATGAAGTTTATTACATATTAAGAGTAATTGATTTATGCTAAGTTTTTTAACAGATAAATTGGAAATTGATATTTTGATGACCAAATTTAAGGGCATTGATCTTTTTGTTTGCGTACATGTTAAGAGTATTGTTTGTTTAATAAAACATTTCTCTTTAAACTATCTGCAGATTAGGGTAACTAATGTATTTCAAGAGAAATTAATTAAAATTTTTATAGAGCTTTAAAATCACGTTTGTATATGAATTGTAAAATGACGGTGAATAGCTCGAAAATATAATCCGAAGAATAAATGTACGCATGAAATAATTTTAAGAATAAAATTGAAGTAAATTCTTTTACTCTCCTTTCACAGATTAATTTCATTGTATACGCACTGAGAAAAAAGTAATTTAACTAAATTTTTCAACTTGATTTAATTTTTATTTCTTTATTTTAAATATTTATGTATTTAAATTAAATATTTATATATTTGAATTAAAATTCAAGTATTTTACATATTTAAGTTGAATACATAAATACAACTGAAGAAATTTAATTAAGTCAAATTGTAAAATTTAGTCACTCTACTTTTTTCTTGATGTAGACCAAAAAAGTTATAAAAGTTTAAAATCTTTTTATAATTATCTTTTATAATATTGAAAAATCAATGGTAAAATATGTCAATTTTTTATTAAGATATTATCTAGCTATCGCATTACTTTAAATTATGAATACAAAGAATCATTTGCTAATGATAAACTCTTATCATTTATGCTTTTCTGTCTGTCCCATTTATTCTACGATAAGATTAAAGTAATACTACAGCATTTCTCAATCAATTTTAAATTTATTTATTTTAAAGAGAAATTTTTAATAAGTCTATTAAGTCTTAATAAGTGATATTGTTATCTCCTTTGTAATTAACTGTTGATTCACTTAAACACGAGGCTCCGTATGAGGATACGCACGACAGTGCGAGCATATGGTCAATCATTGAGTATCTGGCTGGTCGTGCGGAGGATAGCGCTGATTGGTCCGTCGTCGCCGGTTGGTTGACGCGGCTCGTGGCTTTCGGCTCGCCGAGCTCGAGTCGGCTCGCTCAGTCGTACTCGAACCGCGCATCGGACAGGGTGGTGTGCTACCCTCTCTCGCGATTCCGCGGCAACTCCGTTGTGTGCGTGTGCGCATACGTCAGCTTGCCATGCGAGACGTACCACGTTGCTCGTCCTCGAGCGTTGTGCTTTGGATGCGTTGTCAGATACGAGGCGCGAGAGTGAATTTATTATAGACGAGATACATTTCGAATTATCGCGATCACACCAGGCATTACGATTTCAATAATTATCGCGAAATCAGAGCGGAGTACCGTGATCACTGCCGATGTGTTGCTCAATCAATAAGTTATCTATCACAGAACGATTGACGTACGATGCAATACCGTAATTGCTGCGCGCCGCTACGCGAAATTATTCGTTTAAATGGAGCAACGTGGTGAGACTGTCGCCATCAAAGCTCGTAGCCGTCCTCGAAGCTCGCAACTGCCCTCGATATCCACTGCCGCATAAACGCACGACGGCACGCTCGAGCGAATGAAAAATCCGATAAAGGCGGATCGTTTTCCATTCGGGAGGTACGCTGTCGCGGCGACAAGGAGGACGACGAAACGCGAAAAGGGTCCACTTGACCCCGCGAGATCGAACGCGGCGCAAACACTGACGCGTTCTCTTTCAAAAGACGATCGCACGAATTCATCATCCACGCGTCGCCGGCGATCGAGTGTACCCTGGCTGACGTTCAAAGGGATATATGTAGGGCGGAGACAGAGTTGGATGCTCCAGCCGACGCCAGAACGCCTGTAATTCGCGCGCGTACAGATGTCCTTTCTCGCGCGTACGAGGAGGATCCTTTTCAACGGATGTGCGCACAGCGGGGGAGATAGATCGTCTTCGACGTAATCTGGCGTTGACGTGACCTAGCCTAACTTTTGCTCGAACTCCACCTGGTCTTCGTCTATTCCCCCTCCCCCTTTCTCCTCCCTCGAAGGTTTATCGTGTATGTGAGAGTGTGTACGACGGCGCGCGCGGCCGTCCATCCAAAACTGTGTGTCCCGTCGGATGGGGTGTAACTTCGCGCATTAGCCGGGGGTGAGTAATATACCACGCTACTTATACAACATTTTAAAGCAGTGCGCCGAGAAATTATATCGGCCAGTGGCTCCTCTACAGCAGCAACGCTTCCAAATGCACGGCGCGCTGTAATAACGCGACGACATTGTCGAAAATTATAATTTGAGCGCATTTTAATTAAATCTTGGGGTGTGCATGCGTATTATTAAATTTCCCTGGGATTCTTTTTCATGATTAATTTTTTAAAGCGTTTTGAAAGCTTGATTAACACCGTTCATTGTGAATTCATTTTATTTTGCTGCAAATTGGATTTTGACGAAAAAGGAAAAAGTATACGCAGTTGACGACATATTGCACAGCGACGTTTGTTTTAATTTAGAATAAAGAGAAACAGAGTCAGAATCGGGTTAATTTAAGCTAAAAAAGGATTACGTATTTGCCGTACAAAAGGAAAGTAACTGTTTTCATAGCACAATAACACTACGGTATATTTATTACATTTTCTTTATAATATTTTTTACAATTTTTTTAGTTCGTCTGTAGCAGCAAAAAGCACGGTACTTTGTGCAGTTAGCTCATTGTATGCCTATTGTACAATACGTGCCAAATTATAAAATACGGTTTTCGAATTCTCCGGTTTATTTGTCCACCATATATAATTTTTCAATAAATTTAAAGGGCATGGAATATATGTCATAGAAATATAGTCTTTGAACCTTTTATCTCGCACATCTATAAATATTTAATTATACTTGTATGGCATATAGATATATACCATACATGAATATTTAACCATCGGTAAAGGAGCACCTCAACATCAGAGAGGGCTTTGAACTAGTAAATACATTTTTACCTATTACTTATGCTTTCAATCATGAGACTTCTCGAAGTTGACCTGCATGTAATTTAGTTAACAGTCTCATCGTTCCGTATATTTTCAGAACGGACGATATGTTTGAAATATTCATTTTTAATCCTTTGCTTATCTCTGCCATTCTCTTTATTTTAGCATTTTCTTTGATCTCTATAAGAGAAGAGGGATAAATATAATAAGAAAATGTATGTAAAGAGATAGAAGTTTTTAAATACACGATTTATTAAAAATTTATTGTATTTCATGTAATATTTTAATATACTAATCAAAAATATATATTTTAATATTACATTTTCAATGTTTTATTCTCTAAAGCACTTTAGCAGAATTATTATTTGTGAATCATAGATGATCATATATTTCATATTTTCTATTTCACTTTTATTTTAACATTAATACAAGAGAGTACAGATAAAACTTAATGTAAAAGTTATTTAATACAAATTATAACTTATTGTATTATTTAAAATTATTTTACTTTGAAAAGTGTTATTGAAACTTCATATTACGTAATTCGAATAATATCAACTCGTAAATGAGACAACGTAATGCGATGGAATTTCAATTCGAATTTCATCTGCATAAAGAATTCCGAGGAACGAAATACGATATTCGAAACGTCTAGGCATGGGCAAAGAGTTAAACTGTGTAGAGATTAATTGCATCCGCAAAGGACACCGCTCTCGGGTGCAAAAAGGCGCACGGGTCGTCAGAGAAATAATATATCCGCCCGCGCTTTAAAGGTTCGCCGAACCGCTAGTAGGGATCTGGCGCTCGTGTTATTTCGTGGGCATATGGCGCCGAAAATAGTCGGTCGTTTTGGAACGTCTTTCTGCGAGCCGTTTAGGAGTAACCTGGCGGAGAAAGATGAGGAGGGCAACGCTGGCGCTAATTGGTTAATGTCCGTCATTACTATACTCTCCGGCGTGAGAGACGAAGAGAATTAAAACCGGCTATCAGCCGGCGAGACGGAAAAAGAGCAGGAGGGGAGGAAAGGGAGAGAGAGAGAGAGAGAGAGAGAGAGCTATCTTCCTCCGCTATCTTTTTAGCGAGGTTGTTGCGGTTTCATTTGAACGGCCGCTTAGGGATGTGTAAAGGATATATCATTGTGTAAAATCATTCTTTTTTTTTTATTCATTAGACGTGAAACAATTACGAAGCCAACGAAATTATATTTGCCGCTTTGATGTTAATCGCACGCGCGTTCTTTCTCGCACGACCGTCGGATTTGCTCGTCTAGGGGTCTCGTTAAGGTCATGCAAGGACCTTATCGTGAATACGTCCCCCGACCTCGAAGCACGTGATCCCGCAATTAGCAGTAGTCGACGTTTACTTTGGCGACAAAGGGAACCGTCTTCCTCCATTATTCTAAAAAAGTTCGCTTCAGATCCAAAGGAAAAGATCTTTCTCTATTCCGCTCGTAATTAAATTTAATTTCTAAAATATACCTGGCGCGCAATTTTCTTTATATTGTAATTGATAATGTTAAAATATAAACGAATCCTAAAATTACCTTTATAGACGTTTACGTATATTGCATTATTAAATTCCATTTGCACAACTTACCTCTATGTTGAACTACGTTAATTAATTTCTACAAGCAATTTTGTAATTTACGTAATACGAGTATAAATCGATGATCAGCTTACCGAGAGTTCCGTTGTTTGGACTGTACGCGTATTTACTGAATATTACAGTAATTACGCTTTTATATGCCGGGACGGACTTAATACGCGTGCATGCAAAATGTATGCGGCGGAATTCAAAATTGCGGTTTTCCGCGACTCAACGGAAGATTACAAAATAATGGGAGTAGAGGCACGCATTCTTCTTAAAAAAAACTTAGAGTTTTTAAGCACAGTACCATTATGGTCTTGCTGTGTCATAAATATCGTTGCGCATTATACTTATCTTAATATATTGCGCCTTCGGGGTCTTTCAAATTTTTGCAACGCGCTTTACCCGGATACACGATCCCTCTACACACGTGACTACAAATATAAAACGCCGTTATGTTATCGAGCCTCGTTTCGAATTTTGCGTATAAGCGCACGATTCTAGGCGATCGTGATTCGATTCTCGCACATAGAAAGTATGAGAAATTGAAAGATTCCAGATAGGGCGCCGTGCTCGCCACCGACATGTAAGTTCGTAGTCACGTGAGGCCGAATGACTAACACCCCCGTCTTTACTACACGAGAATACACTTATGCGCCGGGGCATTCATTTTCCGCTATCGCGAGCCGTACCTCTCGCGCAAGTGGCTCGCGCGAGATTGAAAAATTTTAGATAAGAAGATGTTAAACTGCATCCTCCGCGTCTTCGAGCGATCACAAGTGACCAGGTTATATTCTTTCTGTATATTAATCCAATTTTAAAGCGATATGCAGAACGTCTCTGTCAATAGATTTTCTTCACTGACAATGAACCATCGTTCTTGATCCATTCTGAGCTTCTAAATATCATTAATTGAATTATAATATTACGAATCGTATAAATTTTACTTGGTCTCTCACGTAAGTGTAATATAACATGCAGCTATGATGGGAATTTATTCCTTGACGTGCATATGTGAGTAACGATTTACGAGGAAAGCTTTTCCAACGCAGAAATTCAAACAATTATGAAATTTTACACTACACTGGAGCTATCTTGTTGTACTTAATATTTTTTACTGCCTGAATTCTGCCTAAAATTATTTCATGAAAAGTGGTCTATATTTTGTTTTATTATTAAGCAATTACGTTTGGACAAGTTTTTTAATTGATAAATTATATTTTAAAAGATATTTTGTATAAAATTTTCCCTTTTTTATGAATAATAAAATAGAAGTGAAAATAGGATAAAATTTTTAAAATAAAAGGGATTTATTTTCCTCTTCAGAAAGAATTCAGGAACAAAATTTATATATTAATATTTACGTATTAAAATGTTTTCTTATTAAAGATTCATAATTTTTTGAACTGAAGTTTTTAGAGTTGGAAATCTCGTAAGTATAAAGCGTTGTCATAAATTATTTAATGCATTAATATTATATGATATTTGTAATATGATTAATAAAGTGTTTATGTTTGTTTTACATTTATTTACTAGAACTAATCGATTTAGCAATGGGAACAAAGTTTCACATATTATTTAGTTCACGGTCGGCGAATATTTTGACTTATAACGCTCTTTGTAAGAATGACATCAAATACAAATCCATCGTATTTATGGGAAATTAATAGCATTCCGACATCAGAAGGATGGAATGCGAAGTTATGAATTCCTTTCCCGCGTTTTCCGCTTCCATTGTGAATTTATTCGCCGCGTAGCCATGCTTAATTCGCCAGTAATTACACCCGCGCTCGCGTACATTCTTCGCTTTGAAATTTTATCGTAAGCGTGCAGCCATCCTCCAGCCATTCGCGAAACAATTTCATATTTTCAATGTTAAACTCAGAGTGAATACCAATATCGCGAAAATTTCTCGCGACGTACCGTTGCCCCGGCATCGCCCCGACGACCCATTTGCATACTACGACCGCCCAACGCGACGGCATTTTCGCGCGACGTTTTTATTAGGCCGATGCAGCCGGCAGGGAATTTCTTTCCCGCCGTTTTGCGAGGTCCTGAATTGCGCGCGCTGCACCGCGAATCCAGCAGCATTTGCTTTCGCGGGGCAAGGGGGAAAAGACTTTTGTCGCGGTTGACGCCATTAGCGTGCGCCATAGCAGGTAGACGGCTACATTTATAACTGGCCACACGAAAGCCGACAGCAACCTGTGTACATTTCAATGGCGAGTGCGCTTAAAATTCCCATTTACTTGCTGCACGCAGCCATTCGTATCGGTGCAAACGCATCCTCGCACGAACGGGCTCGCCGACCGAGTGAAACTTATCTATCTCGGTTGCGCCATTATTGCGAGTGAAAAGGAAGATAAAAGTGTTTTCAAGTGCAATGGTAGCGCTTGACCGAAATGGAAAAAATTTTTGTAGAACTATCGATACTATCGGCTAACATTACTATTATCTGTTAAAATTGGAAAATTCTTTTAATGCTCAATTATCAAGAGCAACAATTTAGAATAAAAATGTGCAAATTATAATTATTTTTGTAATTACAATATGTAACATTTTTTTGTTTTATTTTAATTTGAGTGAAATCTCTTTTTTTCGATTTTTTTTTTTAAATGCGCAAGCATAAAATTTTTGCAATATCTCATTTTATATCAAATATTTTCATTTGAATACTGTAGAAAAATAATCAAACTTTTTTTCCCTAACATGCATAAGCAATATTTGCTATCAATAAGAATTCTGTTTGTTTTTATATTACTTCCCTCCCTACATAAAGTTTCTTATGCGCCCTGCCAGATCTCGTTAGGTTGGGGTCTCATTACGGGAGGGGGGGGGGGGTTGTGTATAACGACCTAGGAAAAGTAGTCGAGTGTTTAATACAGTAACCAAGATTAAAGGTCGGCTATTCGCATGTAAGGTGACGAAAATTGGAAAAATTCTCTCTTTCAAGTTGTTTTTACTTTATTCGTATACTACATATATCGCACATTAATATTGTACTACAAGTCAAGAAATTCATTTTTTGGGAACAACGTTATTATTAATGAAATAGCTGAGTGCACGGTTATAACTTGAGTATTTTATTACTTTTTTTATCATTATTGAATTATTTTTAAAACACGCAAAAAGGGAAAGATTTTTTCTGAATAACATTAATCCTAATCCTACACCTGGAGTAGAATGAACCCCACTGGTTTTTGACTTTAGTCTTAGACTTAGTTTTTTGCTTAGCTTTATTTTTTTCACCGTTTTAAAATTTAAATTGCCGCAAAATAACTTTTTTTTTAGAACACTATTTTTAGAAGTTTGAAGAATGTTAAAAATTAAAAGAATTTTTTTAGCCAAAATGTTTGATAATGTACAAGTAATAATCATTTTAAGAGATTGGGGTGTATGACACCTCTTGTATGAAAGAATGCCGAGTATTATTTGATAGTGTGTAAGATTAGGGTTAAATGAAGTCATGTATATTCTATAATGTACATGTTTATCTACTCACATACCTATAGTTTGTTTCAAACATTAAAGACATCATAATATATTTGGTAGAATATCATTTTTTTTTACATGCAGCATGATATGCTACCAACGGCAAGAACCGATTTAGTGTCAATTTAACTTTTGGGATTGGTTAAGTTAACGTATCGATACGTAACTTAAAGCGTAACTTTCGCACGAGTTTAGACCTTAAATCGTAATGCAAAAAATCATGCGTTTGATTCCTTGAATAAAACTATACTTTTCTTTAATAAAACGTTGAGTTATTTATCTCTCACGATTTTTAATATTAAACGATATGTAGAACAGGAAAATTCCAGAGACCGAAATAGAATCGACGCGCGTGAACGTTCGATCGTACCAACGCGTTTCCTTCCGGAAGGGCGCGTTTGCGTACTTTTCTTTCTAATACCAGCGGGAATCCAGGCAGGCGTTATTGAAAATCCGTATGCGAGACGACACGGCGACGGCTCACGACGACGTCGCAACAGCTCGTGTGTTTAACCCCCGACCAAGGACGCGCATACTTTAGCCACCCCTTTTAAGTATTCCTGTAATAGCGCCGGAAGCCATGTGGCGTGTAACCTCAAGGTGAGTTCCGTTGTGCAGCCAGCTAGAAACCGCGCCAATATCTTCGTTGTTGGTCGAAAGTAACAGACACGAGCGTGGTGCAAAAGAGAAGTACTTGCTCGGAGAGAAAATTGACAGTGTCGATGCAAGAACAAGTTTGGCAGCGAAGTTCGTGCGCGGAATTTATGTGGCTCTACTGCCAAGATCATATTTAGTAAAGTTACGCTAATGAAACAGCTCGGTTGTTTGTCCATTCGTGCTTCCAAACTCGAGGAAGTTCTCTGTTTCTCTCATGAAAAATTATTTATGCATTTTAATAAAGGAAAATATTCAAATTTTTAAAGAAGTAAGCAAGAATTACCGGTGTTATATGTAGAGAAAGTGCAAAATTAAAAAGTTTTACTAAAAGTTATTTTTCACTTTTTTCATATTATAACAGTAGAATGTGAGAAAAATTATTGTTTGAACAGTTTAAATGGCTTATTGCAATTAATGCAAAAAATATACGTTACTTAACACATTACGTAACAAATCAAAATAATCTTATATAGCGTGCATTTAATCCACTTTTATCTGTATTTTTGTGTAAGGCGATATTTTTTAATATCACGTAAATGAAACTCTAAAATAAAAAATGTAATTAATATTATAAAATATACTTATTTTCTGGTATTATTAATTAAATACAATAAAATTGTTATTATATGGATAATTACATTTATATTAACAGATTGTTCAACATACTTAAAAAAATTAAACTATTTGCGAGCTAAGCATTTAATCAGTAATGCAGGAAAATCTGGATATGACATGGTGTATATTAGCTGGTGAAAAACGAGCTAATATTGCTCGGAAGGCGCTGCGCGTTTAATCAATGGCAATAAAATAATCGATATACCGATGCAGCCGTCTATATCATTATTGGCACTTCGTAATAAAGCAGATATTGGAAAAATAAGGTAACACGAGGGGAAACGAGCGCCCGCGTCGCAGGGATTGAGATACGTCTTACAGGCTCCTGGGGACAAGTTAGTTGGGAGAGCGCTGCACGGAATTTCCGCGTAAACGTTGCGGTACATCGCGCGTGCTCGAGAAATTGATGCCCCCGTGGGAAGGGACAGCACTTCCTCCTAAATAAGGGACCCGCGTGGGGGTAGTCGCGCGAGTTTGGAAATTGTGACCGCAACGCGACCGACGAGAGTGTCCTTGTCACGTGCGTCCGGGATCGCTTCTGGGATAAGCGCTTTTCTCTTCCGCTTCCTCTATTTTGCGCCGTGCACGCTTTACTTCAGATACAACCCGGTACGTTTATTGTCATCCAGTGAACAGGAGTGTCACGTCATCGTTCTTGCACGGTAGTTATTGCTAAGGATTGGACTCGACCTCTTTTTCGATAAGTCTGAAATATTGCTCACTTTGCAACATAATACATCAGCGGTATGTGTAATAAATTTTATAACAAAAACTTAGAGGGAAAGCAGTAATATAATTTCATTTACAACGTATAGTAATTAAAAAGATAATAAACGTGTGAAAATAAAGATGTCAAAATTATTGTCATTATATACAATATTTAATACAAGCGAAATGTTATGACTTTACAAAGTTGGTAATCAAAATCCAACTAATACAATATATTTCGCAATATCTGAATGAGAATATACGTAAAATTCTCAGTCTTAATTACGAAATGTATATTAGGTTAATTGGATTTGAATTAGTGGACTGTGAAGAGGACTTTGTAAAGTCAAAACGTTTCGCTTGTTTAATTATGTGAAATGTACAGTTGCAACAAATTTAAAAAATTATATTTATTTTCGTGCATTTATTTCGCCTTTTTGTTAATTTAATAATTTTATATTTAAACGTTTTACTCTAAAATATTTTAGTTTTAAATATTAATTTTATAAGTATTAATTGTATACATTTTTTAATTGTAAAATCTGTTTTTATTAAATTATATTTTTAATAAAATGTTTAAATTATGCATAAAGAATTCAAAGTTGTAGAATTAAATTTATTAAAATGACTATAGATGTAAAGTTATGTCAACTTTTAATATGTTCTATACACTGTAAAATTACGCTTCGTTTACTACACAGTACTTTTAGCTCTTTTATATTTAACTTGTAATATGTTCCGCTTTAATATATACTTTTAGAAGTAATGCAAGACTTTGTTTATTTTATTTGAATTTATAAATATAATTTTATGCAGTTTTTCTTTATTTAACGAGAAATATTATAAATTTATTGTACAATTCTCATTGTGCTATGTAAATTTTTTGGAATAAGATTACAGTAGCAATCCGATAGAACAGATTCGTGCAGTGATAACGATTTGGACGCACCGCAATTTAGAAGAGAATTCGTGCCAACGATCTCTTATTGTTTATGTTTGAAACTAGTTAGCGCGCGCGGTAGATATACTCGTTTGACGGCGGACAGGAATGGTAGACGAAGTCAGCAAACTAGGTAAGCTAAACTGACAATCATAGCTTTAAAAGCACCGTATAGTCGAAACTTTTGCCCGGGATTCCGATCCGTAGAAATTAGCCGGTTAGACCGAAACTTGTCGAAGTTTCGTATCACGCTGCACTCTGTTCCTTGATTTGGCACGTGAGAAGATTTTAACGGATACCGCAGCAAAGTACAAAAAGCGTACGTGTACGCTCGTACAAATCGAACGAGCGTAAAAACGTAAAAGAGTTTGTCCAAAGCCACGTAAAGTGAGATTATCAGTCACCATGGACTGCTATACGTTTTTCCCTCCTTTTCTCCCCCCCTCCTTCTCTCTCTCTCTCTCTCTCTCTCTTTCTAATCTATTTGTCCGACCGGTTGTATTCGCGGCATGCAACGAAAAATTACAATGTCTACCATGCTCGAAGCTTTATCACGTTTTAACGTCACCGCACGGACCAATATTAAACGCGATATAAACGGTGCTAGCTGGCCAATTTGGTACGTAAGCGAAATGGGAATAAAAAATACCGCGGACCGCTTGAGAATTTCGGTCGGTAGCAAAATACGCCGTGGACGCGTTTTATTTTACACGGCGGACATGCCGTATCAGCGTGGAAAATGGAACACGCTCGCATAGCCATTCCTAGGCCAGACATTTTCCCGTGCCTTTGCAGCTCTTTCTCCGTTTTGCATTCCTCTTTTCTTCCTTTGTCCCTTTTTTTTCATTTTTTTTTTTGACGTTCCTAGAGATGCGCAAATATTTTACGCGAACTGATACCAGCACAGCATACACGCGCTACAGCACTGCCGCTATAAATGATAGCGCGAACATGTTTCGCCGAGATGCCGCTTCTCTTTGCAGCTCGGATATACCGAGAAATAGAAGGCCCGTTTTAGATACATTGAAGATAAATTCCCCCTCGGTATTTTGCTACCATTTTGACACAATATTTTAAACAGATTTTTGGACAGGCGCGACACGAAGCGCAACGAGAGAAGAATGCCGACGAATTGCATTAATCGAACGGAAGATACGCGAAATTATATTTCATATCCACAAATTGAATACAGGCGTTATTGTTATATCGTGCAAATCGTTAATTCCCTCCCTGGCAATCGAAGTAGCATCGTGATTGATTACCTTGGACACGACGTGTCACGCATATCGGCCGATAAACGATGCACAGTTATAATAAATTTCTGCGGCTACATTCGATCAGTAACAGCGTTCTATTCGACCCCGGTCTTTGCTATCGTTTTGTGCATAAATCGCATCGCGAGGCAAATAAAGATTCTGCATGGATAACGCGCTACGCGTTCACGATTCAGCGGCATGAATGATAGCGCGAAAAACCACCGCCAGGGTTTCGCCTCAAAACGTTTCGCCTCTTTCTCACGGTGCACGGTGGAGCAGATAAATAACTAGTTCGTTCGAGCTAAATTTTCATATGTCTTATTCCTCAGAAAATTACTATGGTTATGGTGTGTTTCAGGAGGATACGTATAGTTATCGTTACATTAAATTAAACGATATCTTAAATCACTAACGTAAAAAAGAATCGACATCCTTGTTGCACTCGAATTTTAAAGCCTTTCAATAACGAATTGAATACTCACTTTATTCGTTGAATAATCTGATAGAACATTTACACCGCTTGTCTTCACTTCTCCGTTCTCGATTACGTTCGATAATCGACGGCTTTCAAGCCCGTATGATGACGTTTAATTTGTCATTCTTTTTTATTAACAGAATCGTAAAGTAGAATTTTGTAGTGTAGAATAGCATCACGCCAATTGATTTAAATCTCTGTGATAAATTTGCAATATGACATGTTACTAGTTTATAGAAAATTACGTTCACATTAGTAATTGCTCCAAAACCATCTGTAAAACTGAACATAAAAATTTCCATGAAGCTGCTAATCATAATTTATTACAATATGAATTATAAATCTTTTCTTAGCGTCATGTTTTTTTACGTATTTCTCTGCGATGCTCGTAAAATTATTTTTCTGTTACCATAAATTCATATCCCACAATATGCTATTTTTCTTAACAAAGCTGCCCGGATGTAGAGCTTACACGGTTGCTCGCACGCGCGAGAGTTATGGTTAAGCAACCGAGATGGTAAGGCCGGGTCGTGAGCCAACGAAGTAAATTTACGCTGATGAGAAAATTCCACGTGTATTGGATCGATAGGGAAAATGGAATGTAATTTTCATAAGCTCTTTCTCGGCTAAAATCGATTGTTATCGTAAATGATTATCATTGTTCTAATTACGGTAAATTAACCAGACAAGTGCGAGCTTCAATTACGAGCAGGCCGTATTTTCCATTCGCATAGCTGACACCGTTTGTGGTACAATGAAAGTAAATAAATTAATTCATTGATTTTCGTATGCAGTTTGTAGCTCTTTGCATTATTTAATTATAATAGTATTAATTCGCTTGATTTCTCTAACATTCCAATTAGCATTATAAACACTCAAATGCCTATCGTACTTTGACGGATCGATTAATTCAAAAGCCATAGTAAACGTTTTATACATTTGAATAGTAATTTATTTTCTAATTTGCTAGTGGTTGCATGTTTGTTGAGAATGTTCAATGCGACACGTGATTCTATATTTTTCCCGGCGTTATCTGAGATTTATCGCATCATTCAATTTTTCTTTTAAAGATTAGGTAGGTTGGCTGTTAAACGAAATATCGATTCGTGATTGCCCGAGCTAAACGCTTCAATACGAGGTTTATAACAATAACTCAGGATAACGGCCGGATTGGGACGCATGTGAATAATACAGTACACGGATGCTGCCGATACTTCAGTCGTTAATGAACCTTTCCGACATTTAAGGAAGTTCTATTATGCGTTAAATCACATTTAACTTAAAAAATGCTATTTGTATTTGTTTGTTGATTTGAATGGATATAACACCAGTTTATCATTCAATAATCTGATATATTATTTTGAGATTTAACAGTTATTGATCAAATAAAAATACTAGTCTCTTATATTTGAAATAAATTACAATATTTCTATTTTTCTGAAAAGCCTAATGTAGACGAGTATAAAACAAAAATTGGAGAGTCGAAAACATTGGTTTTATTGCATTACATTATTTTACAGAGTCTATGCGTATTTCTTATTTTGAAATTTTTCTATTTGCATTGCCTATTAAAAGTACACAAAAAACACTTTTACCGAAAAATCTAAAAATTTAACTAGATACAGATCTGAAAATAATTTTGTTGAGTCAAGCATGATGCAAAAAATTCTGTTATTTTGTCAATCAAACGTACATAATTATTTTGAGAGTCCAACAAAATTATTTTTATTTAGATTTATGTTTACAGTTAAATTTTTAAATATTTTTTAACAGAACCATTTCCTTCGTACATGATTTTAGACATAAATAGCTTCAACTTTTAACTTTATCTTCAGAGATTTTCAACTAAAGTAAATTGTTCTCTTAATTATTTCCGAGTTTCTTATTAATTATATTTCTTATATTTTTTATTAATTATAAATAATATAATAAAGAAATGTATATCTTAACTTTTTTTCTATTATTGAACTTAAATCTCACAGATTAATACATACTTAGATTATTGTATCTACTTTTGTTGATTGAATATTGGAATTAAAAAATGTTTACTTACTTTTAAAAATTTCTAATGAATTTAATTTGCTAATTGCCGAATACGTCTTGCTATCCTAAAATAGAAGTTATTTTCTCTCGCACGACTTAAATAAGGTAGAATCTCTTTTTAAAATTAATCCATTACCATGTGGTGGCGCGCGTTGTGCAGTTACGGTACATTAACTATAAAGGGTGAGCAGTGCGTCCTTTTCCCGTCTTTCACCCTTTCTCTCTGTTTATTTTCCTCCCGCGTCTCCCTTTATTGTGTTATTTATGTGCTTAATACCAGCTTAAGCGAAGTGGCTCAACCTTTCTCGTAATCTGTCGCTTTTTTCCTCCGTATTTTTCCTCTCGCGCAATACAGATACGTAGGCTGCTTATTTTGTTCTTGACGGCTTCGTAATCCTGTGATTTTCCTTGCGGAAGAAACCTGATGTGCGAAGTAAAAACGTAGAAGTAAGAATAATCCGCGGTGAGAAGACAGGATGAATTAATCGCTCTTGATATGGCTCTAATTGTCACGCCAAGTATGTCGATTCGTGCAAGTAGTCTTGTTCGACATCGATCGGATATATCGACGAGTTCTGCGAGCGACGGTGCGGCTAGAAAAATCGTGATTTAAACGGCCGAACTACTTCGTGTTCCGCCGTCTCCGCCATTTGACGCCCCCGACTTCCTCTTGATTCCCTCTCTCTTTCGCTCCTCTCTCTCTCTCTCTCTCTCTCTCTCTCTCTCTCTCTCTCTCTCTCTCTCTCTCTCTCTCTCTCTCTCTCTCTCTCTCTCTCTCTCTCTCTTTCTCTCTCTCTTTCTCGCACATTTTATTCTCCGTTCTTTATTATTCCTCATGACTTGGTCGCTCTATTCGTTCCTTTTTGTTCTTTTCTCCTCCCGAGAACTGTACAACATACGTTGTACTCTCATGCTCATCTCGTACCGTGATTTTCTAAAAGCTTCTTTCCGAGGTACCTGAAAACTGTTTGCTAGCGAGGTAGGTATCTCTGAAAAAAAATGTTTATTTTTTTTAGTAATCGACGTCGCCGATTGGCGCCACAACGGCAAACTGCAGATTGCAGAGATTAAATGCGATTTTTAGAGATGTCACGAAATGGAATTTGTTCGTTTCGTGAAAATTCTTTAATATTTCTATAATCCTCTTGTTGCGCATTTTTTTTTCTTTTTTTATATTAGCGGATTTCAATATTTTACATTTACATGATGCAATTTAATCATAGATTTAAAAATTGAAGAGAAGAATTATCTTGATTATGTTTTGTTTAACATGAAATCGCATTTTTTTTTAAATTCTAGCCATTATAGGTTTCTTCCGTTTCTCTTATATTTCTCTTATAACCTATAAATATTACGAAATAATATTTACATGTGAATTTGCATACAGAATTATATTTTTTTATTTATTTATCGTCTAATTTATATTGCATAGAGAAATCAACAAAAAAAAACCTAATTAATTTATTACTGCATACATATCTCTTTTACGTGTATCTTCGATACACTCAGATATTTAATTAATTTTAATTTGTAGCAAAATATTAAATCTTTTTTAGATGCCACTAGCCTGACGACTTGATTAATTAATTATATGATAATGATGATATTCTTGCGTTAAGAAACAGCACTGCAAAAATGTAAATTAAATGCGCGTTTACAATGAACAACATGATCTTCGTTAAAGTAACTTACATTTATGCAACAAGTACGTTTTTCACCTTCTTCTCGAATTCTTTAAAGAGCCGCTTCATAACGCGAATTCTTTCACAAATAACTTACAGGCGGAACATTTTAGCCGATCATCTGTTAAAAAGCGCCTGCACATCTTATCAGTAATCAGTATCAAGATGGCATCGGTACTTTTCGTCGTGATTATACCCGCGAATGTTTACGCCGTGGACCGATAAACTCGCCGATATTACATCGCATCTCGTTTAATTATAATTAAACTCTTACTAATAGTCGGCCCAAGGGCTGCTCTACGATGGTATAACGACTGCTGCCGTGTACTAACGAACTCGAATGGGGCGTTCAATTAAACGCTACTTAGCGCGACCGATACTCCTGGTGCTCCCTCGGCTCCTCGCGCGACATCGTCAACGTCTTTCATCACGCTAATCGTTCCTCACACCACTGAAGATGCACCTGCATCTCACGCCGTCGAACCGTACATCGAAGGAGATGAAATTATTCGGTAACGTGCCAATCATCTAGCGTGCCTGCAAACCTATATAAGCTTACTTACCTATAATTAGCGAAGTAATGCAGTATCGATCCGTTCCATAGTCGATAATCGAAATCATGCGAATTAATATTTCAATTATTGATGAATTAATCTTCAATAGGTTTCATTTCCGATTGAAATTCAACAAAATAAATTCGAGGAACGTGTTTCTGCGATCCCAATGGTGTTATTTATGCATTTCGATATCGCATAACGTGCACCGCGTTCCAGCTTTGTTCACGGTTCATTTTAAGGAATTAATATATATGCATTATACGGCACGATCATATCAATATAATGCTCGTGAAATTATGATTGTCCCGGATTACGGTTGGAAAATTTATCATTAGCCGCACAAATACTTTCAGAATGAATTTAACGATCAATACCTAAGCGCACATTCTTTGTAAGAATGCTCTAACTTTTCTAGTAAAAAAAAATGTTCCTCTCCAGGGAGATAGATATTCCGAGCTTTCCTAGCCATACTAGAGCTTCTCGCTCAATAGGGTAATCAGCATTTCTCAACAATAATTGCCGAGCGGTTTCGCCCGAAACGTTTCTGACGTTGCCATTTGTTATCTTTTAAGTCGATACGTGGTTTGACCCGTACATGGTACATGAAACGAGAAATATCTATTTTCATGATCTTCTTGACGAAAATATCTGGAACGTTTGCTTTAAATTTATCATAAAGATGTCATCGTGAAGAGAATAACTGAATTTTCAATAGTGACTTATTTCTCTTTTGTTTAACTAACACATTTAAATAGTTTCTTATTTCAAATATCGTTTTATTGTTATAAATCGTCGGAGGAAAAGTAAATTACGATTGTTCGGCGGACAAATCGCTGATATGGAACGGCACAACTACGAACTCCGGTTTTTTTGGCAAAAATATTTGCGCGATACTCGTCATACTGGTCCGCGCGCGTACGAAACTTTAATATGATGAAATTCAGTTCGCGGGGCAAACTGAATTTATACCTACCGTAACGGTCTCTCCATCACTATCCATTTTTCCAGAGCTTTTACTGGCATTCGCGGCAGCACTCCGTCAAAATTTTCCAAAGCGAGGCCGTCTCGCTTCGCTGCATCAGTAATCATTGCACTCGAATGCACAAGGTAATACTTCACCAGGGCTTTGACGCGCAAGCTTTGCCCGCAGGTGCGGAATCGTCGGGCTCGCTGCGACAGCTGTGCGACGCACGTACGGTTTACAACCACGTGAAGCGGCTTGTTTAACGATAATTATAACACCGCCAATTCGATGCTTGTTCGCGGTTATGACACATACGCGTAACATCGATATCCTGTTTGAACCATTTCCAGCGATGTGTGCAGGAGAATCGGATTTATAGTGATACATTTCGATTCAATAAATTTAGATTTTCCAGATTTTTCGAAGCGAACGCATTAAAGATTCATTATCGGAACGAAATATAATTGTAGAAGATTGTGTTATGCAACAAGACAACATTCACATTATAAAATAAACCTATAAATTATCTTTACTGTTTTAAATAGTACGGAATTGTTCGAATTATTAGACAATTAATGTCTGTGTAAGAATGAGTGCGAAAATGAAGGCACGTAAATGATGACGAAAACAAATCAAACATTGCGTTTTAATAAACAGCGATTTTAGCGAGAAGCTTTATTGCATATTATCTCTTTAATTGCACGCTGCTTGGACCGGATGCCGAAATTTCGCTGTTACTGCCTCGTACTGCGGCCAGATTGTCCGAGCTCGTGCAGGAGGAATTCGTCATATCCACGCGTCAGCTGCAACGCACTGACGGATTACAACCGTGCAGGCACGTCGGTTAACGATAATAACACTGTCGTTTTCCGCGTACATCAACGTGTAACATATGCGCGCACGGTGCACCGATACATCCGCGCGGAATATTTAAAGCCAGAACTTTTCCAGTAGCTTAGCTCACAATTAACCGTCCGCACAGCACTCGATATATCCGGTGTTGTGCGGTTAACCGGTTAACTTGCTGAACGGATTAGTCGATTAACCAATTTACTGAATTATTTTGTCCATCGTGATATTATAGGACGCGATCCGATCGCCAATTCGCTCGCTCGATTTAACGTTAATTTCCCTGTGCTATTGACAAGTCGATTTTATTCCACTCTTTAACTCTTTCCACTCCCGCATTGTCGCCTATGATTCACCGAGATTTTGTACCGCCTACGATTTGCCGAATTGTACTGTGTCGCGTCCCGTTCCTTTTCCGCGAATAGCCGCCGCGTATTATTTCCCCACGATTAATTTTCCTACGATGACACTCTGATGCAAGTTACTGTCGTTATTTGCAACGGGCAACCTTGTTTCTCCTACATAAGTGATCATTGCACTCAAACGCAACTACCAGCTAATATTTTGACATCGCTTTGACGCGGCATTGTTGTCACAGTCCGTCGCACCAGCAATAGCGAGAACGCGGTGTTGTTTAGTAATAATTATAGTGACAACGTACGGCGAGTATGTACGCGTACACAATGTATCCTATCAAAGCAGAAACTTGTAATTACCGCTCCCACGATAATATCCGTCGATGCGCGAAGCGTTGATTGTGCAATTGAGAGTACATCTAGAAACGTCACATTTATATCACGCGGAGGGCTTCCCTTTGAATAATGGAGTAACGCAACTCGTTGTAACCTGTTGGCATATCACGTCTAATTATAATTACACAGTGAAGTTATGCTACTTTGCTGTATGTACCATGTAAACCTTGAAAGACGACAGACAGGGGTAAGAGAGAGGGAGAGAAAGAGAAAGAGAAAGCGAGAAAGAGTGAAAGAGAGAAATCTGTTTATGAAATACGTGTTGAACCGACGCTGAAGCGATTAAATGCAAGTGAAATTATGTTGAAACTTCCGAGTGAGCACTTCCAACCAGCGTAAATAAAACAATTACGTGAAAAGTGAAATTAATCAGAGAAAGTGTTTAAGTGCTTGTCAAAGACAAAGTAATTGCGCATCGTAATTATCGCTTATGAGTTATAAACAAAAAGATTTCTCTTCGTGATTTTTAAAATAATGATATTTACGGCATTTGCATGTGCGTACGGTCAACGTTTCATGCGAGCTTCGGAGGCTGCAGAAACTCGAAGCGCTCGTGCATTTCGCTCTTGGGAACTATTTTCGCAATACACAGAGCGCATCCGATATATAATCACGGATATATATCGGAGATGTTGGGAGATTATCTTCGCCTTCCGGCGGGCGGTATAAAATAATACACGACGTGCGTTCTCGCAATTTCAACTATTAAACTTGCTAATTACGTTCCACGCGAAAGTAACGCGACGCAAAAATAAAACGAAACAATCGTTAAATACTGTTTTTAGCACAATACGATATCTCATTTATATTTCGACATTTCGAATACTGTGAAAGAATTTATTATGAATTGTATTTTTATTGTATCAAAAATGAAAAAATGTATTTGATTTTGTTCTTATTTTATTGTTAAATTACAGTTTTATTTTCCGTGAAAACATTTCAATATCTAATTAAAAATAAAATACATTACAGAATGTTACGTAATTCAAACATTATAAATAAAAATACATATACAATTAATTGAGTGAAGATTATTATAATTTACGATTATTAAATCGTAAAGTATATTAAATAATGTAGTAATAATTAGGTTATAAATTTTTAATGATAAACTTAGTTTTTCTAAAAAAAACTTGAAAATAATATATTCAATATTATTTTATAAGAAATACTCAATATATCATTTATCTTTTAACTATGTAGAAATTATTACAATAATAAAACATTGGTAAAACTAATATCAGTACGAAAGATAGAACTTATAGAAAGAATTACATAATTAATTGCATATTACCAGTTCTTGCCAACCCGAAATGTAATTTTTTTTTTTAAGAAATTGTCACGATTTTTATTTTGGATAGGTTTTATTGTGATTCACGTGCTGCAAGACGTTTGTGCAGGCTCGATAAAATATAATTTCGTCGGTGTTTCCAGCCGACGTGACGACGAGACGGGCACAGCAAACAACAAGACGAATGAACGTTTGCAATCTTGACAAATGCAAGAAACTCCGGTTCTCCGCTTGCCTTATGCTTGCCGGAAAACGTTTGTCAAGCCGAACTGAAATATGGCAACGTACCATCCGACAATATTTAATTGCTCCTTCTGCCGGAATGAATTACAGCTCTGCCAACAATGGCGCGTGATGTACCAAGCGTCATACACAGCGAAGAAATTCCACTTTGTCCTTAAGTTATGCTGCCTCATTTCTTTGCACATGTTTGTATCGTAGCAAGATATACGTAACAAAAAGAAGCTTCTAACGAGTATTCGGAATCCCGACAACAGTTTGGCGCGCATTTTACGAGCGCGTTGACGGTTTTATCGCGGTTTTTTTTTTTATTGGGCGCTTTTTTTACGTTTTAATAAGAGAATGATCGATCGATCAGCCGATATCGATTCGACGTCTTTTATCATCATCGCGCCGTGCAATTCTTTTGCTGTGTGTCGCGACATGTGCTACGGTCTTAATCAAACAATGAGTGAGTGGAGTGCATATTCGAAACAATGGCCGCTCTTCAAACCGCGTCAAATGTCGATCATCCCCATCGGTGGGAATAATTCAAACGTCGGCACGGCGCTCCTGTGTCTAGCCGCACCTGTTCGACGATTATCGATTTTCGTAACGTTCCGACGTCGGAATCCCGACGCGACGTCGTCGGTGAGACTTCGCACCGACCGCCACCCGTCTACCTGACGTAATATCGATTATCTGTCTCCGACTATGAATAATCGCGTCGAATTCGCATATTACGTTTGAGACTTTTGGCGGAAGGTGAGGTCAACCGCGGACCTGCACTAAGGAACGAATCGAATCCAACGCGAATTGTCATCGGATCATGCGAAACCGGAAGTAGTATCTGACGCGAGAATACGGAATATCCTAGAAGGAAACTGTCGATAGCTTGGATATGGAATTTTACGGACAAATCATGGGCATAAATCGCGTTCAAAGAATACATAGCGATAGTGACAGTAACTTATCTTCGATGACATTTTTCTCAGTTTCGTATATTTCTCCTTTTAGTAAGTTAAGAAATAAATTATGACTACTTTTATAAAAAGAAGATCATGACAATTATCTCTCCTGATTATAACCGATAATTATCTTTCAGCATGTGTAAAAATTCTCGTGTAAAAAATTAAATTTTTCTTTAATATAAAAAACTTTCACATTATTTATATTTTGTGAAAACTCTGAAGGGATATGATCGTATTTTTAATATCATTTAATATAGACATGATTTTAATTCAATTACATTATTTTAATTTCAACATATGTTCCGAAAGTTTATAAAAGTGATTAATTGTTATTTTAAATATTACATTCATGAAAATTAAAATAAATAGCAATTAGTTAATGGTTGCTATAAAGCTACATTTGTATTAAAAGTTTTAATAACACGACCAAAGTTAAAATGTATTATTTTAAATATTATCAATTTTTGAATGTGCATTAATAGTTGTACCATTTAGAATATTACATTGTGTAGTATTCAACATTATATATCAAAATCTAGTATCGGGGTTCTGAAACAATAAGCTTTAACGAGTTAAAAATTGTACCTAGCAGTTCAGATAATGAAAAAGGACTTTAGAAGGAACTACATAAACCCGACATCAAAACGGCATAACGCGTTCAATATAAACTTTACTCCATGAATAAAATGGATATATGGAATGGAGTACCTTTCGATAAAAAATAAAAGCTGTAGACACATTTATTATTGTTCTGTCATTTATTTTTGTTATTAATTCTACTTATTCTGCTTTTACGTTAATAATTTGATAAATATTAATGATATGGTTACTTACAATTACGGTTTTTAAATGTATGAATATGTAATTTACGTAATGCATAATATTAGGATAGCTTAAAAGAGACCATTATACCCGTAGTAGCAGAGAAACTAGAAAAAATCGTTATGACTAAAACATGTTAATATTGTTATAATAATTTAATTAAGTGTTCGTAGTACATAATAAAGTTGCATTTTTAAGATATTAACTCATTAACTCATAATATTAGGATATTAACTCACAATTGCATGTATGAATGTAGATAAGGAGAGCATAGATACGAATGTATGTATACATGTACTTAGGATATATTAACTTACGAAAATATTTTTAATATTTTCTTTTATTGAAAGCATATTTTATTTTAAATATAAATATCGTGCATTTAACTTACAACACATTTTGAGATGTAATAATATAATACATCAAATGTGTTTTTAAAAATACTTAAAAAATATTAAACATTAATATTAAATATTAAATATTAAACCAAATCAAGCATATTGTTAAAAGGTACAAAAAATTTTTACAAAAGTCGTCCTTGTCTCATCACGTTTCGCTTCAAAATTATTTTTCACGTTTTGCGCTATGGTGACTTTTTTTTTATTACTTATCAACGATTATCAAAGTTTTTATCGACTTTTTCCAATTTCGTAATTTAGCGGAACTCCGTCCCGCTGCAGCCAGTTTTCTGAGGGGAATGTTCAGAAATAGACATCGAAATGTAAACGCCCGGCGGAATTCGATTCTCTCATTCTCGCGCGCGCGCGGCACAATTTTCCCACCAATCGCAGCCACCGGCTGTGGGAGACGATGAATTCGTCTAGAGATCGATCGAACATATCCCGTCCTTCGCGCTCGTTCTTTGAATTGAGATTACAGCCCGCTTTTCATACCTTCGGATAAAGACAAAGACGCGCGAGGCGGTGAAAAAAGATGGGGTAGCCGCGGATCGCGCGGAATCTCGGTTCCCGAACGAAGCTGGGGAGACATCGATTCGCACCGGCTTGATACTCGACAAAAGGTGAGGAATTCCTTACCGTCGCTTTTAACCCGTCGCCTGCCGCGCACACCGTTCGCGTTTACCCGTTCCACCTTACCGCGGCGAAAAAGGACCCCGAAACCGTAAAGAATGTCGTGTTTCTGGCAATCATCCAAATATCTTTGTGTATATAGAGGCGCTGAGGTACAAACGTCGGAAAAGCGGCATTCGAGTTATTCCAATATTCAGAGATAGATGTATATAACTGCATCTTGAGCTTTCCTCTCCTCTCTCGCTCTCTCGAGTATTTATTCCCACTCCTTCCCCCGCGTTTCACTCTCGCTGCTTTCACGTTGTGGTTCTTTTCTCTTTTCCTACCGGTATTCGGGGGTTATCCTTTATATTCAGCGACTACGTCTTTATCTGGAGTTGCTACGCAACTTTTCTTCTATCTGTCGGGAAACAGTCTCGCAGACTGTTTTTATTGTGTTCGACCTCTCCGGATCTAAGGAGCGACGAGCACTCGCTTCCTCGTTCCATCGGGATTCATATACGTCTAAGTGACAGGATAATATTTTCTATCCACAAGCCGAAGCCTTTATACCGATATCTGGAGTAGCAGTTTGATACGTATATTCTATTTTCTTCGGATTTATTCCTCATTTGATCAATTTGATTTTCTCGATTTGATTTACCGTAGAAGTGGATTTCAAATTTTTTAATTTGACAAAATTTTTAATCCAACAAAAAATAAATTTACATTTTTTTGATTATTTTATGATAGAAATATAATATTGAAAAATTTCATTTTTAAATATTTTCAAATGTAATAATAATATAATAATTGAATTGCAATATTAAGTTGTAAAATTGGCCCACAAACGAGAGATATCGCATTCCTCAAATACGCTTGTTATCGACGAGTGCTTTATGTACGTATGTAAATCATTCCAACTATTGATCCTTTAAAAAGATATACGAGTATTTGTAGCTCGATTCTAACTAACAAGCGACCGTTTCATGCTCCACTTGCGGTAAATCATCAAGCGACTTATAGCACGTAAGCCCTTGGTTCTTTATCACCCATAAACACGCAGATTCGTTTTGACAGTGAAATATCGTCGTAACATCGTGACGACTAGTTGCTTCGTAGTCTTCTTAATAAATAAGACTGCGAGTCGCGCGACCTTAGCTTTGAGTAATCGATCCACTTCTACTCTCTCACCCCGTTTACAGCGAGATCCCTTCAAAGGGACATCTCGATGATGTCCGGCAAAATGATCGAGAGGGGTAGAACACCTCTCGAAAGAAGGGACGAAAAGCCGTTTGGCTACCTTTCACGGTTATCAGAGCGATTCGTCATCTGGATGACCCATTCGCTTGCAGAGATTTCTGTGTATATGACCTCTCAATGATGTCAATAATTTTACATGTTACACTTTTCATCGTTTTCCCTGGACATTGGCTGTTTGGCCTGCATTTTTCATCCGCTAAAAAGTTTATTTTGAGATTACCAATGCAATCAAATTAAAACATGACATATCAAACGTCTCGGTATTCAGATAATGTCAAGTAACTCGGGAGAGATAATTTGCTTTTTAATGGACGAAATTAATTTAATTTGACCCGTAAATTTAAATTGATTATTATTAAATTGTATAATGTTAAATCTATCATGAGTCGATCGATACCTACGTTACCAAAGAACTCAGATGATATTTTCGTGAAGCTTATTCAGTCAACTTCTTGTCATTTCCCGTGATTTCATTGATTGTTCCACATTACCCATCGTTATTTCCACCTTTCTACTTGCCAATTTTGATCCCATGCAGACGCCCCTTCGTCGTACCACGGCGGAATAATTTAAAAGCTCATTAGCTCTGCCATTTCTTAAGTTCCGAATAAAGTTGGCGGGATAGGTCTTGAGAGTGTAGATTCCTCCTCTCTCCGGCGTACTTCCTCTTCCTTCCTTACGATCGAACTACCTCAGAATCTAGCCTGGGATCGTGGTGGTCGTGTCGGTGGCGACGCTGATGGTGATGGCGGTAGGAGTGGCTCGCGAAGAGCGAATAGTGTAAGGAAGGGAGTGTTGAGGAGGGAGGGAGGGTACGCTTTGGGGGTGTTGGTCCTGGTTATATAGCCGTAGCCTGGTCTCCACCACATTGGTTTGTCGAGCCATTAATCGGAACAGCTTTATACCTGGAGATTTATATTGGATTAGGTTGCGGGGTTGTGGCGGTGGTTTAGTGAAGGCTTTCTTGCTTCTTCCCTTCCCCCCCTCTCAAGTTAACTGTCGTCTCACCTTAATGAACGTCATTCTGTAGAATTCCTCTCAACTTTCCATTTTTTGCCATGGCATTTTCGACGTTTATTATCAGCGTTCCATTGAACAGAAAAATGAAAACGGTTTTTCACGATCTTATCATATGATTATTCTTATCTGCTTACATGCACTTGATTGATAATGATGTGATACACTTATCCCTTCTGAATCAGTATACATATGAAATAGCGATTTACCTGCAGTTGTGTTGTTGATAACGTTTGACACATTGAAATTAAATTTATGTTACGATCACAGAGATTTTAATCAAAATTAATATACAATAAATATAATTTTACATTGAAGAAACTTTTATTGCTCACTGTGATTTTAAAGTTATGTATTTGTTTTACATAAAAAGAGATCATTGCAAATGTAATGGAAATTTGAAAAAAGAAGGAGAGCAAAAAAAGGAAAGAATTAGAATAATATTTTGTTCGCTTAGTTCTGTTCCAAGGACCAACCAGTACTTGCATCGATCCGAATGCCTATTTTTGAACTTTCTCGTTATCCTAACGGTATCTAAGCTCGCGTGCGTTTGCGGTTACCTTCAGAAAATCAATAATTGATCACGCGTTAAAAAATTTCTCATCTTTTCGTGATGAAAAATCTATCGACGAAAGACAAAGAAGTGAAATCTTGTAGAATATAATCTCCTTATTCAAAATATAGAATTTTATCAATTGTGAAACGTATATTCTAAATGACACGTAGCATAATGCATTTTCTTTTTAGCGTATCGAATTATTTACCTCGCTTCGATTTACCACACAATAAAATTTTAATGCACTTTAGATAAAAATCGCAGGCTTCGTATTGGCATTTTTCGAAAGATAAGATTTAATAAATCCGAAGATGAAAGGAGAAACTCCTCATATCGAAGAAGCGCCGAAGCTTCTCTCGGGATGATGTTTGATGCATTACAGCGGATCAGAGTTCGCTGAACAAACTATTTCGGTTCTTAAAGTCCCTTGAGGAGCTCTCATGATTTATCGATAGGTCAATAACGGACCATTCCGATCGGTATTGTACGAACTTGCGGTAAAATGTTTTAAGGATATTGCATTATAAAAAAAATTAAAAGAAATATTTTTATAAAATGAGGAAATGGATTTTACAAATGTTGCGTGTGGCATTGTGAGAATGTCATTTTATTTTCGCTTTTCATCTAGATTTATTTTGCCCATTATGGTGATTTTATTGGAAGTAAAAATGAAGCAATATATGAATATGAACATTATTATTATATAATATTATCTCATATTATCAACTTGACGGTAGAATATTACATTTGTTGCGAAAATCAAGAATAACGCAGAACATAATAGCTGTATAATATATGACGTACGTAATCAGCAGTAATGTTGCAGTCACATTAAATTATATCATGCATGAAATGCTACTAACGCAGATCTGACCGAAGTCAGATCTCATCTTCTCGTGAATTATGGAAGCCAGGTCATGTGCGGGTGCGGAACTTTACGACGGATTAGTTAACCCTTAACCACTGATAAACGGCTTCGTGAAGGCTGAACTCCAGTCGAGGGTTCCTATTATTCCACACGTGGGAATCTTATAGCTTCATTTCTCGAATTACTCTCAAGCGACGACCTCAGTATCCACTTTCGCTCGAGCTAATCTCCATTTGGTAATAATATTTCACTAAATTTGGATACTTACTGGTTATATTATAATAGATATTACATTACGTGATCGCTGAAATTTACGTCACTTAACATATATAGATATATAACGCTAGTGTGTTTAACAAAGAAAATCAAAATAATATTTACAATTTTTGGAATTTTTTTACAGATTGAAAACGAGAAATATTACAAATAAATTTTTTTACATTAAAGTTTAGACAAGAATTAATGAATACAGGATTACATTCGTTTTATGTCATTTTACGAAACCATTTAATATTCGCAATGAAAAATCATAATCGCAATTATGTGAAAGAGAGACGTCCAAGTGTCAGAATTTGCTTGATGAAAAGAGCGGTCAGACCCCACGAGGCAAGCGTTATTACATGTGAGGTACGGAACTTTATAACTAACTAGTTAACTCTGTTTCCACCTTCAGCCAATGGATTTTGCGACGTGTAGTCCGCGTAGTTCGTTTGCAATTTTGTTTCTAAAAAGTGATAAAACCTTCTTTATTTCCACGCAGTATATTTTCATTATAAACAGCAGTAAGCAAAAAAGGGAAAGCGAGAAGTAAAATGCCATATGATTAGCTTCAGGCGATTTAATTGTCATCTCAAAAACTTATAGGTATACAATTTTAACTGTAATAGTTTGTAATATTTCCAGGTGCCTATAATATTCGTCGAGTAGCTCGTAATCAATTCTCTTGTGCATAATAATATTTAATGAATCTAAAGTACTTTCTAATAAATTCGCTTAGAAGCGCGTTCACCGGATTACACAAAGCACTGAAATCTATTCATAATTAATTCCCACAACGAGAATTTTGATGATCGAACGGAAAGTTTCTAATTAATGCACGATCATGTTCTATGTCCGAAATCTCTTTGTATTGAATTAATTTGCAAGTCAATATATATATTTAACAATAAGTAACATTTGCGCGTGATAAATTATTAACGGCATATGTTAAACGTGTAATAACTTTTATTATGTATTAAATAATGTTTAAAAAAAATCTTCGCGCGCACACACACTTACATACACACGATTAGTGGTGTAATAAGACAGAGAGGAAGTTAAACAACGTCGATTAAAAATGCGTTAACTTTGAATTATTCTATCCATTGATCACAATGCAGTTTTTGAACGACTCATTGATTTTACAATGTTGATTATGCGGTAACTGAGGTGGGTTTAAATTTCACGCTTCGCTGGTGAACCTTGGGGTACGATAAGGTTACCTAGGCAGGCGCCTTAAGCTACTATTGAGTACACGAGGTTTAGCGGTTTCCTTCCACGCAAGCAAGAAATTCCACTTCCGTGCTCCGGCGAGAATATTAGGTATTTTGTCTTTGACGTTAAACGTGGCGCGGCTGGGAAATCATGGTCGCCTATCATAGATAGCCGAAACATCGGTATTTTCGAGCCGCCACACCTTCCGAGGGGAGAAAATAGCGACGGGAGATGAGAGGGTAAACAAAACGAATGCGCTGTGCCATGCTATTCGCGAGTTTATCCTCGACGATTCCCACGAGTGACATTGCAATCGAAATGGCACGAGCTGCGATCGAACATTTTTCGCTTGTACACGATATCCCCCATATTCCCGACAAATTATAGTCACATGTGCAGCGGCTACGTTACTTTGGTCATCGATAATTCAGTTTTATGTCTGTGGATATTGTCTAATATAGCGAATAAAAAAAAATAATAATTGGAAGTGAGCGCTAATTAAAGTTTATTGCAAGTCGATGCTCTTTAGGAATAATGTGACAAAGGTCACATGCAAGTTTGCGAAAATAAATTTTAAATAGTTTATTATTGAAAACCACATTTACCGTTAAATTCACTCTATCTTTAATTCATACGCATGTACTTTCTAAAATAGAACAATATTTGTTAAATGTTGAAGAAGAACGATTGACGTAGAAGAGCCATAATGACTGTGTGGGTTGCATGAATGAACTGCGATATGGTCATCGATATAGTATATCAAAAGTGTAAACGCCAAGTTATACAATAAGGGGTTAGGGTTTACTGAAGGAAGCACGTGAAAACGAGAGACAAGTTCCACAGAGACGGAGATAACGGGACGAGACAAACGCCTCGACATTGACGCCGCGACCGGTACGAGCGGTTTAATGAGTATGTACATCACGATAAGTCGAGCTAACTCTATACTTGACGCTGCGATGTCACTTAATCCACCCACACGTGCTTGGTGCGCTCGTGCTTTATTGCTAATTATGACCTTTCTGAAAGGGTGTTCGACAAAAGCGTCGGACAGATAGTTATTTTTGACCTCTCCCTCCCCCTTTTTTATAACCGCTTAATTATGCAGTTAACGTGTCCAGTAATACTCTCTGACTAAGTTTTTACCCTTTTTGACGTTCACACAGCACGAAGAGATCAGACACGTACAACAGCGTTAATTCGTTTAGCAGCGTATCTATCTTGCAACGTAAATGTCAGAAGCAAAATTGGAGATAAAAAGATTATTTAAGTAACGGAATGTTAGTGCTTACGATGGCGTTACTCAAGAATGAAATTGTGAAATAATACGCTTAAAATGAATATCTAAAAATTACCACTTAAATTGTTGAATAGTAGAATTGAATTAAAAGGAAAATCTATTATTAATGCAAATGCGAATGTAAATTGATAATAATTTTGCATAACGATCTTTTTACTACATTACATATTATGCTGTTATGTAATCTGCCACGTTCGAACGTTTTATTATTGATATTAAATCATCTTTCTTATCTTTATGTTTCAAAGTATATTCTGATTATTTGGATGCACCAGAAAATAAACAAATAACATTCTCAGTACGGTTTGCAGTGCGGGATACCGCGGAATATGCTTCGCGTAATAAAAGTGGCATCTGCATGAATTCATAAGACGATGGACCGGACTAAGTACAACCGACGTAATATTCGAAGCTCTTGTCCTAAGACGGCAGTCACGAAGCTATTTTGCATTATTACGAACAGTTATTCCTCTCCGTGAGCCTCCCTTCCGCAGTAGAAGAAGCGCAGCTTCGTCGCGAGAAGCAAACGGGCGTTATGACTCGAGGTAACCGTCTGACAGTCGACCCTTTAACTTTCCTCTTTCTACTGTCGCTTGTCTCCTTCCCTCTCTCTTTAATTTGAGTGACTGGGTCGGCATTTGCGAAAACCCGGTCGGGTCTAGCTCAGGCAACACAGCTACAAGTAAAATGGCGAAGGGCGGATGGCAAGTTTCCGATTCCTCGGACATATCCCGCTGAGAAAGTTTCGATTTAGCAGATGCCCGTGTACTTACAAACGGTCCGCTGCGTCCGTGCGAAAGTCCATTTTCAAAATAATGCATCACCTTTGCTATAATCATTATTAATCGCCAGGAGCTACAATGCTAAGGGTTTTTCTATTCTCAAGTTCCCATTTGGTACGCTTCACTCGTCCTTTCTCTACTTGAAAACCGTGTACTTCAGTTCGGTAAATCCGTCTGCCTTCTTCTTTCCCCTTCTTTCCCCTTCTTTCCTCTTATCTCAGTACGCGTCGTCCGGTCGACTTCTGCGCGAAATGGGTCTGCCCCATTTACCGGTGGCACGGAGCTGAAATGAACCTGTTACATTGGACCACGCTCATACCAGCTTTACCGGATTCTCGTTATGTTCCTCGTGCACTTTGTAGCGCGGCGGTCTACCGATTATTGGATGAACTTAGCCGATGATTCGAGTCTCTTTCGTGCGCACATGCTACGGAATATAGTTTCTTGATTCGTCGAACGTGGTGATTGTAATCGAATGAACTGTACGTGTGGATATTGGAAAGTTTATTCCAAAGTTACTTGTATCGTAGAAAGAAAGTGCAATTTTGTGACTTTACTGTAGATTAGTCAGACAATTGTTACGCAACAGAAAGTTTGACTGCTTTTTCACTTATTCAGATTCGAAATAATTAGTGTTAGGCGCAATAGCGTTTACGCGGAATATATAAAATGCGTTGAATTACTTTGATGATTTGGTGCATTTCGCATTTAACGGCCCGGTATCGTGTGACAGGTTAATTAAATCTTTGTAGTCAGATCCATAAGTCGGAATTTCATAGAACGGAGGAAATTCTAATTAGTGTTTGTATGAGAGGTGGAACGCCGTGGAAATGTTATGACGCTTTTGCGCGTACAGAGTGCAGTATATGCTTTAGGCATTGTATTTGTTCGCGTGTTAGACAAAGGTCATTCCCATAGGTTTACACGTACTGGCAGTGAGATAGAGAGTAAAGGAAAGCGCGGCGGGAAGATGCTGCTGCAGGGTGGAAACGAGTATAGAGGACGAATATAGAGAAACACGTAGAAGTGCAACAACGTTACCCCGTTCTCCTCTCATACTTCAGTTAGCTCGCATTATAAGCTAGAAATTTAGTGCTACCTTGGGATCAACTACTCTCGAGAAACGCACCACTTCCTACCAACGACCCTAATAACGCTATTAGATACATCGCGAATTCCTAATCTGAGGATAGAAACTTGCATAATTTTCGACCTACGTTTCAAATTAAGTCAGTACTTCAAAGTTGAGGATCGAAACTCCCTGACATTTTCATATCATTAAGCGCGCATTAGATTAAAGTGATAGCTTTTCCATCATTGTCATAAATTTCATTCGAACAAACGTGTATTTATTAATTTACGCTGTTGCGGATCGAGACGCAAGAACGTTTCATTAACGCGAACGCGATGTTGCCCGACGTTTGGTAAAGAGAGCGACGAGATTTCCTCAGACGGGGTTCTCCGTCAGGATCAGGTTTCGACCCGTCAGTCTTTAAACACGAGATATCGATATCCACCGCGTCGTAATGAAAGCACCGTCCGCGGTAATTACTTTATCGATACGCCACGATACACACCACCGATTTCTCTCAATTTCGTCTTTTATACTCCCAAGAGTCGTAAAATCTTACCGGGGAGGCACGTAGATTTATTTACAGACCTACTATTGAAGACATAAGTTTGTCAGACAAGAAAGGATTTAGAGAATGAGAGGCGATAGAGGAAGGTCTATAGATTCTTGGGAGCAGGCGCGTGGAATGCCGACGTCTACGGGCGGACTCATACGCGTGTATATTTTACTAGTACTACTATCCGGACCACGTTTCGGAAAATCACGAGGGATCCGGACGACACTCCTCGCGAACTTTGGCACGAGTTCTCCACACTCGTTTCTCGTCTCTCGCGTTCCTACTTCCGCTCTCTATACACAAACTCGCGTGTCCCGTATGTATGTGCGCTATTGGATTCATGTATATCTTCTTTCTCCCATATATTAGACAGTCGGATCTGCTCTCTTCTCATTCTAATATGTCCCAATGTTACGGAATTTTTATTGCATCAGTTATCCTCTTATCTTGTTTACTTATCTTGTTTGGATGCCTCAGTTATCCTCTTATCTTGTTTACTTCTACAAGCGAAAATAAATTTACGCGAAAATGTGACAGGATTTGCTAAGAATCAATTGTCGATTGTTGAACGATTTTTTTACTCTCCGTACAAGTTTCGCGCAATATTTAGCACGTATTGTTTTCATAAAATCTACCTCGTTCTAGATGTTCAAAGTAGTCACTTCATTCGTGTGCCGTTTTACTGCCAGCGCAGCTGGCCTCATTGCTTCACGGTACCACCCTCTCCAAGTTCGTTTCCTTCCATTTGCCTATCTCCCGTTCTTTCTCATCCAGCGGACGTGAATAAGTGGATGCGATTCAGGAAAGTTCTTCATTGGACGGCTCACCGCTGATTGAGATTCTTCATCGCGTTAATTCCTGCTTGAGAACGATCGCAAGAAACCGATAGTCGTCCACCACCGTGTCTAAAATTACATACTTACACACAAGCATCGGAGGAAGGAGGTTTATAAATGTATTCATTCTTAGTCAAGATGAATGACCTCAAACTAACGTGCCAAAGTAAACGTTTGTCTCCATGGGACAGATTAACTCACTTTAACCTTCTTGTGTCGTCGTCGCTCAATCCAGCGTAAGTTAAACAGAAAGTTTTATGCAATAAAAACGAACAAGGTAGAACCCTCGAGATTCTTCTTTGTTTTTACTTTATATTATGTCCACTAAAAGTTAGTTAGTTAATAGTCTGCTTAGCGAATGGTGATTAGTTAGGCGTTTTTAAAGTTATTAAATTAAATCGTATTAAGTAAAATATACGATAGAATCAAAACATCTACGGCTACATTTCTTTTTCTTTAACGGAGATTTTATGGGATTACAGTAATTAAGACAATAATATTAGAAAGACATGAAATTTATTATGTGATCGTTTGCTAACAAATTATACATCTACATGTATGAGTGAAGATGTGTATATAATATAAACTACAAATTATTTTTTGGCTAAAAGATTTCTTATATTTTCTGATTATGAGCAGTTATAAAAGAGTCACCAATTTCTACGTTTCAATGCTCGCTCCTTCTTTTTTTTCTTTTGCGTAATATGGGTCAGAGATTCTTCGCTGTTCATACTAATGTTGAGTATTCCGATGACGCCATTGCTTCATGATGCAGCCTTGAATACTCATCCCTTCACCCTTTAACCTCTTTCTTGCCTAACTTCTATCTCGCTCCGAGCATGAATAAGTGGACGCGATTCAAGAAACTTTCCCAGCAGGCTGGCTGCGCCTGATTGAGATTCCTCGTCGCACTAATCTCCCCTTATGAACGACCGTAGGGAAACCGGTAACGACAGCATCTCTTGACTAGTAGATATTAATCACGTTAGTACAGATCCATTTCATTTCGTTAAATCTAATATGAGACAAATTTTGTGAGAAAATAAATATTTAATCTTTTTGATATCGATTTATAGATGATGATCACATAAATGGAAATGTTTAACATATGTATTTAATATATAAAATATAATTATATTCTTTTTAAACTGGAATTAATAGAATTGGTTTTAGTGCTATACTTATAATTATCTCAATCAGTGATATACGCACTGTCTTTAATATGATGATGAATGATAATAATTCTGATTAATGAGAATACTTCTCTTTCAATTGAAATCATTAAAGTAGTAATTAATAGTCACAGTTGTAAGTGCATAACACTGCAAATTAGTGGATAATACAGTGATTATACTATACTGAAATTATACTACTGCCAGAGTAGCGTAAACAATCATTCGTTTAATGAAATTCGGAAATTCATTACACACGAAATAAAAATTTTTCTATTGTACCTTAAATCATAAAAAAAATTCTTTTTTATGTACCGTAGATCCTCACGTGAAAAATTACATGAGTGAAAATTACGCCATGCGGTTTATCGAAAACTTTGATGCAATTAGCGCATAATATAATGCAACCAGCAGCCATCATGGTCGAGCTTTCGGGTGTTATTTCGCGTTTCACCGCAGATTGCGCAAAACCGTACAACGACCGACGCGCATTGGCGCAAAACGATGGATTTGCGGATATCTAATTGAGCTAAAGGTAACGTCGATCGAACGAGGATTTATGTGTGCACGCTGCACAGATAGGGTAGCTGCAGGCGGGAATGCCTTAATGGGAGTATCGTTCGTTGCAGGTAACGCAACGAAATTTTCAAATTTGCCCCAGGACGATAACTGGCGCTTTACAGTGAAGCATTGCCGTACACGCTTTAGATTGTATCTACATTTCGACAAACTACGTTCAGAAAATTAAATGCTGGGATCCACACATTTTGCTACACTCGCAAAATTTATTCATGAAAAAGTTCGGGAATTTTGAAATTTTAAATTCTGGCCGGGGAAACGTTATATACAAATAAATAACTTTTTATATCTTTCGAAATGATTCGTTCTATTTAGCCATTTTCAAATTTTTTAAAACGACTTTCCACGCGATATACATATTGCTTGCCCTCCTGCACTGATCTCTCTCCGTCTCGATTTATCTAGGGTATTTAGTTCCGCGCTCACAATGTGTAATTGTCATCGGAGAAATCGGATATTAATAAATCACGGTTGTCGCGAAAGAGCTTGGCAGGTATTCATCGGGGCACGAATTTCCGACGTGCTCCGAGTCGACTAATAGCACCCGCGCTTTTTCGCACCAAAGAATATATCGATATTCGCGTCTCGCGGCGAAGTATTCCTAATTTTCTCCGAGGCACTCTGCCCCGGCTGTGGTGCTGCCTGGCTGTGGATAGATAGGTAAAATGCCGACGGCTCGATAAGAAGTGAAGTGGCCGGAAGAATGCTCGTTAACGATTTTACGAGCCGATACGCGAGGACGAAAAGAGCGCGGCAGCGTTATTGCATAATAATCTGCAGCGTGCAGTCCTGCGGAAGGGAGTGGGGGGATGGAGGGGGAACACCGAAGAGGGAGGTTTTTGCAGCCGCCCTGTTCGTCGCGCATTCACACGCATGGGCGCAACAAAGGGGGTACGCGCGGCGGTTTTGTGTGCGGCGTCGTCCGCCGTGCCGGTCGGTCAGCGTAATAACTTATCAGATCAATTACAGTTATTACTTTATTCCGCCTCGACGCTTCAGAACTTTATGCTGCGCTGAGCTAGCTCGTTACTCTCGCAATTTTGCGACCCGAGCGAAAGCGCCGCGCCGTAAAGATTGGTTAAAATGTACCCGTAAAGATAAAAACAAATAGTACAAAATTGTGAACGTTTTATTTCGGGCAATGTCAGATTGAAAATGAGAGAAAAAATTATACGCTATACATCTTCCGTCGGAATTGTCATTTAGGAGTAAAAAATGTTCAACATATGCGATATAAATACAGCCTTGGCAAGATAGTATTGAACATTTATTAATTTTATTTTTTAATTGTTACGACAATAATAAATGCATAAATTTAAAGGGTTTTTGAAACAGAGTATAATTATTCTTTGATAGGAAATATTACGAATAAAAAATTGTAGTTAAATAAAAAAAATGAATAGGCTTAACACTTTTGGTCAAAGCTATATGTATAATAATTTGGTTAGAAAATAAAATCTCTTCTCCCTTTTTGATTTATTAAATATTTAAATATTTAGTTTGATAATTGAAAATAATGTGTAAGTAATACCATAAGAATTAAAAGGTATTGGAAATACGATAAGAGACAGTCTCTGTCCTTTTTTATCAATCTGCGTTCTTCGTGTTAGCTCAGATCACGGTGAGAGATTCTCGTTAATTTAAGATTTCGAGGGCCTCGTGAATGAAGTCCATCTAACGACGACGCGAAAGTGCCGGTTAATGGAAACGATGGCACTCGAATCGTCCGTGTGTTCTTCAACAACTTCACTAGTCCTTTTATAACAACGCCGAAGATAAGTATTTGACAAACGAGCGACTCCTTGATCCTTCTACTGACGCGACCACGAAGGCCGTCTCTGCCATTTTCCGTTCTGCTCCCCGAGGAGCAAATCTAGTGATATAAATAGACCGTATCAGTTCAACCAAGAAACACACCAAGAAAGTTTATTCTTTCAGCAATCATTTGTAAGCAGTTATAAAATGTAAAATGTACTTATAGCAATTATTTATACTTGTACGAAATTTTAACTAATTTAAAAGATAATTGATTATACCATTGCGCGTTGTAAATGTCTCTAAATATTTTATATAATGATAAGTATTTATATATCTGATATTTGTTTTCCCCCAAAAAAGTATTTTCTACGGACGTAATACGTAAAAAACATTATTTATTGCGCGATTAAGACGCTAATTCGCCTAAATAGAAACAAAATCGCGCTTTCAATAAGTATTTGTACCTCGTATGTTCGCACGTAAAAGTTCAAAGCGCGGTTTCCACCGCCGCAAGTACCCGTGGCTCTTTCATTTGGCGATCGTCGAAAAGCCATCCCGGCGAAACGACATTGTAACTGCTACACAAACCATTCCTCACTTGGCGCCGCAATCGAATCCTCCCAACATTTATTTGCACTCTCTGATTCGCGCACTCACGCACGCCGATGCACTTTCTCCATCCGTGCGTTTCCGCCTACGATGCAAACGAGTCACTAAGGCCGATTTACATTTCCATTAGCTACCTTTCCCCTCGTTGCGCGCCGATAAATCTGGACACTCCCGTGTAGATGCGTTCGGAAAATTCAGTGGGAGGCTTATCCTCGAATGTACTGTTACTCACGTCGCTCGGTCTTCACGGCTCTCTCGTGTGCCTCTCCAAATCGCCGAACGTAGAAATGCGCTATGGTCGTAATCTGCGCGTGTTAAGTTAGTCAAAACTCGTCAAAAATTATCCAAAAATGCAGTTAGAACTATTCGGAACTCTAAACCGTTAATAAACAGAACTTTTTCTAAACTACAGAGAACTCTTTATCTCTTCAAAATGAAACGGGAACTCATATCAGAACTACCGAATTTTAATGTGGGAGGCTAACTTAACACACGCTCGTAATCTATCATTTGCGCTGAAAATAACTTCTTTCCCAATTTGTCCGTACATACGTTAAACTATCTTGGCAATCTCAAGGGGCAGCTGGCCTAACTTAGCCACGAGAAATTTGTATCTACCATAACTCGTTTTTCGATTTCGCATTTCCAGCTAGAACTGCGCAAAAACAGCTTAGAAGCTAATAATGACAAAATAATTATATCTTTTGCAGACGTGGCTAATAATTTAATTAATTTATTAAAAACCGTCTGAAATGATATTAGCAATTAATCTAGAAAAATAGACTGATTTATTTATGAGAAACTTCTATCTACCTTCAATTTCCAAACTAAGCAAAAATAACTTAGAAATTAATATTGATCAAGCAATTATACATTTTGTGGAGTGAAATAGTAATTTAGTTTATTTGATTAAGCCATCTAGAGCAAAAAATATTAATACAGATTACAGAATAAGAAAATTGAACTTTAATTATATTTCAATCAAGCGTAATAAGCGGAGCTTGATTAACTATTACAAAAATAATGCGAGATTATAAAATGACGGAGGTAAAACGATTCGGAGCTGCTCAAAGCGCGCACCGCAACTGCTGTGTTTATTAAGACTTATTATTGCTCTCACGGCCGGAGCCAGCATCCTTTTCACTGCAAGGATATCGTCCCTTTTCCAGCACGCAGCACCCACACCAACCGTGAGCTTAATTGTTATAAATTGCCCCATTGGTTCGCGAAATGATTTACCGGCTCCCTTCGCATAAATTACAACAAAGACTTTCGCTAAGAGAGTGATTTACGATCCCATAACATCATGCCACAGTTTATATCCGGCCGCTATCTTTTTCTCGCACACATTTCCTCTCACTTTCTCTTGCTTTCCTTCTGTGCTTTTTCTTAGAATTATCATTCAATTTTACGCTCTTGGAACGCGACATCATATATTCGTTTTATCCGAATCTGGATAATGGTTGGTTCGAGTATTCGCATTATTTTCGAAACGCGCGCGTTGGAGTTACGTGTTATGAAGATTGATCACCGCGTTGTACTCCTTTTTGAGCAAGCATCACCCATGGGAACAACGCTTTTACCTTATTTCCCAATGCTGCAATTTACAGGAAATGAAAGCGATACTAAAATACAGTACGTATTGCGAGCTCTGTACCACGAGACTGGCCCTCGAAGTTTGCGTTAGTTTTTACTGCCGCCGTTGTGTACGAGGACATGAAATTGTCGGTAGCTACCAACGCCGGAAATAAGCTCACGCGCAGCGGCCAACGAAAAAAAAAAAAAGAAATGTTCACGGGTAATTGAAGCTAGGCCTCGCTCTCCGAAGGCACTGCGGCAAAGCATGATTTTTGCAATATGAAAGTAAAACATAATCAGAGTTTACGCGCAACAGACACATACGCGCAATTTCACGTACGTGTGGCTTCAGATTTTACGATACCTACCTATGGCTTGACCATTTCGTTCGTTCTTCGAGAGCCGATTTAAAGAGGACCGTTTACACCTTAGCAACCTGGAATCCGTTGCGTTGATAAATCCCGACGCGATCGAGCCAGTAGAAGTCTACAGATTGGAGAGGGGGCGGGAGTATAAACGTAAAAATCGGCCTGTATGAAAGTCATGGCGTGTCAACCGCTAAATGAGCTCGAGATTACGAGACGGACCGGACAAATGTCAGTGGCACGACATAAAGGGTGAACGAAACTGTCGAGAGAATGGGATGGTGGTACGAGGAGGAGGTTAATCTCGAAGATGTCTGGTATGATTCCCGGGATGGAAGTTTATTGCGCCGTAACGTACGGCCACGGTATGCGGGATTCAGCCTTAGGAGTTACGTTCAACCGAAGCACAGGATTTCGGAAGCTCTTCCTTGTAGCTTTTTATGTTCCTTTCGGATGTATTGCCGGTACGCACACCACCGTGAGGTAATCTTTCGATCACGCGGATACACGGAATGAAAATTTTTCCCGCCGGCGCGGGAGGAAAATCCCCAGCTTTGCACGCGCCACGCGTCTTGCTTAGCACGCATACCTTTAGCCCCAGGCACTACGTCTTAGAACGAATCTTCGACGGATCGACTTTTAACATATATACGACATTACTAAAGAAAAAAGTTGGCTGAACTTTAAGAAAGTATTTGCATAGACTGTATCGATTATGTGTCGATGATTGCAATTTAATGTTTTCGTTGCTTCTCAAAAATAAATCTCTCTGCATCATTTATGAAGTTTTTGTTTTCGCAATTAATTACAAAATTAGAGTGAGATAAAAATATTTATATTATAAATATAACTTGAATCGTGTCGTCGAATGTTTTACTTTTTGAGAATTAGTAAAATTAATGTAAAGGCTAATGGCAAAAAACTTTGTAAATTAATATGTTATGCATGGTTTTTTTATTCGGATCGGAAACTCTTTGTTCAATCTTCACGTGCATTAATGTATTTCCGTTGCGTTAAGACGAGTATGAATCATTCGCATGCTGAGTCACATGTGACTCCAAAATTCCGGATGTGCCAATTATACAAAGTATAATAATAGACTATAATAAATATTACATTTGGTATAACTGTTTTATATATATATATATATATATATATATATATATATATACTTTGTCTTTCAAAAATGATGTACTTATCTCCAAATATTAAGTTTTTCCAGAAAAGACGATAAAATATAATGTTCTTTTTGTAGATATTATTTGATTAATCAATAACTTTCTGTGAAGTCGAAAAACAATTTTCCTTCTTTTTTTGGAAACTTTCTTGGAACATTTTGGAATCGTATTACTTTCGAAAACAAGATGCAATATGCATTTATTATTTTTAGTATAAAATTTGAATTTAGAACGCTTCAACTGCCAATTAAAAATGACGAAGTGACGTTTCATTAAAAAATTATTGTAAAAGTACGCTTTTTATATGATGAATTATTATTTATAGTATTCAAAATAATTAATAAATTGAAATAAATCCACGCGTCGCGTATAGATAGGAACGTCCGTATCAATTTTAAAAGATTACATGCAAAATAATATATGTATATTGCAAAGTTATCTCCGCGATTCATAGTTGGCATCCATCTTATTCACTATAAATCAACTTGGACTAGATTTAGTAATGGCCGTAGGGTACGCAATAAAACGTCGCCCGAATAGCAATGTATTATTAGTCCTGCTTCGGCAGAAACGAGTTTTCGTGGATTATCGCATTGCGCACGTGATATAATCAACGTAATAAATTAGATCCAGCCAAATCCGCGGACGTTTCTAATATCGTCTACGTTACAGTCCCGCTAAAAGTGAGGATTCTCATCAGCTGCTCTGATTGGAATACGTAATCAGGACTCGAGGAGTGTAGCGAGAGCACGCTAATTCCAGCTTCGTGTTACATTCACTGTGTGGTGTCGGCAAATAGCGTAGTCAGCTATATACGGAACATTCAACTTCTCGTCGTCTAGTCCTTCGTTGTTCCCTTGTGAGTTTCGTTACATTGTAGACAAAACTGTACATATCAACTTCTAATGTGTCACACTAACGTGACAATATTGCATGTTGCGTATTGCGCGTCTAACAGTTTAGAATGGCCAGCTGAATATGATACGTCGCGACCGTGCCGTTGCCTTTTTTTTTACGATACGTCGAGCTTTTACAGATGCTTTCGGACGATAAAGAAGTAATTAACTACAAAAAAAAGCCAAATGTATGTACGGCGGTGCGCGTTTGCGCGACTGTACGGCGCCTTTGTACATGCCCGCCCATACATTCTCATTCCATTCTTTTCGCGTGCTACGCTATTATCTGCCGTGGACGATGCGCGTGAAGGGAGACAGCGGAAGGGTGGAATGAGTCAGCGGTTTGCACACCTCGCTCCGCACGCGCGTTGCCACGTCGCAGGCACGTTCCGCGCTATTGTACGTTAACTCTGTCCGGCACAATGCTTAGAAAAGCAGTAAAAAGTGCGGCCTTTCGGGCGAAATTTAGTGCGCGTACGGTGACATTTCCCCCGTTCCCCCACCCCTTGTCTCCCTTCATCCCCCCGCGTCCGCGCTTAAAATGAGAATGTGTAAACTTCCTATATTTTTTTAATTTTTACAGCATCGCGAAATTCACGTTTATGTGCCACTTCTGACCGTGAGCGGCTAGAAAAAGCTTATGAAGTTATCTTTGCCATTTTCCGCCTGCGGGCAATTGCAACACAAGATATACACGTTTAAATATGAAAACAGCCCGGAGCCTGTCAAATTTTCACCGGGCGGCGGTGTTGTCTAATTTAATTACTCGCCCCATTCTATCGTCCGCCCAAATGACTGGTGTCGGGATCGATAATGTTTCAAATGAACAACGCTCCGCCAAGCCGGACGATGGCGATGCGGTTGCTCTAGATTACGCCTGCTTGGGCGCGGATGAACATTCTGTCCTAGCAGGCTGTCAGATTTAGCACACAATCGGGCATTATCGGGCACGCTCAGGCAGTAATTAATGGTTCACCGTATTCAAACAGTAATCAGTAATCAATGGTCACTCATAGTCAGGTTCATAGGGCACGGTGATATCGCTCAAGATCTACATTGTCTCATTATGCGCAGATACCATCGGGAACGTCGAAGTATCCCTACCCCCCCCCAGATAAGACAGACCGTAAGCTCATATGTCGTACTCAATCGTGTGGTGTATTCTCATCTCGCAGATCCCCAATATAGATGTATTTCTTTCGCCGTATAAACATCACAGAAAGAACGGTTTTACTAAAAATTTAGCTAGATAAATATTGTTGGATCACACATGAACCATTTTGAGAGTTCAACATAATTATTTTGACGGTTCAGCAAAATTATTTTCTGCATGCAACTAAATTTTTAGATATTTCAGCGAAATTCTTTCTCTGTAGAATCTTTCCAATCACATGTAGACAGATCTTTTACCGGTAGATTTGAATTTAATGGATTTCCGTTTTAGAAATAATTAAGAAATAAATTATTCAAACCCATACTAAAATTGACGTTGATGAGGCCGATCTATCACATTATCAAACAAAATTGACATCGAAATTGCAATGTATTATAATAATAATACAATTTTGTCAAAACAAAATCAATAACCCTTAAATATTTGATACAAGGTTATTAATATTCACAGTAACGTAATTAATAGACTGCTCGTTAAAACATTCAAAGGGATATTTTACAATGATATTACTTACAATAACTAAGCCAGTATACTTACCCCAGAAAAGACATAGTCGAAGCGGAGCTTAGAAGGGAACCGGCGAATAGAGTGGTGGGGAGTGAAAGCTTCCCCTCGATTAAAGTTACACTCCGATCTTTAACCTCAGCCCTCGATTCACCACCGGCGATGCCCGAAGTGCGGGGTCTCTTCCGGCAATATCAACCCGACCTGCCTTCGAGATGGGCCTGCTCTTCGCGTATCGTCGGCTCCTCCTTCTCCTCCATCTCCTCCTCCTCCTCCTCCTCCTCGCGTGCTCGCGTCGCGTGGAGTGCCGTCGCTGTCGGTGGGAACGGTGCAGAAGCTATTACTCGGCGAAAACTTACTTTTCTCGGCGAAATTACTTTCACGAAGTATCTTATTTCGTCGCGTCGGCAAGAGAGAAGAGCCCGCCGACGGCTTTCCAGCTACGGGGAAAGAAAACGCGCTCGCGCGGAGATTCTCGCTCGCGTATCGTCCCGCGAAGAACGTCGCCGTCGCGTCGCTTCGAGCCGGCCGTATGCGTTTGCGCTTGTTTGTTTCGACGAGCCTGCCGAGATGGATCACAGCGCCTCGCTGTGCACCTCGTAGATTGGAACGGGCGTTTACGATTCCCCGCGAGGTTTCTTTTTCGGAGTGTATGTAACAGATAGATCGATTTATTCCGCGGTGGCAACGTTGAAAAATGCACGCTGCACTTCTTAATTCACGAGCGCGCGCGCGCGCGTGCAGTTGCATTCAGACGGAATTGACGGTGACGAAGGGAGATGCAAACGGGGGAAATGGAAAAGAAAGATTCGTATTGACGCAAGGTAATGCTAATCTGAAACTGGGTGATATGACGTGATGCTCACGGTATACAACTATGAAAGCCGGTAAATGCATGGTTTACCGTTCGCCTCGGTTCACATTGTGTTTCGATGTATTCAAATTGTTACTCACTCTGACGTTAGTTGTTTTGCTTGACGGCAAGAATACAAGGGGCCTCATACCGTAGGCTGTCAGTATCAAGTTATTATGTAACGGGGTCTCTTAGTTGCATTGTTATAGTAACGGTATGGCTGTAATATCTTCGGCAAATTAGCATAAAGCATTATTCGATCGAGCCTTCTTAATTAATTAGTATTATATTTAGTTATATAGTTTAGCGAAGAAAATTTTTCGATAAAAAGAAAATGGTATCGATGGTTTTAAATGCGAATTTATATTAATAAAACAATATCTCTAGAATACGAATCAACGGACGCTAGCTACTAACTGCGCTTCTACGTTTTACTTTTAGCACCTATGTTCCACGTTCTCGCTGAGAGTTCTATGTGAAATTGATACGTATCTTTTGACGTGTGCTATACTTTGTCAAACAATCGCGAGGTATTTTATTATTGAGGCACATGTATCGATTACGGTTGTAACTAGTTCAGTTCAATTGTCAAAAAGCGGCTGCGCGCGCGTGGACATTGCGAAATATAATCAGGCCTGCAATCAGAATCCGAAACTGGGTTAGAGAGAGGGCTGTAATCAGAATACATTGAATTACACCGTTATCGTGCTCCGCATAATGTTGCATAATGTAACGTACACGATCAATTATGCGACGATATTTGTGCTTAATTATGCACGTAAGCCGGGAATTCTCACGCTGATATCGACAATCACTTTTCGACTCGCATACGCGCATAGATTATGGATATGCCGTTACCGATTACGAATGCACAGATGGTCGGATGCGCCGATCTGTTAATGATAATTAACAAAAGCTTTAATACATCCGGAGGTACGCGGCTGTAAGATATTGCTTTACAATTCACATGGTATTTCACATTAGGCGAAATTTAACACGCTGTCACGCGCGACGGCGATGCCAGGGGGAAAAAAATTAAAATTTGCGGTGCAGAGATAGTGTACGTATTATCGATGATAAGTCGATAAAATATTCGCAAAGTTTTTCGTGATTTATGAAACAAAGAATATCTCGTTAAGAGATTCGCAATACGTAATGCTCGTCATTTGCATCGTTCGTCTGCCGAGACGTCTTTAGTTTCCGCGGGTCGCTTCCAGCCCGGAGTGAAACCGCGATTTTAATTATTGCGCTTAATATTACAGCATTTAGCATAGAATTATACTTGCAAACGAAATATCCTCCGCGTTGACTCAAAAATTATCCAGCGTAATTCAACCTGACAAGTTTCTTCGATATCGCGGAGCGAAAATTAATTCGCGACTTTCTCCCGCGACTTCTGTCGGATCCACCGGTAGTGGTAGTCGATGAGCCAAGTTGGTTTCCACTCAAAGCCGGTCAAAGGTTCGATCGAGAAAATAAATCGAGTAGCGCGCGGGTGATGAGAGGGCATAAAGAAAAGGAGTTAGGTCGGGGTGCAGCAAGGGGATGGCGGGTTGTGTAGACGTGAAGAAAAAGAAGAAACGAAGAAGGATATCCACTTAGTGAAAGAGCAAGAGGTATACGCGTGCCTTGAGATCGGGATAAGATAGAAAAGGGTATCTTAGAGTCGTGGCACGCGACTTTCGCCTGCTACTTCTTTCTGTCGTGCCCCGTCTAATCTATGTTATTTAAACTTGCACTCTTTCTACTGCTGCTGCCGCTGCCGCTGCTGCTACTGCTGCTGCTGCTGCTTGATGCCTTTAATTCGTAATGTTTGCCTTCTACGGAACGATAGTCAACACCGATATATGTTATTTCGCATCTTCCGTCTTCTTTTGACCGCCTATTTTTGATGTCACTCCCTATTTTTCATTCCGCTGTTTTCTTCTACTGTTTTTACATCGCGCCGCTTCTTTACGACCTCTTTCTAACGTCTTAAGTCCTCGGTCTTTACGAGACATCGCAAAGGCAAACATCCTCTGTTGCTTTCCGGTGCGTTCGATCGCGCAAAGCGAAAAAGGAAGGTGAAAGAGAAGCAAAGAGAGCGAGGGAGAAGGAGAGAGGAGTAGAAATGCGCGAGAGCGCCAGCCGAAAATAAAACATTTTGGAGGAAATAAAGCATTTCGGTTGGTAAGGGGGAGGGCATAATTTTCGTTTCTTCCGCGACCGTATTTCGTGGAGACAATGCGCCCGGGGTACCGCAATCCCGGATGCAACCGACCCAGAAAACACGGCTGGGATTACTGTACTGCGATAGCTTGCTTTCTACTCGTCCGTCTGTCTCTACGTCTCCAGATCCGTACTTCCGCCTACTTGCGATTACTTGGAAGTCCCAGAGGGTGTAAAAGGAAGAATAGGTACCGTATACAGTGATGCTCGCGAAATTTAAGTTAAGACGGAATACCGAGACGAAATAAATCGCATAATGTGAAAGCTTACATACGTATGATATATATATATATATATATATATATATATATCAATATTATTTGCGCTAGTTCTATCGTGACGAAATTCTTGTAGGAGGGGAGAGATGACTTATGAACTTTTTTTTTCGATTTTAGTTAATTTGGAAAATCGTGATCTGTTCAAAGAAAAGTTTCTGACCTTTTAATGTTGTAAAGAGTTCTTCACAAAAGCTACCTTGATTCTTATTGATTCGATCGTTTTCATGTATTGAAACTTTACATCGTATTTAAGGAATGTTCCAAAATGTACATGTCACATTGTCCTTGAGAAAATTATTATAGCGACAAACGTATCCCATTATCCTCGGTTGTCGAACTCTGCTGTCACTCTACGACTTGAATAAATCATGAAGTGCCATTAATGTCAATATCGCGTCTACTATCCTGAAATAGAAGGCTTTTCATCAATCTAATTGATTACATAATTCAAAGATCGAGCTGATGGTCCGGCAAAACCGGAGAACGTATCGTACAGGACAGTCGTCCCGCTGTCAAAATGTCTCGATTCCTGAGAGCATTATATCAGGATTATCTTTATCTGTGTGGATAAATCTTCGATATGATCATCGCGAGTAAAAATGAAGAGAAATGTTCCGGTAGATCCCGACTACGTCGATTTCCCAGACCGTCGTAGCTATAATAACGTGCGTTCGATAGTTTTTCTCTCGCATACTTAAATGCCAATATTTTTCTGCCTGTCCGTACGCCTGTCCGTGGCTACAATTCGTGAATGTAACGGAAACGCGTTCGCCATTTTTCCTTACTTATCAAAGTATTTGTATACGTGAAAGTATAGACGCGTCAAGTCGCTCCGCGGCAGTACGTGGACCAACTTTGGTACTCCGAAGGTATGCCATTATCAAACACATCCACTACGAAGTTAGACAACTTCGATGGGAACCGAAGAAGCGCACGAAGAAGGCGGCTAAAGTTAGCCGATGAATCTACCGGGAATAGTCTTCCAACGTTTCATCAAGTTTGCTATAGGCGAGCCGCTATCCGACCCGTTCATCCTCATTTTTTACTCGAATCAGATGTGCTTTTACACACCGTGCATACACCCTGAACTTTTTGCCGGACGGCGCAAAATTCCTGAGCGAGATATTATACGCCGCGAGAAAAACACCGACACGACAGCCGGATATGCGCGCGGGCCTGTGTTTTATTGCTCCGCTACTGGCGAATAAATATGCGGACGTTTCCGCCTCGGCCTCCTGCTCGACCATAAAAATGATAAAGAAGGGTATCGACTGCCCGACCACCTTGAAATGCTGGAATACATATGGAAACGCACCATCACCGACGTCGCCCGCTTCTTGCCTGAAATCAATGCGCACGCCCCGTCACCTTTTTCTCCTCACGATAGTCGCGATCGCTTTCGAAGAACCTGCCGTGCTCTCGCACTCGTATCGCAAACTCACTTCCTCCCTTCGTCTCAAGCGTGTCCTGCGGATAAAACTTCTTACCGCTGGTCATTCTTAGTTCTCAAGTACTTTGTCACACTAAAGTTTCTAAAGCTGTAAGTGTCCGGATCTTAGTCTTTCTTCCGAATCATCGACCGCTATTCAAGAAGCAATTAATGAAGAATGAAAAGGATTTCTATTCAGCAAAATAAATTAAGAATTGCCAATGAATAAGCTCGTACTTTTTATATATAGATAACAAGTATTTAATTTATTATGCCACGTTATTAATGTAGTGTAATTATATGCTTGCAGGATTAACTACCGCTACGTCGAAGATGCAGTAAAAAGCTCAGCTCCTGTGGAAGTTATCGCATTCGGTAAGTTATTCATATATTATTTCAAGTTTAACAGATTTAACAACAATGAAAACTCTATGCAAAGTTCAAATAAACGTTGCTTCGTTTGGCAAGACGCAAGCTATCTAGAAATTTAAAAACGACTCGAAGATATTCAGTTTCCGATACCGTCGCTCATTTGCAGTTGAAAATTTTATGGGCTGAATCAAAGATCCGAAGTTTATATAAAAATCCATGAAAAGTTTCTTACTCCCTGCGGCGACGATTTTCTAGAAATATTCGCGCCAAGCTACTTCGGCCGGTAAGTGCACCGACCGTCCCTCATGAATTTCATAAAGTTCCATCCGTCCTGTACATCGTGGGAGTTTCACGAGGCCCGCGAAAATTGGTGCCATTCGACGCTCGCGTAAAGCTTCGTCAAAATCGAAATCTAAGCTACGGCGTCCATATACCGTGCCCAGCCCGATAGCGCCATGAATCTCGGTCGGCTTTCGCGTTCGCAAAAATGGAGTTACACCACACGGTCGCACGAACCAATCCAATCAATTCAGTTGAGAAGCTTATGACACGAATTTCATAAAGAATAGAACGGTGCCTTTTAAATACGCCGAAATAAGAGGGACGGAAGTTCAAAGCCCAGACCGCGCTGTTTTCAATATCGTATTTTCAATGATTTCGAATTATAAAACGAGAACTCATTTTCCTATAAGTCGAATTGTTATTTATGTGAGAAAAAAATTGATACTCTTTGCAGTGAGAGAATATTGAATTGTTAATGCAAGTATTGATTAAAAATAAAGTACACTCAGTTTTCTAATTAGTGAGAACTAATTTATTGAAAAATGAATAGGTTTGTTAAGAAACATTTGTGATTCTTGAATATTCTAGTTACATTGTTTTTCTTAATTTTACTAGTACCGAAACATTACGAAACATTCATATATCGGATACTTCTATTTTCGTGCCGCGCAAAGTGTTAGTCGCATAGTTCGATAATATCGGAATTATTTATTTTTGTTATTTATTAACCCAGGCCACTTTCATTGGCATGCAATGAAGCTTATTCCCCGGCGATGAATGTCACGCGTTATTGCGCAACGTCTACGGTGTTTCGTGTAAAATTCATTCCCCTTTATAACGATAATGACCCTCCGTACTACGTCCGCTCGCTGAATCATTCATGACGACGTAGGGTCAGACTTGTGGAGCCTTCGTCAGCTGCCGTGCGATTACCGTGCATTAGTCCGGGGTAAGTCTCGCCTTTTCCAAGAGGACAAAAGTGCCTTTCAGAAAATGAGGAAATACTAAAAACCTCTCAAACTACCTCTACGCCACCGTTACCTATCACCACTACCGCCTACCACTACTACTATCGGCCAACCTTACGCAAATGTCGTTCTCGCGCTACGCTTTTTTACCTAGATTTCTCACGTCGTTACCGCATCTCAAGTTTTATCGATCTTATTGGCGGCATCCCGCCGCCGATTCCGAATGTTTTTCCAATATCCGTGACTGGATTTTGCGACATGACAAATGCAACGCAGATAAATCGTGCTCATTATTTACCTCTCGATTTCAAATACCTTGTACGCAGCAAGAAATAAGATATATCACATGGCTCCGATGACTCCGAATAACTGTACCGTCAGTAAAATGCAATATTCATCTTCTCTACTCGAGTACATTATTACTTGAATATTGTCTTACTTAAATTCATTCTTATGAATACGTATAACTCTCTATATAAATAGGAACAAATAAATCCTTACAATTTTTTATCTCGACACAAAGGTAAAGCTACATATATCGAACGTGATTTAACGATACGATTCAAATGAAAGATAAGATAAGTGGTCGTGGTAAGAAATCAGAACATGGACGACGAAGGTGGGAAGCTGAAACAACCAGGTGTATCGTGTAAGAGAGAATCGGAGAAACCAATTAATGATCTTTTCCTCGTCTTCTTTGCACCACCCCTGCTTTTCTTTCTCTTCTTTCGTTTACCCTTTACGTAATAAGTTCTTTCTGAGATTTCTGGTCGGATAAACCTCGGGAAAGCGTGCAAAACGGAAGCAAGGATAAGTCCATTGCGAATGCGTAAGCGAATTACGGAAGTTCTTTGCTGGAGCGAAAAGAGTCGACCAGAGCGACGGAACCGGAGAGAAATCCTTTCAGCGTTTTCCCGTTTCGCGGATGCTCCATGGACATTGCCGAGCTAAAACACGATTTCTGGGACTAATGGAAACGCATTAATTTATCGCGATATCATGAATAGAAACTTATTCGCACGCTCTGCGTCTCTTTAATAAATTATATCAATCTTATTACACAAATGGAAGGACGCCTAAAATGGCTCGATCTTTATTTCTTATAAGAAATAAAGGTCAAAGATATACACGCACACATTCTTGAAAAGTATACAATAATGGATACGCATATTATCCGTCGTGAAATCTTTTCAAATAAATGAAGCATTAATGCAGAATGATAAGCATGAATTATTAATGTTACGACTGGGAAGGGGGTCTATAATCTTTTTACAGTTACAAAATATTGACATCTACCACGTATGATTCTCGTTACCATCGATCATATTTTGCATACACGTTACAGCGACGTGCACACACGCGCACACATTCTTTCCTCTTTTTATGAATTGCAATCAATCTCCAAGTAAATAGATTCGGGCGACAGAACTGTGATTAAAATTGATTCCACGGATAGCATACTTTATGAGAGAATTTCTTTCATCGTTATCCAACCGACGGGAATGATCACGCGGATTCAAATAGAAATATATCGAGCGACCTGCCGATGCCGGTCCAATCAAGCCGCGGACCAGCGGATTATATGTCTACGAGGGAATTCACATCGAGAATCCCTCGCGCGAACCGTTCGCCTCGATATATCGGTTGACCTGTTATTATCAGAAATAATAAGCTCACAGCTGACCGGTGGTTCCTCGTGGGAATCACCCTATTGGACACCCGATGACGATCCTCCCTTGCGACCGCAAATACGGACAGCACGAGAGCACTTGACCGACTTTTCCAATTGGCCCTGCTAAACTTATCCGATCGGACAGCGGTCCAGCCTCACGCTTTCTCTCTCTCTCTCTCTCTCTCGTCCTCCTCCACGCAGACCAATAATATCTCACGGAATGTGGTGATCATAGGACCGCCTCGGGGTTGCAATGATCAGTGGGGAAAAGGTTGATGGAAGACGATCGATAAAAAAAGTGAGAACGTGAAGCTTTCGTTAATACGGAGTGTGGATTCTCTGCGGATGAACTCTAATTACGTCCAACGAATGTCGTAGAAATGAGAAACCGCGTTATCATGTATGTACGTATGTAGAAGGTACAGAGATTAAATACGCAAAAATTATGAAGATTCTTTACACTTAATTCTAAATCTATACCTAGCTATTACGTTATTTTGCGAGTGTAGTCCGTCATTTCGCTTTGTTTATTAATGCGTATATCTATTTATAACGAAATTATTGAATCCTAACAGAGATTCTTGATATTGATTTCACGCATTCTCGAAATCTGACATACGCGTATTGTTGATTACACAATTTCCATTGTACATAGATACAAGTACACTAGATCTTTCATGCATCACATCTCACGGTAATGAGATGCGATCGAAATATCAGGGATATTAACATAGTTTAAATTCCATCTAACTAGTAGATGTTCCATTCTGACGGTTCAAAGAGTTAAGGCAAGACGCGTTTCTCATCTACGATGCCGCTTTAAAGTCAAAGGAGGGGAATAGGCGTAAGATTTTAGCAGCGGCGACGTTAAGCTAAGCCGTAATCGTCTTATTTCGTGTTAAATCTCTTCTTCTCTCATCCTTGTGCTTTGGGAGTGGAAGGTGCCACGAATACCAAGCGGATGATATGACTGGCACCATTGTTCTCAGCTTACACCCTCCGCTACACGGATATAAGCCGCCGCCCGGACGGCGAGAAACATGCGAATTAAAAGCCGTTTTCCTCAAGATGAGCCGCCGTGTTATGAGATGAGCTTTGACCAGGCAGACAGGATAGCGGGATAATATTACCGCCGTACCAAGCGTTGTAATTTCCTACTAACGTCGGTTAACGTCAATCGTCATTTAATTCGTTAATTTGCTTCTTTCTTTCGTTAATTTGCTTCTTTCTGCTGACTTGAGTAAGAGATAACGACGTTTAAATTCTAATTAAGTTGCACTAATGTTTCTGGAAATAATGATTTTTATGAGACTTTGTAAAATTTTTTGTGTCATACGAAAATTAAGAATTGTTAAGAGATCCATTTAATGGACAATCAATCAACATGCTTATTTTAATAAATACATATCTATTTTTCATAATTGAGTGAAGATCTGTTTCTATACAACAGTGTTGTCTTACTGTAGACCTAATCCGCTTTTGATTTTGAACGACGAAAGCACGATATCAAGTGACAAGTACACGCTATAAACTAGAGTTTCGCGCAAGACACAGTGGATCTTGTTACATGATTAAAATGTCTTGGTATTTCTACTATTGCAATTGGAAACGTTGTGAAAAATGAAACAAACATAGTGTAATATTAAAAATATGCAATAATAAACAATCTGCAAAGCTGTTTAAATGTAATAGTTATAAATAGTATAATGAGAGTTGTAATCTCAATATACAATAATGTAATGCTAAATTAATTTGGTGATCAATATTATATTATATGAGATTATTTTAATGTATCGTAATTAAATTATTGTTGTAATTTATTTTCATGGTTACAACGTTATTTATAAAAGTAGAGAATTTTTATAAATGTTTTATTATGTATATTTTTAGAAACTTGCAAAAATATCAATATAGCCTTTACTTTACTTTAACCCTATTATTCAAAGGTTTGCAACAGTACTTAATCAAAGTAATCTACGTATAATGCACGTGTAAAAGAGAGAGAAAGATTAATTTTATAAATGACATAGTTTCTTAATATTGACGTAGCGGTAAAGAAAGTTAAGAAAACAGGTGCGTCTTTTGTGCTGAAGATAAGCTCTATGATGTAATATACATGTGCGAGGTTATAAAGTTTACTTCTTATTCAAGTAAAGTTTGAGTAAATAATAATCTCTCTTTATTTATTATAGAGAAAGTAGGTCAGAAGTAGTTAAAAAGGATCTATAAAGCTACTTTTACACATATTGCAGTGCAATACAAGTATAATTTACGTGTAGAAAAGGTATTTTAAATTATTATAAATTACTACGGTTTATTCAATAGAAACTAGACACGCTGATGGTACTATATGTTTGTAAAACGCTATTTTTTTCCTCCTACTAAAATATATTCGGTAAACGCACTTTGAAAAGCAAGCTTTTTCTTCGCGCTACAAAAAAAAAGCGAATCTTTATTTGAAACACCAAAGAGATCGAGGAAATCACACGGCGAAACGGTATCAGGTGCGCCTTTGAAAGCAGAAAACAATTGCGTCCTACGCCTCTCAGAGAAATCGAAACGCTCGCGCGAATCGGGGGGGATGTAGCTGCGACGGGGAGTTCTCCCGCGATGTAGAGAAGTAGTTGGCGCCGCCACGCCGAGATCGAGATCGCCGATCTCGAGATCGCCGATCTCCGAAGGTAATCCGAAATGATTCCGGTAGCATTGTACGTATACGCCCTTGTAGGTCGTTCACCGCGATCGTGCTGATTCCTTCCCGGCGATTTCCCTCCGGGGTATAATCCCGGCCCGCCATCTCGATCGACCTCTCGACCGTGGATGTCCGCCGGCCGATTATTACGTCGTCTCGAAGGCTCGAGAGCGACGAGCACGATTCGAACGCGAGGGTACTACCACTCGGCATTCGAATGTTTCTCGTCCAACCGCTTTATGCGCGCCAACGTAAAGTTCCGCGGCGCGTTTGGCATCGCCGTGTGCAACGCAAAGTGCTTGCTGCTGTGAGAATGCCGAGGAGCTTTCCGTGTGCCGAATGTTACGGCGAGCAAGACGTTGGTTCTCGCCGTAATCTCTTTGTAACGCTGAAGTGCATACCTTTACGCGTGTTTGGCCGATGTAGGATCGACAGAAGGAGAGCGATTGGTATTTTCTGAAAATTTCGCGAGAACAAATTCCGCATAAATCCATTCAGTCGTCAGAACTTTTTAATTAATCGCCTCTTTTTCTGTTAATCTTAATAAACGATTCTGTACTCGCCGCGGGCTTGTGAAATTGAGTTTCTTCCTCACGTATTGCCGCTTGGATATTTTTATTCGCCTGTAAAGTTTCACAAAAATTGGGCTGCCCGAACCGCCAGCCATTTACGCATGTTTCGCGAGATAACGTTTAATCTGTAAATCTACAAAATATATCGCACAATAGTAGCGCATCTCGCTAATAGTGCGGCTTGAAGATTACATAGCTTTTGGCAACGTGAGCTTTCACCACGAAGCAATCGCCATGGGTAGGAGAATCGCCCGGATTCTCTCGCCACTATCTCGCCACCGTCGTCGTTGGTTGGCTCGCCCGGTGAGATAAATTTTGCAAATTGCCGCCGGCACATCCCGTATTTTGCGCGCATTATATCTATACACCGGCGACACGAGAGCGCATGATGAGTTTCCCCGACAATGAATCGTCGGCTCAGAAGAGTCCCAAAAGTCAACATCTACTCCTCCATTGTACGTAAAGGGTGGTAAAGAATGAAATAAATCGGCCGAATCTGATTTTGCAATGCGCGCGTTCTCAAGCGCGCGTTAAATCGAATATCAATATAATCGGCGCAACGTTGGATCTCAATGCGTAATGGAATGCAAACGTGTACAGGTGTACAATAAAAACGAAACGTTTACGCAGGAGCATGATTCATTTGACTCCATATTGATTTATGTGTGTTTGGAGTGAAAGCATTTCCGGTGATAAAATAAAATTCTATAGTAAAGTATATCCAATATAAGCGGCATATTGTTGGGGGGTATGAGCGATGGGAACGCGGCAATAAATTTCCGAATGACGATCGCGCAATAATTTATCACCTAACGAGACTCCCGAATATCATGCCTTCGAACCGGCTTCGATGGTATGTAATGCCTCCCGGGGGGGGGGGGAGGAAAAAACCTCCCGTGGTTCTGACGTTGTTACCAGCTCGAGATCGAAGCGCGTCGAGAGATTCACTTCGATTATCTTCGATCGCTTACTGGATTACCAGCGTAGCCTTCGGCTCGATGCTTGTTAGACTAATTACTCCGTAAGTACTGCGCGGCCGTAACGAAGTGTTCGAACTACTCCCGAAACTTCTCCCGAGCAAACACACGGGCCGACGCGATATTATTCAGTTGACTCTTCATCCTCTGCCTTCTCCGTCCTGGTTTTTCTCGCTGCCGCCCTAACGTACCACATCGGTCCCGTCGCAATCTTCTTTTGCTCAACCGACAATTTTCCCCGACCAGCGAGCGCCTTCTCCCCCGAACAACTTTCCATAAGAAGCAATTTCGCGCGGTGGCTGTCGCCGATGCAGCGAACACGTCTACGTATCGGTACGTTGCCTTTCGTTACAAACCGCGGAGCGTTCTCCCCCCGGTGGGCGCGGAATATCGTTTATATAATTTTTTAATCCCTCGTACCTCTCTCCCCGTCGTAAACATTTTCTCTCCTCTCGGATAAATCTCTCGAATGGTGCTTCGCAAGCGCCATTCCCTTCGGTATGCGTCATCGCGACGTAACCATCGCAACCGAGACAAATCGTGATCAGATTTACAACGAGCACCGAGATACTTATTCGAGCATTTCGTCGCAGCGTTCGCTCCGGGGCAAACTTAAGCGAATAGACAGGATGCCTCGGTGTCGTGGCGGAGAATTATTATATGTTCTCTCGGCGAGACGGAGAGATCCCGCGTTCTCTAGCGAAAGTTATTTTACTTCGGTGTAGAAGAGCGTGACATGTTTTGCCGAGCGGGGGAGTAACGCGCGTTACTAATATGCACGCCTGCTTGTTTGTCGACGAGGGATAATTATTTGCGAGGAAAAAAAAATTGTCGACACTTCTCGGATACCGACGATAATTGATTTCCTTGCCTCTTACCGTTTGCGTTTTTACTGTTCTACGGTTTTCTTCCCGTTAGAGTCGAGGCCTGAGCGTGGCGAGAACCAACCGCGGGAAAGCGGCACGAAAATTTTCGCGGGGCGGCCGCAATCATTCGCCATAATTAAAAACCCACGTCGGTCGATTCTTATCGTTAAATATCGCTCTAACTTTATGCATTTTCGCTTCGCAATAAGTGTTTTCGACGAAGCAATCAGCGAGATTTCGCCCGGGCTTTTGTCTCGGGCATTACATGGCGAAGGTGCCGGCGCGATGTAAGCCGCGCTTATCGCCGGGGCAAACTTCAAAGTCGTTTAATGGCGAAACTAATTACAGACGATGTCGCTACACTCACTTGCATGGGCACGGCTCCTGGATTAGCGTGACGTGGCCTCTCCTCTGCCTCCCTCTTCCCACCGGGGCGCCGGTGTCCCCCGCTGCGAGCGGCACGCAGCCTTTCGGCGATGATAACGGCGGCTTTCGAGTTTCGAGGCCTGGAAATTGAAAAACTTGCCGTCGCAGTAGCAGTGACCGGCCAGTAATGCGCCAGGAAGTAGCTGTCGTGCACGAGTACATTCGTGACATCGATAATTCCGTCCTCTCCCGCGCGCGCGGTACACCACGTCATCCCTCCCACGGTGAAATCCATTCGAGCAGCGCGACGGGAATGTACTCGGAATAAAAACGTGTCAGGAATTCAGCCGATCGAAACGTGTCCGGAAAGAATACCGCGAAAGCCGCGAAAGTGTAAGCGGCGTCGAGTGTGTTTCGGCGAAACGCGCTCGCGAATATTTTCCATATTTCACGCGCGGGCGCGAATCATATCGGTGAAATTATTGCGGCGATATTTCGCAGGGAAACGGGGAGATGTAGACGCGCAACGTGGGGATAAAGGCCGGCTAATTGCGTCCGTCTAACCGTGGCGGATTGTTAATCTTTTTCTTTATTTTGATTCGCGTTCATTGTTCCCGGGTAGTTTCCGGGAGTTAATCTTATTTTTCCGCTCGAACTCGGAGTAAAACTGCTGATAATTTCGGCGTGCCTCCGGCCACGCGGGCTTTTAGCGGAATTAACCTAATTACTTTCGAACGTGGAAGCCGTTAAACTGCGACAGCGCTACGCGAGTAATCCTAATGTTTCGCGAAACGGCGCTGTTAAAATCACTGTCTGGAATGCGTCTGCATTTCCGTCCGCGTAACGCGCCCTCGCCATCGGCTCGACGACGGTTACCGGCTATCGCGAAGGGGTGGTGAGAGAGGGGGGGAGGATAGGGGGAGGGGGCGTCGGACGCGCCTCAGAGCTTCGTTAGAATTTATTCCGCACTCGTTCCCCGTAATTAAAAAAAGCTCGATTCATCAGCGCCACCGTCTTAGAATTTAATTGCTGTGGCGCTGGAATTTGTTCGCTGGAATAGCAATGCCTCGAGCGAGATGGAATTTTCACCGGAAGACTGTGTGGGTATCCAGGTAGCGCTTGTAAGCTCGCGGAGAGATTCTCAGCGAGCGGGAAGGCAATTGCATTGGAAGCTATACAAAATCCATTAGACGTGATTTATATAACGGCTAAGACAGTTTGTTAATTATTCATAATCCTATTCAGCTCATAAAGCTTCCTATTGCCTTTATCTACATTCTGCCCTACAGGGCTAAAACAAATTGTTTTTGCGTTACAACTCTCACGCTTCTCATTCACGCGACCGAGACGTTGCTTTCGCTATTGATACCACTGATGAGATGAAAACGTGATGAGAATTGAAGTCTCGAAATTGACGTTTATCGCCACTCCGACGTAAAAAGGTACAATTATGTGGTTTGGAATACACTTCGCATTCTAATAGTGTGAGCTACAATTTCCAAGACTCGTTGCTCGGACCGAAAAGTTTTCCCCGAGAGTTTACAGTAACCATAGAATGTTACCGCAGCTCATTGTGATTCTTCCGGAAGTCGTGCACCTGTGCGCCAAAGAAGGTCACAGGCTTTCTTGCACGCCGACTAATTGAGAGACGCGACATAGCGCCGGAAAGACAAGTAACTTCAATTTACCGATATGACCCAGTGCACTGAGAGAAATCGAGTTAGGTTAGTTAAGGTGAATTCACAATCCGTAATAGTGAAATTGGAGAAGTGCGTGTATTCCAAGGGAGTGCCTCTCACGTAAGACTGCGAGACTCGTGCGCAGAGTCTCTGTTAATTCGGAGCGCCGAACAGTCTGCTCTGGAATCTGTTACGGCGAACGAATGGGTCCTCCGAACGGGTCGTGCGTTGGAGAGATAGAAAAGAAATACATTTTGCGATTTGAAGACAAATATAATTTAAAATTTAACAAGAAACAAGAGAACGGAAAAACAGTTCATCCACGAGGAGGTAGAGTAACGTTAACGCAACTGTTCGGAACGGCACTTAAGCGCCGGTGTATCTTTTGCATTATGAAAGAAAAACTTCCTGGAGAAATACGGACAAACGCTGCACGGTATAAATCAAAAAGTTTCCACGCGTCCCGTTCGCAAAAAAAAAAGAAACCCCGGGAATGGAAGAAAAAAAACGAGCGCTCGAATAAGCAGATAAAGTATATCCAACTCTAATCGACTCCTGCGCCTCTTTTTCTGGTTTCGCCGAGTTAATTAACTCGCATCGTGACTCTTTCATTATCGTAGTGTCGCGACGGGGTGTACATAAATTATGTGTCGTGTTGGCGTCTCGACAATGTCTCGCCGCCATTTTTGTGTCCTCTACGAGCCCCACGATGATTGCAGCCCGCCAGCTCGTGTGCAATAGTCGTTCACTTTATCGAGGATTGGTTTGTATAGCAATTAACTTTCCTCGATTCGTAATAAGATATAAAAAAACATCAATCGTTGGCTGCTGGGCCGCGCGTCAATAAAGTAGCATAACGTCTCCGCGGAATAACTTCATCCGAAATATCCAATCCGAGTAAATTCGTCGAAAGATCATAAATGTTGTCGCGCTGAAATGAACCACGCGTATTCCCAGCCATATCGGACGTGAAAAATAACGGCGGACAATTTATATCCCAGCAATACTCGCGCCTTTTGTAACATTATAGGAATTTGAAGTACGGCGGAGGTAGCGATGGCGAGAGCAAATACGACTACCAATTATGGTATATTGCACAATCGTGGAAATTACTGCAAGGAACCTGATCGTATTTCCCTGAAACATTTCGCTGTGCATCCTACGATATTTTTATGGGTCCTCTCTTTTTAATATATTTCCTAGGTCAAAGAAAGGAGAGGGAGAGAGAGAGAGAGAGAGGGGGGGACAGTAATAATCGTAGAAAGATAAATATAAATATTTTTTTGCCTCGATAAAACATCGATTAATTGTGTCAAACTAAAGCTCGCTTTGAAAAATTTCGTTTTAAAGCAGATTGACAGAAGATGTCATTAAAATCACATCTCCTAGATAGACTCTAGCATATCCGTGTTAAAAAATCTCACGTACTGAGCTTTGAAACTCGAGTGAGGTTTCCTGAATAGTGACGAGGAGATTTTGCGGGAACGGGTGAAAACGGAATTTCTACGTGAAAGTTTTTGGAGCCACAAAAATTCATCCTTCGCGTGCGATGTTCATGAATCAGATTTGTGGATCGTATACATTTAATCATTCGCGACATGTTCGATAATAATTTATTAAAGAATTTTTCCAAGAATTTTTATGAACTAATTAATCGGTAAAATAGTGAAAATTAATTATTTCCCTTACATATAGATACTTTAATATTTTACTAAAATCTCTACCTTCTTCCGCCTATCTTAAGTAAAACTTTTATGGCTCGAATATAATCTACTTTTATTACTGCCTTATCCACTTTTATTGCCGGGAATCATATCGTAGGAAAACAAAACGAGGCTCATTCGAATTCTGTGAACTTATTCTGTGAATGTTTCAAGCATTAAATAAAATGTAACATCAGTGCTTCTTATTAAAAGCATTTGAGTGTTATTCTGCGCGTTATGTAACACGTAATTTCATCGATTGTCCTTGTAGCTTCATCGGTCCATTAAACGCTGGTATCTGTTAATGCGTTATTGTTAAAACACAATTGCATTGTCTGCTTTCGATAACTACCATTGACAATGTACGTGGCGGATAGCTGACAGCGGCAATATTAAAATGCAAAACTGGGTTAGCGTTTCTGTAAATGGTCCATTGCGTATTCGCGCGGGCTAACCGGGTTATTTTTCCGCGCATTATGCCGCCCCGCGCGAACGCAACGTTTAACAGTCGATTCGCGTCCGTCGTGCGGCAGGGAGTTTCAGAACAATGTCTGTCCTGGAAACGGCGAGTTTCATTGCGAGAACGCCGACGAGGCAGCTCTTTAATCATGGCGAGTATTCAAGCAGGAGAAACTTTCCAGTTAAACAATACGAGATGTTGAAACTACCTTCACTCAGGCATTCACGCTTTCTTGACTATAGCTGAATTTTAATACGCCACCGGAATAACAAATTTTCAATGAGAGCCATTGTCGATCGTTTTTGTACGAAAATCAGGAAAACACCTGTCCTTCCTCTCCAAGTCCCTTGAATAGGTTGTTTGAAGACATTTTAATATCAGTAGAGTTGGTACACGACACTTCATCGGGTCAATGCTGGGATAAGTAGATTTCTTGAAGCTTTAAAGCTGTCTGTTGTAAACACCATATATAACCATTATCTTCGTCTAAAGATCGAGCTGTTTTGCTCGTATACACGATCTACTTGCTTGCTCGCCATCCACACCCAGAGGAAGCCTTAAAGAGAAGAATTAAGAGGATAATCTTGCATCGCGAGATATTGAAGTATTAATAGGATTTTGTCTCAACAAATACATGGTATTAAGCGTTAAAAACTTTTTTGTTTTTCATTGATTTAATAATAATTTTTACGATACCTTTTTATGACGTCGTTATGACGTCAAACGCGATATTAAACTTTGCCGTGTAGGAAGCTCACACACACACACACACACACACACTCCCCGATCAATTTTGGGATTACCTACTTACCGCAATTTTCCAACTGAAGTTTCGTCTTGGTTACGGAACGACATACACTTTCCAAGTAATACGCGTTTCGCCCCGGCAGGGCGTTCAGCTTCTTTCCGCTTTTTAAGCGGTCGTAACCGAGAGGATTGAAGAGATAGAAAAAGATAGCCGACTCTTTCTTCGACTCGAGTTTTTCTAAAGTAGTTCTATCAGTGCGGATCAACGTGACTCGGAAAAATCGCGATCTTAAAGTTATCGATCACCACATTCCATCTCGAGAAGCAGGTGTACTCGCGGAGTTTCATTTTCGAATATTCGCGTCGAAAAACGCCCATAAATTGCTTATTTATTCCCCGCAAAGTCGACATTATCTATCTGATTTATATTCGATAAAGATTTCTACTTTTCAAATAGAAATAACTTTTACAGCAGCTTTTATTTGAACGTTAAAAAGTGATAGTTAATGTCGCACAAATAAATAATGATGGTAAATGTTAAACGAGTGCTGATCGAGTCCCGTTTTTTTTTTCTCTCTCGAAATTTCATAGGTAATTTGATACGGTCGATAGCGCTCTAAAATTGAAGATTTCATTAACGAATCAGTGAACACACACTCGAACGCGTTCTTTGAAATAGACAAAGAGCATAGGCGCACCGATGATGCGCGCGCGCGCGTCCACAATCGTTCGCGGTGAGATAACCGCGTGTATACCGCGTGTGTACCGGACGCGCGACGGTACACGCGCGTGCACACGCGTTGGTTGCGCGACGACGCCGGCGAACTGTGAAAAATTCGATCTGAGGGTGATAATCGATTATCACTAGTTAGTCCGTCACGTTGTGCCGGCGGATAACTGATGTGCGATAAACACATCACCTAATTACTTGCGGTGAATCGCCCCACGCCCCCGACACGCAATGTAGTGAACACGAATGCATAGACCTCGTACCTGTTAGCCGGACGAAGTAACGACCCCCGGTCGTGCGCACGTTACACAAGCTTATCGAGAGCATTATACGTTCAATGGTGCGCGGACGCGCGCGCGGATGTGTCCGTTTCTCGCACGCATCCCCCGACCGCCTGCGCGCGCGTATGCGTACGAACGGCCAGGGGAGGAGGCCTCCTCCTCCCCCTCGGTTTATCGCAACTTCACCGCGCGTATGCTTAGCCGGGCGTATTCGAATTATTGTTGATAGTCACATATACATCTATTTATACATGAGCACGCACGCACATACGGTATCTAGAGGTACATAGATCCCGCGCGCGTACAGTGGACAACCGCCGCGCCGCGTGGAAATTGAATGTCGCGTCAGTAGGTGGAAAAAGAGAGGACCACGGTTCGTGCCACGCTGCAAAAGGTTTCTCCGCTCGCGCACCCCTCCCCACCTCTTGCTCTTTTGCTTTGCTTCTGTGTTTCTGTTCTCACCCTCGTCCTACCTACGCCAACGGTGTCGAGTAACTTTCGCTCGGGTGGAAACTCGATTCTCCTGCGCGTCCTAGCGCGCGTGTAAAAATTCGCTCTGCGTAAATGAAAGCGGGCAATATATAGGGAAAACTGGGCTAACATTTCGGCGAAGAAATTTGCGTTGCGTGCGGAGGGACCTTACCTTCGAGAGAAAAACGTTGCGCCTCTGGCTAAAATTTCGTTACATTCCCTCTGGTGACAACGTTAATGCCCCCTGTCCTGCCGTAAGCTCTCGCTGGACATCGTCTGATCGATAGGATTTTTTCCCGTACGAATCTCTCGAAACTAAAGATTCTTTTCATGAATTTGCTTTCACACACAGAAACATTTATTCTCCTGCTAAGAAAAGCAGTTTCTCATTTTTTAGTCTTTTCTCTTTAAGTAACGGTTATCTTTACAAAAAAAATATCTCCTTGATGACTAGTTTTAAAATACACATCATTTATTTGAAATAAGATTTAGTTCAGATAAACCTCTGTGTACACACAGATAAATGTACTTGAATTTAAATAAGTGTTATTTATTTTAAATAATTTATAAATTTACATATCCGGAAAATCTGTCATAAGTTTGTCAGGTAACAAATTTATTCAAAATATATTCTGAATCCTGGTAAACTTCAATTAAGATTATTAAATTGAAATGAAAATCTGATTTACTTATTAATTTGACTTTTCTCTCTTTCTTTGATTCAATTTTAATATCCTTCGAGAAAGTGTTCGTTCTCCTTCCAAATATATAATGAGTTTTTCTAAAATTTGTAATAAGTATATTTTAAAATCATTTTCAAGAAAGTATTTTTTATTGAAGATAACCGATACTTATTAAAAAGTAAATTGAATAATCGCTCTTCTTGGCAGTAGAATAAATATTTTTCTGTGTGCGCGCAGGAAACACTTACATTTTCCGAATGACAACGAATCTTTGATGATGGACTCAAATGAGGATAAAGCACTCAACGTTCTGAAGAATCCATAATGACAACCTTACCTTCGGCGATGATGATGTCGACGCGACATCGGCGTGCAGCAGTCACGCGATCGTGTACTTTTCCTGAAATTTTCTGAATATCACCAGCGACGGTCATTAGGCACGAAAAGCCATCTTGGGGTCCCAGGCAGCCAAATGTCGCTCGAATCGATGTATCGAGGCCATTTCGGCGAGAACGCACATGGCCGTGCCATCACGCGAGCCACGGCTAATGTCCGTGGTGGTCACATAATGCGCGAGAACATTGATTTAAAAGCAACGCCCACTCGATTTGCATACGTCTTTCGCTCGGTCTCTCCCTCTCTCTCTTTCTCTCTCTCTCTCTCCAGTCTCCCTTTTACGCGCTACATCGTTGCAACCTGTTATCCCCAAAGCGGGACGAGCGATGCTGTTGTTCTCTTCGAATGGTCTTGGGCAACTCGGCAATTCGAGTTACGGTCGATCGTTTCTCTTCGTCGTCCGTTAACAAGAACTGCCGCAAGACTGCTCGCGGTGATATTTTCACCGAATCGAATCTCGTGTTCTTAAGGATGCCCGAACTTTAAACTGCGCGCCCGGATACTTTATCCTCGACAAAACAAACGAAAGCGTTCGACACGGCTCGCAATTACAAAAAAAAGCAAAGCATCATCGTGTCTCAATAATTCAGATGACTGGATGGCGATTCGCGGAATCATTTCAACGGATTTCGCGAGGATACATCAAGACGAATGAATCGGGCAAACGCGGACGGACGAAGAATTTATATCTGGGAAGAATCGCGCGCGGCGACGGCGAGAGCTTTTTTCTGATTTCCAATTCTCTGGACGATGAAATATTCGAGCGCCGACGTCTTCCACTAAATTCAAGTAGTTCCGCCGCGATTTTCTTCCGCCACTCGCGGAAGACGGTCGAGCTAATGGCGCGGTTCGAGGCGCGTAACAGGCGTCGTACTTTGCGCGATATAATAGAACCGCCGCGCCTGCCGCGTTTAGGGCTGACATTAACAAACTACTACAAACTGCGGCTATAACGAAAACAGCGAGAAGGGAATGTGCATTAATAATCGAGAGCCGAGAAGGACGGAGTTCATTATTGCGCTGTTAGGGCGGACCGAACAGGGTTATTCGAACGGGATCGTGGACAATAATTTACGAGTGGCGCCTAGAAGTCACATGAAATAATGGCGCAATACATTACGTAACAATTCCATTTTGACATGGTTTATTTAATGTCTATTTTCGTATACGTTTTTCGAAGGCAATTTATAATGCAATTTGCAAAATTGTTTCTAAAAGATTAAAGAATGGAGGATTATAATGGTATAACGCTGTCCTCGGGAAATCTGTTATTGATTGCACTTATTAAATATCAATGTGAAGCACTGTAGAGCGGTATGAAATAGGCAATCGCTACATTTCTGTATAGATGCAGCTTCTATTTGATATTTCCGCCATAAAATACTTGCATTAAGCGCGGAGATGTACGGTGTAATTTTGTACTCCCACTCCTCTCTCTCTCTCTCTCTCTCTCTCTCTCTCTCTCTCTCTCTCTCTCTCTCTCTCTCTCTCTCTCTCTCTCTCTCTCTCTCTCTTTCTCTCTCTCTCTCTCTCTCTCTCTCTCTCTCTCTCGCTCTCGCTCTCGCTCTCTCTCCTCTTTCATTCACTCACTTACTCACTCGCTCTCTCTCTTTCCCTTACGGACGAAGTTGGCAATACCCTTCGTTAAATTACTTCGAAACGCCAACGTAATTAAATCCCAACGGACGAAACATTATTCGCCGCGCATTTACCCCGCCGAGGCTTTAAGTGACGCCTTTGAATATAATTTATAATTCAATTTCCACAGGCGTCCTTACGTGTGGATCGCTCCTTGCGACGCGTTGCCGATATTGCGCCGGACGTCTTCCACGCCGTAGTCCGCCGTGTCAGAGATTAGAACTTCATTATCGTACAAATCGATCCTCCCTCCCGAAAGCACCGAACGGATAAGGCGGGCACGAGAAGATTGGAATCGAAAACGCGAGTCTCTTTGGTTAATCTCGGAATGATTTGCCGGCGATTCGAGACCGTTCGACACTTTCCGCGGCCTTTTCCACGCGGTATAAGACTGAAAAGTTTCATTTCCCTTTCCCCCGTCCTCTCACCCCTTCATCCGAACTTGAAGTTGCGCACAAAAGTCGCTTTATCTTTCGTCGCCTGGTTGTACCTACCTACCTACCTACCTACGTATACCTACCCATCTACTTTCGTCCACAAGGCACAACCGGCTTGCCTGTCTCTTTAGAATCTGGGAAATGAGATTACTTAATCCCCTTGTTTCACCATCGAAACCAACCGTGAAAATTAAATATCCTACGTTACCGGAAGGCGTGCAGTCTTGCGGCGTCGTAATTTAATCGTCGTACAGCGGCTCCGTCGTGCTAATATTTTAGTGCTACATAACGTCTGGGTGGTACTTAGCGTGGCGTGCGTTGGACGCGCGTGTATTGGACGATACGTAGGTGGCGATACATACCGCACATGATTTATTGCCTGAAACAAGCTACGTTGGTAACTATACACTTTCTCCTCTCATTCTCGTTTGGCGAAACTTGTTCATCGTATAAACCGTTTCAATACTTAAATATAAGAATGAATAATCTTCCTTTAGCTATGTTTACGTGATTCTTGGAATATCTTGTTGTAGCTGTTAAAAAATAGATGTCTTCCGCGACGTAGGATGTACAATCAATTTAAATGTAACTTTCTAAGGAAAACAGAAGAATAATTTACATGTAAGCTATTAAACTGATTATTCCTAGACGTTCTGTGTTACGTTTTTATATGGAAAGAACGATTTTGTTGGTCTAAAAATTTCACTGGATGTAGATTTAAAAATAATGTTAAATCAATAACTTATAAAATAATAAACTTATGAATAAAATAATCTGAAATAAAAAATATTATGTATGAAGCTTAAACCGATTGCACGAAATTGAGTTTTTTGCAGCATTGCTCTTTATGCTTGAATGTCCTTCGTAATCATTTTGATGGTGCAAACAAAATTATATTTAGATTTATATTTATAACTAAATTTATAGTTACTTTGACAAAACCGTGTTTTTTATGTACCAATCTTAGTAAAATTTTATGTTTATTCTATTATCAGTTTTTTCTCATGCAAATTAAATTATTTGTCTTTCCCCTTTATAACAATATTGCTGTTTTTAACGAAAGTATCGATTTAATTTATCCTTAATCTGTCCTTATTGCCAATTCGTTTTAATCCGTCATAATTTGTAGAATATCGAAATAGGTAGGAATGGAACGTTATTTTTAAGAAAAAAGCGTTTATTCTTAAGAAGAAGTCATTTCCTTTGTCATTCTTCAGAGCTACCGGGTTAAGTAGTTCCTTTCTTTTAAGTTTTCTTCTTTCTTTCGGATACGTGATTCAAGCAATTGCCCTCACACATAGTTTGAAGAATCGAAGTGCTTGACGTTTTTTTTCCGACTTTATAGAAACTTTTTTATAGATGAAGATGTTTACAAGATGAAGATATTTTACAATTGTGTTAATAATACCTTAAAATACACAGAATGTTTTTTAATATGTGGGTATAATTTTAGAAGTAAGTTTAAAGAGAAATAATAGGTTCACATATTTTTAAAAAATACTTATTTCTATGCGACTGATCGTTTTATATAATAATTGACCATTTTAATTATAATACGAAGGACAAAGATTTATGGGGAAATAATTTTCGATATTTCCAAGATAATTCTAATTATTATTATATTCATTTAATTCATTAAATTAATTGTATATTCCAGGTTCATTAAACTAATTTTAATAACAGATATCGCAGATATTATTATAGGTTTCTTTACCTAAACTCATTCTCTGTGATTCGGTGCATTCGGCAGATGTAACCCTGTCACCTGTCGTTGAAACGAGCGTTTGCGTTCACAGCGTGACACAGAGTGGTTCAATGACGCCCTCACGGGGATATTTCCCTCGGCCATGGTACACAAAGTTCAGCTTTCCGTCCAATACCGTACCCCCTCGTGTCGTTCCGCTCAGTTGTCCGATGTTACTTACATGCCTTCGTCGTGTGCCTACATACTCGTGAGTCTTTGTATACCGGTGCATCGCAGTGGCACATCGCTGGCACTGGTTGCATACAACGGGAATAGGTCCCGTATCACCTGTCACCGGAAAATAACCCGTTCTGATTTCGCACAGTACGCGCGTGTGCACCCTTCACGAAGTAAGTTGCATAATGTTCGTATACCGTATATCCCCCTACCGTATATCGTGATATAAGCGAGGCACAAGCGAGGCATGCGCTAGGAAAGTAGCCAACTTTCCGACGTCTCTTTCTCTCCTTTCTCTCCAGCTAGACGTTTCTATTTTCTCTAGAGGTGTACACATCGTTTACACATCGAATACTCAAAGTCCAAAATGTACAGTCATCGTGATAAGTGCCGCAATTACGTTGTCTTCGGTATGATTATTATTAATTTTCGGATTGTATCTTGACGGCGGCATGATAACAACACGATATCATAATTCTACCAGCTTTGTGAACAATCGCACTGTCAACTATACCACAATTGCTTATTTCTTTTCGAACAAAATAAGACTTGGAAGTATGAGAATATTATTTTGCGAGTTTAGTTTGATAATGCTATTGCGTAAGGAAAAAATTTGCCTCTACTAACATTTTTCTATTCGATCGGTTCTATTACACGCAAACTTGTATGGTAATTTAACGTTATAATGTAATAGACTAAAGTTCCGCGCGATATATTTGCGTTATAATAACAATCTTGGTTAACTAGTTTTGAAGTAGAATAGTTTTCAAGTAAAACTCTTGCATAACGCTCGATGCTTTGTGTGCATTTATATTGCGATGTTCATTACCATTGTTTTCGTTCCCTTTTTTTTTTTAAATCACGTACGTAAAATCAGTGCAAACAAAAAGACAAGACAAAAATCAGTAAAGGATTTTACGAAATGTATTCGTTGTCTATTGTCGACATAGTAGAGTAGCCTCTTTATGAACCGGAGATTTCGAGTTATTGGCGAATATCATCGACATATGCATCTATATCTGGCTAGCCGTTTGACGTGGCGGAAATTGGAAAACACTGGTTATCGTCCGAATCTCTCGACGATTTTACGAGCTCGTATCATAGGCCGCCGTCCTGCCACGTACCATGCACGTTTCATGAGTATAACACTGGCAGTACCGGCCGATCGGCCGATCGGCACGCAAACTTGTTCACTGTTCTCGACAATGTCCCGCGAAGACAAACATGTTTACTAAATTCTATTGTGATGTGGAAACACACAATTTCTACAGTTAATCCCGATTCATTTTGAAGCTCAAAATGGAATACAGCCGAGATTATTCCGCGTTGAGCCACAATGCATAGTTTAGTACGTTGGAAATTGTACGTAATTTTTTTATACCTTATCACTTTGAGATATAAAATAATACATCGACTTCCATACGTATTATACGCTGAGGTAAACACGCGTTATTTTCTTCAGAGAATTTTTGCCGCCCGGTAAAATCCGCGAAGAAAATGTAATAACGAGTAATGATTCACGTCGATACGTTTTGCTGACACGTTTAATATTTCGCTTTGGCGGGTTGAACTGTACAATAGTATTCGCGATAATTAAATCTGATTGATTTTCCGAATTAATACGGATTTAACGGGTATTAATTGAACTTTAATTAAATTTGTACCGATATGAGATGGACGAGGTATTCATCAATTTAAAATACGATGTAATTCTTCGTGGACGTGCAATAGCTGTCCCCGCGCATATAATGTCGAACCATATTTTTATCGCATCGATTATCAGACGCGGAAGTAAAGTAAAAGAGGAGGATAATAAATAAGCCGAACAATGACGTGAAATCCGTAAATTGTAGAACTTGTATTCGTATGCGCATTAAATCCGCATTAAATCTGCATCGCTAGTTTCAATCAAACGTATCTGCATCGAATGTAACAGACGCGCAAGGATTTAAAAATCAGATAAATGAGCTCTTTTACATCTCTTTTTTTCTCTGTATATGCACGTCCCGCTATTTCTCCATGATATCGACCGTCGTGCTCAGAATCTCCTACGAAGCGGCAATGTGGAACAATCCGTGAGATACGGACAAGAGGGGCGGGGTGAGTTGAAAGCTCGGTTGACCCAGTTCGTTCGCAGTGTTGTTGTCAACGGAAGAGATTTAGGATAGTAGAGAGAATACATAATTATATAATAATATATAACTTTATATCAAATGGAGATAAGCTGTTTAACGAACGCACTAAATATAAATTAGAATAGTAATCTGTAAATTGTAAATGAATGTGAAAAGCATTATTGCAATTCTGTTAACCTACGCGTTTTGTAAACGGAGAAAGAGATTAGTTAATTCTCATATAAAAAATTCGTCAAAAATTATCGTGATGTGTAGAAATGTGGGGTGTAATGTTTTTCGTAAATATACTACTGTACTAAATTTGAAATTTTATCCTTTTTGTTTTAAATTGATTCATTAATTTGAAATTGTGCATAAAAAATGGTAATTTTTTTATTTCCTTATAAATTTACACTAGAAAAGCGTTTGCATTCGGTTTATAATCAAGCACGGTATTTTTCCTATAACATTTTTCCCAGTATACTATTAATTTATTATTCTGTGTGTAATTTTACTATTTGCACATATTTTTACGAGTTTACGCAATTCTGATAAAATATTACTTACTTTATAATTATGCTTACATTTTTATTATAATTATTAACTTATTTTACATCATAGCAGTACATATATCTCAAAATCACTTAACAGATAACTTAAGAGTTTAACCAATAAATTTTGTACTTGTAAAACAATTATATAATTCAATCATTTTTAAATAACGATTAAAAAAATTCATATTTGAACTGACATTTAAACTGATACTTATAGATAGAAAGTTCTATTGCTATATCCAGAAATAATGAATTTTTTAAGAATCGTAATTAAGTTGAAAATTTGAATATATTATTATAATGTTTCTCAGTAGCGATTCCGTATGATTCTTAAATAAGAATTGAATGTAAGATATGTCTTAAGGTAATTTAATCTGGTTTCCAAGAAGATCGTATGTATATTAGACTTTCTCAATTCTTCTGCAATTAGATAATAATAGCTTCAATGAAAATTGTTTTTATTGAAAATGTAGAATATATATAGCTATAAATAAATTTTTATATTAGATTTTTCAGAATTGTTTTTCCCGTGTATGCTATTTTAAAGGGATAAGTCCATACTCGATTATTCCACTTGTAGCGGTCCCTGTAATGCATTGTACTTATACATGGAATTGACTACAAAGCATTAAACCGCATATATTCAGTCGTTGATAAGACAATAGTCTGGAGTGTTGAATTCGACTAAGCTCATTGGCGGTATTGTTCTTAATGAAGGTCTTTGGTCGAAAGTCCGACGGTAAGCACGCTTAGGTAATCTCCTATCTCCGCTAATTGTAGACTTCGCGATGCTGAATACCAAGAGCCAATAAATAATTACTCAATTGTCTTGCCTTCACTCCAACCTCTGTATTATTTGCCGCCCCAGTCTGCAATATTTGCTGTAAAATAATACAAAATACGTTTATTCGGGGCGTACAATGTATAGTTACAATATGTACAATAATCAAACACTTATATTGCAAGCTTGCTGTTTTTTTAATCGTATACGATTAGCTATAGAGAAGAATCTAGCTTTTAAATATTAGATACATCACAGATTACATTCTGCATGGGAATCAGTTTAGATACTATTATTAAGAATAACAACTAAAAAAGATGGGAAATTGGACTCTACTTGCAATATACACCTTGAGATTGGCAGCAAAAATTTTTACAACCATTACCGATTTTAAGCTAAGCTAGCATATCTATTAACTTTGCGAACAACTGTCCGCGAACTTTGAGAGCAAATCCGAGTGAGGTTCCTAAACAATCATTAAACAAGGAAATAACTACTTGATTTGCTTGATTTTGGAGCGATTCCGTGCTGTTGCGAGTGATGTTATCTACGGAATTCGCTACAAAGCATCCAACAATGTACAAACAACCGAGAGAACAGCAAGGGACAGAGACCTCGGGTGCTCCAAAGTCGACCCAGTTCGTTGGTGCTGTCGCTGTCAACGAGGAGAATCTATGACGGGAATGCACCGGCGTATCACTTAGCTGAATTCTCGCTACTCGGGACCTAGCCGGGAAAGTTCCATTCTCGCTTTAACGCCAAAATCCTATGAATTATGCGAACACGTTCTCGAGTCCTCGAGCATGGGCGACGGAGAGGAAGAGAGCGGTGCATCGAGGGATCAAATTTTGGAGGTGAGAATAGAAACAGCGGATGGTAAAGTCGGGGGGAATACCCGAAGTTGAGGCGGGAAAGGGAAACGCACTCGAATCGCTGACCCGCGGATCGGCCCTGCCAGCCACCGCGCTGCGCCGCGCCGCACCGGTATGGAGCAATCGATAGAGCCAAGTTTCTTCGTCGGCTCCGTCGCGTGGGCTCCATCGACTCAGCATCGATAGGAAGTCAGACCAATTACGGCCTCGATCCCCCCCCGTTGCTCTAGGTATATTATCAGATGGCGCCTCGAAGTTAGCTTTTCATCTTTTCGATTCCGCGGCGAGTACGATCAGCTTTTCGTTGCCGGCGCAGTTTTCGAGGGAAGAAACGGAAGAAAAAGGAGAAGCGCGAGGGAGGCGCGCGCGAGAGAAGTTACCGTGGCTTCCTTCCTTCTTTCTTCTATGCGGATGCATCTCCACGCTTTCCTCCGCTGACACGCTCGCTCGCTCGTCCGCTCTTCGATGCTCTCGATAGAAGTAAGTTTCGGGAGCTCACGAGAAGCGTGCGGTAGATGGTTGGTTATAACGTTGGAAGAAGGTGCCGAAGTGGGCCGGAGGAAAGAAAACTTGGGCAACTTTCGACCGACGAGTCTAATCGTCGAAGTCCTCATGGTTCCTCCTTCGGTTTACTTGAAGCGAATTCGCTGCTAATTTATGACGCGAGAAGCGAGGAAAGGAGCGCCGACGTTTCACCTGGATTGCACGCGATCGATATTCGATGAGAAGCGCTTACCATTTCCGGGTTAATACCACCGTAAATATATCTATGTAAGTTTTCACTGTAATTATTCAACCGTGGTATTCAATTACGTTATTACGCGTTTTATGCATTTTTCCTGTAATCAATGCAAACCAATGAGAGATTGTACGTATAGAAAATGTATTATATACGTTCCGTGCATCACGCGTTCTTTTTTTATTGAAACGTATCACATCTACAATTTTCTATGTCATAACATAACGAATGATTTGCAAGAGGGTTTTATATGATGTTAATAATTTGATGATACATCGATATTTTTACCGTATATATTAAAATAGCTTCCATCGCAGATTTAAAGCTATCGTATTGTAATAACACGTTAAATCATGTTACCGAGACATAAGTGACAGTTATCTTCATCTAATTAACGTGACACTTTGCAAGTAATTCGTAACGGTTTTTAATAGTAACAAAAGTTTTTAATAGTTTTCCGCGAATTTGGATTCTGCCCCAAACTCAATTTGTGCTCGATTTATGGGCGATCAACGTGTTAAAACTTGTTAGAGAAATAATTGCAACGAGAACAATCTGTTTCCATGTTACGAATATAAATGGCAGGTATACAATAAATCATCATTCAACTTTTACATCAATCAAATTCAATTAATAGTTATCACCCGATTATATTAAAATAAAAAAATATTAGCGAGTGAATCAAAATAAAGCATAGCGTCGCAATCTAAGGAGAAAAGATTATACTCGACCAGACAAAAGAATAAAGTTGAAAGTCGATGTGCATCATATATCTACGCAGTCAAAGATATAAATGGTAGGATTTCACGAGTTCACACGATATTTATAACAAGATATATGTTTTCTGACATTAACACATTTTTCCGCTGTCTGACTCATTTATTCATTGACTTTATTTCTTAATAATGATAAACAAGAAAACTAATAATATTATTTTTGAAATATCTTCTGCATGTACTTGTATACGCTGTCAGTTAATTAAAATATAAAAATGTGTTTATGATTAATTATTTCAGTAAATTTCAATCGATACTTGATGCTTTGAATTGCTTACCAGGTTTGTTATGGAGAATGAAAAACAAATCGTGGTTCCTTTAGTATCGAAAACAACTTCGTGCTTTCATTGTGATCCGGATAATCTTACTAAACCAACGAAGATACTATGACCTTAAACTGTTATATAGAAGGATAATAGAATGGACGAAAGAGACGAAAAGAAAACAGATTGAACTTTATACTATGCTTTTTTTATTTTATTTATTTTAAATAATACGAGAGAAATCCAAAAATATATAAAATTCAATATTTACAATAGATTAAATATGCACACATGTATACATGATACTTTGTAACGGTGATGACATTTTCTTTTATTTTCTGGTGAATGATATGATCATTCCACAGTGTTCGTAATAATGATTAATTTGATTCCGGACACTAGAGATACGTAAATCTATAAGCACAATTTTAATATCATTATTTAATAGTCATCTTCATTAGTTTACACTTTAGTGTTCCAGCAATAAATTTGCTAGCATGAACTTATGGATATACAGTGTTTTTGCAGCATTTTTAATATATTTTGTCTAGACGTTGTTGTTGCGCTATTTTAAAAGAACTAAAATTAAAAGTCAAAAAGCTGTGCTGACTTAGCACTAACAAACATTTGTCATGTACAATTAACTTGAATAGCTAATTTATTTTTTGAGAATTATATATTTAGCAACAGTTTTCTCTATTTTTTATTTTTTACAAACTAGTTATCTGTTGTCCAATTTTCTAAGTTTTCTAAAAGATTTCGAGATATGCCACTATAATGTAAAATAAGTAAAATGTTAATTATATAATTATATAATTATAAAATAATCAACATTTAATAATAATTGCCTGTAAACTAATAAAAATGATTTACAAATAACAGAATGCTATTAAACAAGTAATTTTATAAATTATTACTATAATCCTTTATCTAATAACGGAATGGTCATAATATCTACAAGAGTATAAATACTCTATAAATAAAACAAGCATGCAAATGATATGATTGAAGAAACATTATATTGTAGAAAGATCGTAATTTTAAAATTAAAAATTAAAGTCAAAAGTAAGAGTAAAACAATTATACAAATATTCTTTTGTAATGAGTTTTAATATATTTTCTATATTGCGCGCGTGTGAACGGTATATGATGAACGGATGATATTAACATGTCCAATATTTGGCGATGTTGAGCTTTCGCGAGACATATTATGTCGTTTGATGACAGCGGTCTATTCTCTGGCATTGTACTGTTACGTCAATATCCAGTAATATGTTGATATTAGATCTGTACATATATATGACAAGTGATCTCTATTATTCCGTTTGATAACCAATATCGAGACATCTTTATCGAAACTTGCTCGACATTTCCCGACAGCGTATTCGTTTATGATGAACTAGAAACCAGAATTCATAACAGAATGGAATTTATTACACTGCCAACCGACCATTTCGTGCTTCCATGTGATTCGGCTAATCTTGCTGACCCGTTCCGGATAGCCGTTTACACCGAACTGCTCGTAGGGAACTAGTAGGGTAAGCCGAAGCGAGAGGAGTGTCCGAGATGAAAGAGAGAGAAAGGATGAGATAGTGCGCCGCACTCCACATTTCCCATATTATCTTCACGGCGCTTTGGTCTACGTCGGACATGATCCTGTAACTCATATCACCATGTGTCACCGGCTTAATCTAATTCACGATCGTTGTCCGCCGTAACTCATATCAGAATAATTGCTCGATCGATATTTCTAGCGCGATATCGTACGTCACGTCGTAGCCGTCACGACACACGTACAACTTTGTGGTTACGATAAGTCCACAAAGATTTCACGAAATTTCAAGAAACTCCCAACTCTTCTAATGAATACGGAATAATTCTCTATTAACATTTCTACTATTTGTAGACGATACATACACCATTTTAACGTGATGTAAGTCAATTAAAGTCAATTAAAAAAAAAAAGTAAGTCGATTAAATCTGGCAGGAAATTTCTGCGAGTACGATTACGCAATAACAAAAGAAGAGCTTGAAGAACTTGAATTCACAACTTTCTCTTAATTCTCAAGAATCATTTCTATTAGTTTTGTTTTTCTTCCCTTGCGGCGAAAAACCGACAAGAAAAAGGATTAGTAAATTTCTGTGTAAGGAGAGGCTAGATGAGCTTTTCATGATTAGGACGCTCGCTAAGAAAATTTTACGAGCACTATCACGTCCCAATATTAGCTCGGACGCCACAGTTAAAGCTTGCAAAGATATTGGAGTGCTCATTTTTTTTAACCGACATTCCTCCCGTCCTGATTGATTGTGACGGATAGCTCGAGTTACCAGAACGTTTTTCCGCACGAGTTACGGTGCACATGTTGCCACGAGCCTCACCGCCAATTTAATCAGTTGTACGTTGCGCCTCGCTGTCGTACCGTCAACCCAGTCACACCACTTTTTCACCTTTAGCGAATCTATATAGTTTATTATTCGCCGATCCGCTTTATCTATTTGACAATATTGTCTCTGCAAATGACGTGTGCATATCAGTTGTGCGTTTTTATTTTTTACGGCAAGGTTCATTTTAGGTAACATAGGTACGCGGGACACAACACGTGATAAAAACTATATTATTAATATTTACTTGCATTTCGCAGAATATTACATGTCACAAGTTGCACACTGCGCATATATGAATCTGATATTGGATTTTTTACGTTCTTTCTTATCATTCGTACCATTCATTTGCAGTGCGTGCAAAATCCTTTTATTTTATAGACGGGATTCGTTCTAAATTTTATCGTTGGAACAAAAAAGTGACAACTATTATTATCACTGCTATTGTTGGTAATATTTGCGATATGTATTGACATGATATATATGGCGATAAATTCGATTTCTTTTATCTTTCGATAGAATCGTCATTTTTGTATTTGACACTAACAAACTGTATAGAGCAGACGTGAAAGTCTCTCACGAGAATATAAGTGACATTGGCTCACGATGCAATAAATTCCTTTTATTGCAGCATTTCAGCAACGATCTGCTGGTTCGAATGACTCGCCGTAATCTTTGATGAGTTCCACGTGCTGAATCCATTACTCAAGACGATCGTTTAATTTTTGTTGCCACCGTAATTCTCAGCAGAAAAAAATTTAATCAATATACTATTTCTATAGATTGTGTTGAACGAAGAAAAATATAATAATATGCAACGATTTGTGCATTATGTTGCATGAAATGTATTTAATATTTTTAATCTAGACATATTTAAAAAATATATCTGAAATTCTTTTCTTTGACGGTCCTCAAAGAATGGAAAGCTGTTTAATTAAAATTATACTCACGTTGTGCTCTTAAAATTTAAGGTGGGATCATAAAGTAATAAATTTTCTGAGAACATGCAAATTTACGTCATAACGTTGGCTTAAGTAATGCACAATTTAACCTTACCTTTCCACAACTATGAAGCATTCAAGTCTATTAAAAAATTACTTTTTACGATATTATTATTTCGCACATTTCGCATTTATTAACTAGGAATGAACATAAATTCTTATTCTTTTGCACAAATATAATTTTTTATCCTTCTATTTATTTATTTTTTCTTTGTTGTTTTTTTTCTGTATTATATTCTTTGTAAGAGAATTTTAAAATAATGTTTAGGTCTCTCCGATTGAATATTAAAAAATATAATTTCTCCTAACTTCACTGTTTTAAATTATAGTTGAATTTCACATTACGTACATGTGTCTCTTCGGTTATTTTAAGTGATAAATATTTGCGCGATCCAATATTTCACGATCAATTAGAAGCGATTAAAAAAAAATACGATGTTAGGCACATAAGAGTGTATAAATAAAAATGAGAAGCGAAGGATGCTTGAACTTTTCAGCAAGTTCCGAGTACCTAGCCACTCGAAAAGTTTTTAGCTGGCTGCGTTTCTAGCTCCCGTAGTTTCTCTCTGCCGCACCAGTCGCAGGTTTCTGCAATTTGCGCTCGCAACATCGCTTCAATTATAGGACAGGCAGATTCACCGCTCATTAAAAGTGGAGGAGCACCGGGACTCCGTTCCCTCCGGCTTCCGCTATCCACCTCCCCATCTCCGATTCTGCATTCCGCGAGATTTCTTCACCCTCCAGCTAAGATTGTTCCGCAACCTTATTACTTTCGATTCAATGAAATAGACCGGCGCTAGATAAAACCAAATTTAAAAGTCATTTTCATACGTGCAGATAAAAACGTTCAAGTTTTTATTTCTTATTCTTGGGTTTTCTGTGATTTTCATTTTTTTCTTTAGAAGTAATGTGTTAATTACTATTACAGAATTTAAAATATGTAGCATGAAAATGTATGAGGCTATACATTTGTAAATGTTATACAGTCCATCTTTTCTACGTTCTTGAATCGTCTTAAGTATAATAATTACAATTTAATTTTCCTTAAAACGCTTATTGTTATTAATAATATTAAATTTATTATTAATTTAATAATGTAATAGTACATTTTTTATCAGTTTTTGTCACAAAAACATTTTGTATTTTAACCCTTTGCATACAGACTTATTTTTTCAACCTTCGCACTGTAGATGGTTATCCATGACAATTTTCAAACAGCTATATCTTTTAAAATATTTATGCTAAAATTTTGAAAAAATTTATGGATTAACTTTGGATTTAAAAAAATTATTATATTTCGCGGTTAAAAAAAAATTAGTTTTTCTAGTTTTTGCAGTTGAGTTTTTTCCATTTATTACGGTACTTAAAAGGTACAGAGCGCTGAATTTTTATTTATGAATGATAATCACCCAGTGTGTATGCGAAAGGTTAAAATCAAATAGTAATTAGCAATTTTTAAACATAAAAGCGAAAATATATTTATATTCACGAAAATTATTTTTAAGTCTTCTCCCATTATAAGATTCTATCCGATGAAACAAAAAATATTTATTTTATATTTTACAATATAAATACATTGATCTGTGTGTGTATGTGTGTGTTGCACACATTTATAAGAGATTAACACTTCTGTGATTTTACACACACATATTATAAGCGCTGATATTTTAACACAAATATTTCAAAATACTATTAAGAAGAATTTATTTTACCGTTGAACTAGCGGAGAGAGATATCATGCAAAATGCAAAACGTTCATAAATTTATGACGTCATATAACATTCATCCTTTACGCAGTAAAAGCAGTCTTGGCGGATTCAAGATGCACCACGACAAATTCATCTCCGAGTCTCCGTCCGTATCGTAGAAAGTCCGAGTTGTTACGTTAAATGCCGAGATGTAGACGTTAATAAATTGCAAGAATTGCCTTCTGGGGGAGGAATATTTTCCTGGGTACAAGGAGCAAGCATATCGTGTATATATTGTCGGATGCCACAGGTACATTCATACGCAAAGAGAAGAGAAGGAAAATTGAAAAGGAACCGAGGAAAGATTAATGAACCTTTCCGCGCCTCGCCTCTTGTCATTGCTTTCATCTCCCTTTCCGTCTCTCGCTCTCGTTTTACACGTACGTATAGAAATACCTCCATCCACTAGATTTTTAAAATACCATTCGATGAAATGGTCGAGAGAACATGCACATGAGCGTCAATCTACTTTCAAATGAACGAAGTACCGTTAAATATTGAATAATTTGACGCGACAATAGAATCGCCGGAAGTGCTGTTAAAAAATTAACGGATCCATATGGCGATAGAATATGCAAAACGTTCGTATTAGATACTCTGCGTCGACGGAAATAACGGATTATCGACAGGTAACCCTTTGCAGAAATATATATAGAATCGTTAATGCGGCTGAACATTCCTGGACTAACTGGATTCTCGATTTTAAAGATTTTATAGATTTAACGTACGTACTTAGCAGTTGTAATATGATTATACTTTATCAGTTATTAATCAATAATTTGCGATCAGACATTGAACGAAATTGATTTTATCGACTAATTTACATTCTTCACTATTATTTATTTAAAAGAATATATTTGTGTATTACGAAACGAAAATTTTTCGCTAGAAAGGCTATTTAACCTTCAATGATTGGAAGCGCAGGTTTTGACGGAAAATCTGCCGTATAAATCGGATAGGAGTTTCTTAGCTGTTTAGGGCATGAAACGACGGCAAAACATGGAAAATAGCGACCAATAACGCTCGCGGAAAGAGAGAGAGAATGACAGAGCGACAGAGTGAGAGAGAGAGAGAGAGAGAGAGAGAGAGAGAGAGAGAGAGAGAGAGAGAGAGAGAGAGAGAAATACTCTAATCCGCGTATATACGAGTAATACGCGGTGAATAAGCTGAAAAGGATTTTCGCTGGGTATAGGAATTATTTATCATCATGGATTATGGTAGCTCTCGCCGGCTATTAAACGGAACGAAAGCAGCAAGGCTGTACACGCAACGCGGCGGAAAATCCCATTAGATGCGTAAATATCAAATGCGTTTACACTTTTCGTGAATAGGATTGATTGTTATCCTCTATGAGAACCGAACTACTGTTATAAAAAAGCATTCCTCAAGTACAACTATCTCTCTTGTTTGTGCTACACGCGATACTAATATAAAAGAATCAATGAGGGGGGAGTTTATGAATTATTCGCAATGTTTTTAACTATTTAACAAAGCCATAATTTGGTTGTTTAACTGTAACTTATTCACATATCAAATCAAATTCTTTTGTAACAAATTATTTAACAGCAGTTAGATATTTTTTGCTTATTCTTTCAGAATTTCACGTATTACCTGATTATGCATCGTTATGTAATCCATTTGTGCAAATTATGCAAGAGCATTGCGATACTAATATAATAATAAACGAGATAGATATAATGCTGTGAAAGTATTTAAAAGAACGAGAAATGTAAATTACATTTTGTTTACAAAAAGATACGAATAGGTTACGATTTTGTCAAATCAAAGCGCGCGTATTTTGCATCATGCAAATCTGTGTAGAAAAAAAAAATGGGTAACGCGAGAATACAATTGTAAATTGCGAGATACATCGAATGACACAACAGAAAAAAAAGAAAAATAGGGCAGGTCGCAATGCACAAAAGACCAGTAGCGAACTGCAAATGTCCGATTGGTCCATGAACAAAAAAAATAAAAGTCAGTTGTGATGCGAAAGCTCATGAATTTTTGTCGGATTGTAATGTCAAACAAGGTTGTGCAGGCGGAAGCGACATTTTTAATTTAGTCCCAATCGCGCGCGCAAATGGTTGCAATGTATTTTCACAGCTTTATGTTCGAACGATATCTTCGCAGAATTTTTAAATAAAAAGAAAAATAATTCTAAGAATAGAGATAAAACGGGAAATTGGGAAGAAAAGTGGCAACATATTATGTATGAGCAACGAGCGATTTTTCATGCTTAAAAAATACAGTAGAATAAACAATACGAACAAATTGCACGCGATCAATATTATGCCAGCACAGTTCTATACGTACGCTTCAAAAATTCGAACGTTATTACGGTAGCTACGTGTTGTGGTTCGATGCAGCACGAAAATCCCAAAGGAACGCTCAAATTCTGGTCGCACACACTGTGCTTGATTCCGTGCCTGATGTTGTTACGCCGCGAGCCGGAGAATTTCCGTATTCATTTTAAACTTGCAGCCTCCGGTAACAGTTTTGAAATTACGCGTCTCGTTGCCATACCAACTCTCTTTTCCCCCTCCGCTTTATGAACCATAAATGTTTAATGCACTAATCGTGGAAGTATTGTGGTTAGAAAGAAAATCCGAGCAAAATATCTCGTTTATAAACGCATTCAATTCTAAAAAACTTTTTCTATAAAAAATAAGTCACTTGTATAACAATTGTATTTTAATTTTATTTTATATTATATTTATTGATAACTTCTATTATATATTGCACGCGTTACAAGAATACTGAATAGAAAACTACAGAATGGTTTTATTAATGGACACAAGGTTTGTATTATTAAATTTTGTGTGAAAATAGTTATTAGAACAAAAACTTATTCTATATTTTTCACATAAATCGACACAATATTTATACTATAGATATATCGAATATTATATTCATATATTTCTATAAAGAAAGATATATATAAAGAAAGATACTGCATTTAGTACTGCATTAATTTTTATTAATTTATTATATCATGTAATTTTATATTCTTTTATATTAAAAATCTACAGTACTTTTATTTTAGCACACTTCTCCTTTAGCAGAGTTTGCACATATGAAAGTATTTATTTCAATAATTATAGTTTATTTTATTTATTTAATTGCCTAATTATATATATAAATTTTTATCAATTATTTATTATTTTTAATCAATTTATATTTTCTATTGTTGATACGTGAAAATTAATGATATATGATGCTCGAACTTAAAGCGAACTTTAAAATGGTTAACGCTTCCGTGATGGAATTGAGCATTTAATTAGGACAGCTAAAAAGAGAGAAAACGAGATAATTGGATTCCTGAGTCGTTTTTCTCGAACAGGAGAGTCTCATCCTCATTCATCCGGCAAGCAATCTCTTAACCTTTCATTTTGTCAGGCAATATGTGAATGTATCCATTCTCGAGTTGCAGGCATTGATTTATTCTCTTTGATCAGATTTATGTAGCCAACTATTTTTTCATAAACGAAATTGATGAAGAACTTATTGAATAATCATAAGTTCGCTATGCATAGAGCCATTTTATTTTATACTGACTTATGAGTTTATGAAAGAATAAATATAATAGGTCTCTGTGAAAATAGCTATGTATATTGTTCACCCAGCTCAATATCTCTAGCTTGGCTATCCCATATATATTCTATGTGAATTTATTGATTAAATTCATAAGGCACATTTTATTTTGTCATGCGCACGTCAAATTAAATCCATTTCTTTTAGGTTTATTTTATTTGCGATTATGTCAAATACTTGGAATAGAATAAAAAGCTACAAAAATAAGCGTGTCCAGGATGTACATAAAAACATTTACATAAATTTTGCATTGGAAAACTTTAAAATAAAATGAGTTGCATTGTCGTTTAAAGACATCAGAAAATAGAGAGAAAAATATCGGCATTTACTTAGTATTATGACAGTTTTTAATTTTTAATATATGCAGACTATAATACAACATCCCAAATGAACGCAAATTATAATCGTCTTATCAATTTCAATATTGTTATAGAAAATTTTATGCACGTAAATTTATTGTGAAAAGTATTTATAATTAAATCTGCAATTTTATTCATGAAATTAAAGGAATAAGATTACTGCAGCAATTTTGTGTTTGCTAATATTGGATACAACTTTTTCATACTTGATACAAAAATAAGAGATTTAATTTAACATTCGGTACATTTATTTTAGCATTCTTTTCCTAAAAATGGAGAAAAACTAATATGATAATTAAAATTATCGAATTACTGTACTTTATATATTTTATTTCAATAAATAAAATGTGTGTTGATTCATACGCTTTCTTTTAGTATGATGTAATACGCAACAACAAATATTTCAGAGATGATACATAAACAATAATAATTCTGAAATAACCATTCCGTTGGTACGTAAAGAGTAAGTTCTACGCATCAAACTATTATTCTCCCGTGTAGCTCGAATTGTTTCACGTCAAAGGATTTGGCGAGCTTTTAGTCTTCAGCGCCACGAAATTGTCGAAAGCGGGCAAGCAACGAAATTCGCAATTTGTATACCCTTTACTTTCTTTTTAGTTACATTTCATCCGCTTTGAATCGCATGAAAATTAAATGGAGCTATCGTTACTACGCGCTTTGAGATTATAACCATCTCTCAAAAAGCAAGGCGACCAAATTACGAGCTGTATTGAAATATATTAATTTTGAAATTTACGGAAAAAATGAAATGTTCATTATTTTATACAGAATTACATATTTATTACTTATTTTTTTCTTTTCAATAATATATATTTGTTCTGTTGGAATGTTAAGTTACTGTGAGAAAACATATAACATGTAACGATAATTTTTATATATTTGTGTGATAACATATTTCTGAAAATAAGCACTTTAATTGTTATATCTTTATTTTTATATAAATGTTAAATTTGCAAATTTTAGATATGATATCTTTTTTACGAATGCGTACAAATTCACGAAATAACGCTGACTTGCAGAATATCACAACTTCAGGGAAGAGCACATATTATTTTTGCTTTTGGTAGAAATGCTCCATAAAAGGTATAGATCGCGCAGATCCTATATATCGGCACGAGCTATCCTCTACGCGCCTTTATCCCGAAGTATTTCGCGCGAGTAGATACCCGGCATTCTATATGGGAAATCGTGACTTCGTTTTAAATTCTCCGAATGCGGAGTAACGTCGTTTCGGAGAGAAATCGCCTTTTGCACTGACAATAAGAAACGGAGGGCAGTAAGGAAGCCGCGTGAGTCTGGCGTGTCTCTCTACGTATTTTGGCCTCTGTATTTTATACATACGTACATTATATTGATCTGGTCTTCCGATTTCAACGGGTGTTTTTGAGTGCGAAATTACAATAATACCGTTGAGCTTTACGTGTCGTGTCCATAACCGATCCATAGGCTGCTTGCGGTTAACACGGTGAACGGCGATAAAATAGATTTTACCGAATGTTTGCACATGTATGAGAGACCGTATTGTACAACTGTGTGCACGTACAACTCATTTACTACTATTGAACGGTTTAACTATTTGCGGAAATTGTAAACGCGCTATACGTATTCGGCAATATCCTGGCAAAATAGGTATCATAATAATATGCGCAAAACATATTCCTTGTGATATAATTGGATACGCTAAGTTACGGTCTACTTGATTATGATTGCAATTCCCTGAAATTATTGTTACAATTAAATTTATTTAAATTACGCCAAGCCAAATTGAATTAATATTATTTATCCACTCCTACCGTAATATTGCACATCAAATTGCTGAATCAAAATTAGTATTTATTATTTATTCCAATGTCTTATAAATATTTGATATTTTTTTTCAAGATCACAGACTTTAATAAATATTTGACTTAACAATGAAAACTACAGTAGACAGAAAAAATATATTAAATTTTTATCCTTGAAAAATTCTGATAAAAAGACACGTATTCAAGTTAGCAGTTAAACATAAATTACAATTACTAGGAGAGATAGTTATAATAGACTTAACGATTAAGAAATATCTCCGTGTTGCGATAATAGAATTCTATCCCTACTTGTATTTTGCGATTGTACATTTCGCAAAAATTAATTAATAAATATTGCGAATTAGCTGCGTAAGAGCTACTCGTGTATACATCGGTATTTTCAATGGTATTTATACTTGACGACTAAATTCGACGGCAGTGTCCGCGAGTGCCGTAAAAACTGTAAACGACGTAACGCGGCACGTCGAGCAGCAATTCTTATACACTGGTTTATGCAAAGTATATCGAGACCGGCACCTCCTGAGAACGAACCTGTCGCATCGGATCGCCGTACTGCATATTTATGACGTTTTTGCAACGGCACATCCACCGGAAACTATAAGGTTTCTGAGCGTTATCATATTTTATGGGGACGATTCATCCTTGCTAGCATTTGTTTTTGTTTCTATCACCGTCGCGACGAACTGTTTACCGCTGAAATATATCTGTGTATACTCGCGGTACAATGGGACGGTGGCAAATAGTTTTGTTGGAAACTCAAATACGGATTTTTCTGGTCGCCGGAAATATATCGCTGAGAGGGTACTTTGGGATGGCGCGACGGAACGATGGATGGACGGTTGTGTGGCTGCGCCGAATATTTCTTTGTGTTTATTTAGTTGTTTAAGTTTCATTTTAAGTCTACTCACCATGATGGAGAATATTTTATTTTAAAAATACTAATATCAATCCATATAATAGCAATATATTTTATTGCATAGTTGGCTCTGTACGGGATGTTGAGTTTACAAATGAAAAACAAGAGTATTTCGATATCACGATTTAATGTAATATCATTTTATTATACGTACATTGAATATCATGAATCGAGGCTATTACACAAATCTGGATAATTTGCATAGAAATTGTTGTTGAGTCTTTTGGTAAATTACGAATGCTTGATTTACCTTGCGTATGCGGACGCTCTTTATTTTAACAAAACTTTCTCGTCGTCCGTACAGAGAGGCGATCGGTATAGGAATGTATCGAATCAAGGGCGCCACCAGACGACGCTCGCCGAGGGCGCGGTACAAAAGAAAATCCTAGGGAATTTCCCATAACATTCTAGGGAGAAGCGCACGGTGTAACACGAGGCGTGCACATACCGCCCGCCTTGAAAGCGAGTGCTTTCAATAATCAAACAATTACGGAATCAAATATAAGTAATAGAAATTGGAAGTACAAACAAATCTTATATACTATTGAATATTAAACGAATACGGATTAAATCTAATCTATTGGAAGAACGCAAAGTTTGGTAACGGGTCGTTTGTAAAGTCCCTTAGCGGTACGCACTAAAACCGTACGAACGAGGTTGTCATCACCCGGATAGGATTCTACAACACGGCCTAAAACCCAGAGTAACGGGGGTAAATTATCTTCGCGTATTATAACGAGTTGTCCTACGGTAACAGGAACTTCAGTGGTATTCCATTTACTCCGTTGTTGACAATTATGTAAATATTCTTTCGTCCATCGTCTCCAAAAATGTTGACGCAGCAGTTCAACACGTTGCCATCTCGTCAATCTGTTTATATTAGTATCTTCCAGATTCGGTTCTGGATACGAGGTGATAGGACATCCTATTAAAAAGTGCGCAGGGGTGAGTGCCGAAAGATCATGAGGATCCGCAGACAGTGGAGTAAGCGGTCTCGAATTAAGTATGGCTTCAATTTGAACTAACAATGTCACAAATTCTTCGTACCGCAGCGAAGCTTCACCGATAACGCGTTTAATATGGAATTTTGTAGCCTTCACGGCGGCCTCCCAGAGTCCTCCCATATGGGGAGCCCTTGGCGGGATAAAGTGCCATTCTATACGTTCACTGCTTGCAGCGTTCACGATCTTTCGTCTCGAGTCGTCATTGTTGAGAATATCGTACAATTCGTTAAGTTGATGTTTCGCACCTACAAAATTCAAGCCATTATCAGAGTAAATGTCACTCGGTCGACCTCTTCTAGAAATGAAGCGTTTAAGTGTATTTAAAAAGGCATCGGTAGTGAGGTCGCCTACCAATTCTACATGTATTGCCTTTGTCGCAAAACACACAAATATAGCTATAAAACATTTGATTAATCGTGAATTTTTACGTTGTCCTTCCTTGTAAAACAACGGACCGGCATAATCAATTCCGCATTTTTCGAATGGTCTCGTAAATGTCGTAACGCGAGATTCCGGTAAATTACCCATTAAAGTGGTAGACGGTTTCGGAGCATTACGAAAACAAACTACGCACTTACTTATGACGTCGCGAACGACGCTACGACCTACGCACGGCCAAAAATTCTGTCGAATTGACGACAAAGTCATTTGAGCTCCGGCATGCAACAATCGTTTGTGTTCATATGCTACAAGTAATCGAGTAAAGGTGTGACGTCCAGGTAACAAAATAGGATGTTTCGCATCATACGGTAAATTCGCATGTTTTAAGCGACCGCCAACCCTCAAAATTCCATTCGCATCCAGGAAAGGGTTTAGTTTTAAGACCGAGCTTTTCTTGTTTACCACACCAAAATTAGCGATATCATCGATTTCCTTTTTAAAAAACCCCCTTTGTAAAATTTTAACGAGCGTTAATTTCGAGTTTTCTAATTCATCATTGGAAAACGAAGGTACAGCCTTGGCTGAATTACCCTTTAAGCAATCACGATCAACATTTTTTCGTTTATGTTTGATGGCGTTGATAAATCGTAAGCAAAACGCGATGATACGTATAAGTCTTTCGTAACTCGAGTATCTCTCAAAAATATCAAATTCTGGCTCTGCAATGACGACACACGAGACGCATGATTTGTCGGAAGCCCTTGTATCTGGCACGTCTTTCAAATCGTCCATAATAGAAACAGGCCAATCAGATTTTGTGCCTTGCAACCAATTGGGACCGCGCCACCAAATTTCTTGTAGCGGCAATACGTCAGGCTTGACGCCTCTCGAGAGTAAGTCTGCTGGGTTTTCTCTGCTTGATACATGTCGCCAAGATTCAACTGACGTTAACGTTTGGATTTCGCCAACCCGATTGGCAACAAAGGTTGTCCAATTTCGACTTGATCCTCTTAACCAATGTATTACAATACTAGAGTCCGTCCAATAATGTGTAGCATCAATTTGAACATTTAAGGATTTCTTCAGTTTGTTCATTAAAAGGGCGAGCGAAAGAGCGCCGCAAAGCTCTAAACGAGGTATCGACAGGCTCTTGACGGGAGCCACCCGCGATTTGGAAGCTATTAAGTGGACTTCGACCTTCCCGCTATCAGACAAAGACCACAAATATGCGCAAGCCCCGTATGCTTGTTGACTGGCGTCCGCGAAACCATGCAATTCGATACGCCTTGCTCCTTCAATTATTATTTTTCGCGGTATTTCAAGATTATTTAAGCATTTTAACTGTCGCTCATAATCCCGCCACTGAGTATCAAGGTCCATAGGAACCGATTCGTCCCAGTCGATTTTCAATAGCCATAGTTTCTGCATAATGAGTTTCCCAATTACTATAGCCGGACCCAGAAGTCCCAATGGATCGAAAATTAAAGCGATTCTCGCCAAGATATTTCGTTTTGTAGTTCTAGCTAATGGTTGATAGCTGTCCAAGTTTATGAAATTAAATACGTCTCGATTACAATTCCACGAAACTCCAAGCGCACGAGTTTTAGCATGCTCAGAATCTGGATCAATTTCTTTGTTGTTTACGGAAACGTTATCCCGCAATAAAGGATCGTTAGAAAACCATTTCCTTAACTCAAAACCGCCGCCTTGAAGTAGGGCAGTCGTTTGCTTCTTTATTTCTGAAGCTTCTTTTAAAGAAGATGCACCAGTTAGCATATCATCAACGTAGAAGTCTCTCAGAACTATTTCAGATCCCAACGGGTACGAGTTAGAACCTTCCTGAGCTAACGCTTGTAAGGAACGTATGGCTAAAAACGACGCGGGTGCAGTACCATATGTCACAGTAGCGAGTTCAAAAGTTTTTATTTCTTGTTGCGGAATATCGCGCCAAAGAATGCGTTGAAGACATCGTTGTGACGGGTCGATAAGAACTTGTCTATACATTTTTGCGATGTCGGCGGTCATTGCAACTTGGAACGTGCGAAATCGAGATAATATGGAGAACAAGTCCTGTTGAATGATAGGACCGACAAGTAACGCGTCGTTCAACGATTTTCCCGATTGAGTCTTGCACGAAGCATCGAAAACAACGCGCAATTTAGTAGTGGTGCTTGTGTCCTTTAGCACCGAGTGATGCGGTAAATAGTAACAAGTGCTCTCATTCTGACTTGCTGTTTCCTTTATTAAATGCATATGCTGAAGTTCTTGATATTCGCGCATAAAACTACGATAACTGTCATAAATATCAGGTTGTCTCGACAATCGTTTTTCTAATGCGAGAAACCGACGCTCGGCAATTTCTTTGGACTCACCTAGCTGCGAAATTACGTCTTCCTTAATAGGAAGTTTAACGATAAACCTACCCTCTTCATTACGCCTAGTGCTTTGTTGAAAGAGTGTTTCACACGCGCGTTCTTCACGCGAAAAAGGGCTTGTATTATTGAAATAGTCGTTTTCCACTTGCCAGAATTTGGAAATTGTCTCACTGAGATCGCGGTTCGTGACCAAGTGACAAACAGCCTTGCGTTTCTCCTTTTGAGGATCACGAGTGTGTCCTGAAAGAATCCAACCAAGTTTCGTTTTCTGAATAGTAGGATGATCCTTAGAACCTTTAATTTGACCAACACACATAAATTGCCAGAATGCTTCGGCGCCTATCAGTAGATCTATGTCATCTGGAGTGTTAAAGTTTGGATCTGCAAGTTGAATGTTCGACGGTATTTTTAATTGTGAAAGTGATATGAAATTTTGCGGTAATCTCTCAGTTATTTTTGGCAAAATGATGCAATTTAACCTTTCTTGATACGCGTTGAATCGAGAACGTATTACAATATTGACCGAATTTTTTGCTTCGACGTTACTTTGTCCAATACTCGAAATTGGAATATTTACGGATTGTCTAGTAAGATGCAACCTTTTGGCAAATTCTTCCGTCAAAAAATTCAATTGCGAGCCGCTATCCAATAATGCTCGACACGCGTGAGCCTTTCCCTTTGAATCATGTACGTGAATTATGGCGGTAGATAACAACACTTTCGTGGGATTTTGTTGCGAACATTGAGTAACTACTGGAGCAGATACTTCCTCAGTGCTTGGAGTAACATCTTGCGAACTTGTACCTTGCGCGGTATTCGACTCAAAATGCAAAAGAGTATTATGCCCCCCCTGACACCTGCGACAGGATGATGAAGGACAGTTTTTTGCTTGGTGTTTGCTAGTTTTCAAACAATTAATGCATAAATGTGAATTTTTTACGATTTTAAACCGTTTATCTACTGGCAATTTTTTAAACGACTCACATTGATAGAGAAAATGATTTTCCTTGCAACAGTTACAGGCTAAATTCGCAATGGCTGCGTTCGCGACGGTCCTTTTTGATTTTTGAAATGAAGTATTAGTAGCTAAACTCGAATTAGAAGGTTTACTTGCTACTGCCTCTAGAGCTAAACATCTTTGTAGAAGAAAATCCTTAAGTTCCTTGAAAGTAGGCATTGAAGAGTCCGAACGACTCGTTTCCCACTCCTTTTTTGTTATCGCATCTAATTTGGAACTCACCAGATGAATGATCATGTCGTCCCAAGAATCGACAGGTCTTTGAAGAGCCTTAAGAGCACGTAAGTGTTTACACATTCCGTCGAGCAAAGCGCGCAATTGTGTATGATTTTCCTTTGCCATGGGCGGTAAATCAAAAAGCGACTCGATGTGTGTTTGAACAATACGTCTACGATTATCGTATCGCTCAATCAATGACTCCCATGCTTCTCTGTAGTTTTCCGTTGTGATTTCAAAGGCCTCGATAACCTCAGCAGCCTTACCCTTGAGTACCGATCTCAGGTAATGGAATTTCTGGATGTCAGAGAGTGTCGAGTTGCTGTTGATTAGTTTCTCAAATGAATCAAAAAAATTGTACCACTCTTCACTACTTCCTGAAAAAGTTGGCAAATTAATTTTGGGCAGACGAATTTGAGCTGATGAATTATTTTGAGTTTGTGCCGAGGGATTCTGAGGCCTAGCGTTTTCATGATTTTCGCGAAGCTCGAGCTGATGAAGAGTCGATTCGAATCGAGCTACAAGATTAAAGTATGCTGTTTCAAAACTAGTACGCTCGTCGTTATGTTGCTTGAGCATGTCAGCCTCGTTTTTCTCCCCCGGCTCGGAGAAATCTAAAGATTCAATGCGAGTTTGTACTTGATCGTATTGATCCCACAAAAGAGATAATTTTTTAATCCGTTCGGTTAAATCAAATCGCGATAAATGAGTGGGATCTACGCTATCCAAAAAATTTCGAATTCGCGTGGCCGTAGCCTTAATGGTTTTGCGCTTGTTTTTTGCTTCGCTTGCTGAGAGCGTATCCATATTGTCAAGTTAAACGATTAACGAATCAAAACGAGCAGAGGTTACGAATACAGTCGGAATGACGAAATTACGACAATATTGAAGATTTGGGTATTACAATGTTATACTTATAAGCTACTTGCGTGTAGCTACGAACGATAGTGTCTTCGTACGATGCGACGTTCCCATTCACGTGGATACAGGTGATGCTGTCCTTGTATGCTGCGATGTTCCTGACGATGTTTGAAATGTGCCCAAGATGCGCTTAGAATGCGGCCCAAGAAATCTTACGGTCCCCGACGTTGAAACTCGTAGAAATTTCCTTGACTGCTGTTGATATAACCTCTAATTGCCTTTGTTGCATGAGGTTAGGCGGCTTTTCGAAGCGTTTCGTCGGCGTGGTGCCGCACAACGATGACGATTATATGGAAGCCTCGTGTTTGAGTGTGAGAAGCTTCTTTGGCCGAATGCCGAATCGTCGCGAACGCTTGTAACTTGCGTTGCAACGAGTACGAAAATGTATGTGCGATGTGGTCGTACGATAATGGCGGACGACCTTCCTCTCTGTCTCGTCCAGCGAGCTCGGCGTGCCCCTTTGTGTTGACGAGGCAGCCGGTAATACTCGAATATATCCACCTCGAATAGCTGAATCCGGCTCGAAGGACCAAAATGTTGAGTCTTTTGGTAAATTACGAATGCTTGATTTACCTTGCGTATGCGGACGCTCTTTATTTTAACAAAACTTTCTCGTCGTCCGTACAGAGAGGCGATCGGTATAGGAATGTATCGAATCAAGGGCGCCACCAGACGACGCTCGCCGAGGGCGCGGTACAAAAGAAAATCCTAGGGAATTTCCCATAACATTCTAGGGAGAAGCGCACGGTGTAACACGAGGCGTGCACAATTGTACTAATTTAATTATATATTTTTTGCAAATAATTGTTAACGTAATTTTATAACGAAAGAAATTTGATGAAGCAATAATTTCTATTTAACTCAGCGTGCAGAAGGAAGAAGATAGAATAAATTGAGAAGAATGCTTTATAAAGTAAGCTTCTTTTTAAACATTTTCACTCGTGTGTATATTAGATTGTATTTTTTTTAACATTTACAGATTTATTTTGCATAAAAATTAAGAAAATACGATGTTTTCGTTTTAATTCCAGGAATCTATCACAGAAATTAGTGTCTCTCTATATATATAAAGTATATCTTCGTAATTTAAAAGCATCTAATGCTAAGTCAGTACGTACTCGCGTCAATAACCGTCAGAATCCTCTAACCGAATGGCGCAAAACCGCCACTGGATAGCTTCGAAGAATAATTTCGAATTCGTTTCGTTGCGCGGACGTGACCACCAAACGAACGCATAGTCCTGAATTTCGGCGGAAATCCAGGTCGCCTTATGGCCCCGCGCCGAAACCCCGAAGAATCTTATCGTGATACGTGAAAAGCAAGGACCGTCATCGGTACGTACGGCCAGAGCACCGGGGAACGGAGGGGAGGAGGGGGGGGGGGAAGGCATCTTGGTCGACGAAGGGGTTGAAGTATAAGCGACCGGTGGTAGCCACGGGGACGCGCAAGCGGGGAGGGCAAATGCGGAGTCGAAAGGAACTTAAACGCGGAATAACGTCGAATAGGCAGCACTCGTCCGGTGCTTCGAGCCGTTCCGCCGATTTAATAACGTAAATTGTGCGCCGTTCGCTTTAGCAGTTCTGTCACGAATTTTTCTAAAGCACACTATCGAGTGTTCGGGTTCCTGCCGCGAATACAGAGATCTCGCCTTCCCAGACCAGCACCGTGCACGACGTCTCGCCTAACCCTCCCCCCACCCCCCACCCCTCGTCTCTCCTTCATCCCTCTCTTTTACGGTACCCTCTCTTACCTCTCTCGCTATGTCTGCTCTTTTTATTTTTCCGCCACGCCACCGTCCTCTCCTCTCTCCTCTTTTCTCCTCTTATATTTTCTTTCTCTACACTCGCCTCCTCTCGGCGCTTGTACGTACGAGGTGACAGGGCTACGTCGACGAAAGCTAAACGACGAATTTCGCTCCCGCTCTTACGTGACTCGCATTCCTGTCCCGACCGGTTAATGCGACTGTCGTAAGATCGGCATGGCTGAATTTCTCTTTCCCTTGCCCCTCCCCCCTTCCCCCCCTCTCCCTGGACTTCTTCGCCGCTCAAAACCATTCTTTCTTCGGTGGTCGTCGAGGCGACTCGAAAGGAAAAAGCGGCGTGGAAAGAGAATCGGCTATAACGCCGACGGTTATACGATATACCTCGAATCTCGGCACAAAGAATGTCCCGACGGGCTTTCGGCTCGCGTAACTCTCGATCTCTACGGAATGGAAGTTCTTCCGCGTGCGCAAGGAAGCGCTCGCGGTTGATTCGCGGCACCGCTCTTGCCGGTCTTATTTAATTTAATCTAACTTACGCTCGGGACCGCGTAACTAGATTTTACAAACCCGCGAACTTCGTCGTTCCGGAAACGATTATTGTATTTCCCTCGGAGGTACTGCATGGCATAGCGCGCTTCATAAATATTGGAAATCTAATAACGCTCATTCTCTTCTCCTTGTTATAAGAGTCTCGGTTTTTCCCCGATAAGAAAGAAACGGGGACGCGCGCGAGGGTCGGCCGCGAGAGAGAAAATCGGAGGGAGCGGCGTCTCTGGCGTCGAGAAAGGAAAAAAAAAATAGTTTTAAAAGACATCGCGGCGATGCGTAGAAATAAGGGAATTCTCGGCCGAGGAGGTCGGTTATTTGCATGTGAGTAATGAACTCGGGGGGGGGGGGGGAGGGCGTGAAGGGGCTGAAGATGAGACAGGGCATGGTGGTGGCGCGCTAAGGAGAGCTAAGGGACGGCAAAGGACCGAGGGCTGAAACATCCCTGGTATCAGCGCCCGCCAGGCGCGATAATCTCCCATGTATGAAGTGTCGTTTAGCCTTGTCCTTGCGAGGTTGTTTCCTATCCACGCCGTCCCTCGGTCTTTCTTATACGCTATCCGCCCTGTCTCTGATCATATTATTTGCCGTTCCCTTCTCCCGCGCTATTCATCTCTTCCACGCTTCAGCTCAACCCAGTTCTAACCGCAAGCCGTTGTCTAGCGCTCCGCGCCGCTCAAGTTTCGCGAGTTTCTCCGAATAAAAGGAATGCGGAATACCATCCGTGAAAAGTTCCCAAGTCAAATTGAACGTTTGGTAACCGGCCGCGATCCATTCGAGACGAAAGACTCGGGAAGCAAACCAAAGCGGTAGATAGAGTGAGGTAGAGAGAAAGAGAGAGAGAGAGAGAGGTAGAGGACATTCCGAACGGCGCGAAACTCCTGTTATCCGAGAAAGCAAATTTTAATTTACACAGCCTTGCTGTCGCGCTTGATTTCTCGAAATTCGTCTTCGATTTTCGACAGCCGCCCACAATACCAAAGTTCTACTAGTAAAAGCGTTCGTCCTTCTCCACCGAAATCAATTCTAAAATTAATTCTCCGCAGAGATCTCTGTTGATAACTCCCAGATTGAGGTCATCACGCTACGTGGTGCCTCGCGTTGCTTTCAAAATGAATTTAAGTACAATCCCTCTTTAGCTCTTCGTGCTGATAAAACGCAGAAAAACGAGATTGCAAGCAAGTACGTGCGATTACTATCGGCATAAAACGTTTCGCAATCCTTGTAAACCTCCATTAATCGATCGTAGTCCGTTTTCGGGGATGGTTTGCTTTCTGACTGCGATAAACAAAGCGATTTTTTTACAAGCCTTAGAGTTGTGCGGAGAACTTCCTCGCGAAAAAGAAGTGTACCGGCAGGAAAGGACACTAGTTTTCCCATAAAGTCGACTTTATAGGGTGAGTTGTGTCGCTTCGTGGACGCTACCGAAGTTTCCAGACTGTCGTCATAAAGCGCCATTTTCACTGCTCGCGAGCACATAATAGAATTGCAAGAAATGTTACGATTAAGGTATAAAACCCGGTTCTTCCCCGTATTTTCGCATTCGCGGCCGAGAAAAACGCGTGGTCACGAATCGAACGAGTAGTCGGCGCGAGCTTTAGCGTCAACCCTTTTTTTTTTTTAATATACTGCAACATTGTTAACGCATTTTCCACGTTAAGTTCGCCGTCGCATTTTTCATGCCGGGCATTAATGAGCCGCGATGTAAGATATGTCACCCCGGGCGTACGAAATATAGCGATGACAAGGTAAAACGGAAACGGCTATATATTGTCCAGAATGGCGCAACATTTCAGCGGGCTCTTAATAGGCCCATCATCCACCAAATTACGCCGGATGGCTACCGCTTTCCCAAGTTGCCCCCCCCCCTCCGCCTGCATACAATGTACCGGGTGTACTTTTCACGCAATTAACCTGGAATGAGGTCGCCCGCCGATAAGAATCCGCGTGTACGCCGTCCTTTTAAAAAGAGCGATTAATAAAACATTTTTCCCCTTGTAACTAATTAGATAATCCATCATAATTAATTCTCAGCCCGGCGCACGGACGCGCTGTCGTTAGGTAACGCGATATTTACGATCATTAAAATAACAAAGTAGGGGGTAATCACTGTGAGACGTACGCCGAATCGCGCCCGCGCAAAATATAGCTCGTTGATACTCGAGGGGGAGAAATTATTTTACGACGGTATCAGTCGCGACGATATCAACGGCCGCATATAAACTAGGGGCCGTGTCGATCATGCTCGTGAGCGCGACAGCCATCGAGAAGGGTTGCGGTCGAGTAGGAGAGACTTCCGCACCAAACTGCGCTTCAATACCTGAAGCTCTTAAAGAGATTATTCCGAGACCCCGCTCCCGACAATCTCCTTCTACTACCCGTGGTCTACTCCTTCAAGAGCCTTCCATTCTCTAAGTTAGCTCCTTACGCTTCCTTGACTTCCATGAGGCGCTGTATCTTGCATTTCCCCCAGCGATGAATACGCTCCTCCTGGCGTTCTAGGGCCCCCTCGCTTTATTGATCGTCGTTACATCGTGATTCTAGATCAGAAACCGAAACAAATAATGTCAAACCGAGCTTAACATTCGATTTTCCGTAATGGCACTCCAACGTCATCGCAATAGTGCACCGCGTTACAAACTACTACCGCCGCGCCGTCCGCAGTTGTTATTCGCAATTATTTATTATTGAAACAATATTTTACTACCTGTTTCTAAACAATCTAAACAGAAATATCACATTGTTCGACAAATACCAACCTCGGGGATCTAATTGATGGATGGACATTTCTCGTTTTTTGTAATAACAGTTTTTGTTCTGGAGAAAAATATTTTTCTATAACAATCTGCATCTACACAAATATTTTTTCTGTTATATTACAGTTTACTCATATTGAGAAAAAAGTTGTTAATTGGACTACGTTTTTTCACTTGATTAAATTTCTTTAATTTAAGTGTTTATGCATTTAACTTAAATGCGTACTTGAATTTTTAAGTATTTATATATTTAACTCAAATACCATAAATGATTTGAACTATAGAAGGAATTTTATCCAGTTGAAAAACTTTAATTAAATCAACCATCTTTTTTTCTCATTGCAGTATCGCGAACTAATTGTCAGTAATACATCGATTAAAAATATTCAAGCAAGTGCAATTCAAGTGTAAAATTACACTGGCGCGTTTCTAAAGAGAAGATAATTGCTCACTTTGTTGACAGAATGCCGTGTTAAAATATTTCCTCCACCTGGTCGGCGTTTATTGTTCCGCGCGTTGCCATTCTCCTCGAGAGCGGCGCAGCGAGGAAATCCACGAGCAAATGTTCCGGGGTCGCTTTTCATGGCTGCCATGAATACCTCAATCAAAGGGTGCGTGTCCGCATGAAGGGCATAGACGGGCGGACACCCCGTTTAAATATCAAAACGAGGTGTCCCCGGATTGTGCTATTTACGGAAGGACAGGGCACGTCAAATGCGCCCTATTGTTACACTTGCGAGGCTTAGCGATGGAGATGTCCGAATGTCAGATTTCACGAGTTATCGTCTTCATTGTCTTTCCAACATTTCTCGCCACGGAAGCACGCTCATTTCACGAATACGGTATTATAAGTCAGCTTACTTGTAAAATACATTTTTCACAAAACTTACAGTTTAAAAACAAGTACTTTGTCTTTAAATAATAGCAACTGAATAACAAGAAAGTAATAGCAAAATGCTAAATAAGAACAATCTTTTATACTGATAATTTTTAAACACACATATATGGCGAGATTATTTTTTATATTTTTTTTATATACATGTATTCCTCCATTTTTTAACTGTTCCACAATTTAAATATGATATGTTTATAAACTCTTCTTGATGCAAGTTTTTTTTTTACGTAAAAGTAAAAATTGTAATCCTTAAGAGCGAATTTATGGTAACATCATTTTCGCATCGCTTAAGTACAATTGCAATGCTACGTTTTCTCAAACAATAGGTACGATACATTGAATAACATCGGAAGACATTGAAATATTTCCCATCTGACGCTTTAGCTTTAAAGCCGTTTAGATAGTTGTTATCAAACAAGTAGCAATTTAAAATATCGTGAATTCGCGAGTGCTTTATGGTATACAATGTACAGATATCGGTAGCGTGCAGAGCGCACACAAAGGACGACCGCTAAACCCAGATATTTTGACGCTCTAGGCAAAATACAGAGAGGTCTCTGTACGGCTACTTTCCTGTTCCGTGAGATAACAATAAAGCTCACAGCTAAAGGTAAACCTTGATTCGAACTGGGACATATCGGAGTATAGTTTCATTCTTTGCTTCGTATTTTTATGCAAATAACATCTTCAAGTAAGAGTAAAGAGCAGATATTTTGAGATAGACCGATACTAATCGATTAAATATATATCGCGTTATTTTTACCTCTTATTTTGTTTTTTGTTAAACAGAAATGTTAATTTATTCCACTTTTATTAAATGATAACGATCTCTGAGAGCTGTTAACCTAAGGACGACGCATAAATCACGTGGACTTATGCTTGTACAAACATTCTTTTCTGCTGAGCGCTGTATAATTTTGTTGATATTGCGAAGTACAAGACAGATAGTGTCACCCGATTACAGAGTAAGCACGTTCAGTGAATCCTGCTAATTGCTACGTTGATTGGCGGAAATTCAGTGTTGGGTCGAATAGAATGAATGCCGATCATTAACGTGTTCAAAAGTCTTTCGAATATCTGTTTTTATCGCTACATATCTTCTCTTTCTAAAAGAATCGGAATTCCCTCTACGTAATATCTCATAATTGAGCGATATCGGCACTAAAATGCCAGTAGCGTTTCTTTGATACGATTTTGTTAGATTTGTAATTCAATATGGAAAATTTCACTGAATTCTTATTAAAGTTCTTGTGCTATTCTATCCCGGTAAAAGAAATATCTTTTGTACGCGATAATTCATTATTATTTTCTCTCTCTCTTCGCGTTATGAAATAATTAACTCTTTTTTCGGTTGAAATATACTCAGTTACATTTTAAGGAAAAAGATGTATTATTAGACCGTCGTCCGCGCGCGTAAGTAAACGTAATTACAGCAAAGAGCAATTTTAAAGGAAGAGAAATGTCTTACAATTAAACGATAAACATAGAATATTACTTTGAAGGGTAATAACCATTTTATGGAAGAGATTGCATAAAAATATGACGCATCGCGAAACAACGTAAATGTCTGTACCAAAGAAACATCTGTTTTTCTTATATTTCAACGATGCAGCATGTGATTTTCTACTTCATCAGAATATTAAACTTTGATTTCCATTTTTTAAATTTAATCTGCAATTTAACGGTTTAAATTATTTATTTGCTTTCTAAATTTAAATTATTAACTTAAAAGTTTATTGAATTATTAATAATGTAAACGTTGATATTTGTAACAAGCACTTACATTATAATTTCATCATGATACTAACTCATTATTATATAATTTTGTTATTTTTCGGTCGCTACGGAATTTTGCTCGATTCTATAAAAATTTATAATATCAACAACATCGTTCCTTCGTTCTTACAATAACGAAATCCGAAACATCCAACAAGTTTCACGAGAATAGCGCATTCGATATCGGCTATGCCGTTGCATGCGAAATTCTTCTTCGAGCAGAAAGCTCTCGAAAACTTCATAGTTTCCAAGAGCCGCGACGAGTGGCGATAAGTGGCGTACTTAACTTGACAGTAGAGACAGTTTCAACTTCTCCGGTCTCTGGCCTCGCAAATGTCAACGTCTTCAAACTGCTAAATTCTCTCTTCAACAATGCAATATTATTGAAAACAATTTTTTATATGTTTAAGTGTTATACACAATTTTTATGTATGATACATTGATATTTACATAAATTATCTTTCTGTTATGTATATATTGGTTTTTTACTCTTGTTTTTTTTTTTTTTGTTATTTTAGCGCTTCTCTGCAAAGTTTTAAGTTTTCAAGTACGCTCTAAATATTAATAGGACAGACAAATGGAAATAAACTATACAATGTATAGCATGATAATTGTAATAAAGTAAACATCAATGTATAATGTATGTTCTGCATAAGAAATTGTAAGTATATCACATGTGTGTACGATGATAAACGACATCTAATCGTATGGATATAGCGTTACAGAGCGTGGTTAACGCGGCTCGAAATTTCAAATCGGATTTTTCCGCTCTGAGAAGGAATCCTCTTAGTTTTCTCTTTGAGGTGTAAACGTCCTTTAGGTTCCCGCGAGATTTTCTGCCGGTAGCAAAGTGGCGCTGTTCGATCCGATAACCATGTTTTCCCAAATCCTTCGGTTCCTCCTAAGGAGACGGTATGATTGTTCAGTTACGTAGGAGCTGGCTCGGAGCGCCGGGTGGGTAGGGATAGGCGACTGGAATAAGAGTAGATGCGGTAGCGGCACAAGTGGCGGTAGTAGAACGACGAAGGAGAGCGCGAAGGGAAGACGAGATGAGCTCGAAATTGGTACAAACCGAATAATTCCGAGCGAAGCCTCATCTGAATCGTCTCCATCGAGACGAGCAACGATGCTCGCATTATTGGGAGAGCTAGATCCGCGGAGAGAAGTAAGTACATATCCCGGGTATATGTTTACCCGGTCACACCTACACATACACACACACACACACACACACACATACCTCTTATTCTCTCGGAAGAATCGCTAAACCCTTGCTTAACGACGAGCGACTCGGTGGACTTTTAAATTTCATACACTTTTTCTTGTCTCCGTACGCTTTCTTTTCTCTTGAGAAGTGCGCGTCCGGTGTTCCTTATCCGCTCTTTTTCTCTCACAGCTAATCCAGTATGGATTAGCTGCGACCCCTAAGAGCAATGAGTTTAATGTCTGGCGTCGTTTCTGCGGTCGTTAACGAGGATTACATTAATTCATGTTGCTACTTGTCATGATAAATAAACTGAAGATGAGTAACATGGTGTTTATGGAAAAAAATCTTAAGCTACTTTCTTTTAAGTGTGATATAAGAACGTTTGCTCACACCACATTAATAAAATAAATTTGTTTCTTAAACTGTTTTTATATTTATTAAAAGTTCACAGGCAATAATTAACTCTCTCATTCTCTCGAACTCACTCAGTTCGTATGAAAGTTTGCAAACTTAAAAATTGACAAGAATAACGGTTAATATCGATATGAAAAGTGAATAAAAGGATTTACGAGTTGGACGCTTTCAAATTAGTTTTCAACTACGCGAGCAAAAGTCATAGGAGAATGTTGTTGTCTTGCGAGATGTGTATATATATATAATATATCGATACTTTGCTCAACTATGCTTCTCACGGAACGTACATTGCGGGATCGATGAATTACTTCATAACAATAATGAAGAGTTGGAAACTTTATTTCCAATCTCCAGACGGGACTGTTCCATACGCGTTTGCTCTCGAGGCTTCAGCTTCAGCTTTAAAAGAGCGTTGTGCCGTCATTTTTAATTATTTTTATTGAATTGACAATTGTTCGGTTGAAATCAACGCGTCGAACCGGGGTGACTCTTCTCCGTCTCGAAGACGGAAAGATTTTTCCTCGACGAAGACGGACGTGACGACGCGTTGTCGTTCAAAAGAACGGGTGGATAGCAGCCCGTCAGAATTAATTAATTCCGCCGACGCTTCTCCACCTCCGTTTCTTTCAGCGCCGTCAGCTTCCCGGTTCCAACCACCGTGCCGCATCCGCGACAAGTCCTCTAGGCCATCCTCGCCGACGTTGGCTCACCGAGCTTCTACCCTTCGTGAGAATCGCGACGAACCGCGAAAAAGCGTGTCCGCCCGAGCGAGGCGATCGCGATAATTTTGTCAGGGTGCTCGACGACACGAGGGAGAAGTCCCGCGAGATGATTTTAAAAAGAGGGACACAGGCGGTCGTAGATAAAGAAAACTAGAAGTGGGGAAATAAAAGAACGGAGATAGAGGTGGAAAGGGCTGACTAGGAAGGTCGGGTAGGAGCGGAGCCGGGGAGGGGGGGGGGGAGAGAGCGGAATGAAATTTGCATCGCAAAATCCTACCGTTTACCCCATCCTCCCCCGGTACTCCCGTGTTTCCCCACCGTCGCTTCCCTCTTTCACTCAGCGTAGGAGGAGCGTAGAGCTATTCGTATATATACGGGGTAATGACGGTGCTCGGTATTCCGTGAAGAAAAGGAGGAACGTCCATTGGACAAGCGGGACTCGCTTCTGCATCGTGGATTCTGTTTTGTGTCTCGTAGGCTTGTTTGTTTTGCACGGGCTATCGAATGCACACAAAAGACCGGGAGCTCCCTCCTCCACTTCGCAGATCCGAGCCCTCGCTCAATCTCTCGCTCGTTCTTTCCTTCAGCCACCGCGGCTGCTCGCCCGTTACAAGAAAAGGGACCAAGGTAGTGACCTATGAAGCAGGAATTTTTAGGGCTTTAACTGCTGCGCGTAAAACGTTTGTCACGCCCGTGTAGTGGGAACAAGTAATCAGGCTACTGTTTCAACCGAGTAGCTACCTTTGATACTTATTCGTCAGTCGATTTCACGCACTTTTTAGCAGATCGCGGGCCTTCTTACGCCAACCAATATGCGGCAAAAAATATTCACATTAACGCTTCGCTTGATCGTAGCGTAATTTGATAGTAAAATTTTGTAAATGTAAATAATCGGAAAACTATTAATGACAATTTATAAAATAGATTTATTTCTTGCACTGATTTCAAGAAGTTGAAACTTGAAATAAAAGTATCTTTTTTTCCCCCAAGAGAAGTACTCACATTCTATCTCTAGTTCAGTCCGCATATTAAGAAGATACTTGAAATGTAAATTATTGTCGTGGTATTGCTTTATTATGTCGTGTACAGTACCAGATACAATCCGAGACGAGACTTTAGTACCGGATATAATTTTCTTCCGTGAATGAATCTCAATTCCATCGCGTAACATTCACGTGATAAGTCGAGAATTTTCCATCTTACTCATGTCGCACACAGGCGCGATTGGCCATAAATTCACTGTACATGATCGTCTACCTTTCTAATTCTCTTTATTTCTCCCCTTAGACGAATTTTATAAAATCACGCAACCGTGCTATAATAGCACCAGCTGAACGAAAGAGCAGAGCAGACGTTATTACCGTGGCTTCGGGGCGAGCGTAATGCGATCTCTCCTGGACACTGCTCGTTAGCGATCGATAATTATAAATAATTAGTGAAGCGAGGCGTGCCTCTTCGGCAATAGGGGCTCGACAAGCGGGCCCGACATGACCGTGCATGTGTACTTTATCTTGGAAAAAGTATTGTACGCGAGAAGCATTAATGACACCATGTGCCGAGAGGCTACTCGTTTTTCAACATTGGGCCATCCCTGGGGTGAAGCACGTTTCCATTATCTTGCTTACTCATATAACTTTAGTCAGTGCTTTACCCCGTTTCACGTAATACGCGCACTCGTTGGGTTTTGCCCGGTTTTGCTGAAAGGTACAACGTATACCCGATAGCTTTCTCGAGCTCCATCGAGTATTCAAAGCAACCTATCTGGAGTTCCATTATAGGTTTTGGTGCATACGTATTGCCGTATCTTACAACTTCAATACCGAGCGTAACACTTGTTTCTGACGGCTTTAGGGCCTCGTTCGTATTCCGCGCCTATATCTTAGACATGGCACGAAAAGCATACCGAGTCCTTATGGTCGGAATATATCACTATATTACTTACTATTCGATTTTATGACAAATACTTTTCCAAAACAAAAATTCGCAATGTAATACGACTATGATATAATTTTTTATAATAACATAGTAATATTTTAAAATTATATAATTGTAAGATATTTAAAATATTACATTAAATTATAATATACGACATAAAAACTGTATTCTTTATAAATAACAGTATAATGATGCACTCTGATCTATTAAATTGTCAAAATATTAAAAATCCTCCTTACATAATTTGCTTTTATTTTAATTGTTTAGATTCCGTTTCTTAACTGTAATATATATTACTGTTATTTATAATACTTGTTGTCTAAAATGCAACTCAACATGAATATAATTTATGAGAAAATACGTAGGAATTTATAAACTATAATTGAAATATATAAAATAAATTACAAAAATCTATATAAATAAAAATGTAAATGTTTGTTCGTCACCTAAGATCTCCGTAAGTTTTTCACCGATTGCTTTGAAATTTTGACACAATGTTCCATTCGAAAACGTTTTTTATTAATATTATTGAAATCTTGACACATTGAGACGGGGAGAGACCGGGAGAGACAGGAAGAGACCGGGAGAGACGGGAAGAGACCGGGAGAGACGGATAGAGACCGTGAGAGGCGGGAAGAGACCGGGAGAGACGGGGAGAGACGGGGAGAGACCGGGAGAGACGGGGAGAGACGGGTAGAGATAGGGAGAGACCGGAAGAGACCGGGAGAGACCGGGAGAGACGGAGAGAAACGGGGAGAGACCGGGAGAGACGGGAAGAGACCGGGAGTGATGGGGAGAGACGGAGAGAGACGAGTAGAGACGGGAAAAGACGGAGAGAGACTAGGAGAGACGGGGAGAGACCGGGAGTGACAGAGAGAGACCGGGAGAGATAGGGAGAAACGGGGAGAGACAGGGAGAGACGGGGAGAGACCAGGAGAGACGGGGAGAGACCGGGAGTGACGGAGAGAGACCGGGAGTGACGGAGAGAGACGGGGAGAGACCAGGAGAGACGGAGAGAGACCGGGAGAGATAGGGAGAAACGGGGAGAGACAGGGAGAGACGGGGAGAGACCAGGAGAGACGGGGAGAGACCAGGAGAGACGGGGAGAGATAGGGAGAGATAGGGAGAGACGGGTAGAGACCGAGAGAGACGGGGAGAGACGGAGAGAGACCGGGAGAGGCGAAGAGAGACCGGGAGAGGCGAAGAACGTTTCTATTGTGTTTAAATTAAGGTAATAAGAAAAATAAAAATGGCTTTTATTTTATTGAAAAAAAGGAAATTATTTAAAACAGTCTTTTGAATGGATTTCTAAATCCATGGCATCTTTTAGAAAAAAAGTTAGAAGTACGTGAACATTAGATTTATTAAAGATAGATAAATGCTTATTCAAAAATAAAATAAAAAGAGCAACAGTAAAGCAAGGCTCTTGAAAGTTAAACAACGAAAGCAAAGAAAATTTGAAAAAAACGTAGCATAAGAATAGAGAGCCACAGCAACGCGTGGTAGGGCATAGCTAGTATGCAATATAATTTTTCTATTGGTGCAAATGTTATATGTATAACTTTTGATTCTTATATATGAAATTGATATTAAGTTTCGGTAACGTTCAGCTGGCGTTGTAGAGTCAAAACATCCTTAAAATGCAAATTACGAATTTGCGAATGTCCGAGAAATTCTGACAATCGAGCACTATTGCGTGATTTCGAGGGAATGACGATGATGCCTCGGCCGAGAAACGCGAAATGTTTCCGTCGTACGCAACTGCGTGAATGCACTCAAACGCACCGGGCGCCGGGCTGGTTATTCCCCCGGTTTGGAGTTTCACATTGGACTAACGCCTAAAATTAATAATACTAACTGGGAGGAAAAATAATTTCACCTCCGGCGAGGTGTGAATAATGCATGAGGCGTGACGCGAAATCCGTGCGGTGTTACAGTTGCAATTGCAGCATATGGAACACGCGTACTTATACCGTATCCCAGTGCGGTATATATGAGCGCGATACAATTGCAACAGCAACAGCAGCAGCGGCATCAGCACTGTAGATGCTCTCGACCTCTTCCATGAAAACGATCGCGTTCACTAATAGCACCGGCGCAATTAAAATTTCATGGCCCACGGCATAGTAATGTTTCCACTATTCGTTGACGACCGGTATAGCCTGTGCATAATCCGTGTACGAGGTGACACGGATTAGCCGTTGATATCACGGCACGGTGATGCGATTAATCTTGGTTATAACGGTCGCTTTTTAACTAAGTGCCAGTCGGACGATTGCAAGCGATTTTATTTCACGGGCGCAATATTTAGGGGGCCGATTTGTCGTGCAAAATAGACCTCTTATCGTGCAGATTGCGCGCGACGTAAAATGAAGACGGACGAGAGGGCGGACGGAGAGCGCTATTTGCAAAAATGATAACAAATGTCTACGCTCCCGTAGCAGCACGATAAGAGTCCTGCTTTACACGACAAATGCAAAAGTTCCAGCGATGATATTTACATAAATATGGTCGCTACATTGTGCCAGAGTGGCAAATCAGCTTACATCGAAAAAAAAAAAACGATTTGGATTTGTTGACAGGAATATAAACTGCCTTTTTGTACTTATTAGTTAAAAACGTTTTGTTCCGTGATATTTAAATCAAATTTGACATTCGAAAAATATGTGCCTTCTTTTATGTCATATATGTTAAATATATTTTAATTAAATTTCCTTTTAATTAGAAAAATGCACGCGTTTAATTATTAAATTGAAAAGTGTTCCCAAAAAAGGAAAAAATTCTTTCTCACTTTTAACGGTAAAAGTTACTTTCTTTTATTTCGTGCCGGTAAATTTACCTTGGCAGTTAATTCCATTGTAGCGTCCTAGCTACAATACACTTTCACGATAGCGACCGACACTATTTTCATGGAGTTGAACGAACCATAAGATAAATTTATCAATCGAGACGAGAGACAATTGGACGCTGCGATTACATTAAACGTGTGTAGAGGAAGCCGCGTTTGTGATGGCCATTAACGTTTTTTCAAAGCCTTTAGATATCATCGCTTGTATTATTGACTCAATTCATATTCTACGGCATTGCCGAGGTGTCTGCGGACAACTAACACGGATTACTCTGTGCTCAGAACATCGACACGAGCCTGTAACCACCTTGCGACCATCACGATGCCAGGAACGTGCTTGATGACCGATGTGGTCAGGACAGCGGATAGTTAGTGATGAGGAGGAGCAAGTTATCGGCGTGCCGACGGCCCAGGTCACCAGTAACATGCCAGTCCTTGGTCCCAGCGCCGATCCAACTCCACTTCGAGGACTTCTGATCGCCATCTTCGTCCTATTGTCCCTGCCGCGTTGTCGCTGCACGGATCTAGGTAAGTCGAATCCGAACTCCCGTACACGTCACACAGCCAAGTTTTATGACTTCCGAAAAGTGCTGACACTCTTTTGACCCCTTCCAACTTCCGTCACTCTCTTTACAATCTTCTCCATTGTCCCAGAGCGCACTGTCGTCGGGCGAAGTCAGGAGGTTGCGATTGAAAATCTTATACGAGGCGTCCCATAGAGACAACCGCCCGCAAGTTTCTCAAAAAGCTAAAATGCTTACAGCCTCGAAACAAGTATGAGTATGTGCGTGACATATCTATAATTCCTTGAAAACAATTTTTCGCTCAATTCGTGAAAAACTAAAGAGAGAGGACGAGAATGATCAAATTCACGGTGTTTAAAAACCTTCTTTAATGCAACCATTTCAAAGAGCGACAAGATTCTTAATGTTATATACAATATAATTTTATAATTTTGTTAATTTTATTTTAATTAGAATTATGTTTTGTTACAAACGCACAATATTGTGCAAAGAAGGGAATAAATCGTATGACGAAATGTTGAGTAGATCAAAGTCTGTAACAAAATAATTACCGCCTTATTAAGTTAATTACGACAATATCAGTTTTAATTACTCGGAAGATTACTCAATTACTTATCGTTCTTTCATTTTACTTTGCTCTTTGATTTGATATTTAATATTTACTATGTGATTGCATTATGTATTTTACTATTGATATAAATTTTTTCTTACGATTAAAACATTTTCCCTTCTCGATTGTTTTATAGAGACGGTATTAGAACAAACGTGTAAATAACATAATAGATTATTGTATATACATTATAATTGTTATCGCGAATGCAATTATCAATCTTATCTTTTATAATTTTACCAAATAAGAAAAACTTAGAATACAATATGTTGATACGGAAATTTGTGGACAAGATTCCGGTTTCTTTTGTTACGCATATGAAAAAGGCATGACAAGCACTGAAGATGCCGTGCGCAATAATTTTTTTTTTTTTCTTTGGCACTGGAGCGCGTAAGCAATAATACCATCTCTCCCTATATACACCTGGTCTCACCAACGTATTGTACTCTCGTAAATGAAATGTCAGCCGCACGATGAATTAACAATACTATCTAATAGCTGCTCAGATGCAGACGAGCGAGAAGCCTCGTTCATTGTGCCGATTCGTTCTGGCGTGTCGCGCTTCTGATTCGTTGTTTACCGCTCATCCGTTATATTTTTATGCAAATTAATACTTGCTTGCAAGACGCTGCGTTAAATGGAAGTATTTATAAAACAGAGAGAATACATTAGCTTACATTTGCTCGTGATACTTGTAAATCCTCTTTTGTTTTATGCATTAGAAAAAAAATAAGAACAAGTTAAAGATGTAAATCTAAAAGTACAGAGAAAAGGTTGTTATAAACTATATAAAATTTTAAAACATTTTTTTCATGTACATTATTACAAATTAATTGTTTATTGAATTATCATTAGATTTATTTAAAGGTCGATTTAGGTCTTCCATTCAGCATCATATATTTCTTTAACTAATTTAATTTTCATATATTAATTAATAATTAATATTTAAATGGAATAATTAATAACATTATATAAATATTAATTATTAATTACTGGCTATCGTTTATTGAATACATTTGAGCTTTTGGTGAGTTGGAATGTCAATCATGTCACGAATCATTGAAATCGTTCATTATCCTGCATGCTGCGTGAAAACACACCGCGTCTAGGATATCCCAATATGTCAGCTTGACTTATTGCTTTGGGACATGACACTAAAGCTCGGGTTCATAGCCGTTATCGTCGTACACATTGGATATTCAATGTATACGATACGCAATGCGCTCTCGTATAAAGTACACAAACGCACAAATGTTAAAATATACGAGCTATCACAAAGATATTGCATTTTTCAAATTACCGTTAATACTTCACTTATTATGTGAACAGACGGGGAAACATTAACTCTACTCAGAACTCTTCGGCAAATGAAAATTATCATTTTATTTACCTATCGATATTTTTACGTTCTTCGTATTGAATATCTGTTTTATTGGAAAAGCACAATGCAACGGTTGATTAACCACGACGAGCTTTTCGTTTGCTGGATAATTTTCGAACGCGAAACATCGGATGCATCCTTCCCCCTAGCGGTGTGACCCGCTAAATTCAGGTTGGCACGATAATTGCAACACAGTTTATCCCAGTCGCACTGTGTCGCATTAACGGATGCGGTATAAAAGCGAATTCTAGATCTAAATAGGTTCGAAGCTACTAAATACAGAGAGTCTAAATAGAGAGAGGAGAACATTTATTAGATAAAAATGTTTACACATACATATACGTACACAAATCGAAATACAACGTTAGTTTCTCGAATTTACTTTTAAATCTGTTAAAATAATTACTTGTCGAATTTCTAATGTTTTAATTAATACTATTTTTGGAAAGTAAACATGTTATATTTGAGTATACATAATATTAAAGACACAGATGAATGAATATATATTGAATGACACAGATGAATGAATAATATTAGTAATCAGATTGATATATATTGCAATATTAACTTTAAACATTAAGTGTATAATAATTTTTATGATTATTGAGTGAAAGAGGGCAACATAAAGGAAATGTTTGATAATAAAGAAAGAGCACATATATTATGAAAAACATTATGAAAACTTTATATTATGAAAAAAATGCGAAGGAGCCGACTGATAGCGCATTGTAAAAGTCACAACTTTTATTTGTAATTTTTTAAATAAAACAGCAAACACGGTGGAAAGAACTGTTGAATGAATCTTGTTAAATAAATTATATTGCCAACCATTTTATGCAACATATTAAGTATCTTTAACAGAGTGTACAATTGATACAATCTATGAAATATAGTTTTGTAATATTTATCTTAATCTCTCTAGCAGCCGTTCTATTGTATGTTTATAATAACCGTAACAGATTCTCGCATTTATCCTTGTTCATGATGATTGACAATGTCGTGATTGAATTCATTTTTACATATTCGCATATTTTTGTATTCGTAAGCATTACGTGATACACTGAATACAAATATTGAATTGTTCAGTTGCTATTTACGTGACTGAATGTGTATCAGATTACCAGATCAGAAACGGGCAGAATTTTTAGTTTATCGATTTCGCTCGCTCACGTATAAATTTTAATCTGTCCGTACTAAATCTTCCGACAATCTAATTAAAAGTGAATTTCGGTATATACGTGTAAGGAGGATGCGGGTTTATTCATCGGTCACGATGTAACCGCAGAGAGCTCATAAATGGGGAACGTAGTAATCTCGCGTTTGACATCTTTGGACGTATCGAACGCGGATTTTAGTCGCGCTATACCACAATACACGCCGGACCAGGTTTCACCGGTATAATGGACGGTAGGTGAAACGTAGGGGACAGTTACAAACACAAACGAAGTTTTGTTCGCCATAATGCCGGCTCATGGAGACCATGGCCGGCCCCCGGGCCGGTAGCAGCTCCGGAGGCCGGGCTAATCCCACGTCCGCTGCATTCTGCAGTTTTGAAACTTTCCACCGTAACTGCAGCACCGTAGTTTAAGCGTAGCGAGAGACGTCGCACGCGCGACGAAGTGCATATATACTGGCCGAGCTGACTCCCGCGGATTCGGAAATTTATCATGTCCCACGTACATGTCCGCCGACATTGTAATCAGCGGTGCCATTGCCAGTTGATATTCCTGCTATCGATCTTTCGACGGTGACGTCGCGCAGACATTTTATATACAAAACGGCGAAAAAAGTTATCGGAAAACGCCGTTTCATTGCCGTTCTGCGCTGCCAAACACGGTCGGCGTTGTTTATGCATTATTTTACACGAACATCTCGTCTCCCTCGACGTTTTTCGATTCGTGAATGTCGAAGCTAGAGTAAAAAGAGTTTCCGTGCCTACATCGAATCAACGTGTCAATAAGATGTTTTGAGTGATACTTTATTTTTATGCGCTTTCACCGACATTCGTGTCGTGACAGTATAGCAAGAGAAGATCACGATCGAATGCTAACGTCATATTAACTAATAAATATTCTATTAGTGCTGTCCAAGATTTGTCATTATGGACATTAACTTGAACATATATCGACCTATTTTTTTTTTTTTTTAGACTATTAACTTTTTCTCTTTTTGAACGTCGAAATGTATATTAAGTCAATATCAAGAATTACAAATCTCGTCTCATTGCTTCACGTTATTACATTATTATAACTTTAACATATCGTTTTATTCGTAACTATGAAAATAACTGCTAACTCGGAAAAAAAGAAGGCGAAAAGGGAGACGACGTGAGCGTTCTACGATTGTAAATTGCTTCTCGTGTGTACCCAACAGAATACGAAGTCGCATGTTTGTGGCGACCGGCGTTTCCAAGGATTTCGTTGGAGAATTTGCACATCTTCGCGATAGTGCTGTTAGCAGCAGACGAGATTGTCGACAACGAAATTCTTAGACACGTCAGAATAAAATGGAGAATCTTTGACTGCAAATATGTGGAATTAACTGTTCGACGATACGATTTCCTAAAGCTGAATCCTCTCGCAGGAATAATCTATTATTATGTCACTGTCGTCCATTCAAAGTTTTCATTTTAATGCACGACATTAACGAAATGAAGATGGATATTGAATTTCGTCCAATGCTATCGTGAATTGTTTCCAGGACAATGCACTACAGCGTTGGGTATGGAGAGCGGAGAAATCCCCGATGAAGACATCTCGGCGAGTTCTATGTACGATCCCAGCCTCGGACCGAAACATGCCAGGTAAGAGAACAATCGTATCACGAAACTCCCGTCAAGTGGGTCGACAATTTTGGTATCTCAGGGAAACGAATATACGGCTTTTGTAATTATCGAATCCATTTATTGTTCACAGCGGTTTTCTATTATTTTGTTATCATATTTTCTCGACAGAAAATTCCTCATTTTATGTCGCGACTGTAAATTCTATTACTGAAAGTTTAATTTTAATTTTCCTGTTTTTCATATAATTTTACTTTATCATGCCTTTTTATATTTTTCATAACAGTTTACAACTATTATTAAAAATGACTAGATGTATTTCCATCAAGCTGGAATGTACATTTGAGACTGTTTAAAAAATGTGGGAAAATTTATACCTATAATTAAAAAGTAAAATAATATTTTTCTCTCTTACATATTTTAATTAATTAAAAAATTACAGTTTACCTAAAATAAATTTGAAGATAAAATATAATGCATACGTATATATCATGCGTCTCACGTTAGAATTAAATTAGGTAATTGCCATTCGCATCACACTGTATTATCGAAATTCTTTTAACCTCGTAATGTAAATCGCGTGACATGAAAGAATGTCTCTCGCGCAGTGGCATTAGCGAACCTGCTACATGGTTCACTTTATTTCTTATTACAACAACGAGATTAAAATCACTAGCTGGTACGGCGTTTGCGTTCCGCGCCTTAGGTGTATTAAAATTTTAAATAACATGCGGCCTCAAAAGCACGGTTGTAAAACTTTGTTATCAGAAAACGAATGGTGATGATGGAAGGATATAAAGGAAGGGAAACTTTTTGAGATTCGTTCGCGTAGCAATGGCAAATTAATTTCATGAGAATCATTATTTCTCTCTCGCTCACACGACGGCCACCTTTTAGTCGCGTTTACGTACTTATCACTAGTTAAGATTACGACTGTTACGAAATTTTTATGTACATATCTTGCGAAAAATAAAGTAAAGTAAGTAAAGTAAAGTAAAACTAATAGGATAGTCATGAATATTCTAATTGATCAATAATAATCTAGCTGTGATCAGTAACGAAGCCAAGAAAAAACTAAGATCGATCGCTTCGATGAAATTGAAGGATTATCATCCGCGATTAGGGCATATAGTCTCTTCGCACTCCCATCATTAATAACAAGTTTTCTATCCAGAACACGTAGACTGCAGAAGCGGGCTGTGGTGTGACGAGCGGATCGATCTCGTCAACGATATGCGACAATTTACGGTAGGCTCTTTGCGCCCACCGAAAGCCACAACACGATCTCCGATAATAACCGGTTTCGTGTTTCGATACCCTTGTTAGGGTGCCACCAAAAACAACGTCGATGATTTTTAAAAAAAAGTGAGCATGACTACTTTTTGGAAGACCGTTGCGGTGAGATTGTGTCTATCGTAGGCCACGCTTGGCAATTAAAAAATTTTAATTAAACCGCCGTACGCGCGACCGATCAGACGTGACGTTTTAATTAACGATCTACTCCGTAAATCAAAAAGCGGCCTACGCGGCTACATATTTCGAGGTAGATAGCCCTCGCTCGGAGAGAGTTACGTCCTTCGAGCAAGTCGTTACCGGAGAGTTTCGGGATACACAGCCGCAAGTCCGGCACGGGTGTAGCACACGGGGGTAGGGTGGTAAGCGGCCGAAAGGGGGAAAGGCGACGGCAGTCGGGTAGAAGGGGTTTGCGCTCGACCCCTACAAATTACCTCCAATTTCGTGTAAATTCCTCGTGCCTGCGTCAGCATAATACCTGTATTAGAACGCCTGGCTCCGGCTCTTAGGTGGCAATAAATCTGTATTAGAGCAGGGCGCCGCTCCCACTCGCAAAAGGGGTACGACACCCGGGACCGGTTAATTTTTCAGGGCCGTGATTCGTCCGCCATGTTGTGTGCGATGTTATCCACCACGTTCCAATGGCTACTAAATATCTTTTTTTTTTTAATTATATGAACTCGTCTTCTTTATATCATGCATCTTATATAACTTCTTTCATATTATTCAACAAAGCGTTAATTTTTATATAAATAAATACAATAAACGCAAAGAAAATGACATATAAATGATATCATTGTTGATAATTGAATTTATTGAAATATAAGGGAGAATGAGGGAATTGCGAACACACGGTAAACGCGAACAATACTATTGTGGTATATTAGAGTAGTCGTAATCTCTCATTTCTTGCATCTAGTCCGATACTCAGCGTCGCATTATATTGTAATGTAATCATAGAACGCATATACTGTTTAAATTACACATATTTTTGCAACGATTTCAGAGAGGTAATTACAAACGTTTACATTTATATGTTTGAAAATTATAGACACACGAAAATTGTTAACGAAAATTATATATTACTATCATAAATTGAAATTTTAATTACAAAAATATCAAATGTTAAATATTATCCAATACAAGTAAATAATTACGAATATTTTAATTATGAATATACTTGGCATGAATATATTTGGCCCCACGTTATGGCAGATAACTTCCAATCGGCAAGAGCTTGGTTTTTTATTTAAAATTATAGTTTACAGTTAAATATTGTAGTAACATAGCTATACAACTAAAATATCCTTTAAATGAAGATAAAATAGATAAATAATCATCGGTTTTATTTAACTTTTTCCTTAAATGTTCGCAGTTGCATCTATATCAATTTTTATTACATTCTTTTATCTCTAATATTGCATTAAATAATTTATGTATATATTACGAGACATTATTAAAATGGTTTGTCAGAGAAAAAATTCTAATACAATTAGAGTGTTAACATCGCGAGGGCGGCAAACGTATCAGCTGTAACTCAATTGCGATAATTGAAGGATTCCCGGTTCTCGTTAGGTAATCACTTTGGAAGCTCTCATCGCGATAAAATCTTTTCGATGTCACGAAGCGCAAGGATGTTCGAAGCGAAGACACTTGCGGTGTGTTTCACGAGCAGCTAGTCTTGAATCTAACTTCAGGCCCGTGGCACTTTGGTAATTGATGCTTATCGCGATACACGTGTTATCGCGCCGCGATCCGCGATAATGCAAAATGCATCGCGCTAACGCGCGATTATAATTATAGATGAAAGATAGATTTCCATTATGGGAGGAGGGCCAGGGCTTCCCCCGGAGGGGCAAAGGAGTCGCGATAAGATATTGCCCCGTCGTGCGCTACTCCGCGCGAGAATATGATACAGCGTTATACAGCGTAGCGTTAAAGTACTGCATTTCAAAGTGCACGTAGTCGGGTTCTCGGCGTAACGAAATTGCATCGTATATTTTATTAGAGAGGGTATTTGCAACAAGGCAATCCCCGCGACATTTTAAGATCATTGTCATCCATTCCGCCGGACGGATAAGTAGGATATATATATAGTAAATAAATATGAAAATGCAATCAGATTTATTATCCAGGCATAATATCTCTCACGCGTCAATTAGCACGACATTTCGTTTTCTTTCTAACGCGCTCGGTTAAAAGAACACGTAAATCGTTCAACGTGTTTTACGATTCCGTATTCCCATACTTATATTAACATTATTAACTAGGAGTGTGCTGTACCTTACGCATTTTTTTGTTAATTTTTAATATACGTTTTATATATCCATGATCAGGCAACGTACCTGACGGCAGCGTAAATAACGACTCGAGGACAGACAATGGAGGAGCAGGCGGTGTGCATAATACAAAAGGACGAAAGAAGTCGCGAGACGGGACGGCGCGAGAAAGCGCGTCCACGCACAAAGAGACACGATCGATAAAGTCCCGGACAGAAAAGTGGACGGGCACGCCGTGGTACGTGCAACGAAAAAGTTTTTCGTTTTCATGTATGTGGTGCCGGTGGCCATTCGTATCGCTTTAGAGTTGGCACGAAAAGGAGGTGGCGTTACAAGGTAGCAGCTCGACGTAGGAGACGGTGAGAAAACGTGGAACGGGACGGGAGAGACGGGCGAGGGGAAAAAAAAAACCGGGTACGAGGAAAGGAGTGAGAAGACCCCAAGCGTGACAAGCCGAAATCTTCGACGCGCGAAGGGGCAGTAGCCGGTGGTGGGCGAGGGGTCGTAAGGGGTAAGGGGTGGCTAGAATCACGCGGACATAAACTGTCCTACGCCGTTACGTGTGCTTTCAGCAGCCGAAGCCGAGGAAAAATGGTGGCCATATTCTCCTAGCCTTCGAGCCTGGCTATCTTCCACTTTGTTACGATTCGAAAACCCCCGCACCTCCACCGGTAGTTCTCCCGTTTCGGTGATTTATGTAACACCGCCTCTTCCCCTGGTATCTCGCCCGTTTTTTCTCGCGTTTGTATCGCTCGAGCAACGACGACGACGCCGCCGCCGCCGTCGTCGTCGTCGTCGTCTGATGGAACAGGCACTTGGCCTGCACCGTATCGCGCCACCGGAAATGCATTGCGCGTTTCATGGGTTAGGCCTCACGTTCGCGTGACGATGTGCTTTCGTGGTATAAATCTTCGGGAGGTTTCGAGTGCACTTGAGCAGCGACCGACTCCATCTTACGGCGCTGATATCTCCACTTCCGGTCGTCCGTTCTTCTAGGATCCCGGCCAAGAACAATGGAATTCTTTCGATAAACAAGCATTCCGCGCGACACGCAAAACAGCCTCTTTGGCGTGAAGATGTATGCCGCAAATGGGCACCGAGGGATAAATCAGAAGTCGCGATGCGATCGTAAGCATGTTTAAAGGGGGGATTGATGTAAAATTTGACGATCCAAACACGTCAATAATGTTCTTTTGTCAAAGAGCATATTATATTTATTAGTTGTTATATTTACATTATTATGTATTAGAAAAACGGAATAATTAATAATGTGTCATTTTTCTGCACATAATATAACAATAATACCTACATTTACTTTGGAAATATTTTTTACTCTGGCCATGATATTTATCATTGAAATTTTCAACAAGTATATTTTAACAAGTATATTGATTTCAGAATTGATTTGATATTCTTCAATTCGAAAAGTCTTTTTTATATCATTTCCATTCAGCCAGGGATTTTTTTCATTAATGTAACGCCAATTCCTTAACGACACAAAGATTTTCTTCGCGCAGAATGATTTGATTTAAAGCGGATGAAGTAAGGAGAAAAGACAAACTACCACTCGCAGCAGAAGCGATAACAATCTTTCTCAGGAAACTTTTGTCCCCGCTGCATTAACATAGTCGTTAAAATACAACTAGGTCGCTACGAAGATTATGTCTTATTAATTCATCTGTTTGCGGTGAAGGTGCTATATTTCAATCTTCTTTCACGGCGAGGCATGTTATATGCCGCGCAACTCCGAAAGCATTTTAAGCGATCCACGCGCGCCTCTTTGCGCAAAAAAAAGGAGTTCCTCGCTTACGCAAGAACTCCGCCGACTTCTCTCTCTCTCTCTGCAGGATGCTTCTGATGATCGCGCGAAAATATCTAGTCGCATCTCGCGTCTTTTTAAAATATCAGTGCAGAGCGGGAGGCAGTATCGCGATATCGAATTCCCATGGAGAAGTTCGGCAGTCGATCTGCCTCAGAGAGATATTATTCTGTCGTATGCGAATCGGAGAGAACGTGGCGATAACGAAAATCTATTTCGCCGCTTCCGCGTTCCGTGTCGAGCGTGTGAACGTTGCTCCCTATATTTAGCTGCACACACGGCCACGCCGCATGCATGAACACCTGCACCGTCACACGTAACACACATATATCTACGCGACGTAGATATATATGCATTTATGTGCATACGATACCTCGGTATGCGTGCATGTACACGGGCGCGATTTTCAGTTCCCCGATTCATCGAATATCAGCGACGTTGACATATCGGGGCTTCCTATCTCTCTCTATTCCTCATACTGTCAGGAAATCGTGAGCAACCGAAACGAATTCTCCGTTAACGATCGCGGAGATTCGTCCATGAAATCGTCATTGACGCGCGGGCGTGACTCGCGCACACCTTTCAAATTTTCACGGGCGCGCTTGAGAGATTCGACAAGTATATTCAAATTTTCCCATCAACTTTCACGAACGTCGACGCGTAAATGCACATTTTCTGATCGCTCGCTATCATAACACGCTTATTTATCTCCCTCTATGGGAAAGGGTAGTTAAAAGATCGTGCGAAATATTTCGCATTTGATGAAACAATTTGTACTTTTACTCTTGTATCAGAAAAATTTTATTTCCACTTTCGGTACTTCGTTAATTGTGACATTAAAACATTTAATTATATTATTATATTAACATGTTACTAAATCGGGAGACTCTTCAGCGATAATATTGTACTAGGAAATCCTCGCCGTTGAACAGATCCTTACCGATATATACGATTTGTACATCCTACAAAACTTTCCTCCTCGAAACAAGACTTAGGCTTTGCAACCAAGTACTACAAACTTGATACTAAAGTTGTTATACGATGAAAGTGTACCGTATCGTGTTACCTTTATAAAAAAGGAATCGTATGACGACGATAAAGACTTGCCAGAAAATGTACCTTTCGAAAACATTGTTACAACCTATAATTGTGACACAATGTAGCTTGATAATTACTTACAGATTACATTTAATCGCGTATAAAATTTTGAAAATGTAATTTTTACTTTTCCGGGGCGCACGTTTGAATATCGCCAAATAAAAGCTATTTTTCCGATAATAGTTATTAACAGTTATTGATCAGACATGTACACATGACGACATTTGTTAAAACAATGCCGGTCAAAATATAAAAATATAGGTACTTTTATTCGTTAGTGACCAACTCGATTTTTCATATCTGCACATACATCGGTGCGCTGCCGCTGTTAGAGGAACTTTTCAGTTCTCGTTGTTCCGAAAAATCACGAAACTCTCTCTAACGACCGCCGAGCGCCACGCTGGATATCGATACATTCACTACATGACTCGAAGTTTTAGATTCGTTGACAACGCCGAATTCTGTCAGTGTAGCGCAACGAAAAAACGTTGGGTCGCTTAACATGACCCGCGAGACAAATATTCGCCCGAGATAGTTTCCGGTCGAGTCGACGGCGAATTGTGCGGGCTGTCGGCGCTGAAATACGATCGCCCAGACAATTTTCATCGCCATTCTGTACGACGCCGTAGGTTTTGTAGAAAAGTTTCTAAATTGTTGCGGATATTAATGCTCCCTTGTTCTCCTTGTTGCGATAGAATCGTCGGAGGATTGATCAAATCGTTATTAGTTATGCGATGTATTATTTATGCGCGCTTTATTAAGCTTGAATTATTTGCGGCCGAGATTTGTGGTTATGATAGAACATTTCCAATATTAAACGAGAATAGCAAGATAATTCTCAAATAATTCTCTATCCGATAAGCGTGTGCGATTTTGCTGAAATATTAAAAAATTTTGCTAGTTACAGATTTAAAAGTAATTTTATTAGTCGTCAAAATAATTATGTAGAACGCTCAAGACTGCAAAAAGTTTGACATTTTAATTAATAACCAATTTGAGTGCTCTACAAAATTATTTCGATGATCTAATAATAAGTCTATATCTATAGCTAAATTTTTAGACACTTCAGCTGAACTCCCCCTCCCCTAGAAATATACATAGAAATATACAGAAGTAACAGTATACACCGATCGTTTTTTATGATAATTCTTATGTCGTACGTGGAAAATGCCATGTTGCGAAATATACGACTGCACTCCCTAGCGGTCGAAACATTTTAATTATCTCAAGAGAAATTCATACGTTGATACCGTCATATAATTTATATGACACCCTTACGGCCCATCTTTACATCCGAGCTGAGAATAATAATTCAACTGCAGCGGGCGTATTAGCACGAAATGAAACACAACAATGAAGCACATTGTCTTACATTATTTTGACCGTAAAGAGAAATATACGAGGCACATTACGGATCCGGCTTTAAAGGAGAGTGATCAAGCGCCGTCGAAGCGTCGAAAATGGGATTGTACCATTTGCAGATTGAGTTTGACTCCTCGAAGGCGTCCCGTGGGATCGACCCGGATGTGTCCTGACTCTCCCTCCCATTTGCTCGCGTTAACCAAGGGCGACGAGATAAGGTGATGCGGCATTATAAATATATATGCCGGTACCGCTTTATCTCAGTTATCGCTCTTAATATCATACTATGAAAAAGATCCTCGATTGTCGTCGTTGTAGCTAACACATATACAGTAGCTGCTGTGTAAAAGATAAAAAAAAGGGAAAATCTTAAACCTTAATGGAAGATTACAATAAAGATAGAGACATGAGAAATGATAGGAGCTACAATGTAATTTATAATCCAATGGCTGCCATTAAATTTGAATGATGTCTTTATATACGCGCCGTTAAAACTTATCAGACGTTTTCTTATTGTTAGGCAGCAGATGCTTTATATCGGAATATTGGAACGATTTAAACTTGAATTATGAACGTAACTGACACATCGTATTAGTTTTAATATAATATTATTTGTTGTTGTAAAAAACAAACATCGAAAAAATTCTCAGAACGGATGGCGCATAAAAAGCAGCTGGAATGTTCATTTAGATTATTTTAATCAAAAATACAACGTATCTTAATTTAATCGTTTTAATTGGAAAATTTTAATGAAGCTCATAGTTTAAAGAAATCCGGAATAGATTGAGGTAATTGAAATCGAAGAGAAGCCTTTTAAATAATATAATTTTGCCTCGGAATTGTATATTCACTTTTTAATTAAATTATACACAACGAAAGCTCATTGATCGGTCGTAGAATCAATACAGATGCTTTTTTTAAGATTAGGTCGAAAATTAAATTGTGCGGCAATAGTTTGGAAATATTTTATACCATATTTAATCGTACAACCGACACTTTTTTTTTAATTAAAAAATTAATTTGTTATTGTGATAAGTTTTATATTTTCCAACAACAAAATATCGTTGATTGACGAAGTAGCGTTAATTTCCTTTCATACCGAAGCGCGATTAGCCAGCTAACACAAACTTAGAGATCTGCTTGCGAGTAGAACAATCGTCCGTAAAATTCGTCGGCGCGTTCTCGTGAACGAGATATTGGTGATCTTCCCCGGCTCGGTATAATACAATAACACAGCGCGATTCGCGCACTACGCTCCGAACGTTACTGTGATTCGGGAACGTTTTAATATCGATGGCCCGACATTCCTGGCTCGTATGGTGCCATCTCGCCCCTATCCATCTCTCGTTCTTTCCACGATGGTGCTGTCCGTTCGCTTCGATCGCGGCGCGTATACGGAAAAAGGAAAAAGGCTTGCGCCCGCGTAAAATCGGACAGGCCAGCTGGAATTTTCACGGATCATTTGGCTGATGGCATATTCGGCAGCAGCATTCCCGGCATATTCGATAACAATGCCCGCAAGCTCGGAAGATAGGAGGCACGACGTCTGTGTGTGTGGAACGAACGCGCGGATACGCGAATATGCGTCGTTCCTTTCTCACATCGGCACGCTATAAACCCGCGCCGGTAGAGCGTGTCTATGTGCACTCACTGCAGATGCAGTCTATGATAGTCCTACATGTTATCTGTGAAGTTCGATCAAGCGAATGAACCGTGAGGACCGGGTCTCGTGTGAACTCGTTCCGACGATAGTACGTAAGGTCAGAGTTCGATCTGCAAGAATACTTTCGCAGTGCGAAGGTGACTTTTCCTTAACTGATAAATTTACTTTACTTTAACCTGCGACATATAACGAGAGATAACGATGAATGGCGTAATACACTGAAGAAGTAGCGTGAAAATTAATTATTCAAACCGTAAAAGATATATATAAATTTCTAGAACGCACCACAAGCGAGTGTAACGCGTAAACTATTGTGTCTCGTGCAATGTTGATGAGTAAGAAAATGAAAAACTATGATTATATATTTTTTATTGCTTATTTGCTTAAGTTATACATATTTAATGATAATGTAAATATTAATTTAAAGATAAATATCTTTCACTATATTGTTATCATGGATTTGCAAGGATACTTTTAACGCAAAAGTGACATTTTCTTATCTAATAAATTTACATTATTTTAATCTGCGACAAAGAACGAAAGAATGGATAGCGTAAAGAGAAGCACACAAATTTAATTATTCAAAATTTGTATGTGCGTAAACTTTAGAATACACAGTGCGAATGTAATATGTATAAACAATTACATCTCGTGCAGTGTGAATGATTAAATAAGAAGAATAAATTATGATTATTGTTTCATTGCATCACCTTAGATTATCGAATGATAGTACAAATGCTAATTTGAAGATGGAAGATTTTGTTATTGCCATGAAGTTATTTTTATCAGCAGGAATAACACGCTTTGTAACACGAAGGTGATACGTTCTTAATAATTGATTTTTAATAATTGATAATTTTACTTTATCTCGACTTGCGATAAGTAATGACAAGTAATAAATGAATGGCGCGATATTTAAAGAGAAGTATGCAAATGTAATTATTCAAAGCTTATACAAATTTTTATACCCGTATAAGTGCGAGTATGACATGTAAAACTGTCGTATCTCGTGCATGTGGACGAGTAAATAATAGGAAGAATACAAAAAGTACGGTTACTTTTTTACCGCGCCCGCTTAGCTTACACATCAAACGATAATATAAATGTTAATTTAAAGATGAATATCTCTCATATTGTTATCACGCTGCAAAACTGTTTCACTCTACACTCACGCTGTTATCAAGCTTTGAAGCCATTTTCCTGGGTACAAAGCAGCTTGTAACGAAAAAGGAAAAAAACCATTATATCTTTCAGTGAGTATCTTCTCATATCTCCTAATCTTTTGTCTCTGGAAAAGCGTGTGCCTATCGTCACCTACCAGTGACATATTTTCATGCTGAGTTTCTGTAGTCCGTGTGGAAGCATTTATTTCCAGAATAACCCGCGCTGCTCGCACAGCAGCTGTTTTTGTCTCTCGCCGGGTGACGTAATCGTTGCTCATTTCGCGTCTAATTAGCATGGGGATTAGCCTCAAAACGGTCGTAAAATGTCGCGCAACGCGTGCGGCCGCCCGTACCATTTTATTCGTTTCGCGTTTCTCTTCACAGTCTCTCCCGAAAGCGTAATAACGGTTATCATCGAAATCGCCGTATCAGAGGAAAATTTAATTAGTTTTTACCAGCTTTTCTTGCGGCGAGACGGAGGGGGTGGGGGAGGGGATGGCTCGAACTAAAGCTGGGCACGCTGAGAGATAATAGAAGAAAGCAAGCAGGCTCGTGCGCGGCCTGAATATAAATATGCTTTAAAGAAGAGGTAGAAGGCGATCGGCGCAGCGTTTTGTTGCGGCTGGAAAATTCAGGTTTTCCAAGTGAAATCGGACATAGCTATCGCGGGGGATACAATATGTATACCTATGCGAACGTGTTCGAAATAACGATCGACTCCATCACCGCGAAAAATTATGAATGAGAACGCGTACAAAGGGATGTGCAAATTACAAAATGGTTTTATTGATCGTAAGTAATTCAGCTCTGTAATATCTTTTATGATCCAATATTTACTGTGCACACATTATATCACATTTGCAAACGTACGCGGTGTATTTCTTCGCGATTAATAACTGGAAATCGCTCATTTTACTGTAAATTTTCTGTATTTATCGTGATAAAACAATAACCTTAATTGAATGGATTACGGGTCGACCATTTTACAAAATTACGGAAGGTATTTCGTATAAAAGAAGCGTTTTAAATTCACAAAAACGTGATGGAACACGGGAGGAGCTCGACGCATTAATTTGTTAATAGCCATGGGAATTTCGCGTAAAAGGCAACGGGAAATTCCGTTCTATGGTCGGCCGAGCCGAACGGCGTGTCCGCTGGTGTTTTAGCCGAATGAAACGCTGAACGCGTATCAACGTGACGTTGCAAGATATTGTCGTACGAAAGTTATTGCGGATTAACCGGGAGGGTGCCGGCCTTCTCTCACCCGCTTTAGAAGTTTCGTTTCTCCTTCCCGCGTTCATCGTGGCCCACTTCCAAATAACAAACACGCTGCGCGCGAAGCAGCGTGGATGGTAGCTGCGGCGTGTGGCGGTAACGATCGCGAGTCATTAGCAATGCTAATGCACCTTTCGACTGATGAGGCGGCGTAATGCTTCTGGTCGGCCCGTGGGCCGAGCTCTCTTACCCTTCGTACATTTCTCGAGAAGACTACTTTAGAGTATCCACGCTATAGGGCGACTGCTCGTTCATTGGCTGGCCGTAAATTGTACCGAGGAGACTATTGGCTTCCTATTAAGATTGCACTTTCCATCTATTTTTTGGGAGAAAAAAGCCAGGGCTGAATAGTGTGTCGCATTGCATCTATATGCGGGTTTTTTCTCTCTCTTTTTTTTAAATTAAATCTCTCGAAAAATATAGAGAGAATATTTAGTGAAGATCTAATATTAGTATTGGTTTCATATTATTACGATTTATTTTATATTCAGCTGTAAAAAGTCTGGTGTTATATTTGTAATATCGAGTTTCATATTTTTTATATACTGGATTTAAAAAGAAACAGCATAATTAACATTTAATACTTTAAATTGATTGATTATTATATCATACGAGTACTTCTAGTTTTTTTTTAATTATACTATTTTCAACGTTGTAATATTTTTATCATGAAAATTTATTTAGTGATAGTTTGCATTAAAGTTAATTACTACGAGATAATAAATACTCATAAAATTTTTCAATATTCCCGATAAACTCGTTACGATCACTTACAAAAAATTATAAGAGTTTTTTGATTAAGTAATTTCTAAGCAGTATATATCTGAATGTACGTTTCTCCGTTTAACAATGAGGCAGCCCTATATTTGTACGCTATGAATCCTTGAGATTCGAAGAAGGTACGTAAAAGAATTTTTACGACTCCCGGTACGCCACTTTCTTTTATTTTTACGTTCAACTTACGGAGCATCTGGAACCATTGATGGCGCAATTAACGAGCGGAAGTGCTGCAACAGGGTCAATATTGTATCTGTTGCCACCAGAAGTCACTTCTCGCAATAACGAAATAATGATAACAATCTTATTACAGAATCCCTGAAATATTTTATATTTTCCGATTTTCAATTGATATATAATTTCAATAACACAGATAGTTTCCGTTTCTATTACCGATATTAATAACAACGAAATACTATGATAATAAAATGTATTAATACCAAAATTAGCGAAATTCAGCTTATTTTATATCAGAAATTGAATTACATTCAATTTGGATTTTATCGTGAATTGATATAAATAGAAAATGTCGATTATGAACAAACGTGAGAGAAGAGAAAACATTATCGATGTGTAACCGGGCAGATAACGATAAATAGAAATTTCGATAAATCAACCGTGATTCACAACAAATGATTTACGCATTGTATTATAAAACAATTCATTCTATTTAAATGTTTGGTTGCGTGCATTTACAACAATCACGTTGTTATGGAAATTTCGAATTTCTGTATTCCTTTTATCTTGATCACAATCTTGCTGACGGACACAATCGCGGATGAACGCACAATCACATAAGTATCGCATAAATAGCATCTTCTCAAACTTACGCAATTGGTTGCGATAACAAGCACAGGAGTGACTTTATTTGAATGAAACCCCGTGTTCACCGAGCCGCGTAACTACGGATTGTGACGGATTGCTACGCAAGGTTACGGAGAGCCTTGCTGAAGCCAGGACATTGTTAACAGTATTGCTGCCTAATTAACCGCAAACGCTTTCAGTGGATTTCGCCGGTCTATTGTTTACATGCGGGCATGCTGCCTATATGTATAGCAGTCCTCCATGACTGAACCAGCTGAAATATTTCCATGGAGATTCTCTCTCTCTCTCTCTCTCTCTCTCTCCCTTTGTGACACAACCGTGCATGTAGATATATGTATTTCAATGGATTTCTGGGACGTGTGCTCGTGACACGCGTGTGTCAGAAATAACACCTGATAATAACGCGGTCGTGTCTCTCTTATAAACTTTGCCATCGTACTCGCGCAGAGTTTCGTTTTAAGATTTAATTAGCGAGCCGATACGCCTCACAAAATTCTTGGCGAAAGATATATTTCTGGAATTTAATTTAGCGGGTGTACATTGTCAGAACTAGCTTTGGAAATTCAGAGAATTGGGAGTTGAGGCGCTGGCAGAATACGCGACACTCCTGCGTAATCCAAGGGTTATGTTGCAAGCTTAATAATGTTTAATAATTGAAACTACTCGCAATTATTTCTTTTTTTTTTGTTCGATTTTACTATGCGAAGTAAGATTATTAATTCATGTACAGAATATTGTAGCATAATCACGGCACATAGAAAAAAAAATAGAAATTTTAAGATGAAATACAATTTGCAAAAATATATTTAGGGGAAAAAATGATTACTGACCTGTAAAAATATATTAAACTTTCAAAGCATTATTATAATTCTCTTTGAATTAACAATTTTCCTGTATTCTATTTCTATTTAATATTCGTAATTTTAACAATCCCATTAACTTCATGACTAGATATCAAAGTAAGGTTTCCATCGGAAACGGAAATTGATATTATAATTATTCTCCATTGTAATTATCAATGCTTTTTCTTTTCTTAAATTTATACATAAATCTTATGGTTACAATTTCTCTTCTTAGAATCTATTAACCACCAGTCTCTTCCCTCTTCCCCTTAGCGAACTCCGGGAGCCCTGAAAAAAATTACTTCCATTTTCCTCTGTCCACAAGAAGCTGCTATCGCGATAAAAGCTCCGCTGCAAAATAAGTTATTCATAATCAATACCGCGTGAACCTCGACGAGGTAGCGTGCTCAGATTCAAAGATCGCCCGTAAATCAATCGTCGCGTCATTAATTTACACGCAGGCGGCCGTTGATCTTGAAAGGGAACGGGGGGAAACTCATTAATTATATCATCCACATAATAAATCCACGATAATCGAGATGTATATCTATATATGTACAGAATATATCTTCCGTTTAGATATCACTTTCTTCCCGATGGGCGGAGTAGCCGCCACGACTCGTGCGGCTGGAAAAGCATAACGGGAAAACGTGCTCGTGCGTTTATCACGCAAGGTACACGTATTACGTCGCGTCTTACTATTATACGTGTGCGTTCCTCGCGTGTCTTCACGCGACGTACTTTCCTCAAGAGTTCGTAATAACTTCTGATATAATGCCTCCGTTTCTCAGGCTACGACAAGACAAGGGTGGCGGCGCCTGGTGTCCGAGAAATATGGTAACCAAGGAAGGCAAGGAATACCTGGAAGTGAATCTGCACACTCCGCGTTTACTAACGTCCACCAAGACGCAAGGTAGATTCGGCAACGGCAACGGGGTCGAGTACACCGAGGAGTACTTTGTCGAGTATTGGCGACCAGGGTTCAACAAGTGGGTGCGATGGAGGAATCGACGTGGCGTAGAGGTAGGTACAGCGTCTAGTTGGGTCATCGATCGAATTGCGCTTGAGATTTCTTTCCCGGATACCGTGAGCGCGTATTGACTGCACGTCTGTGAATATTAGGCGATTGCTCAAATTTCCCCATCGATACTTATATGCGAATATTGTGGTTCACTTGAAAAATATATATCGTACAACTAACGATTTATTAATGAAAAAAAAAATGTTATTTAATAACGTTTTTTAATAACATATAAGTAATATTACGCCAATTTAAAATTTGTGTAAACGCTTGATCTATACTATCACATCCACATTATACATTACTATGAGAATATATATATATATATTTTTTATTAATTTACGTAAAAAAAAATCTTTGAAAAGAAATTGCTCTTTCCGTCTCTTGCATTTTTACTTTTGCGGAATGATTGCGTTTTCATTTTACAACGAGATTCGATATTGCAATTCATTTTCGACGCACGATACTGTAAAAAATCATCAGACTTTTCAATTGAATTTCATTTTAAGTTCACGGTGGTATATCAAAATTCGATTCTTTTCGACGCTCCGTGGGAGTTTTATGCAGGCGTTATGCGCGGTTGGAATTGAAGATGAAATATTGAAAAATCGTGGAACGAAATTTATTTTCTGCCAATAAATCTCGTCATTTCGTGTCACATTGTAAAGACGGATTACTCGATATAGTGTTCAATGCAGCTTGCTCTGTGCTAATCTTACATATATATCATTGTGCTAATATCCATTTGCCATTATATGTGATGCTCTTTTAGTTATAATGAAACATTTGCTGACTTATTTGTAATTACTACGTAGCTAAATATTAAGATTCCTATTTCATTATACACACACACATGCATATATATATGTGCGCACGCACGCACGCACGCACACATGCATATATATATATATATATATATATATATATATATATATATATATATGTATGTATGTATGCTTTATATGTCGAGGGGAAATTAGGAGACTCCATACGAAACGACTCGATTTCCTGGCTTTAACTCAAGTTCCCCTTCTCGGCTTATTAAACATCATAGTAAGTTAGGAATTGATAAAGCTATCGACATCCACTTTTAATCCTATACACGAGGAACATGAAATGATTTTTATATTAACAACGATCTATAATCATTTTACTATACTTTGATAAGTTTAGTCTTGATTTTCTTAAATATATTCTTTGATTCTTTGAATATTCAAGATTTAAATTTACTTACACAGTTTTGCTAAAGCATCTGAAATTTTGACTGCGGATACAGATTTAAAAATAATTTTGATTAGTCCATCAAAATAATTATGTAGGACACTGAAAGTATTGAAGATAGCAAAATTTTTTGAAGTTTTGCTCATTATGCTTGAATGTTCTTCATAATTATTTAGTGGTCATAATAAAACTATTTTCAAAAATCAATATTTCTATATATATATAATTACATTTAGTTGTAGATGTTTTAGCAAAATTATGCATTTTATGTATTGATTCAGTAATCATATATATTCAATATAGCAATTTAATGATTCTGTAGCATAAGTGAATATGATCTATTTTAGCAATTACATTTAAGTAGAAATACTATCGTTTAAGTTCAACAAACTCTTGAAGCAATTCGCGGTTCGTGCTTTTAAAATTTTTAATATTATTTTAGATATTTTTACTACAACCTTTTATACACAGAATTGCTTTTATATTATTTATATTAAAATTACTTTTATATTAGATATAATAATTAATTGAATGACAAGTCTCAAGTAATTAAAAAAGTAATGGCTTTTGAATTATTTTATGAATATAATAAAAAACGTCGAGTAAAAGTCTATTAAATCAGTGAAGTATTGTACATGCAGAAGATTTATTTATAAGATCTATTTCAATGGTATTTAATATCTGTTCTCTCTTAGCTAGGAAACACTGTGCACGATACGGGTATTGCACATATGAGAACCTCTGTCCCGGTTGAACGGCCATTACTGGATGCGACGTGTTAATTAACGTCTCTTTAGCATGATAATCCGTACGCGATATCCATTAGCCCGTCAAAATACATCACGGCGGTTAAGCGATTTGCTTGTGGCGACGAAACTACGCAGATTCTACAAACGTAATCTTAAATTCATGTATAGATAAGTGCGTTTTGGATAAACGATTTTGGTTTTGACATATCTCGCAAAATATACGTTAATACATATTTGAAGAATTAAAGAAATAGATAATTGAGAAATATAGATGCAATAAGTGACAGTTTACGTGAAAAAACTCAAAACACATAGAAAAGTTATACAAATGAGATTAATAAGATTAATAAGATATTATAAATCACACAAACTTATGTAACAAAATTTGTCAAATCGAGATATAACTGTATGAAGCAATAATTGTAACATGTATTCTTCTATCTCTCTAAGAATTTTGATGATAAAATGACTTGTAAATTAGTAACAAAGGCAGAAGAACTTTCGTATTAAATCGATCAAACAGCATAATTGAAGACGGTAAATCGGTAGTTAAAGCTATTCTGTCGGACATCGAGTGCTGCTGCAGCTATTATCCTACGAGCTATAAGCTGCCATTGGTAAATGGAATTTTAATGGATGCACAATAAAGCGAGTGCATTTATTCCGCTTACCGAAACGGCGCGGTAAGTCATAATCAATCGTAACGAGCGCGGTTCATTTTTCAAATACTATCGGTGGATGCGCGTTCTCCGCGCGTCGTGCATTTTTATTCCATTATACGAAAAGTACAAACCTATTAATAATAACGTGGGATCAATGAGTTCCGTGATCAAGCGAGAAAATGCATTTTGCCTTACTACGTACTCGGCGGTCTTAAATAAAATCCACAGTTAGCTCTTTCTACCATTTCTGGATAATAGAATCCAAAATCTCATTTCTAACTACGTTGACTCTCCCAGTCATGATTCTTTCATTCACAAGTACCCTTTATTTGCTTTTTGCAGTAATCATCTTCTTGAATTTTCATTCCGCGCGCGCGCGCTTCATCGTCCAACGCTTTATCTTTCCACGAACATTATTCAATGCCCGCGTTATGATATTACCACGTATAAGTGTTAAAATTCACTCGCTCACGCGAATTTATCGCGCTCCGTCGCAAATTGCGGGTCGTAATAGAAAAAAGATTACCTGAAGCGCCGGGATTTTTCAGTATTTACCTCGGCATCCGCAATATATTTCCTTCAAGAACTAATTTCGTCCGGGAGGGAGAGGCAACGGCTACGAGAGACTTATTACCTAGCTGCCTTACGGTCTTCCGATAAATAGAAAATCAAGAATCTCATCGGTAACGAACTTACTTCGATAGACTATCATAACTCACCTCCGGCTGGTACTCGTCGGAGGGTCGTCGTCTGGCCCCGCAGGAAAAGCTCCGTGACGCGGAAGTAATTTTCAACTCCGAACCGTGTCCTATCGTGGATGGCGAAGCCTCGTTATTCGACCCCGCCGTCATCAAACGAGCTCCGATATTCGCCATGGTTATCTCTCACTAATCTCTCTCTCTCTCTCTCTCTCTCTCTCTCTCCTTCTCTCTTTCTCATTTAGACTTCCTGCGCGTGTGCACCGTATGCACGGGGTGCACGTATTAGGTACACATTCAACGTACACACTTTTCCCCCTAGCACTATTCGTACTAGACGTTCTTCCCATTTTCACGCAGATTTGCTCAAAGACGAGAGAGCAAGTAGGATACCCGTAGATGGAGGAGAGACAGAACGCCCAGGAGCAAAAGAGGGAACACGAACATTTACCCTGCAGCCTCAATCTGGGCGGCATGTGATCTTTGTGCACGCGCGCTCCTTCCTTTTGCTCCTTACACTTTGAATACGGACTGGGGAAAACGAATAGTCGAGACCCGAACGAGGAAACGAAAGGGGATGAGCATGAACACGTGTGGGGAAAGAAGGAGAATGAGTAGAGGCAACGAGTGCGTTATCGCCATTGTATGTGACCCCGAGCTTTCCGCAGGCATTTTTCCACGGCAGACATAGTCACCGTTTCTACGTCTCAGACAAAACACGTAACACAAAAGAGAGTTTTCCGGTTATCCGACGGTCGTCTACCACCGTCCAATCCCGTTTTATTGCATCGAAGATCGAGTGGAATTAATGCAGTGAACGCATGGTGACAATGAGAAATCGAGAGAGAAGCGCTACGCGTACGTTCTAACGAAAAGAAAAATCAATAATGGTGTATCAAGTAATGGGTGACAACGCGCGTCGTATGATCTCCGCAAAAAATTTAGAGAGCAAAACCGACTCTTGAAATGCAGTTCTATGGTTTCGCGTCTCTGCAGATAATCCACGACCACGTAGTTGTTCGTACTTGGATGATCGTACGAACGTAGCGCACAATAAATACGATGAATATTACAGAAACTCTTGGCGTACGAGCGCGATATATTTTTACGCTCGCCGAGCTGACGCGCGCAACGAACCAGTTACATTTTTACACCGAAAAAAGCGGACGACGGTCACCGGCTGTGACGTTACTCCAATAACGAAACACAAATATGAAGCGTGTGTGCTGTGTCTGCTGTGTGTGTGTGTGTGTGTGTGTGTGTGTGTGCGCGCGAGCGCCGTGCGCGTGGGAGATTATGACTCGCTTCTTATGAGGTGCACGCGAATTAAGCTGGACAGGCCGGGCTCATCTAAATTCACGAAACGCCGGAGAGTAGCCGGACCTCGGGCTGCTGGATGCAACCTGATGGAAACGGAACGGAATACAGCAGCCAGCCAGAGCTAGCGCCTCTCCCTTTTACGTTCGGACGGCCGCTGTCGTGCCTGCGGCGGGACAATTGCCAACGGTGGACGTGTTTCATTAACGCCGACACACCGGCACGGACGAGGCTTTGTGAGAGAGGTACACCCACTGTAACTCGTATACGTCTTCTCTGTAATACGAGCAGTCCTCGCTGCGGCTCTTGAACATACCTACCTGTCGCGGCAGAGTTAAATGAATTTGTTTATTCTTTCACGTTGGAATTATATTTTTTCCCCCGCATTTTTCCAACTTTTATATTATCCGGTTTATCTTTCGCGGAAATTACGTTTTTGGCATTTCTTTAAGATTGAAACAGTGCCAACACGCTGTTTACAAATCGCGCTTTTAAATTAACTGTAAAGCTCCAAATTAAACACCCTTTTAATTTTCAAATATTTTCTTGCACAAAACAGATATTGATCTTTTGCATTTTTTAAAGTCAAAAAATAATTCTCAAAAAAACATGAGCTCTTTTATCTTTAAAAAGTAAAAAGTTAAATATGTTGTTTTAATTTTATTCTGTTTACTTTTACGCGAGACGAATTATATATTTTTTTCATTGTATGTCACGAATTAGGTCATACTCCGTATACTCAAACCTTGCGGTTTCTAGCAAAATGTTGATGACGCATGCAAGAAACAAGACTCGGCGGTTTCTCTCAACGATAATATTCCCAGAGATGTGCACTACGATAAATCCTATACATGAGATTTATTGCATAGCAGAATTCCATGCCGCATTGCTATGTGAAATATATCTCTGCATTATATATAAGTTTTAAAGCTTACACGACCAAGATTATTGAAAACTCAACAATCTGCAATGTTTGCAATGTAAATCCTTGAAACATGAACTAATGGCATCGTATTTAAGTGATTAAGCTGATAAAATAATTGACAAATATTGCTCTTTATAGCATTTTATCAAAAAATGTTACAATACCGTAAATAACGATTGTGTCTCGCGTCTCTTGAATATCGTCAATCGATTCGCGCAATTCCATAGTCGACTCCTTAACCAACTCAAGACGCAGGATATCGGAAAGTGAACTAAGGCGCGAACACCGAAAACGTTTTTCCATTTTTCTTAGTCTGGCATGTTGGATGATGGCACACCCCCTGACGTAATCGACAAGTCGTCACTACTGTTTGACTTGGTGACAGTTCGCTTAAGTCCACAGGTATCGGCGGTAATTTCCATCGAAATTTCAATCTCGTTTATCCGCAAAGTAACTTCCCTGAACGGCCGGTTCGTTGCAGTCATGCTAACTCTCCCTTCCCACCCGGTCGTGTTCGCCGCCCTTTCGCCCTCTTCTCACCCTCTCGTCCATCGTTCGGTCGGCCAACGCGGCGGCGTCACGACGTATCGAATTTTAATCAATCACCGACAGGGACAGCCAATTCCAGAGCCAATTAACATATTCATTCCGCGGCACCCGGCACCCCTTTTTTTTTCACCGATTTCAACGAAATTCAAATTGCAATATGGCGAGCACCATTACGAAATACCGTTCGGCTCCCCAGTCATTACGTGGCGGTCATTACCGCGGTATTCGCGCACGGCAAAATTGCTCGGACGTACGGTATTAAAAAATAAACAAAACAAGGAATGGCCAAGAGCCGCCCTCATTATGTAACCACTCGCTGAACCAGTGACGCAGCGAATTTTGATATCACTACGTTATTACGTTAAAAATTTTTACAGAGAAAAATTTCCGCGGAACAAGCGAGCGGAGGTTCCGCAAACAATATCTTGCACCTAATAAATTTGAAGAGCTGAAGACAAACGTTAAACAACTTGTGTTTACTGCTATGTAATTAGATTTTGCCGAACTTTCACATTTTATGGCACACCGATTGTAAGAAATAGCAAAATTACGTAATTTATTATTTGGTCACGTGCACGTTCGAAATCCAAACTTTAGTAACTTTATCTGGAAACGAAAAGTTTGATCTTAACGTTGTCAGTAGCGAAGGTCCGTCCCTAGTCAGACAAATCGAGAAGAAAAGCTGTTGGGGCGAACTGGAACAGCCGTCGTTCCATTTTTCCACTGGATTTGCGGGATATACGCGTTTGAAAAATCAATCATATTCCCCGGGAAAGAAAATGCCATTTTGGTTGTTTCGGTTAAATGGAATTAAAGAATACGAATTGCACGTAGAAAGTTCTCAAAGCGTATACACATCTATCCGGTTGTTCGCTTCTCTCTTCCATTTTTCATGGGAATTCAATAATCGATAGATGGAAGGTCGCCATAAAATTGCTCTTAATCCGCGGAGGTATGGCATAAATATGTGCAGATAAAATGTATATGCCGGCGCTTTCTCTACCATGTGGACATATGCACATTGGTTCTACCTAGTATCGATGGATTATGGATTATCGGTACGTACGGCCGTATGCGGACATGCTATTAGCGGATTACCGCATGAACCGGCGACAATTTTCCATCGTTATATTGTACGCGTTCTCTCCTCTCTGCAGCGCCATAGCCTCTTCTCCTCTATCCCTCTCTTCACTAGCCTCGTTAGAAATCCGGTCTCGATAGAAGAGAGCGTTTCAATCCGGATTAAAGTACTCGGACCAGCGCACGAGTAGCGCAAAGGGTCAAATCTCCTTCTTCTTACTGTTTGACGGGAGGAGGGGGAGGTTTATTTCCCTCGATTTTATACTTGTCGAAGCACTCGCTTATACGAGAGGGAAAGAGATTCATCCTGCTAATTTTGTTCACTCATAGGTTATATAAGGTGTCCTCGGATTTTTCATACAAACTTTAACAGTATGTTTCATGAGCTAAGAAATAAGAGAAAAAATATAGAGCTTAAAATGGTTTATTAAAAAATTACAGCAAAAAACATATAATCGCTTATGCAATAATTCTTTGCCTTAGTTTATTTTGTATTGATATGGGCAGGCGATATTTCGAAATGCAAATGTGTACAATTGTTTTTTCCATATTTCATATTTGTGCTATAACTGTTTAAAAAAGCATTTTTAGGACTTAAATAACATTTTTGTTTATTTTAGCTCGTAGAACTGTTAAAGTTTGTCTGGAACATTGCTCTGTATAATTTGTACACTGTATTTAGTAACGTTAATTTTATTAAACCCTGTACTTTCCGCCAAATCGTATTTCAGCAGTGAAGTCGGAATAACACGCTTAGTAGAGAAGATCCTATTTTAATTGACATTAAATTAATTAGCATTAACCGAGGCAAAGGAGGGTTCCTTCCTCCTTGAATTAGGGATGTTACAATTAAACACTTGTTCGTTAGCGGAGCATTAGGGAACCTAATGTCAGCTACAGACAGATTAGAATGGGACGTGCGTCGCCACAATGTCGCAAGTCATGGTAATTCTACGGTTAATAACGAGATTCTCTGTGGTTACTGAAAGAAAGTTTAATGTGTCAAATAATATTCAGGTGTATGTGTCATCTAATTAAAGGAGATGACAAAACAAAAACCAATTAACGTTCCAACACCACGAAGAAATGAATGGGACGCACGGAAAGAATCTGAATAGTAATGACTTCGCACATTGACATTAACGAAGCGGCACAGAATTCTTTAGTGTGAAATTGAAGGCGTTAAAATGAAACAGTCTTCATTAGGGAATGCAGAAAGCTTGATTTCGGCCGCAAACAGATTAGAGGTGGTCTTCTTTCCGCGAGGGCGCCGCGGGGGAAGTAATTGCCTACACACCGGGTGAGAACGGAAATTGGACGCGCCGCGTAAGCCCGTTCCGCTTTTTCGCCTCCGTAAGACGATCCATCTGCCCGGGTTACCTGCCTTCGACTTCCCGATCCCGGCATGTTAAATGAAATCTGAGGTTAGTCTATCATTGAATTCGAATAGTACTGTAATTAGTGTCAATTCTGTGTCAATTTTTAATCATACAATATGAAGTCCAATATAATATGATTATGTACTATTCAGATAAACGGGCAAAATTATCCTAGTGGTATTATTTTTTTGAAAGGTTACAATAATCAACGTTTCTGTAGTTTTCAGCAGAGCAATTTTTCTAATAGTCAGAGAAGATGATTGCGACGATTTGCATGGAGTGGTTACGACGCGCGTTAAAGAAAACTACTGCGAGAGTAGACGGAGCGATTTTCATTTACGTGGAAAATCATAGTTTCAAGAGATGGTTGGTTGCAAAGTTGGTATACCTATAATTGTTTTAAAGCACATAATACGGTCGTGTTTAAAACGATGCAATCTCAAGCGGCTTGAGACGAGGTGGCCATAAACGCGCAAGCGTAACATAAACTTTCCTTCTTTCATTGTCTTGCACCGAAATACGTTCGATCGACCCACTAACCTTCTCTGATTCTCTCCTGAGACCTGTTTCTTTGCGCTTACAGTGGAAGGAGATCTCAGGATAAGGTGCGAGGCTTTTTATTACCGTGGTGAAACGAGGTCGACTGTCCTGCGATATAAGCGAAATCGGTGGTATTAATTGTATGAATATAAAAAAAAAAGCTCACCTAAAAGTCCGTTGATGGTTCGCAATATGATGCGAATTTTAACGCCGAGGTGTACTAAAATTAAAAAGCACTACGCGTGGAATTTAATATACATATATGTATAATCGAAACAGCATGAAATCCCGTAAAAGTTCTCTACAGCGCCTGTTAACATTTTTTTACAGCTGTCACTTCACAATCGTATTATCCGGTATTACGAGTGAAGTATTTTTGGAGTTTCAACAATAAGCGTCACGACACCACAAAATTTTATCTTCGATTTTATTCAATAGTCATCATATGCGAGAAAAATCGCAACAGTTATTAAAAACGTATTTTGATATGGCCAGCAGTATTTTCGTGAAAAACACAAAAATCATATTCCACGATATGCATGCAAATAAAGTAAAAATTTTAATGGTATCATTTTTAACTCGATTCACACAGAAAATATGCGAGGTACATTTTAAGCTGCTATTTTAAAGTTGTTAAATGAATAATGACAATTGAAATCAAAAGCATGCATTTTGACGTACATGCATACATCATAAGTATACATGAGAAGAACTCGAAATAGTTTGATATTTCTTCCAATTAATAATACGAGACGTTATATACAAATATTATTCATATATGTCTCAATATTATCATTTAGATATGGTGATGTCTATAATCGAAACTATTCTCAGCTTCGTGCCAAATTATAGAGTCTGGCAAAGCGTTCAGGGGGAGATTCTACTTGCCGCTAGCGTAGACATCAATTTTATGTGTCGGTGAGACGATATCGTAGAAGCATCTCTTACCCCGTGGCGGTCCTTATATATAGGTGTATTAATTATTCCTATCGCGTAGAGAACCCCCCCCCCCTCCCCTCCCCGATCTGGCTTGTATTCTAGCACGTTGCAGTTGCAGTTGTAATGCATCCGCGGTTGGTCGTTTCGAGACGGCCGATATAGCGGAAACTCCACTCCACCATTGCGGCCCACCGTTCAAGAGGCACGTTCCATTTGCGTGCCGTTTACAACTTCGTGGGCCGTTTACAGCTGTGGACTTTCTATACCCTTCTATTAAGATCAGGATGCTGCTAATATTAAATACACGCGATAGCTCGTAAAAAATGTATACTTGAATTTATTCTCCAAATTCTATTTTATTCCTTAATTTATTATATTATATTTTTATTACGTCTGCGACATAATAAAATATATAATCTTATTAGTCTCTACTTTCTATCACACTCGCCAATAAAAGAAAATATTGATTGAAATATGAAATGAAGGAACGAAGATTAAATAACGATTAAATATATAGCGTGTCGGAGGAGGTATTCCACGCTGTACATCCGAAATTCCAAAATGACTCTCTTATACTCCAGTCTTGCGGATGTTCTGAGTTTCGACCTCTACCTCGGCGACTATGGACATCAGATACCGTGCTTTATATGATTAACGCGAAATAACAGATTCCTGGTTAGAAATTCTAATCGCAGCACTGCCGGTAACATAAATCAAAGCAAAGGCCAATGGTCGCTGATGTCTAGCTCGAGCCATGGTCCGTTTCTGTGTATAGAGTGTATATTAGCGTTTGTGTCATATCTACTCCGCTTGTGCACGGTGTTTAAACCGCACTCGGTTTTCAGTGCAGCGAGAGAGAGAGAGAGAGAGAGAGAGAGAGAGAGAGAGAGAGAGAGCCTAGTATATCGCACGAATATTCATATTTCAACGCAGACCCGTTGCTCTCCAGGATGACGATGGTCAGCATGTTTGGACGATCCAACGTGTCATGTTCGTTCTCTACACGATTCTATAATCTATAACGATACAGATTACTTCTTGACACTCTACAGAGTAGAAGTCAATTCACTAACTTGAATGATAATTAGGTAATATATTGATCATAAACATAAGAAACAGAACATAAAAAATTATTAGTCACCAATTTTCTCAATTTTTATAAGAAAAAAGACTTTTAAATTGATTTATATTTCTTTAAAGAATAGTAATAAAGTGGATAAATAAAAATATTATATATACCAGATAATATATATTACAAAAGGATTTGTTAAAAGAAACAAGAAAAACTAATAATAATATAAAACAGAATATAAATAATTGGTGATATAAAAAATTATATTAATAATTAATAAACAGGTTCAATCCATTCTGCTTATTTTGATAGAATATATACTGAAGTGAATATAAAAATAGATATATCAATCTGTCCAGGCCAATTTTTTGACTTGGTTAGTTTATAAACAAAAATGCTTTGCTGTAATTATTAATTTTTTACTTTTTTCCAAGGAAAGAAAAAGTTAGATAATTCTCTAAGCAGGTATTAATGACATGATAGAAAATATCTTTTATAGTTCACAGCTATGTTATTTAATGGTATTATTATTTGTATTATCAATGTTTTTAGGATGCTAAGATGTGCTTGTAGTTACAGATAAAATATTACGACGCGAATATAACGAGAGATGAGAACCGTTAATCCGTCCAAGTGCAGAATGCAAAACAGAACAGGATATAGACATAGCTACTGAATTACATAGCGCTCCAAGCGAACACGGGTGCAGATACAGTATTATTATCCCTAACATGTCTATCAGTATACGCGGTAATATACACATATGTCGAATTTAAGACCTTGTTTCTCAAACAAACTGGTCGATCCTATCGGCGAGCATGATCTCTTCCTCGGACGCGCGTTGACGTTCGTATTTCAACGTTAATCTCGTGTTCGTCGATGGCAACGATCTATGTACGTCTCTGCGACGCGATGCGACGTGAGGGACGTGTATACGAAGCAGAGAGCAGGGAGGAAAGGGGAGGCCTGGTTCCAGTCCAGATTTAACGCTTGCATTTACATTTAGAGGAGGTTCACGACCATTGTTTACTAATCGGATCCTGAAAATGGCGCTTCCGGCCCGTGAGATTCGTTCTTAGTGCTGTAAACATGTTCCAATGAACATCGGACAGTCTCCCATCCTTAAATCGCAATCGTGAATTGTTGCACTTGAATTAGCACATACAACGTGATGAACAAAAACTCGCAGACGAGTATTTATTCAAATTCAAATTGAATTGAAGGAATTATTTTAATTTCTCGAATCGCGTATGTTGTGAATACATGATTTATTATATTATGAATTAAAATGGCATTTTAAGATTGGAACAATAGAAAGGTTTTCAAAAAAAAAAAAACATTACAATCGAAGTATTTGAAAATGTCATACACATAGTCTGTGTATAGAATTGCAATAGAATTAAAAACGTGTTTTTTCAATGCTATCTTTTAGGAAATTGTTTAAAAAATTCCGCGATACTCTGAATAATAAACCAAAAAAAAATACGTACGTAAAAAACAGGTTCTATACCAGATGCTATGAAATGCGCGCTTGTTTTCCTGCTTTTCAACCGGAACAGAAATATCTGGGTGTGACTAAAGTTAACTATTACACAGTGCGTCTCCATTGTGTATACATGGTAACATAAAAACCCTTCGTTTCAGCAAAAATATCGTATGCAACGGTGATACAAATTGTTGAATTCAAATTGCAGCTTCTCTCGGTAACATTGTCATATTTCTCTTTCTGCGTTCTCTTTGTTGCGATAATTTTTGTCTATGTATGGCGTATTAACAATTGTTTTGTTCTTCTCTGTTGCAGCTTTTGGTGGGCAATAACAATCCATATTCGGAAGAGGAACAGATCTTCGATCCAGCTATAGTTGCAACAAAAATCCGCTTTATCCCTTACACCTCTCATATGCGTACAGTATGTATGCGCATAGAGCTTTACGGCTGCTCATGGACGGGTGAGTGAAATATATGGACATATTCCTTTTTATATATAGTTTTTCGACCATCTATTTATTTTCAAGCAGCTTACTGTCCACCTTGCTTATAGGCGGCGAAAATATAGTCGGATCGACATATTTTGTACCATAATTTTTGCCATATATTTTTTACTGCAATTTTTAACTGCTTGCGTAAAAATGAAAAAAAAAACTCCAGTCCGATCTGAAAATTTTTATCACTAACGTACCGCACGCAAAATGATGATGTAATATGTAAAATTATTCGAGATATAAAAACATATAATTTGATATTTTTTTATCAAATTAAAGAGTCGTTACTCTGTATGTCGCGTTAATAGCCGGTGTGATAAATTAATTTTACACCATGTTTAAGTGAAACCAATTATATGTAATTTCATCAGAACCGGCACTTGTGCCACTCATGAAGATGAAATTAAAAACAAGCGATAGAAATCCCTTTGGAATCGCTTGCGTGTTATCATGCATTTTATATTTTACATTGGTACGCTTACGTAATCCACTTTTCCGGAACTTTCCGACGAGAGATCGCAAACACTGCAACTTCAATAGTAACTTGGATTTGTACCTTAGCTTGCTCGTTGGAATCAGAGGCATACGGAAAAGGAACACGAGGGGAATTTTTTACTCACATTGTCAGTATATCAATAAACACAGATTTAGTCATAAATTTCTAGAGCTTTATTCTCATCTTTGTCCACACGAAATTTCCAGACTTACATTAAGAGAATCTTAATAATTACCAAATATTATTCAATGTCGTACAAAGATCGATATATGATGATGATAACTGAAGCGCGTGCAATTAATTCGCATTTTGTTCGCTACAAGATTTGGAACCTAAATTTTCGTGAATCGTCAACCTTCGCTGACTATCTGACAAGACGCCGATGTAACGCGTCAGTCTCTCCCGAATCTGAGATTAACATAGATTTACGATCGCCGTGGGCCGTGAGCCACAGCTGCGTCTACATTAATCCAACCACGACGAACTATACGGCAGCCGCTAACTGTGCCATCCGCATAGCCCCCCGACCATCGTTATATCGTTTAAACGCACAATTACAGCGGCTGCCAATAATATTGACTTGCAAAATAAATTGTAACTTACGAATGGCATTAGCAAACGTTCAGGTCATTACCGGGTAAGAACCGTAGCTATGCAAATATAGGAAGAAAAATATATAGAAGGGAGAAGATATAGAATTATGGTCTACAATTATTGTAATGAGATACTTTCCACATTTGGCAAATGTTTTATCGTTATCGTCGTCGACATAACTGCACTAGATACAATTGCAATTTACAAATACAATTTACAAATAGAATTGCAATAAATAGTTTTAATAAATAACGCCCGATGTACTTTATTATTTCCAGTCTTATCGATGAAAAAGCGCTATGTAAATCCAATCGATTTTTTATTCTATCGGTGCGTTAATCAAAACGGTCTTTTTCAACTATTTCACGCAAACATCGTAAAGTGTGAAGCGTCTCTCTGCGCATATTTCATTCTGAATTTGCGAAAACAATTTGAACGGAAAAATGCTCGATTGGTATGAACGACATTTCCCTTCCAAGTACCAAACCGTGTAACTCATTCGTGCTTATTGACGTCTGACAGTCGAAAAGTACATTTTGCTCTGACATAAGTCGCTTGCTTCGTTGCATTTTTAACGAAAACTGTGCGATATGTTGCGAAACGAGAGAGAGAGAGAGAGAGAGAGAGATTGACGTCGTGATGATCGGTGAGATTCGCATCAAAGCCCGGAGTTCTAGTCCAGTTATTGCGTGACACGGGCTTAGATCGATCCTCGGTAATCCTCGGAGCAGCAAGATTAAAAATGTTGACCCTCGTTACTCCTTCCCGACGACGTGCACTTTACCCGTAACCGTCCGCAATCTTATCACGTACTGTTGGGCGAAAACGCTCATGGTACCGACCACGTAGCAACGTGATGATGCATAGTTCAGGAGCTTATATATTCTTTATATATCCGGGGCTTCTCCTTATTCTTCCAGAGGGTCTCGTCTCGTATTCCATGCCCCAAGGAATCAAGAGGGGCTCCGAGGTTGACCTATCCGACAGGACGTACGACGGCCGCGAAGAAGCGGGTTACCTCTCCGGGGGACTTGGTCAACTTGTCGACGGGCAAAAGGGTCCCGACAACTTCAGATTGGACGTCAGCGGCAACGGAAAGGGTAAGGCGCTTCGGACTGCTTCGTGCTGGAACGAGATTAGCGCCGGCGCTAGATCGTGTCTAGATTAGCGTGATAGAGCCGTCTCCGCGAGATACCCTGCCCGCAAACCGTCCAGTCTTCTTAATCTATCGGTATCTCACGCTATCTTACTCGTTAACTTCTGCCTCCCCCCCTCCCCCTCCCTCCGAGCTAAATAGCGGCCCGCGGCTCCCGTAACTCGTGTTGTAATTTCGTAACGCGGATTGCACGCCCCTTCGAGTCCGATTACACCCTTGTTTCAGGACGTCTTTACACTTCTATTAATGTACACGGCGGAATAAGAAGAGAGTAATGAAATAAGAGCGCACCACATGTACACACGAAACGCGTATCTTGAATAACGCTAAAACATTATGTCAGTGTCCTGTACATAACTGTTATGTATGAAATGCATTCCTCGTAGCGTAGCGCATATAATTTGAAATATGTGAATGCGCGACGAGAATTCTGTTAAAATATCTCGGATAGCTTCCGCTTTAGAGCGGACATATTTGCTTCGTTATTTCGTGAATTTTCAATTTACACGTGTTTCATTCGCTTGATTTCATGCATCAAAAGCACACGTTACTTTGTTAATATGTTTCCTTTTTTTTTCCAATGCTTACCTTCCAGTCGATTTACTCGGATACATTTTCGGATTATCAACCCGGAAAGTTTTTCTTCTATTTAATGAAGCAATGATTAATGCGCGTGACTCCGACAGGAAGTAATACATCATCTGTTAACAACTGCTTTACAGACATCCACAAATATTATTCAGCAAATCAAATAACCGTCAAAATTTAATTGAGAAGGACGTGTTCGTATACAGGAAATGGTTTTTTTCGTACGATTGATCGGGCGCAATATTCGCGAGATGGGTCCGTTTCCGAGACGCGTACCGCCAGGGTGAAAATGAAATTTTCCCATCGGTCTACTCCAAGTGTAGGTGTGTAAACGAGAAAGTCGAAAGGGTCAGTAGAATCTAGAAAAGCCGTGAGGGCCAGTGCAAGAGCTTGGGCTTCGGAGCCAAACGTGTTCCGTAGCGCCCGCTCGAATCTGTTCCAATTTACATTTATATTGAACCGCGAGCTAGGCTGCAACCAGTCGCTGCTGTTTACTCGCCTTCTGGATACATTTGTGTCTTTCCGTTTATGCCACGAGACATCCTCGCCGCGTCGCGCCGGTATACTCGGATACACCGTCGTACTTCCGCCTTCTTAAACTTTTAAACCCGGCAAAACTGCGTACAACTTCTCCCGACTCTCTTTAAATCGAGAAACACCGTCGTCCGATATTCCTGCAGTCGAGACGAATTTCTCACGCGAAATCGATATTTACATCGGCGCCTTCATTCGAAAGTTTTTAAAAATACTTCAGAAATATACATAACGGAGAATCGTACGAGTAGCAAAAGAGGAAAAAGTTAGTAAATATATGTTTAAATTGGAAAAAAAAAGTTAGTAAATATATATTTAAATTGGAACACTGCGGAAGTTGATTTTTCTCTTTCCTTTTTTAATAATTTTATAATAAACTGTACAAGCAAGTGTTTTCTTAAGTAATGGAAATTCTAATTAATATTCTTTTAAGAATTAAACATAGTTATAATTATTTATTAATTTATATTAATAAATTTGTGTTATGTCTTATTTAAGAATAGAATTCTAATCAAACGTTAAAAAAGAGAATCTATTTCTACTTAAAGTTCTGTGACGTTTATAGGACTCGCTCAGTTAAAATTATATGTATTCTCTTTTTTATAGATAATTAATGTGAAGGAGACTCAATCACAAAAAACATAAGATTATAAAATACATTCAAAATAATAAATACAACATATTATACAATACATTCGAAACAATGAATCAAGTAAATAGTAAACACATAAACAATTCATAAATTGTAATACATAAATAATTACAAATTAATAATAAAATTCACCAGCTTGTAAGATGCATAAGCATCTTAGCAATTACAAATTAATTATTCTAATATTCATGCGAATATAATAGACAACAATATAATAGGCAAGAATATAAGTATTTATCTGTGATACGAATATGCAGCAAATACAAATGATTAAATGACTAATGCAGATGTAATCAAGTAAATTATTTTTACTAATAATCAATACGAGCACAACACGAACAACGCAAAAAATGAATGTCTTAAACAAAATGGCCGAACTTGTTCCTATCTAAAAAAGGAGATGTTAAATCGAATCGAATTTATTGTTGCCGCTTTTCCGAGATGCTGATTGGCTGTCTCGCTATAAAGTTGTTAAGTGCGTTGTGACTGTCTTCACTTCGTGTCATTTCCAGCTGTCAAACTACTTCGTGTCGTTTTCAGCTGTCAAACTGTCACTTTTGATAGCTGATTGAAATAATTACAAGAAATCAGGGAAAAAGAAAAAAGAGCCAAATAAAAAATATATCCTATCTAAAAAAGGAGATGTTAAATCGAATCGAATTTATTGTTGCCGCTTTTCCGAGATGCTGATTGGCTGTCTCGCTATAAAGTTGTTAAGTGCGTTGTGACTGTCTTCACTTCGTGTCATTTCCAGCTGTCAAACTACTTCGTGTCGTTTTCAGCTGTCAAACTGTCACTTTTGATAGCTGATTGAAATAATTACAAGAAATCAGGGAAAAAGAAAAAAGAGCCAAATAAAAAATATACGAGAGGAAGAGAAAGAGAGAGAGAGAGAAAGAGAGAAAGGCGGGGGGGGGAGAAGTAAGAATCCTTTCTAAAAAAGGGCATGGCATCAATACTCGCATCTCTCGAAGTATTGTTGTCGCTTTTCTGCGATGCCGATTAAACGTGTGTCAATAGTTTTTAAAAAAGTTATGGTGTTGTAATTAATAAAAACATTTTTTTAAAAATTATTTTGCCCGGAAAACTTGAATTTTGAAAGCTGGACGTGAAGTGCTAATTGAATATCGACAGATTTATTTATTTTAACGCAGTTTTCATATAGTTCCGGACGCGTCCAATAATTTTCTAAAGAGTTCCAGTGATATAATTAATTAAAACATTTTTTAAACAATTATTTTGTCCGAAAAACTTGACTTTTGAGGGCTAAAGGTGAGATGCTGTTCAAATATCGACAGATCTAATTATTTTAACGTAATTCTCATATAGTTTGGGACGCGTACAATATGTTTCTATAAAGTTCAGGTGATATAATTAATTAGAACATTTTTTAAACAATTATTTTGCCCGAAAAACTTGAATTTCTAAGGCTACACGTCAAGTGCTATTTGAATATCGACAGATCTATTTATTTTAACGTAATTCACATATAGTTCGGGACGCGTACAATATGTTTCTATAAAGTTCAGGTGATATAATTAATTAGAACATTTTTTAAACAATTATTTTGCCCGAAAAACTTGAATTTCTAAGGCTACACGTCAAGTGCTATTTGAATATCGACAGATCTATTTATTTTAACGTAATTCACATATAGTTCGGGACGCGTACAATATGTTTCTATAAAGTTCAGGTGATATAATTAATTAGAACATTTTTTAAACAATTATTTTGCCCGAAAAACTTGAATTTCTAAGGCTACACGTCAAGTGCTATTTGAATATCGACAGATCTATTTATTTTACCGTAATTCTCATATATTTCGGGACGCGTACAATATGTTTCTATAAAGTTCAGGTGATATAATTAATTAAAACATTTTATAAACAATTATTTTGCTTGAAAAACTTGAAGTTCTAAGGCTACACGACAAGTGCTAATCGAATATCGACAGATCTATTTATTTGAACGTAATTCTCATATAGTTCGGGACGCGTACAATATGTTTCTGTAAAGTTCCGGTGATATAATTAATTAGAACATTTTTTAAACAATTATTTTGCTTGAAAAACTTGAATTTCTAAGGCTACACGACAAGTGCTAATCGAATATCGACAGATCTAATTATTTTAACGTAATTCTCATATAGTTCGGGACGCTTACAATATGTTTCTATAAAGTTCAGGTGATATAATTAATTAAAACATTTTTTAAACAATTATTTTGCTTGAAAAACTTGAATTTCTAAGGCTACACGACAAGTGCTAATCGAATATCGACAGATCTATTTATTTGAACGTAATTCTCATATAGTTCGGGACGCGTACAATATGTTTCTGTAAAGTTTCGGTGATATAATTAATTAAAACATTTTTTAAACAATTATTTTGCTTGAAAAACTTGAATTTCTAAGGCTACACGACAAGTGCTAATCGAATATCGACAGATCTATTTATTTGAACGTAATTCTCATATAGTTCGGGACGCGTACAATATGTTTCTGTAAAGTTCCGGTGATATAATTAATTAGAACATTATTTAAACAATTATTTTGCCCGAAAAACTTGAATTTCTAAGGCTACACGTCAAGTGCTATTTGAATATCGACAGATCTATTTATTCTAACGTAATTCTCATATAGTTCGGGACGCGTACAATATGTTTGTATAAAATTCAGGTGATATAATTAATTAGAACATTTTTTAAACAATTATTTTGCCCGAAAAACTTGAATTTCTAAGGCTACACGTCAAGTGCTATTTGAATATCGACAGATCTATTTATTTTAACGTAATTCTCATATAGTTCGGGACGCGTACAATATGTTTCTGTAAAGTTCCGGTGATATAATTAATTAGAACATTATTTAAACAATTATTTTGCTTGAAAAACTTGAATTTCTAAGGCTACACGACAAGTGCTAATCGAATATCGACAGATCTAATTGTTTAAACGTAATTCTCATATAGTTCGGGACGCGTACAATATGTTTCTATAAAGTTCCGGTGATATAATTAATTAGAACATTTTTTAAACAATTATTATGCTTGAAAAACTTGAATTTCTAAGGCTACACGACAAGTGCTAATCGAATATCGACAGATCTAATTATTTTAACGTAATTCTCATATAGTTCGGGACGCGTACAATATGTTTCTGTAAAGTTCCGGTGATATAATTAATTAGAACATTATTTAAACAATTATTTTGCTTGAGAAACTTGAATTTCTAAGGCTACACGACAAGTGCTAAACGAATATCGACAGATCTAATTATTTTAACGTAATTCTCATATAGTTCGGGACGCGTACAATATGTTTCTATAAAGTTTCGGTGATATAATTAATTAGAACATTTTTTAAACAATTATTATGCTTGAAAAACTTGAATTTCTAAGGCTACACGACAAGTGCTAATCGAATATCGACAGATCTAATTATTTTAACGTAATTCTCATATAGTTCGGGACGCGTACAATATGTTTCTGTAAAGTTCCGGTGATATAATTAATTAGAACATTTTTTAAACAATTATTATGCTTGAAAAACTTGAATTTCTAAGGCTACACGACAAGTGCTAATCGAATATCGACAGATTTAATTATTTTAACGTAATTCTCATATAGTTCGGGACGCGTACAATATGTTTCTGTAAAGTTCCGGTGATATAATTAATTAGGACATTTTTTAAACAATTATTTTGCTTGAAAAACTTGAATTTTTAAGGCTACACGACAAGTGCTAATCGAATATCGACAGATCTTATTATTTTAACGTAATTTTCATATAGTTCGGGACGCTTACAATATGTTTCTGTAAAGTTCCGGTGATATAATTAATTAGAACATTTTTTAAACAATTATTTTGCTTGAAAAACTTGAATTTCTAAGACTACACGACAAGTGCTAATCGAATATCGACAAATCTAATTATTTTAACGTAATTCTCATATAGTTCGGGACGCGTACAATATGTTTCTATAAAGTTCCGGTGATATAATTAATTAGAACATTTTTTAAACAATTATTTTGCCCGAAAAACTTGATTTTCTAAGGCTACACGTCAAGTGCTATTTGAATATCGACAGATCCATTTATTTTAACGTATTTCTCATATATTTCGGGACGCGTACAATATGTTTCTATAAAGTTCCGGTGATATAATTAATTAGAACATTTTTTAAACAATTATTATGCTTGAAAAACTTGAATTTCTAAGGCTACACGACAAGTGCTAATCGAATATCGACAGATCTAATTATTTTAACGTAATTCTCATATAGTTCGGGACGCGTACAATATGTTTCTGTAAAGTTCCGGTGATATAATTAATTAGAACATTTTTTAAACAATTATTTTGCTTGAAAAACTTGAATTTTTAAGGCTACACGACAAGTGCTAATCGAATATCGACAGATCTTATTATTTTAACGTAATTTTCATATAGTTCGGGACGCTTACAATATGTTTCTGTAAAGTTCCGGTGATATAATTAATTAGAACATTTTTTAAACAATTATTTTGCTTGAAAAACTTGAATTTCTAAGGCTACACGACAAGTGCTAATCGAATATCGACAGATCTAATTATTTTAACGTAATTCTCATATAGTTCGGGACGCGTACAATATGTTTCTATAAAGTTCAGGTGATATAATTAATTAGAACATTTTTTAAACAATTATTTTGCCCGAAAAACTTGAATTTCTAAGGCTACACGTCAAGTGCTATTTGAATATCGACAGATCCATTTATTTTAACGTATTTCTCATATATTTCGGGACGCGTACAATATGTTTCTATAAAGTTCCGGTGATATAATTAATTAGAACATTTTTTAAACAATTATTATGCTTGAAAAACTTGAATTTCTAAGGCTACACGACAAGTGCTAATCGAATATCGACAGATCTAATTATTTTAACGTAATTCTCATATAGTTCGGGACGCTTACAATATGATTCTATAAAGTTCAGGTGATATAATTAATTAAAACATTTTTTAAACAATTAATTTGCCCAAAAAACTTGAATTTTTGAGGCTACACGATAAGTGCTAATCAAATATCGACAGATCTATGTATTTTAACGTAATTCTCATATAGTTTGGGACGCTTACAATATGTTTCTATAAAGTTCAGGTGATATAATTAATTAAAACATTTTTTAAACAATTATTTTGCCCAAAAAACTTGAATTTTTGAAGCTACACGACAAGTGCTAATCGAATATCGACAGATCTATGTATTTTAACGTAATTCTCATATAGTTCGGAACGCGTACAATATGTTTTTATAAAGTTCAGGTGATATAATTAATTAAAACATTTTTTAAACAATTATTTTGCTTGAAAAACTTGAATTTCTAAGGCTACACGACAAGTGCTAATCGAATATCGACAGATCTATTTATTTGAACGTAATTCACATATAGTTCGGGACGCATACAATATGTTTCTGTAAAGTTCCGGTGATATAATTAATTAGAACATTTTTTAAACAATTATTTTGCTTGAAAAACTTGAATTTTTAAGGCTACACGACAAGTGCTAATCGAATATCGACAGATCTAATTATTTTAACGTAATTCTCATATAGTTCGGGACGCGTACAATATGTTTCTATAAAGTTCAGGTGATATAATTAATTAGAACATTTTTTAAACAATTATTTTGCCCGAAAAACTTGAATTTCTAAGGCTACACGTCAAGTGCTATTTGAATATCGACAGATTTATTTATTTTAACGTAATTCTCATATATTTCGGGACGCGTACAATATGTTTCTGTAAAGTTCCGGTGATATAATTAATTAGAACATTTTTTAAACAATTATTTTGCTTGAATAACTTGAATTTCTAAGGCTACACGACAAGTGCTAATCGAATATCGACAGATCTAATTATTTTAACGTAATTCTCATATAGTTCGGGACGCGTACAATATGTTTCTGTAAAGTTCAGGTGATATAATTAACTAAAACATTTTTTAAACAATTATTTTGCCCGAAAAACTTGAATTTCTAAGGCTACACGTCAAGTGCTATTTGAATATCGACAGATCTATTTATTTTAACGTAATTCTCATATAGTTCGGGAAGCGTGCAATATGTTTCTACAAAGTTCAGGTGATATAATTAATTAAAACATTTTTTAAACAATTATTTTGCCCAAAAAACTTGAAGTTCTAAGGCTACACGACAAGTGCTAATCGAATATCGACAGATCTATTTATTTAAACGTAATTCTCATATAGTTCGGGACGCGTACAATATGTTTCTGTAAAGTTCCGGTGATATAATTAATTAGAACATTATTTAAACAATTATTTTGCCCGAAAAACTTGAATTTTTGAGGCTACACGACAAGTGCTAATCGAATATCGACAGATCTATTTATTTGAACGTAATTCTCATATAGTTCGGAACGCGTACAATATGTTTCTATAAAGTTCAGGTGATATAATTAATTAAAACATTTTTTAAACAATTATTTTGCTTGAAAAACTTGAATTTCTAAGGCTACACGACAAGTGCTAATCGAATATCGACAGATCTAATTATTTTAACGTAATTCTCATATAGTTCGGGACGCGTACAATATGTTTGTATAAAATTCAGGTGATATAATTAATTAGAACATTTTTTAAACAATTATTTTGCCTGAAAAACTTGAACTTCTAAGGCTACACGTCAAGTGCTATTTGAATATCGACAGATCTATTTATTTTAACGTAATTCTCATATAGTTCGGGACGCGTACAATATGTTTCTGTAAAGTTCCGGTGATATAATTAATTAGAACATTTTTTAAACAATTATTTTGCTTGAAAAACTTGAATTTTTATGGCTACACGACAAGTGCTAATCGAATATCGACAGATCTAATTATTTTAACGTAATTCTCATATAGTTCGGGACGCGTACAATATGTTTCTATAAAGTTCAGATGATATAATTAATTAGAACATTTTTTAAACAATTATTATGCTTGAAAAACTTGAATTTTTGAGGCTACACGACAAGTGCTAATCGAATATCGACAGATCTATTTATTTTAACGTAATTCTCATATAGTTCGGGACGCTTACAATATGTTTCTATAAAGTTCAGGTGATATAATTAATTAAAACAATTTTTAAACAATTATTTTGCCCAAAAAACTTGAATTTTTGAGGCTACACGACAAGTGCTAATCGAATATCGACAGATCTATGTATTTTAACGTAATTCTCATATAGTTCGGGACGCGTACAATATGTTTCTATAAAGTTCAGGTGATATAATTAATTAAAACATTTTTTAAACAATTATTTTGCTTGAAAAACTTGAATTTCTAAGGCTACACGACAAGTGCTAATCGAATATCGACAGATCTAATTATTTTAACGTAATTCTCATATAGTTCGGGACGCGTACAATATGTTTCTATAAAGTTCAGGTGATATAATTAATTAGAACATTTTTTAAACAATTATTTTGCCCGAAAAACTTGAATTTCTAAGGCTACACGTCAAGTGCTATTTGAATATCGACAGATCTAATTATTTTAACGTAATTCTCATATAGTTCGGGACGCTTACAATATGTTTCTATAAAGTTCAGGTGATATAATTAATTAAAACATTTTTTAAACAATTATTTTGCCCAAAAAACTTGAATTTTTGAGGCTACACGATAAGTGCTAATCGAATATCGACAGATCTATGTATTTTAACGTAATTCTCATATAGTTCGGGACGCGTACAATATGTTTCTATAAAGTTCAGGTGATATAATTAATTAAAACATTTTTTAAACAATTATTTTGCCCGAAAAACTTGAATTTCTAAGGCTACACGTCAAGTGTTATTTGAATATCGACAGATCTATTTATTTGAACGTAATTCTCATATAGTTCGGGACGCGTACAATATGTTTCTATAAAGTTCAGATAATATAATTAATTAAAACATTTTTTAAACAATTATTTTGACCGAAAAACTTGAATTTCTAAGGCTACACGACAAGTGCTAATCGAATATCGACAGATCTATTTATTTGAACGTAATTCTCATATAGTTCGGGACGCGTACAATATGTTTTTATAAAGTTCAGGTGAAATAATTAATTAGAACATTTTTTAAACAATTATTTTGCCCGAAAAACTTGTATTTTAGGGCTAGGCCTGAAATTCTAATCGAATATCGACAGATCTATGTATTTTAACGTAATTCTCATATAGTTCTGGACGCCTACAAGAGTTTTTTAAAAAGATACGGTGTTTTAATTAATTAAAACATTGTTTAAACAGTTATTTTTCCCGGAAAACTTGATTTTTGAGGACTAGACGTGAAATGCTAATCGAATATCGACAGTTTTATTTATTTTAACGCAGTTCTCATATAGTTTCAGACGCGTACAATAATTTTCTATAGAGTTTTGGTAATATAATTAATTAAAACATCTTTTAAACAATTATTTTGCCCGAAAAACTTGAATTTTGAGGGCTAGACGTGAAATGCAAATCGAATATCAACAGTTCTATTTATTTTAACGCAGTTTTCATATAGTTCTGGACGCGTACAATAGTTTTTGGAAAGTTACGGTGTTATAATTAATAAAAACATTTTTTAAACAATTATTTTGCCCGGAAAACTTGAATTTTTAAAGCTAGACCTGAAATGCTAATCAAATATCGACTGATCTATTTATTTTAACGTAATTCTCACATAGTTCCGGACGCGTACAATAATTTGCTATAGAATTCAGGTGATATAATTAATTAAAACATTTTTTAAACAATTATATTTTCCGGAAAACTTGAATTTTGAGGGTTGACGGGAAATGCTAATCGAATATTGAGAATTCTATTTATTTTAACACAGTTTTCCTATAGTTCCGGACGCGTACAATAATTTTCTAAAGAGTTCGCCAGAAAGTGAAAGTTTTGAAAATTGATTGAAAATTAACAGGTAACATTACATATAATATATTATAATTTTTAATTTATTTAAAGGGGATTAAGTATGGAGATAAAGTATGTAAGAGTGATATTAAGAAACATGAAAATATAATATAATCACTAATTTGTGTTTAGTGAGTGAGAGAGGGGTGGAGGGAGGAGAGTGGGAGAGCGTGAGAGATAAAGAAGAGGATTAAATAAGAAAGTAAAGTGTAAGAGTAATATTGAACAATATGAAAATAATATAATTAATATCATTAATATTATAATTAATAATTTAGAGAGTGGGAGAAAGAGCGTGAGATAGAGAAGGGCATTAAATATGATAAAGTGTGTGAGAGTAATATTACAGAAGAAAAAAAAGTGCAATGTTCAATATAAAAATGCTAAGTGGCGCGCGCGAAGCGCGCGCAATGTTGTGGTCTAGTATAATAAAAGAAGCATGCAAGCGTCCTTCAATATGTCTGCGGATCAATAACTATTGTTAATAATGAACTGAGATGGCCGTGGTGATGCTTAACATACTTCGTTTGAAACAAACAGAAGTTCGGATCATGAAGACATGATCTTTGCTTTACAGTAATAAAGTTCTGGTACCAGATTTACGTAAAAATGCAGATCTGCAAGCTGGCAAGAAGCGTCCTTCTGCCTTGACAATTTAGACTTACCCCTCGAGAGTTAATAGATATCAAATATACTCATCGTCTCGTGGGTCTACAGAAACGAATGTTTGACTAAAGCCACTCAATGCATAGGCTAATAGCCCCTCCAGCTTTCAGGCTCAGTAACCTCGTTATAAAAAATGGTGCAGCGAGCTTTTGATTTTCTAATAAATCGTATCGAGAGCTACAACATTTGATTGTCTAATAAATCGTATCGAGAGCTCCAATAAAATGATTAGGTAAGTTTTAACACGAAAACGATATAGGCTAACAGCCTCAACAATGAATATGACACTTAGTTACGATCGGAATTATAAGGAACCGTCAGATTTATAAATACTATTAGAGCTGCTCGAGGAGAACACTCACTACCCGCGCTTAGTAAACAAAAACTGGAAGAAGAAGCAGCCCCGCCAAAAAACGCTCAAGCAGAAGACTGCTTCCTCTCATGAACACATTCGGTTAAGAGTGGCAAACTCCCTACAACCGATCGCGAGAGCGCGTCTACAATCGGCGGATCACTGGCGTCGCCGCGCAGTCTTACCACCTTAAAGATGGTCCCGAACAGATTAATCACTTTTCAATTTAACAGTATGAAATTATTTATTCTGAGCCTGAACATATTTTTTTATATATCTAAGAATTTAAAAGCGCGATAATTTATGATTTTACGCAATATTCCCGAAATAAGAATATCATAACTTTCTCAATGCTATGAGATATAACTATAATTTGTATCGATTAAAATAGCATAAGGTTCTCGCGTAACAAATGTCTGCCTTTAATAAAATATCGATGAGAAACGTTTGTGGCAGTTGACAGCTCGCGGTCATTCTTATTTCTGGTTTACGAGCACACAATGCTCGTAACTCCACAGCTCTCCCCGAAATGCTTTAGTAAAGGGGAAAATCATCAACCGAAGGAGAGGCGTTGGATACGGTATATCCGCCCAGGATGGTTATCTTACGATCCTCGTGAAGGTTCGGAATTGATGGTAGATAGCGGCCGAAGGCGGCGACGACAGGAAACTGGAAACTATTTACTCGAGGGACGATATTAAGGGAGGGAAGGGGGTTGTATGAAAGCGGATAGGTCAGGGCGATATAACGGCACCGCGTGAACCCGGTATATTGTTGAAAACGGAAGGGACGATCGTAGTAGTTGTCGCACAGGAATCCAAACACAAAGTCGCGTGCGGGCACACAATGCAAACTGCGTGATTGAAATTCTCGTAAGTTTTAATACACCTTAAGATTCTTACGATGTTATGACGAACGCTCCACGAGTCCCTTCCGACGATGTCGAAACGCAAGAGTGACGTGCGCTGTACTGAAAGATTCCTTCCGTCTTTTCTTTTCTACTCGCCCGCGCTATTTTCTTTTCAAAGGTCTTATCGAGAAGCAGAGATAAAAAATAGAAGAGAAATTTATAACGCGAAAAAAAAATTTTTTCTACTGCACTAGAGCTTAAGGTCTATGTATTGCATTAAGATTTTATACTTTATGTAAAATGATATTGAGCAAAAAAAGACATGAAAATGAAAGAATATTAAGGATTATGCTGTAATAAAAAATATGAAATATTTTAATTTTATTTGTATTTTTTACATTTAGATTAAAAAAACACGTATATTTATTAAAAATCAAATGATTCAAAGTGTCAAAGTGTTAATGAAATTCAATAGTAAATATTGAATACCTAAAATTTCTAAAAAATATATAATAAAAGCATTCAAGTATTCAAGAATCCAATCACCATGCCGCAGTACATTTTTTTTCGCAATAATGCAGCTACTTGAATACAATTTTTTTTTTTAATTATTAATTTCGGCGAGTACAGCGTAAACGACGATGAGCCATGTTTGTAGACATTCGAATGAAAAAATACGGTGCAGTGAGAGATCTCGGAGTCAATGTTGAAAGTAGCAGGAACATTTCTGAGGAACGCATAACATACCGTACCGGCCAGGATTTAGGGTTATTGCAGTCCATTTTCAATCCGCATATTCCCGCGGGACACGTGTGTTTCCACATGTACTCATATAGTGGGATCTAATGGCGAGACTCGTGCAATAACCCTGCCGCGGCGCTGTTCCATAGCTCGAAACTCTTCCGTATCGCATACCACGCTACTCGCGCTTGCTATATACCAAGCGGAACATTTCCGGGAGAAATGAAGCGAGAGGAGTAGAAAGCACGAAAACAAACTCGAAACGTAATTAACGTTTCGAGAAAGCATACGAGTCCCACGCGAGAGCTTAACTTGCGAATCTGAAACGGGTAATTTAAATTCTATTAAGCAAACGCGCCGGTCCAGTTTCCAGCGGCGTTATGTAACAGAAAAAAAACCTTAAATCCCAAGAAAACTGCGAAGGTCACGTGCTTGCAAATTATTTAACTTACCGAGTTACCTATATTAAATTATCTTCGTTGTGAACGGCAGTACAGCACGGTACTCCCCCGAAGACTTTAAGTTATACGAAACTTCTTTTAGTATTACCTCATTGAAAATCAGTCTTTATTAGATTTTTAGTGGAAAAATAAAATCTTTTACTTCTGCTCTTTTCCCCAGTTAGTTACTTTGCGTGACTTATTTATCTCTAATTGGAATTTAAACATTAACAAGGCGCGACTTTTTCAAATTCTGTCATCTTGTTATTACGTATTTTACATAGGATACATGTGACACATTATCATAGGCGTATTAGACATTTGTTTTTCATGCATATGTTTTCCGTTTACGCTACATACAAATAAATTCGATGTCACGCACGAGTTGTCCACTATTCGCGTTACAGATTTTATTGTCTTGTTTATAGGTGCGTGCACCACACCTATAAATGGTTTACCGTATCATACAACCCGCAACATAAAACTTTTTTTTTTTTTTTAAATTCAAACGTGCGTATTGGAACCTTTCTACGTGACACATATAGGTTACAATTTTTATTGGATACATTCTCTCCATGCGTAAAAGATGAATTTGCGCGCGCGCGCACGCACGCACGCACACACACACACACACACACACACACACACACACACACACACACACACACACACACACACACACACACACACACACACGCACACGCACGCACGCACATATATATATTTTTAATTATTATAAAATATCAAAAAGCGTAACATTAGATTTAATGTATAAAATTAGATTTAGATTTAACATAGATTTAATGTATAAAAAAATTACGAATTTATGTTAGTATGCACAATGCTATATTCGCCAATGTAGAATTAATTTCTCACTGATAAATTTAATTTTAATAAATTTTTGATTAAATTAAAATCTGAATAAGTAAAAGAGTTCATCTTCTTATTTGGCACATTCAATAGAAATCCCCCGAGGTTTTATTAGCTTAAGATAAAAAGTGCATTTATTTCACATTATTTTAGTCAATAGCGATGGATATAACTTGACTTTTCTTTTTTAAGTTTCTCCAAAGCGCTGCGAGATGTTATAACAAATAATTCATTTGTGTTCAAGGATACGAATGGGTCGGCTGGCGAAACGACACACCCAACATGCTCGGACGTCCGGTGGAAATAACTTTTGAGTTCGACTACTCGAGGAACTTCACTGCCATACACCTACACATGAACAATTACTTCACGAAGGACGTGCAGGTATCGCCATTCGCGCCGTTGCTGGCATTATTTCGGAAGTTACGAGCTCCGGGAAACTACCGTAAATTTCACGATCATACATTTGCCGAGGCCTCCGCGCTTTCACGCGGTTTTAAAAACATTTTCCTCGCGATTTACAGAGCGATTCTTGCAACCCCCGTCGGTCGTCGCGCCGCCTGCTCACGATCTTATATTAGTACTTTCGTATCGACAGCGGATTTCTCAACTTTCTCTCTCTCTCTCTCTCTCTCTCTCTCTCTCTCTCTCTCTCTCTCTCTCTCTCTCTCTCTTTCTCTTGCCGAATTATTTCCATCAGCGCGACTTACCTTTCTAAAAAGAATTATGAGCATAGTGCTCGCGCTCTGCTATGTAGCAATATTTTATATATACGTCCGATCTAATTCGACTTTACGAGCGATATGAACGTTCGTCTCCGACATCCTCGGAGCGGAGAAGCGATACGATCACGCGCTCAGACTGTTTCCACCTCATTCGAGCGTCGTCCAATCGCTTGATTTCATTCCCGTAAGGCGCTCGCACGTACACGATCTCTCTTTGCTGCCCTCGCAGGTTTTCTCATACGCGAAGGTCTACCTCGGCACAGGTGGCAACCAGTTTACCGGCGAACCTGTCCATTTCTCTTACATACCCGATCAGGTGCTGGAGCAGGCGCGCGAGGTCACCATAAAACTGCACTCGCGCGCCGGCCGCTTCCTGAAGTTGCAGCTCTACTTCGCCGCGCGGTGGATCATGCTCAGCGAGGTAATCTTCGAGTCAGGTAAGAAAAAGATCGATTCACCCTCTCTCTTCCCACCCACGTGCTATCCCACGCGCAGCCGAAATTTATCTCTCGGGGTGTTACTTTCGGTAACATTCGCGCGTTGGAACGACCGAGAGTAATGGCGAAGCTAAAGCATCGTGTGTCTGAGGCCCGCCCACGGCTCTCTCGCATTTACAAACGCATTTTTAGTTAAACGTAGAATCAAAGTAGGCGGTCCAGAAAATTGAAATCTAGAAATAGGAGCAGTTTCAAAGCGCGCCTTATCACGCCCGCGCGAGCGATTCGACGCGATTTCCAATTTTAAGTGACATACTTTCGTCGAAGATATGAGCACGCCGATACTACAGAATACGGTAGAAAGAAAATCGTCCCGAAGCTCGCGCGCACGATGCTCGGGGAGAAAAATTATTCCACGATAGTTTCAAGAAAAATGCCCGCGGTAGATACGTACAACTATAAAACTGATGCAAGGTAAACTTATTTTATACAGAGTTTTACTTAATTTAGAATATGTGCATATAAAAAAGGATACACTTAATAAAACAAATATCGATTAAAATTAATGAGAAGAAATATCTAAAAAAAAATACCATAAACTTAAAACTATTTACTAAACTTATATTACAGTTCAGTATTATGAAAACAGTTTTCGTGCTTTAAATTTAAAAATAAATTCTTCTGTTACTTTATAGATTTATCGAAAATTTATACATGATACGTATAAGCGCTAGGGAGAAATATCTGTCGCAGTTATACATATTTACTGTCGGAATCGTTTGAATAATGGCGTCGTGTCCTGAACAAAAGACAGTGTGAAACATTTAAAGTTTCTGAAATCGTTTAGTCCTACGTTGTTGTTTGCTCGACTTTAAAGCACCGCGGAAAGCAAAAAGCAAAAGTATCCACGGCACGTTGTGCGAATGAGAGCACGTGGCCGTGGACCGGAAACGAAACTTACTTGCCGCACATACATACATATACACACATTCGAATATATACTCTCAAAAAGTTTTGTCTCGAAAAGCCGGAATGTTGCACGAGCTAGACGAGCGAAGCCATCGTTAATCATTCTCTCAGTGCGCGCTGCGTTCTTTCTTTTCATGAAAGATAACTTCGGCAGCGCTGAAACGAATGATTTTCTTTGTCACCATATCAAGCGGCATATAAAACTTGCACGCGTATTTTATTTCTGAAAATTGTTCGTACAAAATTGCACAAATGTCACACTGTCTTTCTTACGTCGTGCGACATATAATTTTTTCTGTCAATTTTTATTAATTACGTTAATTTCTCAAGCAACAATATGTTGTTAATATTTTAAAGTAGAATATTTTTTTTACAAGCAAGAACAATTGACTGTTAATTGTTTTTCACGTGTGATATTTTTCTATTCTTTATTTTGGAAACAACAGTTTTAAAGTAATTCGATTTTCTATATAAATCGATGGTAATCCTTACGCGCAAAATATAGAATGGAAAATGTCAACAGCGATTGTGAAGTACTCTGAATTAGAGAGAGAATTGTATAAGAGTAAGGAACTTTATTAAACATTTATGCGTTTGTAAAGCTATTACTAGTACACTACAGCTTACTTAAGAGAGCCTTAGGTTCTTTAAATACAAACGCGCAAACAGTCAAGAATAAAAATGTAATCTCCTCGCTGCAACTTTTAGAAGCGAAAAAAAAAAGGATCAGTAAAGTTTTTTCTAAGAATTAAAAGCGCGTTTCTCATCACAGTGCGATATAACTTAGACAATGTATTTTCGTAATACCGTGAGAGAATTCCCGTCCGAGTTTCGGTCAAGAAGGTCGACTCCGTGATCTCCGCAACGGTAAAACGCAACTGTTACGGCAGCTTACCCAATGACTAGCTTAATCCAACATCGGCGGGACCGCATATCGATCACCAATATTTCTTTTAATCCGTCTCAAACGATCCGCGACGGAACTTAGCTGCCCGGTCTCTAGTAATGCAAGCTTTCGAAAGTTCCGTGTCGCTTCGTTGAACCGGGCCGACCGCGGGAGAGTGGGTACGTCGTTAATCATTCGACGTACTCCGGTGCACCCCGTCCTCGAGCGATAAGTTGGACCGACCGGCCCGGAGGCGGCCAGTGTCACCTGTATACCACATAACTCGTATTCACGTCGCACAAACGCTTCGATGAGCCGCGTCATCGATAGGAAAATATATCGCCCCCCCGCCTCTCCCCTTCCCCCCTTTTGGCGCCGGCATCGAGTTTTTCCTGTACCGAGCGAGCCGCGCGCCGCGCTAGAGCCAAGCTCTCGCGCCCTTTCGATTAATTTTCCTTTTTATAAATGGCGCGTACGCGAACGCCGCGTCTAACTGCTCGAAAATTGGAATATTTTCTGGTGTCCATTAGTCGATAAACTCTGCCGCGGCACTAATTTTCAGTTTGCCTAACGGGAAATTCCGGCTGCGTGTGACACGAATTAAATTCTGGTCGCGATATTTGTTCGTTTTCAAACGATCGATGTAGAAAACTATCCCGCATACAAATGAAATTCTATGTACCATACCGTGGCCACAAAGGGCATTTGTACATACACACGATCCGATGAAATTGTCAAAGGAAGACGTACAGCATTTAACTCATTTTCGAATATCGCAACTCTCTACCAATTTTACGATAGTAGAGATCAGAGCCACTTTTAACAAGTAGATTAATCGAATGTATTATCGATGATTTTATAGTGTAAAATTCATTCGAGTTACTAATTAATTCAATTAACTTTAACAATGCATCCGCCACTGTATGATACGTACCTATAGATACTTTTTTTTACGCTCGAATATTTAATACGAGCTTGACGAACGTGGATTTCATTAGCTCTAATCCTGAATGCACAGTTATCTCCGAATGGAACAATACCGAGGACGAGGAGGTAAAAAACAAGAGCGCCATTGTACTGGCGACCGGCAGCCCCTATCAAAATAACGAGGGTCCACTGCAGAGAGACGAAGTGAAGGCTACTTTTAATAAGGAGGAAAGCAAAGATAACACCTGTAAGTCTACTGTCCGATTTTTCCATTGTTATTCCAGTAAGCTACGTTCATAATTTTCCGCGTAATTGACGCTTTTTTCATCGAGCTTTTTTCCCTTGTCACGTTTTATAACAACGAGCTCGATATATTACGAAAGAATTGTGTGCCGGAAAAAGGATTATTACGCGAAGATCATTAGCGATTTATTAACATAGAAAAATGAAGTATTTCACTCAATGTTTTATATGCAATACTTTTCGTAAAATTAGATTTTATGAACGAATACAAAACTGATATCGTTTTCTAACGGTATTATTAAAAGTTACGAATTTAATTACAAAATCTGACATTAGGTTCAACTAATAGAGACAACCGCAGATGAACTTGAAATATGTTAACTAAAGATATTAAGAAATCTGAAATTTATTGCACACAAATTTATTTGTATCGGCAGCACGAATCTAATCGCAATTATACGGAGAGGCAATAACTTGAATCTTCAGCGAAATCTTTTTTTCTGGTACGCGACGTCCTTACACCGCAATTAATGGAAAAACGGTGACGATGGGGTTAGAGAGCCCCGTGAGCTCGAAAGAACTGCGCGAAAAAGTCCATCGAGTAGTCCCGAGAACGTCCTCGATTACCTGCAAAAGAAATGTCACGGAAGAAAAAGAGCGGTCGCTTTTGTGCCTTGGCTGCGTCGAGTTTGTTAACCAATAGAACGATACTTCTTTTTTTTTTTAATTCTCACAAAAGCCGCGCAATTAACCTGATTAATTCTTTAACTTTTTCTTCAACTGAGATGTCAGGACGCGGTATCGAGATGCCGTTAAAAAGATCAGGATTCATTAACGAAACTTTTAATGCTAATTGATTACACTCAATATTCTCGAAAATGGACAGCGAACTAATTTGCGTCTTCTTCCCGCTGATGTTTCGCGACTCGCACTGCGTGGCGCAGTATTTTTCAATCAGTAACGAATTCCTGAAATTTCTTTATAACTATTGTCAGGTTCAAGCTCGCGTGTTCGTTCAATGTAAGTTTTGTATTTGTGTATATTGCTCGCGGACTGCTCTTTGCGTGTTCGCCTTGTTAAATTCGTCCAAGGTAAAGCACAAGAAAGCAGGACGAGGTATTTATGTTTTCTCGCTTGAAGCGCGACGTGTACCTAATACTCATTACATATTACATCGCGCGGAAAGGTACGAACGTGCGCCAAGGCAGGTAACAAACTGCGAAGTAATTCAACAAACGTTCAACGATATACTGGGAAGAATAACATTATGCTTTCTTGTTGACCGGTATTTTACAACATTGTGCCAAAATTGGTCTGCGAAAGAAACCAGAACGAAACATCGAAAACTCAAAAAGAACCATGAAACAAGATGAAATTTTTTTGCAGATATACCTTTATCCGGAAAATTAAACTGCTCTCTTCGCTCTGATATTTTTATTTGGCGAAGAAAAACGGAGAAAAGAATTTATCAGAGTTTATTGCAGAAAGTTATGCTTACAGTTAGTTTCGATCTCCGTGCGTGAATTACTCTTTCTTTTATTAAGAAATATTAAGATAAATGTTTCTTTTCTCTCAATTATTGGTAATGGATTTTTAATTTATTGATCGATCGATTGTTACTTGTTCTAAAGAAAAAAAATTAAATGTATAATTCAATATTTTGATAGTATTAGAACTATAAATATATGTAAATTTGTCGTGTCACAGAGAATAGAAAAAGATCTCAATGATTCTTATTAAATTATTTTCCTGTCCATTTATCGATTTATAAAATACTCAAGCGATGATCAGGTTGTCGCGGTGGACTGCGAAAGCCATCAGCGGATATTGTTTTTGTTCAGCCAAGCACTGATCAACCGTGATCTAGTTACGAGCTTGGTGATGAACGCAATCATCATTATCGTTCCATCGTACATTATGCGAGGTTACCTCGGCGGTATTATCTACGGTGATAGGTCGTGTTGCTTGATGCATCAAGCGTCATAGCCGAATGAATCCGCTATCACGTACACACGCGGTTCAGCTGCTGTAGCGACATCGAAATATTAATGGAAAATTCTTTTGTTATCAGCCAACGGCTATCGTCACTATCGACATTCCACTTGCTTGATTTGAAACGACAACCATGGATTATCTAAAAGTTTATCAATTGTAATGAGAAGAATAAGACCGATTATTTTCAAAGAATTTATTTAGTCATAGAAAACTAGAAAATTCAGCGATTTAAATGAGGAAAAGTGAAGAAGGGGAAAAAACGATAACATGGTTACATTTAGATGAACCAATTGATTACGAGGTAATCGATTAAAAGGAAACAGAAAAAGATTCTATTACATAATTACTTAAACACTAAATATTAGCTTTAAATCCTTAGGAATTACGATCAATGATGCGATTAATTAATGTAAATTATCTCTAGAACACAGTCTAAGCCAGTGACAATGTTCAAAATCACTGAGCTTGCGGTGTAATTGTTAATCGTTAAGCTAATCAATTCCCTTCGTATCCCCAAACATGAGGATGCATATCTGTTTATATATAATATGTGTGTGTGTGTGTGTGTGTGTGTGTGTGTGTGTGTGTGTTTGTGTGTGTATACTATGTGTAGCTCTAATCCGTATAAATACATCCTTCTCAGTTCCAGATAAGAGCAAAGAGCCGGAATCGAAGCAGTTCGTTGGTTTAGTTATCGGCATCCTGACGACTGTAATTGTGATGCTGCTCGCGGCGATCATGTTCATCTTCTATAGAAACCGTAGGCTCAAAGCTGCTCTCTCACCGTCAAATTTCTTTGATCAACAGGGTGATCTCAAGGTTATTATAAAGATAAACTATTGTATAATTAAGTATTGCCGTAATGTGAAGTTATTATAGATTTTGTCTATGTATACATTTGCATATAAATCTCGAAACTTATATCAGCAAAATTATTTTCATGTACTTGTATCATGTAAAATACAAGAGCAAATTTATTGTATCAAAATCTCTTTATATTACGGCATTTTCTGTTGTGTCTAACACATTGATAGTACAAACTTTAGTATTTTTTTATCGATATTTGGAAAATAATATTTACAGATGTTATAACAAGCGAATTTATTTTTTAAACGAGAAACAAATATATAAATAACTACTACGGTTTACAGAAACGTAAAATATTAGTACAATTCAATGTAATATGCAAAACATCTTTTGCTTTTTTTTTTTAACCATGAGATTTTTTCATTCCTTAAAACACGCCGTGTACAGAGCGAAAATTGAGAGTAGAAAAATTTTCAAAGATTCGGACACAGTAGCCTTTGCGCGGCGATGCACATTATCGCGACGCTAACAATTTGGTAAATGACGACGATTTTGTTCTCCGGTCGCGATTTTTCTTTGCCCGACACCTGACCTGGTTTAATACCGGAGTCTCGCCTCTGGCTCTAATAAACCGAACAGGCACATCTATTTACTCTGCGCTTCCAGGTCACTTTACGGCGCTTTTGAGCAATCGCGCAAAATAGCTTATACCTACCTATTACGTACGTCGGTTTAGGTACGAGCGCGCGCGTAACTAGAGGAGAAAACTTGGCAGATCAAATATTTTCTTTAAGGCAGAGACGCAAACGAGATCGTGTTAGGACGATTAAAAGGACGCCCCGAGATTGTTCGTTATGCGCTTTTATTTGTGAACCTTTTTGCGATCGTCCGGCGTGGAATTTGTTCACGTTAATTACTTCGCGCAATCATAACGATAATTACGTCTGCGAAAAGAGCTCGTAGAGATAATTAGTAAACGGCCTGATCGCGGCGACGGATATATTATATGCACGACAGACATCGTAATTCTTTCTTATTGCAGTTACAAGGCTTAGAACGAATAGGAAAAGTAACGAGAAACATTTTGTGATGCACGCGAGGACGACGACGCTATTTTTCTCTGACGTCGCATTCCATCGTAGCGGGGGGGGAACCCGCCGGAACCGTTTTCCGGCGAAAGAGACGTTTTCAGTCTCGCACCTCGTTCTAACGCGGAATGTCTAACTTTGTCGTAAATTCCACTCCGACTCCTGTCCTACGGAACAACAAGAATTATTAACGTCGCGCGTCTACCGCCCTCGCCGGTGGACAGTTTGCACGACTTTCACGATGTACGGTCTATAACATTAAATCCACCCCCCCCCAATTCTTTAGCGCGCGCAATGATGCACTCGTTCTTCGAAATCAAATTTGTTTTGTGTAATAAAAAGTTAATCAACGATCAAACCTTACGGCTCGATATAACATCGAGATACGAGATTTGCGAAGAGGAAACTACGAAGAGGGGGAAAAATCGAGGGAAGAAAACGGTACACGCGTAACTTTCATTACTTGATTAACCCGCTGTTATCTAAGTACAAAATCAGACCAACGATTTGTGATGGTTAGCGCAGGGTAACAAGGTAAGAAGTGAATTCTGCTGTAAGTAATCTCTATAGATAAAAGTGCAGTTGGTGAGAGGCGAGAAAGTAAGGATGAGGAATAAAACGTTAGAAGAGAATTGAGTGTGTTACGCAAAAAGTTAATACTTGGACTGAGTAGAGAGGAAGAAAGTGAGGCTGACGGCGAAAAGAAAGAACTCTGAGAACTCGGCGTATGTTTACCAAGCCACTGTTGTTCTAACCGGATTAATAGCAAAGTGAAGTTCGTTCGTAGAAATGGACAGCTCCGGCACTTTCCCATCCTTTTTCCGCAGGATATAGCGGAAGACAGTAATTAACGACTTGCTGAACGATGAGAAATAATGAGTGCCAGACAGTTGAGCTTGCAAACCCTTGAAGCTTTCCTAACTTAACTGTTTGCACGGGCGGAGGCAACTAGAGAAACGTACGAAGCGACAGTCGACAATTAATAACGACCCTAACAACCTATCGAAATAAATTGAAGACCTGCGATGGCGACATTAGCTATCAGGGTGACTAATTAGTCACTCGGAATATTTCATTTAGCTCATTATTAATAATGATAAATGAGGCGAAAGAAAAGTTCTAAGAATCAAGAAGCTATACTAAACTTGCCCTCTCTATCACTTCACTAGAGAGCTTACAAATTTTAAAATAATAATTTAAATTTGATATTACATTTGATATACGCGGGAACAAACATAATATTCATATATTCAGCAAATATGTGCGGCGCGGAATTAATTAATCGCACACGATCAGTTTTGCCTGTAAATATGAAGACCCAAAGAGAGCACAAAATATGTTTATGTAATATTTTTCATTCGACTGACGATGCTCCAGCGGACGTGCATGAAGTTCTCTTCTCTACTCCCCTTTCCCATCCCCGGCCATACATCATTCAAGGTATTCTTCGACAACCCAATATCTTCTACGGCTAAGTTTTTACCAGCCGCTGAAGAGGTGCTGCACGTCTAGCTGACTCCACTTAATTAAAAGAGCTGCCGGGATGGCCGTATTGCGACACCGTCGTCGACGTGCGTTATCTTCGTCGTTCACCCGCCACTAAGCGGCGTCATATACACTCCAAACGCCTTCTTCTTCTCCTCGCCCATCTTCTCAGCGACCCGCCTCTTCGCCCCTCTGCCCCATGCTCTCAACATTAGCCACCTGCTACTTGTCCCGTCTTGAAGTTGCACGGGTCGCTCCGCGTTTTCCCCCCTCCCCGTGGAAAATGACCCTATTGCCCTTCGTGCAACCTGCGACCCACGTCGGATCTCCGGAGAATGGCAGATTATGTCTGCCAGGTAGAAACCGCTGTCAATTTATCGAGCAATACGGGTCGGGTGAAACAACGTTTTCGCTTGTCCTCACTTCGCTCACGTACACCTGATTCAATCCGACGAGAGAGAATGGCCGTTACAACCACGTCGAAAACACCGGCCTTTTTCTGCGAGATCTGTTTGCCCGTGAACTGTTATTAATTAAATAGGCGGCAATTTATTGCAGCGTGTAATTATTCATTGCCTCTCGGCTAAATACCGTGTTATCGTCTTTACCAACGTTCGATTAATTAATCTCTCTATGACTGCGGACTACAACTTATTAATCATCGCCGCTCATTGTTATCGATCGCGAGTGATTTTGTACTTAAAGACGCCATTCTTCACGCGGTACGTTTTTATTTGTCAGCATCGAGCGTTTGAACGTCCATTCCAGCAAAACCGATCCCGTCTTCCTTCTCCCCTCGTCTGGAGTAGTCGGGAAGACGATTTACAGGACACAAGACCGCGACAATTTATCGAACATCATAAACTGCGAAAACTAAACTTTGTTTCGCGGATGACACCATATCGATCTGTCTGATCCCATTTAGAACGAATATGATGGAAGACTCGCTCTTTTTTGACACGTTAGCTCCATCGGTCCGCTTTAAAACGTTGGAGGGAAAACTCCGTGGGATAGTATATCGCTTAAAGCTCCCGCGAAGTGTTGTGCTTTTTTCCCCCTCCTCCTCCTCCTCTTATCCGGGAATTTACGATGCAGCAAATTCTTGTTCCAGATTTCATTACGCGAGGATTATTCAATTTACGTAAACGTTCGTCCACGTGTTACAGGTCAAGTTATTCTTTATAGCAATTAGCAAATCAAATTATATTGAATTATCAGTGCGTGGCAGTAAATAACCCATTTATACAACGTTGCCTTAAGGGCACGTGCGTGTATGCGTTATATGCGAAATACGCGTACCGGGCAAACAATAACAGGTATATACGCGCGTGATTTTATTCAATCCATAGAATTTGTTATTATCAAATGTGATGCAGCAACTCCGACTGCGATGGAGCTCTGTGAACCGCGCGTTCGTGTACCTGCATTCGTGCGAAAAGAGCACGGCGAGCGCAGGACTGGAGGAAGGACACCGTACAAAAGTGGTAATGCGATTACCGGGTTTAGCTCGTGGGAGAGGCGTGAAGGGGGGGGGAAGGGAGGACGATACCAGGGACAGTCGAGTGAAAACAGATTATTTTAATTTAAAGCAACAAACTCTCTGATTTTCGTGCGCTGTAATCCCAACCGCGAGTTAAATGTGCGTATGTATGTGCGCCGCGACGGTTCTATTGTTTGAAAAATTATCCGTCAAATTGCTGGAAAGGACTGACGACGTTTTAAACTGAAAAACCAAAAAAATGCGCAAGACACAGCACTTTTGCGTAGACGTTGCAGAATTGCCGTAAATTTATTTGGAAGCTTAAAAAGCATCGCTGCAAGCTGAAAATGCTTTGGATATAATAATTATAACGATATCCAAGGGGCATGGAATGTTTCGTAACAACAGAATATATAAGTAGAAAGAAGATGGGGGAGGACGCGTTAATTAAAAGCAGGTCAGTGCCGTGAAAAATTAATGAAAAACATGGAACAAGTGAAATGCGCGGGAGACACTTTTGGACAGAGTTGGGAAATGTGCAAACAGCTGGACGGGTCGCGCACCCTTTGCGGAAAAGAGGCGAAGATGTACTCATGGTAATGAAAATGGCAAAAAGCACTCCGGTGCTAATTAATGGAGGATCGTTTTGTACTCGGAATCTTTTCGTTAGCACTTCACGGATTTTGCCGGGGTAACCTGTTTCACGATTTCGATTCTCGTTTCCGTCTCTACGTCCTTTCCTTTCGCATCACCGTTTGTATTTCCAACGGTTACATTAACACAAGTTTAATTTTTTCTCAGATTAGTCCAGCGGGCGAACGGACGCACAAAAAAGGAACGTACAGCGCAAATAATGGGCACTGTTGCGTACAAATATAAATACATAAAATACCTTACGCGCGCGTCAGAAAGTTTCAGTTTTCAGCAGTTTTGTTACGCGCATCTTTTTACACATAATAAAATTTTGCGTTTTAACCGCGTGCCTGCGCGTATCGCGCGGATTATGCGTGTACGATGAAACGAATAAAGCGGGCATTGTTTTTTCTTTCTCCTCCTGAAAAAAGATCAGACTTTGCGTTTTATTCCGCGCGTGTAAAGGAGGGAAATTGACAGAAATTGGTACACGTAAATTCGCATCAATAATCCACTGAATTCAAACGCACCTTTAATTCGGCCGCCTCGTTAAGAGATTATTCGATGCGCTATCGTTTGCCGATCGCGTAATCGCGGTTAAACTCGATATGCGATTAGTATGCGGGCAAACACGCAATATCTCTAAACAAATACGCCACTTCGATAAATCCCAGGAAACGTGCGCACGTAAGCCCCTCGCTGTGTATAACGCCGATCATTTATTTCGCGCTGAGCGATATTCCGTACAGAATACCAAACTTAAAGAAAAGGTATTGAGATTCTCTCTCCTTGATGTCAGCCGATGCCGGACAACTGATACGTTGATAAAACCATTCTACAGCCAATCGGACGTGTCTAGATTTGCGAAAGGAATCACGGATACATGGATCCGTAGGATGCTTTTGTACGCCCGATTGATACACCACACGTGAAAGGAAAAGACGCTGTATTATTTCGCGTCTCGTGACGACGATGCATGAAGAAATTCTGTGAAATCACAAAGTGAAAAATTTATCTTTAAAATATTATAGCTTAATCTTCTCATTGTAATCTCTTCGTAATTAATTATTAACGTATCATTCCGTAAGTAAGGTCGGAAAGTAAGGTTTTCATTACATTGTGTTCGAAACACTATATAGCCGCAAACTTTGTAAAATTTATTTTCTTGAGTTTTTGTTTAAACTAGGTAATATGAAAAAAAATGTGGATAAATTATCCGATACTTAGCTGTTTTATTTTTGGAACATTATTTTCTATCATTAAAAATAAGCAAGTTATTTCAGGTCGTTCTAGATATCTCGCCAGCTAGTGCTAGCTCTCATAACTTTGTGTATTAATAAATTCTTAATAGTTGCCTATAACGCGTCTCTCTTGTGACGTACAAACGATATCTCACGCTAGACCGACGATTTCGAAATAAACTTTTAATTCTCCCGTTAATGTCAAAAGTCGCGCGACAGTTTCCAGTCGTGCACTCAAAATACAGAATGCACATCCATGTAATCAAATAGCTATCCAGATCAATTGCCTCATTAGCAACTTTTGAATGATCCCTTTAATCGCATCAACAATCGCACCGATGTATCCGAAACGCGGACTATTTGCACGACTATTTGCATAAGCAAGGCCATTCCGTAAACTGGATTACTATCTCTCGAGCAACAATAATACTTCCAAACCGCTGTCGCAGCGTCACGACCGTTTCGGCGTCCGATCAGCGAGAACGAGCTGTCGACATCGCTTTGAATGCCGGGCCATAAGAGCGTGGGAAGTCGCGACAGGACTTCAGATAGCCCTAATGGAGAAAGAGATGTTAGATGGTTAAGGTCGATGGCGGGAAGCGGGCCCTCGTGCTGGAAACGCAAGCGATCGGGAAAGTTAGAAGAGACGGGATGGTGTAACATCATGCATGTGTGTGTGTGTACGTATGTGTGTATGTGTAGTCGCATGTATGTATACGACGGCGAGACAGTGCAAAAGAGGACGAGAGTAGTGAGATTCGCGTAGAATCCCGATGGTTAAGTGGTTATCTTATCTTAACGGCCGCGCCGCAGCATCTCACCGGTCTGGCACCCTCTAACGCTCCCTAAGCGGAAATTAACACCCACCCCTACGTCCTCGCAAGTCAGCCTCCCCGTGGCACCCACGGCCTGGAGCAACGCAAAAATCAATGGATATTATATCGCGACTCACACAGACCCGCACATACATACGGTACCCGTCGTGCTCCCACGATCCCTCGCGAGTTGTCTTATCGTGCAAAAGAAAAGTGACGAGGAGCCACGACGTAAACACCCCCCGGTGTCTGGGTACCCTAGATTGTTTGTTATAATAAAACTGCTAATTTCCTGAGGTGGCATGTCGGGCTCGATCGTCGTCCGGACCCTCGTGCACTTTCGCACGGTTTGCGAACCAAGATAAAGGTGTCGGGGGAGGAAGTGACGCGAGATAAGAGCTTTACGGGTGGGCACCTGCGTGGTTTTACCGTCGCATTTTAGATGAAAGCGCGCCGCTCCATGACGAATCCAGTTAATGGAGAAACGCAAATGCAACTTACACGACGGGGAGCGGCGTTACGAGAATACGTTGCCCGTTGATACCGCGATTTCTGCTAAATACTTGAGATGCGGCTAGTTTTCGTTGTGTCGAATCTCTCTCTTTAACCTTTTTTTTTTTTTTCGTGTGATCATAGAAACTGAATTGCTCACGTGGAAAAATCTCTAACAGGTTTATAATAGAAAAAGAATTTATTCTTATCAAACAAACTAGTTTACGTTACGTTAATTGTCTCGCTGAAATAAAATTAACTTGTCGCCGACGAAAATGACACCGTGTCATTCACAGCGAAAATACGGTAACGATTTTTTAAGAAATTAACACGAATTGACGGAAACCTCTGTATCCGTAACATTTAAATTCAAATTATCTCGAAATGAATTATCTCGGGGGGGTGGGGAGGGGAGACAAGTTTATGGAACTTGGTGCAATGGCAAGGGAGTCATTCCGACATAATCCTTTCTATCGGTAACGAAAATAAGCTTGCGCTACCTTCCACGGTCTGTCTACGGTAGCGTGTGCCGTAAAATAAAATTACGTAATCGGCAATACATAACAAGTCAGTAGGCCAAAGCGGTATTCGCTGCTTTGGCATACGATAACCAGGCGCGCGCGCCAACCCCTCGGGACCGGCGCGGCGCCGTGTCTCCTCGTTTTCGTCGGTTATGAATATTCTGAAGAGGGTAAGAGCAGAAAGGGGGGGGAGGGGCGCGAGAGAGAGAGGGAGAGAGAAAGAGAGATGGAAAATAGAAGAGGATAACCGACGGTATATCGCTTTTACCGCGCGATATACACGGTCGGCATGTGCATAAATGTCAGGTGCATTAGTAATAACGCTCGATATTCGGCCACAGGTCTCCGTGCCGGAGGACGGCGAGGACAAGGGACCAATTTGCCCCCCGCTTCCGGCGCAGTACCAGCCAGCCACCTACAGCACGACGACGCCGCAATTACACAAAACCGTCACGGATTACAACACCGGTTGGTACCAATGTTAAAAGTCATACGCTTAAAGCACTTCCGTTTACGTCTGCAGTTCGGCCCGTTTGGACCCCAGCCGGGGATTACGATCGTTAAAGTATTGGTAAAACGCCCCGCAGATACCCGCGTACCCGAAGATTTCTTTTAATTCTAATTGTTGCAAGTTCCAACTGTTTTCTTAAAAGGTGCTCGTTGAGTCTGTATCGACCCGATGTTCTCTCGGATACTCGAAACGCTTAACTTTTCAAATCTGCTTCACTAATTTCGCCAATAATGTAAACACGTTTATATTTTTATTCGTCCTCTCGCTGATACTTTTTCAGTAATTTTATGCGTTTACTTTTAATTTTTGTACAAGTGCTTATCTCTCCCCGGTCGTTCTTCCAATTTATTTCGTCGATAATTTGCCGTTACAAATTCTATCTAAAGTTAATTTATCGTCTTCAACGACGGCATCAAAAGTTGATCGGCATCCCGGTTACGTCCAATCTCGCCATAAGATGCTTCCACTTCCGTATTCGCTGACTTTGCCCCGTTCTCGACATGGATAGTTTCGTGTTATCGCGGAAATTCTAACGGGCTGTCCCGGGAGTGACGGTCAAGCCGGGGTTTCGAATCTCCGCGCCTGGTTTTGCCGCACGACGTAGTTGGAATAGTCGACAAACTATTCCGTTGCGTCTCGTAGTTGGCACAGCTTGCCGGACACAGCGGGAGCCGCAGTCCGCAGAGAGACTGTTTGTCGCGTCGCGCGACCTTGTTTAATCGAATTAGACTGAGGTCTTTGATTAATTAACTATCGGAAGCGACAGCGCACGCTGCGCCTCATCGACAGGTCGCGCTAATTTTGCGAGTCCACAAATGTCACAATTACACCATGCGGGCGAGAGCACGATATATTATACGACGGTAATATCGTAATAAATTGAAACAGACATTTTCTCATCCTCGTTGCTTCTGAGTTTCCGAAAGAACTTGATTTGCTGCAGTTGGATGACGTTGGAGCTTCGCTGCAACGGAGTCTCGTTAAAAAATGGTAACGATCTCCCGAAACTTGGAAACTCTCGACGCGGAGAGAAAACGGGAAGGCGTTGCAGACAGCAATTCCTCTCTCGTCGACGGCTAGCCGTGATTATATTTTTAACTTTGTCGAATTTCTTGATTCTTTTCCGCCTCCCGCGCTCCACGCCGCCTCGGACAGGGATCAACGAGGTGCAGCCGGTTATTCCGCTCCTGCTTAACTCGACGATCAATCTTGCCAGGCCAATTCCGGCGGTCCAAGAATATCCGTCTAACCCGCCGCCCATACCGCCCCCGCCGGAAAAGTATTACGCCAGTACGGAGATCTGTAAGGTGAGTCGCAAAAATGTACGGTAGACATGCGATCCGCGCCGATTAAGCCCTCCTCTAGCATTAACGCGAGCACTTTGAACGCGAAACTGTGTCAAACGCCTCTCGTGACCGTTGGATCTCCGTCACGATCGCCGAAAGGGAGGCAACCTTGCGAAACCGACCACTATGGCTCATGTAAGTCGCGAGGTTAATTCGAATATTATACCGTTTGACTTTTCAATTTTCGCTTTCTACGTTTTAAAATACCAGTTCAGATGTGTATATATATATATATATATTGTTTCCGCCTCAGCGCAATGTGAAATCATTCGAAAAATATTGCTCACACAAATATCGGATTTTTTTTTTTTCATGGCGATTGCTCGAAACACCGTGTTATTAAAAATCTTTTCACGTGTGTGTTGGTTCGGATATTTTTATCGAGTATGATAATGAACGTGCTGCATAAAATATGTTTTAATGGCACATATCATCGTATTGTACATATATCGATTCCGACTTAATTTTGTTTTCAACCGGGGTTGTTTTCTCTATACAATATGCACGACGCAAAATACTTCATCCTGTGAATTATGAGGATTAATGACCGAAAAACGAGGAAACAACGGGGCACTATCAATCATAACTACCGCGAAGAAAACATCTTTCGCAGGCATACACAGATTATAGAGCGATAATGTAAAGGGCGTGGTTATTGATTACAGTAGTTCTACCGGGGGGGGGGGCGTACATGTATTTCTGTTTGATTATATTATCGGATTTGATTATATTAACGGGGAAACAAAACTGTATTGAAAAAGGTATATCGTGATTATTATGAATCCCAGTATTATCTTTTATTTAAATATTTATCAATGTATATTCCTTCATATAAAAAGGAAGTAATATTTATTCCAATTTCATTCATATTGCAATATTATACTTCTTTCATATTTTTCGAATAATTTTATCCAATGAATAAAAAGTACAAATATTTACTTACAACTATTTGTGCTTCGACATATTAATCCGTACGGCGTGTCAATATACAACGTATTACGCTATATTAATTCGAGAAGGCATGATTTTGAATTCGAATGCGTGTCATCGCAGAGTCCTTTGCCGCCACTGCCACCCTCGCCGACACCAAGTACACCACCGCCAATGAGCGCGAAAGCTTCTAGCAGTGTAACCAGCTACAGTCCGGAAGATATGCTCACGGAGGAAGAGGAGGAAATACCCGAGTGTGCCCTTGATTTTCCACGGGAAAAACTCAATATCGTTGAAAATCTTGGCTGCGGATACTTCGGCGATGTTCATCTTTGCGAGGTCGACAGGTTTCCTGGATACGATGAGATCTTCAGAAATACCTCCAACGATCTAGTTATTGTTAAATCCTTGAAACCAGGATCTTCCGACGCTCTTAGGTAAGAACCAAGTATAAATTTTTCTCGATTTATAGAAAGGTATATATAATAAAAGCACGTTATGAATACTTTATCTCTTGAAGAGAATAATCGAGTATCTTTAGTAACCGAAAAGCCGCAACGTCGTAAATGATTGACATCCTAAATTTTTAATTTTATATATTTATTTTACTATGGAAAATTGCCATTTTTTAATATTTTATTCTGATATCTTGATGAATATTTTGAATAATAGCAACATTTAATATAACATTGTGGTGATTGCGTAAAACTTCGCTTCAATTAAATTCACCTTATTTTATCAAAATTATGAATATTGAATGTTTTATTTTTATGAAAAAAATAATTGTCTCTTCAATAAGTGAAGATAGTGCAAATGATAATTAATATTTGAAAATTTTTAATTTGACATATTTATTTTATATTGAAAAATGTAATAATTTCATATTCTTTCATATTCTATAGTTATATTCTGATCAATCTTGATAATATATAATATTTAATATAACGTTATGCGATAGCGTGAAACTCCGCGTCAATCGAGTTCTAGCAATTACTGTCAATATTGCATCAGCGCATTAATTAAATGTAATCACCTGGGACTTGGATTCTATTGAACGGAAAGGCTCAAAGTATGCATTGATTGACTTTCGAGTAAACATATATTTCGTACGAAGCCTGAATTCTCGTGAGACAACCGCTCCTACAGCACATAAAAACGGAAAGTAAAAGTACATATATATGTTACATATATACACCGACGATAGAAAATTATTTCAATAGATTATAGAGAGCGCCGCGTTAACAGCGTAATTCAATAACCCGGCGCAAAGTGATTCCGAATGTAATGACACGCTACGCGCATTAAGTAGATGCGGCCGGATAATGCGGAAGGGCTTTAAGCGATCGATGATTGGCATGTAATCGAATAACTCGTCCGCGTTCGCACGCGCATGTCCGCGTCAATATAATTTTTCATAAAGCGGAATGAGAGAGAGAGAGAGAGAAAGAGAGAGAGAGAGAGAGAGAGAGAGAGAGAGAGAAAGAATACTCTTGCCTTTAGAAAAGTGGAAACGTAAAATACTATTTCGCATTCAAAGCGTCTTTCCGCGGGGAATGCGGTTTTGCGATTGGCAAATATGAAATATTCGTCAATAATCTTGTTTATCCTGAATGTTATTTATGTAGCAATTTTCGAAATCCCCGTCCCCGTCTAAATCCACCATTACGACCTACTTAGCGAATCAGCGCGTATGCGCTGTACGTGCCTCATCCCGGCTTTTTCAGTGAAACATTTGAAAATCTGTAACCGCTGATTACAGAACGATACCGCGCAATATGCTTAATTGGATAATATTGTACGGAGAAAATAATTATTTCGCGCGCTCTACAATGAATATATAAAACACAACGAATAAAAATTACAAATTGCAATAATATCTCGTATTACGCGTCATACGTAATTACATGTAATGCGCAATACTACACGTAATACTCGTTCAATTCACCTCGAAGCGTATTTGATTTTATAAGGAGCATTCCAGAAAGAAATGTAGAATTCACGCATGAACGAAGGTTCTCTGGCAGCTCAACCATGGGCACTACATCAGCCAATAAAAGACAACCTTTTATTGCATTCGCGATGCCGCTATAACAACGTTTTGTTCATCGGACGATTGTGATTTTCCCTCGGAATAGGCTGATAGAGATAGGGGTGAGCAGCAGAGCGCGTCGTACCGGATTCACTGGCCCGACGACGCGTTGTCGTCGCAGTAGCGAAAGGATGATCCCCGCAGACAGGATCACGGATGGCATTGTCTACAAAACACATTTTGCCGACTGGGAAAAGCCCGCGAAACCCGTGTTGTCGCGCGAAATGGATGCTACTCATGTTAGAGCGCGATCGTTCTCTCGATGGCCTTTATTCTTCTCCACGCTCCTCTTTCTGTTGACTACAGCATTCCGAAAAAGTCTATCAATCCAATCTGCCTGATAGATTTTCGTTTTTTTATCCTATTATACATCTCGTCGTCTCTGACGATTGAATTTTTCGTTGTAAAAAGGAAAATTTCATTTTCTATACTGACATTTCCAATTAAGTGATTTTATGTCGCGCATACACAAATGTTTTTTAAAAAATATATAGTGATGGTTATTAAAATGTTCCTCAAAAAAAATTAATGCAATATATAAAGCGTATATGTTTAAACGCCACAAATGTGTATCTCATCAACGGAACTTAATATTATATAATACATCACATTTATCTGAAATATATTCGTGTTTACTTCTCTAAATGAAAGCGTGCTCGTTCTATGCAAATGCGTAGAAGTCAATAAAAATGCAAATTTTTAATAATTTCACAGATATAATGGAATTACTAGGAATTATCCTGTGCCATAACATTTATGAAAATGATCATTTTTTAACGGTCAGATAAAATTGATTATTCAACTTTAAATTGACTCATTAATCGCTACAGTAATTTTTTAATAATAATAATGGAATAATATGAGGAAGCGATTTTAAATAAAAAATTCCGAAAGATAGACATTTCAATTTTCCTACAGTCTGTCGAGTCCTTATCGATTCCACAGCCATTCGATTTGGCGGTTTATATCATGTTCCGCATCGTCTGCACTCACCGGAATTTACTCACACGTGTAGAACAATGATCGGCGGTTCTTATTCGCCGTTGTCTTTATTCGTGACTCACGCTACAACCGTTGTAAGGTTTCTTTTTTTACGCCTTGGCACTTTTGTATCGCCTTTCCCCCCCCCCCCCCCCCGTTCTTCCTTTCTCGCGAGACAACGAAAACTTTCGAGAGACAAGCGAGCGATACCGGAACGGAATATCTGCATTACTTCCAGTATATATATCCGCGTCTGTATTCAATACCCACGGCCTTGGTACCGCGGGCACCTATAAAGATATTACTTCCGAATGCTGCATGTGTTTTCCAGGATAGAATTTCAACAGGAGGCAAAGAGACTGGTACGACTCGCCGATCGAAATGTCGCGCGGCTACTCGGTGCCAGCCTCGAGGACGATCCCATGTGCATCGTATTGGAAAACGGCGAGTATGGGGATTTGAACCAATATCTGCAGAGTCACATCGCCGAAACTTCGAATTTGCACACGGCCAAAACACTTAGGTATGATAAACATGATATTTTTCTAACTTTAATTTTAACCGCGGGTTAATTGATATTCTTTAACTTTTAAGCATTTGCACGAGAATAATGATTTGTGTGTTCAATATAATTTCTTAATGTATTTATTCACAAAATATCGAATAAGCGGTTACATAACACTTCGGAGCATGTTTTGTCATTGAGAACATATTCCATGTAATAGTCCTCGATCGTTCATAAATACGTGCCATTACGTTTTTAAGGGATCGTTGGGGAATTCGGTTCGCACATGGCCCAGAGAGGTACACGACGAAAAATGCATGTGTTTCCCGGATACGACCGTTATTCGAGTAATTAACATAATTTAATGAACACAAATTTGATACTACGGCGCGGAATAATTTGTAACATCGGTACCATCGTATCGTTTTAAAAGCGATACATTATCGATGTCCGCTTTAATGCACACTGCCAATCGGCATTGCGACACTCGAAGTAAATAACATATCATCCAAAATAGATACGCAATTATGTGATCATCACCATTTTGACGTAAAATCAATGAACCATATTTTGACGTGCCCCAAATTTCACGTTGATACGATCGCCGTACTTCCGCGTAAGTTGTTGCGCCCGTTACGGAATCGTTACTTTGCGTTATCGACAAATAATAAATTCATTTAATTGAAGCTAATAAAATTAATCATAATTAACGACGAGTTAAACAGAATATTATGTTTATTAATTGACTAAGCTAATATAGATAACGAAAATATCAAGAATACCGTGTGTCACATTCATTTTAAATTCCGTTTATCGAGATTTCTGACGCAAGTAGCTGCTAATACGTTGCAATATCGCGACAGTGTCAAACAGAAAATAATTCCCCACGTGCATACGCGCACATAATGCAGAATGATTATCTTTTACGTTGCTATAAATGCACGATGATAGACGCATTATAGCATCGTAGCATTCGCGAGTAATTCCACAATAGGCCTCCCGGTTGTGCGTGAATTTTTGTTTTATTTTGTCGCCGCGAAGAACGTCAGTTCCAATCAGTCCGGAGGGCGCGTGAAAACGCCCGGTGACCAGGACTACGCAGAAAGTACTCGAAATACGAGAAATCGGCTGAAAATGAGAGGTGAGCGACGGAGAGGATCATCGGTGTTCGTGACAGGTGTCGGCGAAGCGTGTTTTCCCGCGCGATCGTTTTCAGCTTTCGCGCGAGATGAAGCAGCCGCCGGAGATCACGCTTTGTTCCCATCGAGTGCCGCGGAAAATTTGATGTACGAGATATTCAATCATTCGTGACTATGCAATGCGAATAGTACCATTTATTATTTCGCAATTGTAATAGTAAGAGTAACGTTTACATCTTACGTTTTCTAATCTCATTGTTTGCATATTTGTTCCTTTTTTTCTTTTGTAATTCCACGTACATATTATTAATCTTCCAATGGCGAGTGTTTCTTATATTGCTAAATAAATTATGCGTTGAAAAAAAAATAGAATATTGATTATCAATTACGAAAAAATTGAAGATCAAATAAAAATAGAATATTGATTATTCAGAAGAATAATTGTACAGCCAGACGATGCCGCTAAAAGATTAAGACGAGAAATAAAATTAATTGTTATTACGATATATACGATACGCGAGATGTAGATATTTTCAACAATTTAATTTGAAAGATCCCAAAAAAAGATCTAATGCTAATCGCCTGTACGAACCACGCGATGTATGTACATACATGCAACTTTATTACTTGCACTTGAACAACTTGTGCTTGACAGCCACACCTATGACAGCGGTCCTTGAAGTGGTTAATTAAATTGCCGACATACGTACTGTCTTTCATAAACGAAATCGTTTCCATTTATTTCCGCGAGTCCGCCGATTTAACTGCAGTCAGTTTGTCGCACGAGCGAATCCAATATCCAGGACCGACAGAATAGCCGAGCTTTCAGTACGGCCGCTTTCTACTCCGGTAACCGAATTGCATTTCGCCGACGTCGCAAATGAAGCTTTAAGAATCCCGACGCTGAGTCACCTGGAAAATTTTTACACGGCGCGATATTAGACGCGTCATATATATTGAAAATTGCCTCTCTCCCCTCTCTTCCTGTTTTAGTAGATGGACTATATACAATATGCAATTCATGTAATTAATATCTTATGCCATTTCTTAAACAAATATTGAATAGTATATATATTATGATCATACTTAACTAAATTGAATGACGTATGAATCGTACTGAATAATGTACATACATATAAATGTATCAATATTTTTAGTAAGGAAAAATTAATTGCAAATTATTATGTCAATATAAAAGATGAAATTGTTAGACACATATATGTGATTGTTGCTTTGATCAAACATTACGTTCGTACTATAATATATATGCAGCGAGTTTAAATATTCCAATGCTCGAAGCGAACGTTGTGCAACCAATAAGATAAGAATATATTGGCACTGATATGCGCATTAACGAATTATATATGTGGATTTTTCTTGAAATCTTTTTACATATTATTGCTCTCATACATATATACCTACGTTTATGTCGTAAGCGTTAAGTGTAGCAGGACGACATGCTGCTATCGAAACGACTCTATCGGCGTATCTCTTGTAGAAATAGCACGCAGAGCCGTTTCGATGTAAATGGTTTGCATCCTACAAGCGTAAATAGTAAAAACGTAGTTCCTAGCTACTGCCGTTCTCAACGAATACGAACGAATGCTAACGCTCCATCGTAACTACGCGTATGTTTGTCGCACTTCGCCCGATTTTCAAATTCAATTTTGCTGGAAGTAGGAATAATACAGAAACAAGTCTTGTGTACACAAAAAGGACGATTTCACTGAAATACCTTTTTAGCTAAATTTTTATTTAGCTGTAGAAACAACTTTGTTGGGCCATTAAAATAATTATGAAGAACGCTCAAGCATAAGCAATGCTGCAAAAAGTTTTAACATTCCAGCAATCTCACATTTGTGCATTTTACATAATTATTTTGATAGTCTAACAAAAATAATTTTTTATCTGTATCTAATTAAATTTTTAGATTATACTTCAGCAAAACCATTCTTTTTACCATGTATCTAAAAATAAAAAAAATCTTTTTTACATTTGTTAGAAATTAATAAGTGAGATGACAATATTAAATGTATTCCATATAGATTAATTACATTGATACATTTACTTTTAGTAAGAAAACAAATGGAAGACACAGAAGTATCTTTCATTATAATAAACTGTGTCATTCCTAGTTACGAAGGATAAAATATCTTTATGTACAAAGAAGAGAACTTTTGACGAGTTAATTTAAACTCCTTGATTTACTTTGTTAATTACTTTAAGTAACGGGAATATCTTATTTTACTTGCGTCAAAAATGTTGCGTCAAGTGTTGCTCGGCTACAGCTGAGTTGGTATACAGTCGAGTGTCCGCTGTTTGTGGCGTTGCTCGCTCCAAACGCCTCTACGTATACCGCAGGGTTTCTGCGAGTAAACTTCACGACGTAACCGACCCCGTTCTTCGTGTTGCAGTTTCGGCACATTGGTTTACATGGCCACGCAAATAGCATCCGGCATGAAGTATCTTGAGGAAATGGACTTCGTGCATCGGGATCTCGCCACAAGGTAAGCGTGCACTGTTACCCATAAGTTGCTTTAAGGACTTGCTCATTAATGAGCAAGCTGTTGTTTGCTCATATTATTGGATCGTAGTCTTGAGGGCGAAACTGAATACCGCAGAACCTCCGTCAATCTTCCTCTCGCTCCGACATGCTTATACGAGAGCGAATGCAGAGGAACAAAATGCTATCCTTAATTAATTAATCTCTTTTTTTTGTATTGTTACAATAAACATAAAAGACACGATTTATTTTCTTACATTTTAGCGAAACAATTAGACTTTTCAGATATAACATATTAACATTTTTTATATAACAGTTTTTAAAATAAAGAAAAATTGATATGCACAGGATGTTTCTTACATTTATATTTATGATTATAATAATTATGTATGTTTAATATAAAACAGGAAATAAGTTGAAAATATATATTTTATTATAATATATAGCAGATATTTTTTAAAACTTTATTTTTTTTAATAAAATAACAAACTAGCGATACATTAATAACAAACGTAATAGATTGTATATATGTGCATATGTACTTTTTAATAAATCGATAATTGTTTTTCCATAAACAAAATTAAAAAAGATATTCTCTATACGAATACTTTTTACTTACACTGTAGCTGCAGTATTCCATTTGTTTGGAAATCTATTAAATTTCACTGATCTTAATTTCGTTTCCAGAAGAACGCTTTAATTTGTCTGCAGTGATTCGCTAGACAACATCGTTTCATGCATCAAACAAATAAACAAATGCATACTCTGTTCGATCTTTTTGTGAGCGTACCAAAGCCTCTGGGCATTACGATGGAATTGCTTTATTACACTCGCCGATTGTTTTATCGTCTCGTTTTCCCTTCCATATATACGTAACGGATTCCGTTTGCCCCTAGACCGTGCTCTTCCACCCTCCACGCGATTTGGAAACTCTTGAAACCTGACAACGCCGGCAGCGCGGTACGACAACCAATATCGTGGAGCTATTAAACGCTGGGAGGGGTGAGATAGGCACGGCCGGAAGGGTTTGGACCGTGTGCTCGAATTATTAACTCTAATCGTAAACCTTAATTATCATGCCCCATGGCGCGATCGTTGTCACGACGGTAGCGAGGGTACAAGAAGCTAGCTAGACGAAAGGGGTGAAATTTATTCGTGATTTATAGATTTGGGTTCAGGGCTAAATTCTAACGGCGAATGCGGTAACTGGCGAATAGTTCTGCTATTAGGAAGTGAACGGTGGATATCTAAGAATTATGCTAATGATAGAACAAGAACGCGGAGTGCAGAATAATAAGTCCAGAATGATAAATTGACTTTTGTCCGTGTCACACGAATCCAAATTATATATCTTTTTGGAACACAATTGATCTCACATCGTTATCCTCCATAGACATTTAACGTCTTTTGTCATTTTTATTAACTTTCCCGAATATCTTGTGAAACGCGTGCAAACATTTTTTATTTATTTATTTATAATCGGCATTGTACATGCGCGTGTAATCCAAATTATATGAACCAGAATAGATTAACGCGATTTCGAACAGCGATTCTAGAAATCGTAAAAGAGCGGTAATTGCGTTTGAATCACCCGAGAGAACAAAAAGAGTCGACCAGCAAGATTTTTACAGTGCCAGTAGCAGAAAAACTTGCCGACAAATCAGGCGAGCGCGCAGACGTTGACAATGGGTGTGAAAGTACCCACCGGTGCGCGTAAAATAAAAGCGTCGCGGTAGATACTAAACCATCCCCTCGTCACCCCCACGAATCACCACCTTTACCTTGGAGCGCGATAAACGACGAGGTTTACGCGCAAATCAGCGCGAAACTTGGAATGACTGCCGTTTTCAACATGCTCGCAACGAATCTACCGTAAGCTACTCAAATGCGAACTTTCACGAGCTCGCAAACAAGAAGCGATTTCGCGCATCAACCGCCCGCAGCCACCGTATTTTATTGAAGAAATTTACTTCTTAATTAGCGAAGAGTTTATCCCCTAATATTTTAAAAGTATCTGTTATTCTCCTACAATTATCTGTTTTTCTCCTTTAATTGCGTAATCAATTTTATAACCTTACGTTAATTTTTTATCATTTATCTTAATATACATATATACATAAAAGGTAGTATAACTACGTATAGAATTAAACTGCAAAAAAAAATCAATTTTAAATCTTTTTTCCAACTGCACGAGAAAAAAAATCATAAACGGAAAAACTAGCATTTAGTTATGCTCGTACAATATTTCGATAAACTAGTCTGTTTGTTTTTGATACGACTGCCACGTGCAGAATATAAAAAAATAGAACGCACAAACACATATTCATTTAGCCGTATACTCGATACGAACCGATAGAATATTGCATAGCTGTACAGTTAGCAGATATCTCATAGCCAACGTTAATAAAAAGAATGGAAGTGTTAATTTGATCAAAAAAATAATTCTATTGTTTTTCAGTTCAAAATTCGCGATATGGAAATATTTCGGGATATGTTGCAAAGTGGGGCGGGAGAGGGGACTTCACAGAAATTAAGAGACGAATATTTTTCCACGTTTTTCAGGAATTGTATCGTGTGTCGCGGATGCACGGTTAAAGTATCTGATTTGGGCAGTGGACGAAGCGCATATGCGGCGGATTACTTCCGTGTCGAAGGACGTCCTCCATTACCGATTCGATGGATGTCATGGGAATCGATGCTAATGGTGAGTGTACGCTCGCTGTACCTACATTTAAACAATATATATTTAACTTTCTCCCATTCTCCCTCTCTCTCTCTCTCGCTCTCTCTCTCTCTCTCTCTCTCTCTCTCTCTCTCTCTCTCTCTCTCTCTCTTTCTCTCAATATTTTTTGCCTTTGGGCGTCAGGAGATTTAGCGCTCGTGCAGCATAGCTTTCCACGTGTGCGCTTTTTACGGAAGCTTCCGATTTAGACGGGTGCTCGCGCGTTAGCGGCAATAAAGATCGGCGATGCGAAAGTTCGATAGAATTAGAAAAAAAAAAGAGAATAAATCAAATTGGCGCAAACGACTTTCGCTTGTAAACGAACGAAATAGAAAAGGAGGGACACAAAACGAGGACGCGCGTCGGCTCGTTTTGATTTCACTCCACGCATGGGTGGGACGCGTCATTTTGACGAACTATGGCTAACGCATCCACGCGATGAAATTCGGTTTCGCTCGGGTACGTACTTTTTTTCGTAGTTTTCCACGTCCAGAAGTAAAACCCTCCTGTCCGTCATTACGTATCGCGTATTGCCTAAGTTGAGATTATTTTTTTCGCTACACAGAGAGAATTTTCTCTTAAAATTTACCCTCAAAATCTAATAATTGTGGGATGTGTGACCTCGAAGAATTTTACTATACTTTTTAGTAAAATTCACTAAAAGTATAGTGAAATTTACTGTGCTTTTAGTACAATTTACTAAAAGTATAGTAAATTTTACTAAAAAGTGTAGCAAAATTCTTCGAGGTCATACATTATCCCACAATTATCAGATTTTGAGGGTAAATTTTAAGAGAGAAATTCTCTCCGTGTATCTATCAGCATAAGAATATATCGCAGTCAGATAAGATAATGAAGAAGTACCTTTCCTAGATTTATCGACGCAATAAAAGCGTTGTGTGAAATATCGGAAAGATGCATTCCGATCCACGGATCATCAAAGATCTGTGTATCATAAAGTGAACCGTAAAACGCGCATTTTGCTTTGTTGCCAATGAGATTATGTATGATACATTTGCCGATATCTCCATCTTTTAAACGAATTCGCCAATTATGCCATTAAATTGGTATCGATACCATGCGCCAAGCCACGTGCGATAAAATGATTTAAAACTGCAATTGATTATTCTTCCTGTTAATCTGTCCTTCCTGTTACGCAAAATAAAATCTCATCAGAGATTTCTGTTCAACCCTTGGGAAATAAAAGAAGTTCCGAAGTCTGTTATTTATTAACGGGTTAAGAAAGATTTCCGTAATAAAACTCAATTCCCGTTATTTCCGAATGGGAATTAAGTTTTACATTTCATTTAATATATCTTGCCTTTAATTTCTCGATTGTCGCTGCCAATATCGAATTGTCGATCCGCGAAACCGCTCAACATCAGGCCGATAGAGCTGTCTGCGGTCACGTTGGTATTAGCGAATTGAGCTTGCCCCATCGCAGCGCGCGATACGCGTCATTGAGCTATAAAAGTGCCGGAGAAAATATGCGATACGCGTTTGGAAATTCATTTTCGATGTTGAGCGGCTTTTTCGGCTTAACCGCTCGACAATCCAAACACAATCGTTCCGCTTCGCGAGCTACGCGTCGAACATGTAGCTGTTTCCGCTACGTAACAACGTGGACGACGATGGAAGATACTCGCGTTTACTTTTCGCGGAAATTCGGAAAAATATGTGCCGACTGCGACTCGGCGGAAGGAATGATTTTTTTTCGCCGGCGCTTAAAAGCGTTACACGAGCGCGTTGTGTGTCAGTGGAGTAGTCGCAGTATAGTCAAACATCGCGCTACAGTCAAACACTGCGCTGCAGTCAGACACTGTGCGGCGAACAAATAATAATAGTATATTTAATAATAGCACGATAATATATTTATGTAGCTAAAACTTTTGCATAAAATATAAAATCAATAATCTGAGAAACATTAATTTAGTGATTTAAAGATTGGACTTGAAGATTTAAAAGATTTAGTAACTTAAATGCAGGATTTCAATTACTGAAAAATTCAAGCGAATGAATAAATTAAATATTCAATCATTTGAGAGTATATGAAGATTTATTATAAAAGTATAATCCAAACCTGGTCATTTTTAATTCCAGACGTAAAATGTCAGAAATATGTATATTTCCGTGAAACAATTCTTCTTAAAAACAATTATCACAAAATGTGATAAACCATTAAAAACTTTAAAAATTATAAAATTGTCACTATCCTTTTGTTGCTTTAATTTACGTTTGATATATATGATATTATTTACAATTGAATATCTTTTTATCTGAAAAATCAATTATGTATCAAATATTAATTAACTTAATTTTACTTTATTAGCTATGCATAGATATTATATTCTATTCTTTGGCATCATTTACGGAAATAGTATATTTATTGTACGAATGTAATAGCAAATTAATATCAAAATGATTCGACGAAACAGAAATGAGGCTGGGAAATATAGTATTGGATAGCTAGTTGGCGTCGTCATTTCGAACTGACTGCGCCATTAATGTTTCATTATTGCCCATCATTTATCCAGCCTCCACCATTGTGCCGCGTTAATGAAACGATCCCGTTTCTCTGCGCGAAATATCGCTTCAAAAATTATCCAGGATTAGCGTCGATTTAATGGTTTCATATCGATCTTGCGATCATTCGTTGGAAATCATTTTTCATGAGAGGGGTGGCACATTATAGAATTTGTTGAATCGTGCAATGTACTATGTTTAATTTACTATTATCCAGAACATTTGCAGAAGTATCAAACAAAGTGTAATAGTATTTTTTATATAGAGTTAATTTATATTATATAATTTTGTATTTTATTCCTTTTTGTATATATCAAACAATACTTTAGAAAAAAAAGTTAGTGCTTTTACCATACATACGCTCAAACAACAAACATACACAAAAGCTGTTTAGTTGAAATGTTTTTCAACGCCAAATATTTTGTTTTATATGACAAAAAATTTAGTTGTTTTTGAAATATACATATAAATAACGAATATTTATTTATTCAACAATTAAACAAAAATTGTCTCTTTTACCTCAACGTTAAATAATTGTCTCTTTTGCTTCAAAGTTGAAATTGTCTATTTTGCGTCAATATTGAATTCGGTGAAAAAATCGCACGGTTAACGAACTTAAATTAAAGGTAAAGATTCAAATTGTAAACCACATTTGCAATTTTTAATTCACATATAAAACTTTGCAAAGTTCTAAAAAAATTGTAGACTGACATATCTCCATTATTTATATGCAGCTTTGAAATAAAACCGATAAGTAAAATTTAGTTTATTAACATATCGATCTAAAAAGTACAGATTTCAAGCTGTAATGCTTTTTTTGAAAATTTTATTGCGATTATTTTTGACGAAGTTATATTCTCTTGAAATTTGCTGTTTTTTTAGAACAAAATAGATTATTTTTTTTAATTTGCGGTAGAATATATAGTTCTTTGTTCAGTAAAAAGAAGAAAATTATTCAGTTAATATAAATATTTTTTATTTACAAGCATAACAAATTATATTCGCATAAAACAAAATATTTATTGCTGTAAAAACTGCCTGAATTAAACAACTTCCAAATATTAAATTTTTTTTCCTGGTATAAATTTATGTACTATATGTATTAATATTATATTTTATTATTACTGCTTGTTTATTGTTATTGCATAGATTATTACTTATCGCATACGCACTATTTAGTTCCAACAATTTGAATTATGAATAATGAAACGCGCGTAATTTTGTATCGCACACTTCATAAATAATTGAATCATGTCTTAAGATCTTCCCGAACATGCGCAAACTACAAACTCAGCACGCATATGCAATCTTCCCAGCGTACTACCGGCAATAGAGATTATGTAATTTAAGTACTTAAGTCGGAGTAATTTTACATCAAGTACACAATCGTTTATCGTAAATCGATTTAAAATTGCAATGTTATTGCAACAAGACTTCAGTTATTTTTCTTTTTTATAAATATTTTACTTTTATGTCATTCTGTCCATTATGATTTTCTTCCTAACCCTCATAAGTTATTTAGAATGTTTTCGCCATCTTCTCTTAAATCTCGTTGATTTAATAATTACATCTTCCTATATAACTAATATTATATTTATTTTCTGTGTTTTTCCTCAAGAAACATTATGATTGTATGATTGCATAATTGCAGTGTTGATATTAATTAAAATTCGTAGCTAAAGCTTTTATATATTCTACCGTTGATATTTTATCATATAATTATTTTGCTTGGCGGCTCACACGCATGCCAATGAGAGCGGAAGGTACATCCAACCGTCAATGTGAGGAAAAGAGTAAAATCGTGTAACTGCTTTATGGCGTTCCGCGAAGCTTGGGCTTAACTAAGTTACTCGGTTGAACTTTGGGAAACTCGAAGGCGCATACAGTTTCCATAAATTACTCCTTCACGCTCAAACATTAGGTTTCCGCGTCGAGCAAGTCGCGCTTTTAATTATTTTTGTGGTTCATCAAAAACGAATATCAACTTAAGTGTGTGTATTAAAAAAAGAATTTGTTCTTATATATCGAAATATTATTTTTAAAAAATCTTTATATAAATTAGATACGTACACAAATATATAAAAATATAAAAAAATATATAAAAATTATTATTAAATAAATTCAGTTTAATTCCATATATACATTCGAAAATGTATTATACCATGGAATAAACTTATCCAATTATATCAGAATGCTCAACAAATTCCAAGTGCTCTTAAGCTGCAAACAGCAGAAGCTGCCGGAGTTAACAAATTACGTTCGCAACAAACGAACTTTCGTAAAATTTTCTTGAATGTGTTCACGTTATCCAGGGAAGGTACACGTGCAAGGGCGACGTCTGGGCGTTCGCCGTCACGCTGTGGGAAATTCTGACGTTCGCACGGGAGCAGCCCTTCGAGGAGTTTCCAGATCATCGAATAGTGGAGAACGCGACTTACTTTTATCAAGAGGATGAGCGAAGGGTAAGTGCGCACAGTAAATCTCCGACTTCTTTTCCCTCATTGTGTCCGGCGTACTTAATGTAATGAGCGCACTGAGTACTTGATTTCGCGTTGAGTGCCTCGCGAAGCTTTCAGGGCTTTGAACGCCGCTATTTATTCCGACTTTCAGACTTCTGATTACCTTACTCCGTAATTCTTGCATCTTTTTTTTCCCCCCCTCTCTCTTTTTTCTCTGCGTAGCTTCTTTTAGGAATCCTGGACGTATCCCGTTTCTCTGAGAGGCTGACTGTGGAACAATTAACGTCATTGAAAAAGCAGGTTTAATAAACGCGTACGGTGTCGAACATGTAATTACAAAAGTGGGTCGCGAGTATGTTTCCATGAAAATGGCAGAACCACTTACTTAGTAATTCATATAATGTAATAAATATTGCGTCGCACTCGAACCCGTCGCGTTTATTTTCCCAACATCGAGAGTACTTCAAACTAAAACATCGTATAAGAATTGTTATTTTGCTCTCCCGGTTTTGTAAACTGTTAATATTTACAAACGATTAATTGCATAACAAATATTGCGATTAATTACGAGCGTGAAATATTTTTATTATGTCTGTATGCCGTTTATTTCTGTAGCGCCGCATGGAATTGTAATGAGATTATTCGCGAGCAATCTTTTTATTTTGGTTTGCGCGAAAATACGTCAACACGTTTATTATGTATTTCATATAAAGTGTTCAGCTCGCGACACGTACATAACTGATGGCGTTAGAATCGACTTGCGTTTATTTTTACACAGATGATACTGCCGCTGCCAAAAAACTGTCCTAAAGAGATCTATGACCTGATGCGCGAGTGTTGGCAGAGGAACGACGTCGACCGACCAAACTTCCGCGAGATCCACCTGTTCCTGCAACGAAAAAATCTCGGCTACAAGCCCGGTGAGTCGAACGATACTTGATATAGAGAACTAGAAGGCTGGAATCTCATCCGGCTTTCTATGATCGGCGAATTAAACGGCAATTGGTGGAACTGTCCCTCATCGACCAAGCTAGACCAAGTTAGACCAAGTTAGTACCTAGGGTGACGATCCATAAATCGGCTGTAACGAACGTAATTGTTTGCAATGGCGTGGTCGGATGCGTTCACCGTGTCGATGATGATCGTCGTACGATAACACTTAAGAGGAGAAGCCGTAGGAGTCTACGAATTGATCGCGCAAAACCTTCTACGGTTCACGACATTAAGAATCACAGTTCTCTTGTCAACGCTACACATCGCTGTAAGCTTAGTCGATAACCGGTGTGAACCGCACAAATCATTGTTGCCGTAAAATGCAAACTACTGTACAAAAAATTCGCTTTTTTAATTTTTTTTCCAACATCAAAACTGTTATCGCCGCGAAAACTGGATCGGCTCTCTATTTCGATACTATCAGGATACGCATAATCTAATGATGCGTAATGCTTGACAATAGCAATAGAATGTTAATTTTTTTATACGCGTGCAATTTTTTGACCTGAGAAATATTAATTTTTATATACATTCTATTTGACTGACATATCCAACTCGATTCCGATCTTATTCTTGTGTGTGCAACTTCTTTTCGTTTCTCTTCTCTTTCTTCGCGCGCTATTCTTATATTAATCGCCTACAGAAGTTAGACGCGTTGACCAAAACGGATAGCCCCGCTATAATGACACCGTGAATCCACGGCATCGTATCCGAGCTCGAGCAATCGAAATGGATAGATTATGATTTTGATCCGTGGCATTCGATACGAAATGGGAACGTCACTAGTGTTGGCAATACGAGGGGAGCACGTTCGATAAATCGCACATACGCTGTTCCGAAATTGATACTGTCAGCAAACAAGCTTATGATATTCCCGCCGTAACGGCACTCGTGTCACGTTCGGGATATACGTGGATCGGACTCGAAAATCGTGCGTTGTACGTAACATTTCTGCCGACGAATAACGTAGTCATTTTCTAAAACTCTAATTATTAAAATTTTAAAAAGTAGATTTTATCCAAGATTGAAGTCCGCCAACTTTCGTCGTGGGATTACATTTTTGGGCCTTTTATACGTCGGTTTCATAAACGTATTTGCAAAAAAAATTTGTTTTCCCAAAAATATATAATTATATATACATATATATACGTGTATACATATACCATTTTTAAGATAATTAAGCGAATTGTTGTTTTTAGGAAAGCAAAATCTCTATTATGAGCGTATACGATCGAGTCGATTATAATATTAATCAATGTATTTCCGGTGATGTTTAACGAAACTATTTGTACTCTTTGCTATCCATTTTATTTTCCAAGCTATCATTCGAGAAGACAAATGTAAAGACAAGGCTAATTATCGTTCATTCAACCGTTTAATTGCACCGACCAATATCCTTCCCTCCAATTCGGACGACGATTTCTCGTTAACTTTTTAATTGAACACTCGCCACAGTGGCGCACAGAAAGAATTATATACGAACGTCGCTTCAAGGAGCTTATCGATGCACAAAAAATTGTGAAATGGGTTAAGAGGAACATTTTATAAAATTAAACATTGCGCCCGTACAAGAAGCATTTTTCGAAGAGTACGGGAAGAGGAGTAATCTTAAGCCGTGTTAAGTTTGTGTTAAGTTCTCTTAAATTACTCTTAAGCTTAAGATGCGCTTAGCCGAAGTGCATAAATGTTTGACAATACCATTAGAGGTTGCAGTATAATATAAATTCATATAAAGTGTGTAAAGAATGTTGAAGGATTTAATCGATAATGTAAATTATTAGATTATTGTAAGACCGGCATTTTATTGGCGGTCGTATCGCATAATCGTTTTAGGATTGTTAATTCTATCGATACACACAAAACTTCTCTCGTGCCCCGTTGCTCATCTTGGGCAAAAGCTGTAGGTTGGATGTACCATGATTTTAGGGGGAAAAAGGAGCACATGTGACCTGACGTTAAGTTTATAATGTGGAATAGAGATAGACGATTTACCCGGCAAATGTTTTTGCTTCGTTTCGCACCCATAAAAATCCGGTTAGCTTTCCGAGCGGTCTACAGACTACTAATCAAATGTTTGGTGTAATAAATTTATTTAAGCTGCTTTTTCTTTTAACGATAAAATTTCTGAGATTATTTGTTCTCTGAATTTTTATGACTCGCTACTCAAATCAACACACATATTTCAGCAGTAAAATACATTTCCAGGTAAATGGCTATCGTTAGTATGAAATACTGAAAGACTTATATACTTGTTAGAATGATTCTGTACGTGTAGCGAAGGGAAAACAATAATTGTGCGAAACACGACAGAGATATTCCGTGACGTTCAAAGACTTGTATGTACGTCGCGTAAATCCCGATATGTTATTCTAGGTACCTAGCCTTACGCAGGCTCAAGAGACTCATGCTCGTGATCTGTAAGATAATTAAGAATAGAACATATAAGCGATGAATGTGTACGGTTAAACAATTATGGAAAAGAAGGATTCTCGTTTCTTTTTACATCGTGTTCTTCGCGGAATTTCAGATTTATATCAGAAGTAAAATAAATTAACAGGATTATCTATTTATCTTTACTCTCGGATAAATACGTAAGGTAAATATGATTAATAAATATCTTTCATAATTTTTTAATCTTTATATTTTCTAGTAATACTTTGTTTCTTTTATTTTTTTGTTCAAATTATGAAATATTATTTACATTGTTAATTACAAATTTATTTGGATCAGGATTTCAGTTTCTCTAAATCAATGATGAATAAATAAACGATAAATTTTTATTTATTTTTGTTTGATTATTGTTTTAATTATTGTGGAAATGAGAAATCTAATGTTGACAGTTGATGATTTGATATATATGTTAAAAATATCTTAAGGACTACTGCCACTGCGTTAGCGAAACGAATATATCGAGTGATATTCATCGTGGACTTTTAATTCGAGGTTCAGCGATCAATACTTTAAAAATGATCTTAATTCTTTACATACTCATGTTCAATCTTTTAAATGTATGTAAATGGTACGATCGCCAGAAAATCCAAACGTTCGATCCTGCAGGACTCACGAATGTATCTTTTACAGGGCCGATGTATATATATAATCACTTGGGAGAATATATAATGTAGCGATAATTTTAGACTGACACTTCCTGCACGATCGAACGTGACTCAAACTACGTTATACATATTTCTTCCTACAAAAAGAAATATAAAATTAGAATCTTCCGCATATAACTTTTTGTATCGGTCGTTTTAATTTACTCGAAGGGAAAAATCCATAAAGTACGTGGTTCACAGCGTTAAATATTCAACAAAAATGTAATGATTTATTTTATATAAAAAAACATATCATTTAAATAATGACATATCTTTCTAATGGCAGATCTTTCACAATTATCATTGGAAATTCGACATATCGTATACATATCGTTATCTTTATTAGTTTGAAAGATGATTGATTTTAGTAGTCAATTCACAACGACAAGTTCTTTCTGTAGGAAGCGTTCTCCTTAACATTCAGAGGAAACCATAAGTGTGAAAATTATTGTAGATTATTACGTAATCGAATCAACTCCGCCGACTATTTATTCTCAACATAGTGATAATCTATTAAGGTGGACGGAAGAAAATACTTTGTACAATTTTTTAATAATGATACCCCCGTAACTGTTGTAAGTGCATCCAATTCCGATCTCATATTATACGTTTCTTCCAATAAGCGCATCGGCGAGATGGTTGAAAGTGAATCAGGCCGCAAAATCAAAAAATTCCTCCCACTGCAGAAGTATCTTAAATCACGCACAGTGATATTTACAAACTGATATAGTGTAATTATTAAGATTAAATTAAGTTAAATAGTATGAGGATAAGGAAGATTTATAGAGCAAAACGTTTGCAAAATTTATATAATGAGATTTTGTACTATCTCGAAACGTCGCTTAATCGCCTAATACGTAACACAATTCAGTGCATCGACCAATACGTCGAGGAAGACAATATCGCGAAATGTGCTTCAGCAGTGGTACGAAATACGATTCAATGAGAAAAGAACTTTACCATTTCTCTGGCGAACGAAAAAGATTTACACAATTTATTCGGGCATCGCTCGAGCGTATCCACGTTCGCTGGAGTCTGATTTTCGTTGAACAACGCGTTCTCTCTTTTACCAGCTCAAACGAGCTCTATTTTTCATGCGTACGCAGCCAATGGCAGCGGACCCGATCGCGTACTCGCCTCTCGCCGTTAGACGCAAACAAAAGTCGAAACTCGGACGCTCCGAGTACACGCGGATTCCGCGCGTTTGCCGATGGAATTTAATATCTGCTGCCTTCGTTACGAAACACACGGCCATGCTTTTTTTCCATCCCTTTTCCCCCAACTCTTGTTCGCCTCATCCCTCACTATTCATTCTTCGCGCTCGTTTCTCAATGCAATCGAGGAGGCATCAGCCGAGAGAGAGACACGATCTTTGCTTAAAATACACAATAGAATCGAACGAAGTGGAACAGCATACAAATCGAATTAAATTCCTGCATCGCGTATACGTAATTGTTATTCGGACTCATCGCATGCCAATTTGAAATTCTTTGATCTCAGGTACTGACAGATCGCACTGACATGACTTGCGCGAGTAAAACATCTGCGAGAAAATTTGATAACTCGTAACTCTTAGCTTAAAATTTTCTATGAATCTTATGAATAAATAAAAATCTACGTTTGTGCCTCGCGTAAAATTTAATGCACAAAAGTAATCAGTAATTCGTGAATTTAACGTAATCTTTCAGGTTTCTATGATTTTATTTTCAAAATGTTCCGCGTGAGGTTGCTTCTGATTTCTCAAACTTTCAAGTTATATGAAACATTGTGCGATATAAAGGGCGTTTTTATTGATATCGTGTAGATCTGTATATCCTCAGTTTACAGTCATCTATCATATCACCATTGTCTGTCGAATAATTTAAGTAAAAAACATGCTCTCTCTCTCTTTCTCCCCTCCCCTCCCCTCCCCTTCCCTCTCTCGCCTACGACAGCCTTTGGACAAATAAATATCGTCGTTCCAGGCTGCTAGACATGCATGACGAAACGGCACACGCCAATCTCTGCGTGCAAATATAAACGGTGAAATGGGTTGTAAATAAGCAGACTGCGCACAGTGGCTAGTATAGGGCCAGTTATCTATTGTTATCGGCGGACATATTGACTATTGTACGGCGATCAGACATACCTTCCTGGCTATCCCTCTCTTCCCTTGCGACCCTGTATAAATGTCACGCAACTGTATTTAATACGTTTGTACATAGCGATTCGTTTTCAATAAATATTCAACGCTTTGATTTCTGGGCTTGTACATTCTTTTGCATAAAACCGGCGCGGCTCGACATTCACGCTGATGTTTGGAACGAGGACCGCGAAGCTAAGGTAAGTAAATTAGTCATGATGTGCTTCCCCTTTCGAGAGGCCTTAAGTTACCTTGTCAGAGATATGCATGATAATATCGTGCTTGAAAGCTACCACCTTCTGTAACACGAGCGTGATAAATACGTTACATATATATATATATATGCAGACGGTATGCTATAACAGTATAATCTCGCAACTTTTATCCTTTTAATGTCCTTTTAAAATTATTTTCACTCTGAAGATGGTGGAAATGTAATTACATAAATTAGGTGAAGTATTTACCGCGCGAGTAATATTCTCGGAAATATTTCCAAAATACGTCACTACGCCGTAAACTATATCTGCAGACGCAACCTTTCCATTATCTCGAAGCATTCGCTCTTACTTCCACTTATTTCTTTTCCTCCTCCCCTTTCCCGCTCTTAATTTAAACGGGCACGCTCGAGTTTCTCGATTCGTTGGGACGTACACTTTTTTTTTGTATCTCCCCCCCCCGTAAAAACATCCTTTAATTAAGTCGCTCCGATTCATTACCGTCGCACGAGACGCGACATATCTGTCGTTTCGTTGAATTCTGCGTCGCGAAGATTCTCCTCGCAGCGTCGCGAAATTACCGATTCGGTACGTAAACGTCGCTCATCATTTGCTCGGTTCTCTCGGAATTAAAATAACACTTTCTTTCGGGACAAATCACTTTATTTCGGGACGTAAATTGTTCAATAAATTGCCCGCGTCGCGCGTATTGTCGAAATTTCGTGAAAAATGTCCGTACTCGCTTCAAACAACTTTAAATCAATCAAACCAATTCAACGAACTCTATTGGATCAACGTCAATGGCACAATATCGCGTTTCTTTCAGACTACGTCGGTCGCGCTGTATCGATAGGGATATACGATAAATCATTACCTTCTCTCGTGCTGCCCTGCCATCGTAAACTTTTTTACCGAGCGGTTAATGAAAACGAATTGCGTTTCAAGCCATCGACATGGCGATTCCTTGCGGCGACACGCACCAAGCGACACGTACCCCCGACAAAGAGAGCCACGACACAGTGCGTGTATAATTGGACTCCGTCCCTGTAGTTATTTCTACGAATAGCCCTTATCGGGATAGCATCACGATGGATTTGCACGATGTGGCTGGGTATCTGATAAGAACTCGCGCAGCAAGCGAGGCGGGCACTTCAATACCTGTATCGCGTGTGCCCTGCGACTCTTACGGCCATTGAAAGTTAAGGGGCGAGATGTGAGAAAGCTCACGTTGAGATCAACGCTGGCGTTAACCCGATGCGAAACGTTTCGCCCGTGCCTTCGAAATTTTCCTGTGTCCAATCAGATTGTGTACGACAGAACGCTCGCTTTCCCCCGGGCAAGCAATTCGATCATTTTGATACCCGCAAGGCAAAGGACTTAATATTTCAGATGTATGTGGCATAAAAGGCTGTCTGAATTTCAAAATCTCTAAAATTATCGTCATCTTTATTGCGATTGCGAACGAGCGTTTAGAGACCAGCATGTAAAATGCGAGTAGTTTCTTTGACCTAAAATTCGATTTAAAAAAAGATGGATATGTTTGTCGATTTGAATTTGGGCTCGTTTGTACTTATATCGTTATTCTTCACACGCATTGAAGCAAGTTTCTTTATCCATTTGTTTGATCGTTTGGTTTTAGAATTTTAAAAAGTCCTAACGTATTGAAGCAAGAAGGAAATTATTTTAAAATGTCAAAACTTTCATAACCCAGACGTCTAGGGACTCTAGGGGATCTCGAATGACGTGGTACGGTTAACAGAGTATGATAATTATGCCAAACACAACCTAAAAGGTGCCTCAAAGGGAGAATATTCTTATGGGAATTCGGATTCCCTTGTTTGAAACTCAATTTCTTTTTATCGTTTCGCTTCAATAAGATACTTCCGATATTATCGTAATATCTATTTTTTCTTAACTCTAACATATATATGTTGCAATAAATATTTGTGAATATTAATAAAAAATAAATTGATTTTTTCCTAAGGTGATTTTACTAGTAGAGTTGAAAAATGTAATAACAAATGTGTAAGATATTTTTAAGATATATTCTACCAATAATATATTTTATATTGGAAAGTTTATTAGACATAATGAAACGAAAATATTTTCTTTAAAATATTTTTTTCACAATTACAGAAATAATTACACTTTTTTATTGTTTCGTGAAAAACAACAATTTTGAAATATTCAAAAGTTGTGTGTGTAAATACAATTCTAAAAATAATATTTGTTAAATCATTAAAATAACTATACGAGATGCTCAAGCTAATTGCTAGATTGTCAAAACTACCTGTACTTTTCTTGGCTTTCTTAATAAAAATTATGTACATTTAAAAACTACAAACGTTTGTAAAAAAGCAGGATGCAGCATGCCAATACTAAATCAATTTGTATAAGCGGCAGGTATCAAGAGATATATATATATATATATATATTGATCGATTGGTTGCAGTCAGATCGACAATAAATTGGTTTAGTTTCTATTTTTAAAAAGAGCATATCCCGTTTCCATTTTTTTTCTCCTGTCAGATTCAACTAGTCTATTAGTGATATTTCTGCGAATCGTGTTTTATGATTACTAAAAAAAAAACATACAGAAAGACACAATCGACATTAATCTGTCGTGAAGCATTTCCCGAAGCTTCACGAATCTCTCGTTGTCCTGCGGGATTATGAACAGTGGGATACTACATTCTCCCGACAATGTACGATAACAACCCGGAAACTCGGCCCCAAGGTAGCGACGAGGGAATGAAGGATTGCTCTGTTCCAGCCGAGTCCAGCATAATCAATACACAGCTATAGATTTCCTCCTTCCATAACGGAGAATATGCCTGTACGTAATTGTATATCCTTGAATCCAATTAAACATAATCAGCGAAATTAGATGCAGATTATCGCACATCCTAGAATATTCAAGTCTATTTAAATTTAGCCTTTTTTTTTCGAAAATGCTATCTTGACACTATTTACTACGAAAGAATCCGCTCTATACATGTCGTCACGTTATTAATCTTCGAAATATAAATCTGTAATTGTTCAACAGTTCGAGTTTTCTTGTCACAATTAATTTTTTATATCACAATTGGTATTTTTTGGATTAAAAACGTAGGATAGTAAGAATTGATGGAATGATTGATTCTAATGATAAAACCATAATATATTATTTATTAATAATTAATTTAAAACATATGTATGTACACAAAATATATAATAAATATACATGTATCTATACATATATACAGGTATCTTAAAATATTTCTATAAAAATGTCTATATTTGAAATACATATATATATATATATATATATATATATATATATATATATATATATATATATAGTCTGTTATTAAATTACTGTCTTCAGCAATATATTTGTGTATCTATTCTTCTCATTCCGACAGCAGTAAATTGAAGAGTTTCTTACAAAACCATACAATTTTTCTATTTAAAAAAAATCTGAGTTCACACCAAATTACGCTCCATCAGTAGCGTCACACAATAAATAATTTTATTCTGACACAAAAAATGAAAAAAGACAAAAATATAAATAAGTAATAGATACATAATCTTTTGCAAGAACTAAACAAATCAAAAGACTTTTTTTGAATTCCTCAAATATTAATCGTAAATCCTACATTTTTACCCGTATACTTATATGTCTGGAGAAAAATTACCAAATTTATATAAGGAGAAATATAAAGAGATATTTTTGTTAAGATTTGCCTTACAAAATTTTGCAAAATATAAAGAATAAATTGTTGCTTTAAATTTTAAATAATATTTTCTTTTTCACTTCTTATCATTATTGATATTATAAAAAATGTTATAAGGAAGGTAATGTAAAAAATATATAATAGGGTAAATAAATATAAAATTTCCGTAAAAATTAGGTAGGTCAAACAAACTTTGTTTTTTATCTGTTTATTTGGATCTTTAAAATATTATAATTAAAGCCTATAATAAACAGTTTAAAGAAAAGCTTTCTGTTTCTAAAAAATTTAACTTTGAGTAGAGAATCTTTCAATTACATTTAAATTGACAAAAACTTAGTGTAAATTTATTTTAAATAACATTAAATATTTTTCGAGACAATAACAATGAGCTGGCGTGTAGTCTTAATATTTTTTAACAGTATTCGCCATATTAAGTACACTGACAGAAAAAGATACTTGATTCAAATAAATATTTTTTTAAATAGTACTAATAACATATATTATAGAAAATTAATAATATTTATTTATTATTAAAACAAGTAATGCTTTCTATAATTTAGAAAATATTACTTGTTAAATAAATATTATTAATTTTTTATAAAACATGTTAGTACTATTCAAATAAATATGTATTTGAATCATGCATCCTTTTTTGTCAGTGTACACAAGAAATTGTCGCACATTAGTACGTCAAAATTTAAGTAAATATATAGCTCTGCATGTCGTTGTATTTTTTGTGATCACTGAAAATAACATAAAACACCAAACATAATTATTATTTATGAATATTTAACGATTACTAATTTGTGCAATTAATTAATATTCACGATTACTAATAGTAATTAACTTCGTAATCGCGACGATAACTGTCAAATATCTTATAATTTATTTAATTAGACTACGGAATAAATTTGAATCTAATTACGATATCTCATTTCATTGCGTTTTAAATGTTTTGCTCAAACTTAACTAACTTAACTTTCTAATTGCAAGCATGGAGATAATGCACGAATCGCGAAATTCAAGTATTCTCGAAAAAGCGTGACGCCAGATATTTATTAATAATATCTGTATTTCTACGCTTGTTTGAAATGTGCAATATCGAGTTTCTATTGTACATTTTCGGACGGATTATCGTATTTATCTCAATTAACTCGACAATAGTATCATACTATGAGATAAAATACCGCGAGATTTTTTAGTTCTCTTACATTACTTTTACATCGATATAAATTTAACATGAATAAATTGTTTAAAATGTTAAATAACAATTGCACATTGGCTCATGCAATTTTGTTTCATATATCTCGAGCCATTGTATATACAAGACTGTCGCACTATCATTTGCGCACTGACACTCGAGTAGATCGGTAGCTTTGCAAGCCGTTCTGTCTTTGTCGCGCTAATATCTCTGGAAATACCATCACACCTTGCAAATAGCTCTCATTTCGCGTATTTACTTAACTTTACGACTAACAATTTCTAAAAGTGCCAGGACAGTGGCTACTTATGGAAAGTAGGCTACTATCTTGTGCGTTCATTCATTTTGTATTACATTTTACTCTAACTTACATTTAGATATAATTTATTTTATATTATTATTTTAAGAAAGAGAGAGAATAACAGTCAGAAGTAACGATTTGTCAAAACGAACAATTAAAAAACCGTAGTTTCTGACAATCATCTATTGACATATAGAAAGTAGAGCAATAATTTTAAATGGGTTCAACATGTTTTTTTTTATAGTATAAGAGAGGAATTCAAAACAAGTTCAGAATACATGATTATTGAACAAGATTTAAAAAACGATAAAAAGTTTTTTTACGTTAACTTACGTTTTATTTTATTATAATATCTATTTTATCATTTGAAAATATATTACCTTTTATAAACATTATAAATGGTATTTAATATATCAATTAATATTAAAATTTTATTTTATTATTATTCGATCATCTTTATAAAAGATATTCAAAGTAACGGACAGTAAAAATTATTATCGTACGATAACCCCTTTTATATCATGTAATTTTGATTACATAAATTTTCCTCTAGACTTTATAGATTCAAAGATATTTAAAATAGTAATTAATAGTTATTATTATATACTAATAATTATTGCCCCTGTGTGTGTGTTTGTTTGTATATAATATTGCATTAATATACCTTTATTATGATCGAGAATGCAATTAACATTGAAAACACCCTACAAGCTATGAAATGGTAATTGCAACGTTTTTACAAATATTGTATTGTTGCGTGCAACGAAGAAAACTGACAAAAGGAAAAAGGAGCCTGGAAAACATCAAGCAACACTGAAACAATCTTAAGTGAGTAATTTGTTTATTTATATGATACTTGTTATTTGCAAAATTAACCATCTATCTTTTTTAATTATTTCACAAACGGCGTAACAAAATATATATTACATGTGCAATTCTTCTATTTAAAAAAATTATTTGTAAAATAAGAAAATATATAGAGTTACTAAAAGATTTATACACGATATTATATTTTTGCTCTCATTTATAAGTAGAAGCTAAGATCTATACAGATTTTTAGAGGTTCAAATGTCGTACAAGCTGCACAAGAAAGCGACACAAAAATTTTTTAATCATGCATATGTCATTCATTAAACATAAAAAGAAAGAATTGCTTTATTATCATACTAGCTATGCCCTGCCACGCGTTGCTGTGGCTTTCTATTCTTATGCTACGTTTTTTTCAAATTTTCTTTGCTTTCGTTGTTTAACTTTCAAGAGCCTTGCTTTACTGTTGCTCTTTTTATTTTATTTTTGAATAAGCATTTATCTATCTTTAATAAATCTAATATTCATTCATTCACGTACTTCTAACTTTTTTTCTAAAAGATGCCGTGGATTTAGAAATCCATTCAAAAGACTGTTTTAAATAATTTCCTTTTTTTTCAATAAAATAAAAGCCATTTTTATTTTTCTTATTACCTTAATTTAAACACAATAGAAACATTCTTCGCCTTTACCGGTCTCTCCCGTCTTTCCCCGTCTCTCCCGCTCTCTCCCCGTCTCTCCCCGTCTCTCCCGGTCTCTTCCGGTCTTTCCCCGCCTCTACCGGTCTCTCCCCGCCTCTACCGGTCTCTCCCGTCTCTCCTCGTCTCTCCTGGTCTCTCCCCGTCTCTCCCGGTCTCTCCCCGTCTCTCCCGGTCTCTTCCGGTCTCTCCCCGCCTCTACCGGTCTCTCCCGTCTCTCCTCGCCTCTACCGGTCTCTCCCATCTCTCCCGGTCTCTCCCGGTCTCTTCTCGTCTCTCCCGGTTTGTCGGATATCCATTTGGGGAACAACAAGAAGAAGAAGAAGAAGTCTCTCCCGGTCTCTCCCCGTCTCTCACGGTCTCTCCCCGTCTCTCACGGTCTCTACCCGTCTCAATGTGTCAAAATTTAAATAATATTAATGAAAAACTATTTTTTACACTTAAATTATGGCCATCATTTTTGAAACACACGGGTATTTCCAAAATCAGACCCCATAAGAATACTCCCGGTTATGAATGCAACGTTGTGTCAAAATTTCAAAGCAATCGGTGAAAAACTTACGGAGATTTTAAATGAGGAACAAACATTTACATTTTTATTTATATAGATAAAATATTTTAATTAACAATGTATACTTAAAAATAAATTTAAAAAATAATTTTCCTTTATAAAAGATTATTAATGATTATATTTTAATACAATTCTTACAAAATATTAATTTTATTTTAACTTTTTTTTAAATTAAGCAAAACCATTAAGCTTATCCATATTTATTTATATTACTCGAAATAAATATATTATCCCTTTTCCACTTTTCCAAATGTAATCATTCTCTACAGTTATTATAATTCGCAATTGTCAATTCATACGATTTGTTAACTCTCATGATTAATAATCCGTACGTGTGTCGAGGCGACTATTTATTGAAACAGATATTCCACGCGATTTATTAATTTTTGATCAGAATTCAAACCAATAGATAATGTATATTATTAATTGCCCTTTCATTTTGTAATTTTTATGAATAGTAATTATCGGCGATACGATTAATTCTTTTTTTTTATAAAATATTTCTTCATAATATTAATATGTTATAATAAAGATATGAAGAAGTTACTTCTAGTCGCAAGTAACTTTTTCAAATTTTTTTCAAAGATAACATATATAAACTAAAATGACCAATTCTAAAGCATTTATATTAAATGGTTAATAATTATTGGTAAACGCAATAAAATGTATTCATGCGCAAAGATGGATTGGCTATCTAAATTGTTGCGTTTCCGTGATACTAGTTGTTCTCCTATTATCCGTGTCTCGTTATCGTTGCCAACGAACGAATATCTCTCGTTATAAATGGGAATTGTTATTCATGCTGAAAACGGCATTCATACAAATGGGAAAAACTGCGTCAAATTTGTCGATTCTCGTCGCGGTATTCGAATGCTGCGTGTTTTTGAGTATCATACGAACGTTTAAAATGCGTAACAATGATATTGTCGATTTATTAAATTTCTATTATTTCTGAATATATACAGTCTGATAAATATAATTGTTTAACATTTTCCTTTTTTCTTTTTCAAGCTTTCATTCCTATCAACCTAATAATAATTAGGTTGATAGGAAAATAATTGCGGTTCTTTTGTGTTTTAAAGTTTAATTTTCTTTTTTTCCTAGCTACTTTAAATGATCCAGAACTGTCAGATAACTCTCATATAGCTTTTATACAAATTCTCGAATTGATCTGCTTTAACTCTTGCTTTTAATTATTAGTCGTTATCAACTGCCAACGTAAGCCCGCGAGCTTCTCATCTCCAAGGGTCTTGTCTCCAGCGCGAAATTTTTGAAACCACCTTATGTTCCTTTACAGTACCCTGGCTGAAAAGCGTTGAGTTTGCAAATGGTTTTTGTTGCTTTATTACCTTATTTGAACTTGCATAACAAAATTATTTTACTTTGCTTTTTTATTTATAAAACTTAGTACTTTAAATAACATTAAAAACAAAATTATTGTTACCAAAATGTAAAGCAAATATCTGTATTTTAAAATGATATAAAATATAAACGAAAAAATAAAACTTTATTTGAAAAAAGAAAATTAAATTTTGAAATACAAGAAACTGCAATTATTTTCTATCAATCTAATATTCTAATAGTATCGCTATTAACTACAATAAAAAGCCTAACTAGTATATTATTCCTTTTAACTAAATTATCCGCTTACATGCATAAAAAATATCGATCAATTAAAATCTAATACACTGTTAAATTTATATTTGTGGCGGTTACACAACCACAACGATTGTGCTAAGCGACATTTTGTTACTATTTTAAAAACAAAATGTATATATATATATATATATATATATATATATATATACGCCCATGGTTTATTATTAGACCATGAATTCTTATTAGATAAAGTACCAATATTCTTGCTGCTCTAATATGCATATAAAATAACTGTGAAATTTTTGGTCGTTTCCAAATGCACAAATAAATAATATTTGTTGCGAATAATCGAACGAAAATTAATAAACAATAAATAAATGGCGAGCAATGGATACTTACTTTAAACGTTACACATAACGTTTTTTAGAAAAAAATATTAAAAATAACGATCGAGGAGTAGAAGAATAATTTTAAAATGCTTTTTCTAAAAGCTTATCTGTATGTAAACTATATTTACTATCAGATACTTATACAATTGCAGGGACGGATGCTGCTGCTACATTGTACCGAAAGATAATCGATCGTTTATAGCGGCTGTAAATTCCCGCGCGCGTACCGTAGGAAACATCGCTCGTGGCAATAACCAATTCGTTGTAACGCTGGAAAATTTCATTTCCACCCGTCGCCAGAAGCAGGAGCACGGAAGATCGCGCCGTTAAATATATTGCTATAATATACAATCGGCCGTTAGAAATGCGCGCGAAAGTCACCGGTAAAATGGGCGCTAGATTCAGCTAATCTCCGCCAAGTAAGTGACAGGCGAAGTCGCCTGGCGCGTCATGCGGAGCGCGTTGTTTATAATTTATCTTGACGCGGTCAAATAACGGCATGCCGAAATTTCCAGGCAAACGCGCTTTCGCATACACTACTACGCTGTTACATATCGAATATTCGCTATTTGGAGAGAGATTCTAAAATGCTATTTGCTCAATCTCTACGAACGACAAAATATTTGACGTGCTACTGAAAGAGAAACATAACGTATCCGCTTAAATATTTCACCGCAAATATTCAATTTTTACGATTTCCTATGTGTCCAAATGTATGGCAAAAAATCGAAGGGACGGACTGCACCATATTCCTTCTCAATGTTTAACGGAAATGAAAAATTCGTGAAAGGGAAAAACAAGAGAAAAGATTACAATAATATATTTACCCTCTAATCCTTACATCTTTAATAAAAAATTATATTAAATATATTGCACATATAATAATCCATAATAACCCTAGCTAGCTCGGTGCAAGCCAACTGCACTCGCAGGTTTTGTTATATATCAGAGAATATAGAATAAAAGGAAGGGGAGGGGTGGGAGAGAATTTCGTGAAGTACCAGACGCGCATTCACATTAATTTTCTTAATTTGAAAGTAACAACGGCGGCTAGTGCCGTTTGCACCTGCTGCTTCTGTGTAATATAGAGAAAAAGAGGTGCGTACGAGGTATATATATTACGTGTTATATTTTATTTGGCTTGTGAATACGCGTAAGCTACTATACCGTACAAAAAAGAAAGAAATACAGTATAATTGAAAATTACGTTAACTGCATTATTGCGTTGCTGTTAGTCATTGCGTTTTTTTTTTTTTTGTTTTTTGTACATACCTATCCCCAGGAATATCTGTTAAAGTTCCCGACATTGTTAGAGAGCAATCGAATCTATCTTAACCGTGACGCTGCGTCCTGTGAAAAAAAGCACGAACGGAATTATTGGATGTTTGCTCGTCGGAGAAGTAGCTTAACGGATGAGAACGTGAGCAGACTTTCGATGCCGCAGAAATAAACGGAAGACACGGAAGTTCTCATTCCGCGCGCTATCCGCTCGGCTATATTTCCCGAACTTTAAAAAGCTGCGGAATTGTCACGAGAATGATCAACGGATCGAATATCGCGTTTCCACGTGCTGATAAATCTTATTCGCGCAGCCAATCGACTTTTACGATATAAAAGAATCCCTTTTCCATCAGAAATTGAAACATTATATAGAACATGTCAAATATGTAAGAGAACTTTGAAAAATTGAATTATATATAACACGGGTATTGTGTGGTGCTATTGTGAAAACATAAAGAACTAAACAAGCGATATTTTTTAAAGATATCCTAAGTAGTAACTGATATAATTACAGCGGCAAGTTACTGCTTTATATTTTATGATGTATTCTCTCATTTATGACACATATTCTCTCAGCACACAAACCTTTTTTATTTATCAATCTTCTGGATTGTTTCCTGAGTGTTTTATACAATGTTGACTCGCTACACTGATGTCGCAACGCCAAAAAACGCATTATACAAAATATAATATTATACAACGCTTAATAAAATGCGCTTTTATCGTAAAATAATATGTAACATATACAAAATAACGCGAAAGATGAAATAAAGATTAAAACATGAGACAAACAATTTTATGATAGACACGTGAATTTTAGCAGTAACATAAAATCTCGTCAATTCGAAAATTGCGTGGGCACAACGTAGTTTTTTGCTTCATGTAAATTTCAATTAAAACGATATATCGCGAATAAATATCATACGACCGTTTTATTCTCTCAAAACAACGAGGCGGGTATGCGGCGTGTGTTTTCCGCACAACGAAATGTTTTCCACATCCCCCTCCCCTTATCCTCTATTCACGATTACTCAATTAAATTAACCCAATCCGTACGCTACACGCCGACCTCCCTTTTATCTCTTGGAAAAACTTGTTCCTTCACCGCCCGACGAAACATCATACGTTATTGATTGTGTACTACAGACGTTACAATAAACGTACGTACGTCACGTTTGCAAGTTTATACAACTCGGAATATGTAAGGATCGTCACGACACAACAGCTGAACTTACTAATAGAAGAATTTCGGAACTTTAAAATAATTTACTATAAGTAAATTCGAATATATCAATTGTACATTAATTACTTGGAATCAAAGTCTTATGGAAGTCACTTTCTTGTTCGAAATTTATGATTCGAAAGAAAACAGCAGGCAGTTTGCACCTATCGACCGTTTCAACGCATAGGTATGTATGTAAAACGTATTCATTATTGTCTACTTCGGCGGAGTTAGTTGCTCAATGACCAAGCGATAAGTAGTACATCCGCGAATAAGCAAGACTGCTCCTACTGCGAGTGTCGTTTGTAGAAAATGAAAACTGCGAATTCCGTTTATCGCGCGTATATGTGTAACACGAGCTGCCGTAAGGGAATCTCTGCTTCTAGAGATGCGGATGTTGATACGATATCTAACAAAAGCGAACAAAGACTCGCCGTCGATTCGCCGGTTCGCGGGGAGATCTTCACGAAGTTCCTACGGACCCGGCGTACACGACAATGAAGCCGAATGTATCGTGTATATAGCTGCTCGATTGTACGCACGTGAATACGAAACAAAGTTATAACATCGTCAATGGCTGCTTTTCGCAAAGTTTCAGCCAATGTAGTGAAATGAAAGATGAAATCAGGTCCGATGGAAATAGCTTAATGAAATTCATACGCTAACCTGTACGTTTGTAATAGAATTCTTTTCTACGTGCAAAAGCGGGAACTAGGCTCCATTAATTTTGAATCGAGCGACGTTGATCTACGCAATATCAACTCCAATCTGCTAAAAGCAACTCAATTCGCCATGCGGTATCGGATTGCTAAAAACCATTCGTTTTCGCTGAAAATTTATAAAATACTCGTTCCCTCATTCGCGAATATATAAAGACGAGACAAACGTTTGTATAACGTGGTCCCTATAATTTTATTATTCTCTTGTTCTTAATATATCTTCCGATAAATTAATTTTATAATAATTATTTCTTTATTTATTTTACGTAGCTGCAAAATGATAAAAAAAGAGTATAAACCTGAAAGGTATTTCAGTCATTTTCATGCCAACAAGTATATTGCGACAGTATTTCTTTCTAGAGACTCTGCTCGCGTTAGTGACATACATGCACACAAAAGGACGAAAAAGATACTCCATGACGTGTATAAGGACTGTAAGATACTCGTATAATTTAAGAGTTAAAGAGAAGTCGGAAAGAACAGCTGAGGCTAAAAAGAGACAGAGTTATGACCTAAAAGCAGAACGGTATAAAAGCGAAGAAGAGAAAGGGACTATGATAACGAAAGGCAAAATTCATCTTTAAATTTCAAGTGAAACAGTTTTTCTAGAAGCAGAGTGTTGGGTTATTTTTAAAAATAATAAAGAAAGCAAAACATCATACTCTCTGTGCCATTATTATTTTTGTTATTATTAGGTAAATTTATTTTTCTCTCTTTATCAATTATTACTTACTCTCTCGTACATTTTAATAATAAAGCGCGCTATGAGAGATATAAAATTATTTTTATAAAAATAATATTAAATTATCTCTTGACGCGGTTGTCGCGCAATTTTGATGGGTTAATGTCATTGAAGTAACATTTTATACATAAAATTGGTTGTATATGAAAAACGTGAAAAAAAAACTAATGAGAGAAACTTGAATTAATTGCATCAATGCTGAAACGTTAACGTTTTTTTCACTATGTGACATATGTGTAATAGAATCGTAGAATCAAATATCTCTATGGCATGAATATGAGTATGAGTAAAACTGTTGCAGCCAATGCAACTGAACGCTACCAATTTGGAAAGCGCACATCTCAAGTTACATACATGAAGTAAGCCAGGTCGGATTGCAAAATGAATTCATCGGGGCTGGATTGCGTGCTAAATATCAGCGAAGTTAAATGATATAATAGATACGCGTTTTACTATTACGATTATCACCATTAACTGAAAGCCAAATCAAAATTAACCAATAAATCAGGGTGTTTAAAAATTTATCTCTTTATTTATTGTTATTCTTTCATTCACGAATTTAGTCCAAAAAAATCTTTATATGTATTTTTGTTTTTGTAAGCATATTGATGTTTATATGCATATACATACGTTATATTATGTACCCCCACAAACACACACACACACACACACACCACATTTTAATATTATAGATTATTATGTAATATATGAGATCAAAATTAAATAAATCTTCTGTTACATGTAGAGAGATAATCGCATATTAAAATCCCACAACTATACAACGGGTTAATTTCAATTTGATTAAACTTCTCGCGCATTTTCAGTAACATTAATTTTATAATAATCGACACGAGAATTTCGAAAGAAGCTGACATTAATTTTATATTTGAATAACACAATATGTTATTGCCGTGTTACATGTATATATTATAATATATTATATATGCTATAATTATAACATGTAAATGTAATTCTATGAAACACAGTTGAACCGTTTTATTTATATAAAATTAGATACTTTTAATAGTATGTTATAATAACGTCTGCATTACATATAACGGATTTAAAACTGTGCACAGTAAAAACATGCCACATATCGAATTCCTGGCGCACCATGAAGCTTTTTAGAGCCTACAAATACACACACACACACACACACACACACACACACACACACACACACATATATATATATATATATACTATATGTATATATTTTAATCTTTTTCTCCACTCTATACAGATTAAAATCAAACAAGAGCTGTACGAAAATATTTGTGTACGTTATACCACTTGCAAAAATTTTGAAATTTAATTTCATATTCAAAAACACATTGCAAATATAATATCGTATATGATATGAAATATTTTAATATTCTCATAACACTTGTTCGCACTTTGATTCATAACGCCTAATATTAAGACGTTTAAAAAAAAAAGATTTTAAAGAAAAAATTGTGTGTGTGTGTGTATTAATTCCTAGCAATTTTTTCCAAGATACATTTAGTATCAATTAACTTTTATTGATATTCTTCAAAATACGATTTATTGATTCTGAAAGCACAATTATTACGATAAGATTATGTATGGAAAAATGATTATGCTGTAATATAATTTTTTCCAATCTGTATTGACAATTGATTCGTCTCGCGCCATTTCCACTTAATATTGACAACTGAATTTATCATTACAATTTCCGAAACAAAATCGGACTGTCATTTTCGCGAGTATCAGTGTTCTTTGCCGAACAATTATTTGTTATCTGTAATGCAAATACACTGGGGTACAATATCGTGCTGTGCATCATTCCTCCTCCTCCTCCTCTGTTCCCGCTCTGAGTACATATAACAGCTCTTTTTACTGTTTGAACAAGAAACATGATAATATATTTAATTATTTTTAAGATTCTTTCTGAATTTTTCTAAATAAAAAAGGTTAAATTATAAAAAGCTTGCTTCTTATCAACTAAGCTTATTTTTTTCATATGCACAATGATTAAATATTGCTAGTCTGATAGCCTCTGTTAGTTGAATCGAATTAATTCCTAAATGATTGGTATCAGCTATAGATCCAACATAAAAACCATCTATTTATCGAAACGCATTCGACCCTTGGAAAGATTATTTCGGGTACTGCCTTTTCACTTTTATTGAAGAAGCTGTCGGGTAGGAAGTCGTGTGAGTCGACCCCACGGTCGATCTTCTAAAGTCAAATTCCAATCGCAAAAGTAGCCTGCTATGCGGTGGGGTGTAGAGTAACCCACGCGACAAAAGAGGCGAGAAACGTAAAAAGATTCGCGTCGAATGCCACGCGACACGATTTCATTTTAAGGAAAAATTTCTTGACAGCGAGAGCAGAAGGAATAATGCGGGTAAGAGTAAACGAAAAGCAGACAAATCCTCCGTCTTAAACTCGCTACACACACATTTGTACAGAAACAGCTATCCCTCTCTTCCATCGTAATTTAAATCTTCCTCCAGAGTAGAGTAACGAGCGCCCGTATTTTTCCCTCTCTCCACGTAGAAATACGAATCGCCCGACACATCGCTAAGCAAAATGACTTAAACTAAAAGCTAATGATTTTTGAATGGCCTCTCTGAAGGTCTTAGAGTAGAGCGTTATGAAACGCTGAAAGATGAAAAGATGGAAAATCGCAGCTTTCACTAGCGAACGCAGTCGGCAGTCTCGCACCGTACATGAATTTAATCCCCCAGTTGAGAGGGAATTTTTAACGAAAGCGTACGACAGGACGAGGAACGCGACGAAGTGGAGTCGAGTTCTCGTAACCGAGGGCCGATCGATGTTTGAGCGAACGTGACTAAACCTTTTTTTTCTCAAGCGAAGGGGCGAGAATCTAGACGACGCTCTTAACGTCCCCTCTGTCCACCCACTCCTTTCGAGAAAATGGGGTGCAGGTGCGAAAATTCCATTTCCTTCTGTGCGTCATACGGCGCGTCCACGATTTTTGCTTTCAGCATGCGTACACACTCCAAAATGGTCCGGGAGTGAGAAGCATCCCTCGTAAATGTATAAGATGACCCTCTAACAGCCCCCGAGACTCGTTCTTTTGTACACTTTACGCGTCTCGCATAGACTCGTAACTAATGTACAAAAAAGATGCATTTAGGTGACATGCGAAAAATGACGAATTATAGCTTTGAGTTACGCACAATCATTTGTTATTTACGATATTGTATGTTCTTCCTGTAACGAAGATTTGCGAATAAGATTTTATTAGACCGATTTTTAAATTTTTTTTCAATAATGGTACGAAATAATTGTCGAAGAGACATTCTCTGAGTAATTCCTTACCTTTGAAATTTACTTCAGTGATAGTACGACCACTTTATGCTTTGCCCCATCAAAACTAATGAAAGCATTTACTCTCAAAGCGACCGACTCGCTGGCACGATTCGCTTTCATATTCTTGAATCTTAATCACGAGAACCTGAAATTTGAGATTCCACCCTTATAAAATTTGAATTCATGATATTGATGTTAGATGAAAAAGTATTCACTATGAAAAATCCTAAGTACAAAAAGTGATAATACATCAAATTTTATTTTATTTTATTATGAGAAATATTTTAAAGGTAGATTAAAACTTTTACACATGACAATTGATTTAATGGCAAACATATAAGTGATTGCTTACAACAGGGAGTATATCTAAACAAACTGTAATTCTTTAGAAAATATAATCTTAATTATTATATTATTTTGAAAATAGCAATAATGCTAATACTATTTAACATTTAGAAATTTTTCACAACTATTGGATATATTATTGAAGAAAACATTGCAGCGTTACACACTCTAAATAAATCTGTTACCGGAAATAATCGTACAAATTTAATACCAGCATTTGCAATATTTGTATATTTGATCATTTGCAATGGGTCATGCATGTAAAGGCACGCGCAGATAAATGATATTTTTCAAAAAAAGAACGCTTTTGAAATCGAAACACGAAGACATTCTTACGCTTCGATTGAACTCGCTGCAGGAGGTCATCAATATGGCATATCCGATCTTTATAACAATCGCGAGGGTTTCGTTATGAAGACTGCTGACCAACGGTCAGAAGTTTTCCTTATTTTTTTTTCCTACCTCGGACCCTCATCATGCCGCACGTGATACGTCGTGCACGCGTGTGCTCGCGTGACATATGTGAGAGCCGACGCGGGGAATGGTGGCTCGCGCATTAAATCACGGACTCGCCAGGAAAAGCTCACGGCGCTCATTGTTGCCTTTTAACACCGCGGCGGCGGCGGCGCGCTGCGCCAACCCGCTATCCGCGATAATGCACCGCAAAGTGTGTACTTACCGAGATTATTAAATTTCGGGATGCGGCAGGGAGGACGCATGGCCCTCTTCCCCCTTATGATTTCGGAATTGCCGCGTAGATGAAACCCGATAGCCGCGCCGTTCGAATCGATGTGTTTGTTTTACGAATCCGCACCGGCGCGCACATAATGCGGTAATATCGTGTAATGTGAAACGCAAAGCGCATACATTAAGCCGCACAATGTAGGCCAGACGCACGGTGAACGGCCGGTTAAGGAACATTGTTAGATATTTCGTTGTTTTCGCTTAAATGAAAACATTGTTCTCCTCGTTTACCTGTCGCAGCAAATGCAACTGCATTTATCGGCGCAATATCATACAGCTGAAATGTAATCTAATTGACACCTGTTAACAATGCATAATAATACGCTATGCAGTAACCGTTGTTGATAGTTCTCATAATAACATTACACATGAAGTATACCGTTAATAAGCATTGACATAGCAACGCAAATGTAGAAATAAACCGTTGCTAATTCCATAATAACTAAGATAAATACGGAATAGTTCGTCTAACGTTTACAATACCTTCTAATCCAAATCTCACGTGTATAATTTTATCAAAGAGCGCACAAGCGCAGTAGATATAAAAAAAAATGAAATATTTTAAATCTTTTGAAACTAAAAAAATCCCTTTTTAAATTCGCGTAAAGAGCTCTTTTAGCGATATTAAATAAAATTGATACAGCTTTGCGTAAAGTGGTAGTAATAATAGTAATATAAAGTTTATTCAATATTACAGCAAATATATCGAGTATATGTTTATTACGTAAAAGTTTAATTAGTTGTAACGAATATACTTTAAAGAGGTTTTTTTAATAAAATTGAAAAATTTATTTATTTAATAGATCGAAAGCAATTACATATAAACAAAAAAGTTTATTCAAATATTTAAGAGAAACAGTATGCTTCTGTCATTCCGTTTTACATTCATTAAAGAGACAAAGTAGAAGCAAAGCGTCTTAAAGCACTAAGCGGCAAAGCGCGAGTTTTTATACCGGAAATGGTAATACATCGTTCCTTGCGATTCGTGCCATTTTTTCTCGTAAAGTATTGCGTCCCTTTTTTTCCATTTGAGATAAAGAACATTTGAAATGTGAAAACCGCGCCGCTGATAAAACGTAGATGATTAAGCTCGAGGATTTAAAGTTATAAATCGACATCCCCGCCGTTCTCGCGAATGCCTCCGAAAAGTGAATCAAAGCGAAAACATCTTTTGCCGCAACGCATGTACTACATATGTAGCGCGCTTGCAAGCCGTGCTCGATTAAAGCTCAGTGAGTCGTGATATAGCCCTTTGTCGTAACACTTGTTGAGGGAGAAAATCGGGGGCGGAAAGACAGAGCTTTCTTAAAAAAAGATCTCAGTCATATTTTAACACAACATAAACGGTCAAATGTATTCTCGGATGGTTTAAAATCGACAGAGAAAATACAGGGTATTTCCAGGAAATACAAAAACGTCGGGTATTTTTAATAATAGGGCGTATATAATTAAAATTTCCGATATTGTTTCACTATAGACTACATTTCATATTGGTTTTCCGAAAAAGAAATATTGCTTCAAATTTTTATTATAATTTTTATAATTAGAAAATGCTGCATATAGCTTTTATCCTCTTTTTTGCGCGTAATTGATTTTGTTAATTTATCATTTCTTCCGATAAGTTAAAACACAATCGGCTAATATTACAACATAAGCAATACTTTTTTTTTATTTGACAAAGAACTTACGATACGCTTAATAGAATAAAATTTATTTATTGGCAAATAATTTGTAACTGGCATTTTATAGGCTTTATTTAAACTAAAAGAAAAGAATTACTTCACAATTTAAAGTCAACTATTATAATTTTACTTCAATGAAAGGAAATAAGATCGGAGTAATAAAATCACGTGATAAAAAGTTTCCATTTTCAAACCGCTAGCTGCGTTAATGCGACCGCTACATACGTTACACTGGCACGCGTAATGAGGTAATATCGACTCTCAACGTCAGGAAATATTTGACGTCTTCTTTTTATTTGATCCGATGTAACACGATATTACGCTGTTACGGAAAGTCAGGAAAATTGCGTGTCAGTTGTACGGAAAAGGTCGAGTCTTAAAGCGCATACATAACATGAGTATACTGCACGAAGACTACGTAAAAGTAGTACCCAGTTACGGAGTAGTGTAGCATTATACAAACGCACGCTTCGGCAACAACATTCTGCAACTAAAACGGCATTATACGATACCGGTTCTACTCGCGGTAACTAAATTCAATTTGGAATTCCTTTTCAGCAGAACTCCTTTCGTGCACACGCACACGCATATGTTATTATCACTAAATTAACTCAAGGTAAGTAGCGTTATTTTAGCCGTTCATTAGCAACGATGAGCAAACCGTCGCATTATTTAACCATTTTAACATTTTGCGCGTAATTGCGTTTACAATGTTTTTAGCTTCTGTACAGAATGAGAACTGTAAAGTAACTCTTATTTTAAATAAATTTTATAAAATACCAATTATAAATTATTTGCCAATGAATAAATTTTACTCGTTTACTATTAAGCATTTATAATTTATTGTAAATATTTTTTTATCAAGTAAAAAGCCAGTGATATTGCGTTATGTTATTAGTTAAATGTGTTTTAATTTATCGCTTAACTTAATTTAATTCAATTAAATAAAAACAGTAAGGGATAATGGAATTAGTAAGGTGCTTAAAAAAACAATAAAAAGCATATGCAGTATTTTCTAATTATATGTTTCTTTGTTAACTACATTTATAAAATAACTGATATAATTAATTATAAATAATCTTTCCATACTCTCATAAAATTTTATATTTGTTTTTATAACGTAATATGACCGGCACAATTTATAATTCCAATTAACAAAGCGATAGTCAAAGAACAAACGTGGAAAAGTCTGAGTATTCTTGAGCTTAAATGCGAGATGCGCCTCGGCGATGCAAACGAGTCACCGTCCTTTAAAACAACGCAGCTTAATGACACTCATTTATTCGCTGTAACCCGAAGGCACTCGGTATGTACTACCGCCTCACCTGCTCTACTAAGCTCGCTAGTATATGTCTGTAGTTCTGTCCCGTATTTACGAATGAGTAGAACCGATGCTCATCTGGCGGCAATCTTCCTGCCCGACTATATTTCCGTATTATGCAACGTTTTGCGGCGCCGTCACATATACACGCGAGTACACTATCTTCAGACTATAGATTTTCTATATAGGGACGACGGCCGTATTGCATACCGCCGTGCTTTCGTTCGTGCGTCAAGGGTGGTATACGCTCGATATAGAGCAGCGATATTATCGTATCCTTTCACCTCAACGGAAGTTAATACGGTTCAATGTGTTTTGACGATACCGCGGAAACTGAAAACTTCATTTCACTGAGAATTTATTAGCCATGGAAATAAAAAGGAAGAAATAAAAGGCAATTTTTAACCGAGATTCCTTATTTTCGTGGAGCGCCTTTTAAACATTACAAGCAGGAACAAAAGGATAGGATTTATATGATCAAATATGAATACAATTTATGCCAAGTAGCGCTTAAAATGCATAATTTGTTTTTCCGCATAAACGACAGGCTCGTGTTATAATATTTCCTGGAAAGAAGCCAAAACGCAAGTACTTGCCGGCCTGCCGCCAGTAAAATATGTACCAGTAAAATAATTCTAAACACTCTCCCCGCTCCCCCATTTTACACATCTCTGCGCGGATTTACAATGGGGGAGCCCGCGGAATATTTTGCTCAAATATCAATTTCATCGAAGCGCGGGAAAACAAGCCGCGAATAAAAAAGGCGAAATATTGCGCGTATACTTTTCCGCGGGTCGCTCTACGTTTTTCCATCATCCTTGACACAGAAAAGTCGCCGTGTATACCGCGACAGCGTAACAAGTACTACATGCGAAATCGAAGCTGAGAGCGCGCCGTCGGTGGAATCTCGTAAAGACCGAGGGGCGGAAGGAAGGAGCGAGGGGAAGACATGTGCGACATACAAAGTAAATTATTGCTATCTACCGCGGCGTAATGGAAGAACGTACAATAAGGTTTTCTGGAGGCCAGCCAATAACCGAGGCTATCCGGAAGGTACACACACGTACTCCCGTGTGCACACGCACCCCCCACACACGAGCTGGCGGAATTCCTGCCCTCTGTTACTCATAAAGTCAGATGAGTGTTCGAAAGTGCATCCAACGTTTAACCCCCGATTTTCCTCGCGCTTTCACGGCTACGAACGCCGACAAACATTCCGGAAACAAATTTTCACGCGCGAGACTAACATTCGCACGTCTGACCCATATTTTTCAACGGCGCGCGCAAAAATCGATAGTTTCTCGAACTGGGTGCATATTCGATTTACCTCGTTTTACTCGTAAAAACGTCCCTCCCCACTTCCACCCCCTCCTCCTCCCTCCCCCCGGACAAACGCGAATACAGTCGCGTGCCTCTCTCGTCCTTACATGCCGCAGCTCATTGGTATGCGAGGACACGCTTTCGTTGAGCGACCAACGAACGTATCTCGACTCGAAGGCTGGGAAAGTGACGTATATGTGTTCGCGTGCTGACTAGTCGGCGGGTACGGATCTGTTTGGTTGCTGGACGGGGGGGTATGTACCAGATAACCCACTACTTCCCGACACTGGTGTGTAGCTCACGTTATATCCCAACTCCTCCGCGATAACGTAACTTCATACACGTCTTTCTTTTCTCGCGGCATCAAACGCTGTTTATCTCTTTCCGCTTTTACCCGGACAATACAAGTCTTTTTACGAATCATCGATACAATGTGTCAAATGCATTTTCTGCACGCATCCGTGGTATTATCAATTAAAACTGATATCAAGTTTAAAATATTATATTGCCTTGTTATACTGTCTTATTTTTAGAAATGTATAATTGTCTAAGAAAAAAAAAGATGGTTACATAACGTATTATTTTTTTTTTTCTTAAACGAGGAGAACGCGTTGCTCTACTATATCGAGAGTACGTGGATTATTTAGCGCATATAATAGAAAATATCGAACATTGCTATTTTCATCCAGCCTGATGCTGCCCTATCTTTAGACAATTTTTTTTTCCTTCTTCTTTTGACCGATTGTTCAACATTTACCAAGTAAGGATATGGATATCTTTCAATTTCGATTTATCAAAAAAGTGACAGCTATGTGTGTGCGTGTGTGTATGAAAGAGCGGTAGTGTCATGCACACATAGGATGGATAACCCTCTATATCATCCTTTAATCCCACTTACTACTCCCTTAGGGTAGTCGCAGTCCGTGATCAAACAGGTGCAGATTCTCATGTTGTTTTACGAAATTTATCAAACATATCGTGCCTTAACCGTTAATTTCAACAATAGAGATATGTCAATTTTTTTACACAAACATATAAAAGACGAATCTTATAACTTCGCGTGAAATAATAATAAATTCTCTTAAAGATTAATGCCTCTCGTGCAAATTTGCCTCTTACATATAAAAATTTCAAAAAAAAAAAAATAGTATTTATTTTTTAACTCTAATATATAATATATTCTTTTATGAGCCTCTATAAAATAATTACTTAATAATTATAGCAAACGAGACAAGAATAGCAATCACTGAAAAGCGTCCTTCCTGGCGCGCCGCGATATTGCGGTCGATTGTAATTCAATTAAGCTATTGTTATTGTCACCCACTGCTGCTTGTCCCCAAAAAGCTTTGACTGCGAAGATAACTTTGGAAATACACGTTGTATTCTGCAATCGCGATATTATACGTTAAATCGTCGCTCAATTATATTAATTTACACACCGGAATATTTTCAATGTTCCAAGTCTGGTCTCATATTAACCCATTTTTGCAACATTTATCATCTCGTAAAATTGGCTTAAGATTCATTACAGTCTCCCTTCGGTCCTCCTTCGACGCGCATGCAATAACATTGCTCCACGTGTGCGACGGTGCTTCTTTCCTCTCTCCCAGACAGTTGTTCCCCATTTGTTCGATACAAAAGTGTACCCGAGACACGGGCCCCATGAAAAGCACTCGACGCGTCCCATCGAAAGGGGCGCTGTCGCGTGGTTTCCATATACGTTACGCGTGATGCTGGCATGCTGCTTACTGCTGCAGGACAATAAAAGCGATCCCCGGATACCTTACCTTCTCCTCTCCTAGGCTTCGCGTGTCAGCAGCGGGAACATTTCCATTTTATTGGACGGTAGAAACGAGTATCGCGAGGGACGGCTCGGCCCTGGAATATATATAGGAATCCGAATTGGGTGACGTGCGGGCACTCAGGACGCTGTTTCTGAGCCGCGACGCACCCACCGTCTGCATGCCTGTCCTGACCGAGAACCACAATGCGATGGTTGTTGCGTTCACTTCTGTACCGAGCCTGTGCCCGAGGTTGTACGTGCACAAGATAGAAAGCTGAAGGAGTCGTTTAATAAGATCGATAAAGAAATGTATTCGCAAACTGTAATATTATGGATATAAAACATTTTGTGTGTTGAGATAAACGAAAATATCCGTTAACCGCGTACGGTCTGTAAATGAAATAAATTCTAATTACAAGTGAAATAATTGAATAAGCATTCTCTTTAAATAAATCTTTGAATATAGTTACATTGATTTCCTCTCTTATAATATGATATCCACTAGAAATGTGATCTATCTATAGGAATATTCTCCGAATTATATTGACCAAATTAGAATCCAATAAGGTAATAGTGTCAAAGAAATTATAATCGCGAATATGCTATTTTTGTACGCTGACGTAAGCAGAACTTATTTTACTTTTATGGAGATTTACAATTGGATTAGAAAAGACAAACGGCGCAACGGAATGGAGAGGAGGCGATGGCCGACGCGAGATGGCCGCGCATAAAGAGGATCGCTTGATAACGTAATTAAGACTCGGTGTAAAATTGCCGCGTGGAGCTTCTCGCGCCTGAAAGACTGCAAGGTTTAACGGTAAGGAAGGATATTTCCGGTACACCCGATGTTCGCGCGCATCTAGACGCCAGACTCTGAAATGGAATGGCGGACAATTCCTGGCCGCTGCTCCCGGCCCTTACGCGTGAATAACTTTAGTCATTTCGCCCTTGTGCATTTTCCAGACATTTCATTGTCTCCTCGCGTAACCCCTCCATTTGTTAACTACTGAATAACCCTGCCACGTAGAATTATATCGTCCCGCAACTGCATGCTGTTGGACATTCTTTTCTAATAAATTAACGGCGAACGAAAGTTGCATGTACGTAAAATATGAAGTGATTATTTCTCGTTCTACGTCTTATTGTTCGCTACGGATGATTGCCAACGGAATTCCCCGATTTCCCGCTTTGCGATTGATCGCCGCGTGATTTGCCCGCAACTTCTTTTTCATCACTTCCGTCGATGCATTTTCAAGAACGAAATCTACGATCCGGACATGATACAGCGAGGAAAGACTTCCTGGTAATAAAGGCAGACGCATACCACGTATCCACATACATATATGGGATGGAATGGAATGGCGGGCGATTCCTGGCCAGTGCCCTCCACCCTGCTCGCGTGAATAACTTTATTCGATTCGCCCAGTCCTTCCCTCCTACGGACCGACGTGGTAATCGGTTTACTCTGAGGCACTCGCGAAAGTACGTCATTCGGGATTATTGCGTCAGATGAATCCACTGCAGTCCGCACGACCCTCTCCGATGGTTACTCGTACGTGTGTATATGTCTGGCACGGTGTTGGAATATTGTGGTCACAGTGTCGCGGATAATGTAATCCAATTAAATGATTATTACTGTTTGCGGTGGGACGGACACGTGTCGGTTTCCTCAGTTATTGATAATTCATAAATTGCCCGATCTTGCGCCGCGTGCGCCGCGGTGCATGTTCTTTAATCTCTTCCGTCATATCGTTAAGAGAATCTCAATCCATAGCTACTCTTTATTCTGCAATGCTGCAACGTCTGAATTCATTCTTTTTTTCTGTTATCATTTATATCTAATAGCTCCGCTTTTGTGTAGATAATCTTCTTATCAAATCTAATGAGCTTTTGTAACTTTTTTATATTAAAAAATTGATATGTGTGTCAAGTATGTTACAAAGTTATAAAAAACTCTTTTTTTTTTAATGATTTTTTATACGTTAAATGCGCTTTTATGTATAGAAAGTCAACAGAATTTCAATTGCTCAAAGACTAGAGTCTGCGAAAGTCTGTAATTATGTTCGAAGGGAATGGCTTAAAACTGAGTTCAACGACCGCCCCCGTAGAATTTTTGAAAGACTCGCGACGCTACGCTGGCTTATGTGGCTTTTACATTTTCCTCCGGGCATTCATGAAAAGGATAAATGTATGTATAGCTTCACGGGCGCAGCTGGTAGCCACAAATATGTAAGTAATATTTAATTTATCGTCTAGGATTGAAAAGAGAACGTTTAAAAAGCTCCGTCCTCCGTGGAGGGAGGACGAGCAAAGGTAAAATGAATTCGTGCGGTGCCGTCGTTGAACTCCCACGAACAGAATCCTGAATAATATATGGCGGCGTCTTCGGATACCCGTGCATAATTTCTCTCGTACAGGACGGATGCTCGATTCTAACGACCAGGATCGTAGGATCCTGAAAACGGTACGATGTCGAACGTATGTACTTAATGTCAGCCCACGACAGATGTTTTCTCTACCCGCGGCCATTCATCTTCCTTCCCATGTATCCGTTGGATCTAATTGCTTTTGCGCCTACACCCGATACCTTCAATTAACGTTCGATTTATAATTATAATTAACTGCAACAACATATTACCTGCTAATTATAATCATAATTATTATTTTGTGCAACGCAGGTTTCCCATGGGAAGCTTAAATTTCTCTCATATGAATACTATATATGCTTAATCGAGTTCATTCAATGCTGGATGAATTTTCCATAACGAAAAAGAAAGACTGTTTTATATTATATAAAATATATTATATAAAAAAAGAATTGAGATCATTCTTATAATTAATAAATTTATAAAATTATAAATTTATAATTGCTTTTTCTCTTATCTTTCTTACCTCTAATTTTATATATACTTTAGAGAGTTTTTACACAAATTATTAAAACTACTTGTTATAATTCCATGTATAATGAACAGAATCTAATCAAGTATAATAATCAGTTATGCATTATGAACTCAAAGCGAGATAAATCAGTGATAATTAAGTGAGACTTCGATCATAGGGATACAGTGGACAATGTTGAGTTATATTATTAATGTTCGGCAGGACAATCGTTTTCTGTATTCCAGAACTGAACGGGGTCGACCCCTACCTTCCATCCCTCATCCTCTAATACGAGGCAATCGAATTCAGCGGCATACTGGCTCTGGTTTTACGTGATTAACGTTTAATTATAATTACGGATCACCGATGCCGATAAACTACCATATAGCGGCCCTCGTTACCGTCCGTCGTGATTAGAGTTCAACCTCTCAAATTCGTCGGAAATTGGAAAAAAAAGGAGCAAAGATATGGAGAATACATTACGATGAAAAATAATAAGGATGCGAGAAACAGAAATTTTTATTCGTTATTTAGAAAGCACCAGAATCTTAAATTACGTTGTAATCGCATACCGCTTTCGATTATTCTTGAGCGATAAGTCATAAATTTAATTACAATCGATCAGTTGATCATCTCGTGTGATTTGGTTAATCTCCATACCCCATCGCGCTCCATCATCGGCGAATGACAAGTTACAATAATTGCTATTATAGGCTATCGTATATTTTATGATAGTATCATGACAAATTATAGGGTACTTTGCTCGTGACGTAGCGTGATCGTGCATAAATTTGCGCGATATATTATCTCTGGGTAGCGAGGAAGAACTTGATAGACACTTAGGTAAACAATGTCGATTACAGACCATTCTCCCCGCGATACATGTATAAATATACAATTTTCACAGCCATCAATTTGAATGCAGATGCAATCTGAAATAACATGTTGCTGAAATATCTCATACTCCTAATTCTACTCTATAAGCAAAGATAAAAAAATTCATATGCTAGCTACATCGAGTCTGTGACGATTTTAGTATTTCGATTAAATTATATTAAAAATAAATGCCGCGGAACGAGACGTTGGCCAGTTAAAAAGGATGTAATTAAAAATTTTATGCCATTACCGATAAAATAAATTTTTTATCGAAGAGGATATCTCATTTAGTATTTATTGCATAAAAAGTGATGTAAAAAATATAGTGGTCCTCTAAAAAAAAAAGGTAAATAATCTATAATTTATAATTTATGTAATTTAAATGCATCATAAAATATAGGTTTACCGGAGGGCCGCAATTTAAACCATTTTAAATGGGGTATGGTGAATAATCGTTCAACTCTGACCTTCGTCAAGGATTGCGAGGAATATCACCGAACGAAATCGAAGTTTGAGCCACCAGCTCGAGACATCGATAACTGTAAAGATGATATTATTCTCGCTCTAGACGGAAGCGATAACGTGCGAAAACCATAAATTATGTCCAAACCGAATCGTATATCGTGGTTGTCTCATCGAAATACCAGCTAACGGGATCCGTTTGGGAATAAAAATTGAATTGTATACTTGCAACGTGCGGAATATATTCCGTCACGTGGCCGATCGTTTGTCATGTTGCAAAAGCATGAATTTACGTAATCGCATAACGATGTACGCGGATTACACGATGAATGCGCCACCATAATTTCGAGTGGATTGTGCCGGAGTACGTGAAATCCTTCGATCAACCGAAAGCAAGTGTCCAATAGTACAGTGACAGTGTGCTCATGTATTTTGTTCCGTTTAAACAAAGCGCTCCACAATCAATTACACGCAAATGATTTGGTATTTGTGTTTATTAAATGAATTTAAAAAAAGAAACAAAATGTATAGCCAGATGAAATGGTATTAGCTGTAATAAAAAAACGATTAGTCTTAAACACCAACGAAAATAGTTGCAAAAGATTTAGGAGTATTTATGTAACTAATTCCCAAGTAATAACTATAATAGGGCTGTACGTCATGTTTCCTTCATTTTAAATATTTCACGGAGCCCACCTGCTCGCCTTTATCATCCCTCGCATTACGCTATAATTTGGGTAATTATCCCTCCAATTGCTACTCGAATGTATACGTTTGATGGGCAAAGGGTTAACGGGTAAATCCGTTATTACCTCTAAGAGATGGAAGACCGTAAACGACCTCATGGGACGATGACAAATACAAAAAGACGATACAGGCCACTTTTCGACCACGACATTTCCGTAAACGAGGCGAGCGCGGCGAAGGGTTTACATCCCCGGTGTGTTGTCGCATTCGTAGATTTATTCCGAACGCTAAAGTGGAATTACTATTTACCGTATTAATTTGCATGACCGTGCGGAAAATTTCGCGTGTTTTAAATTACCCTCGAAAGAGAAGCGCCGGACTTGCAAAGAAGAGAAACGACGGAAGGAAAGAAGGAACCGCGGAGGACGGAGAAAAGAAGCGGGACCCTCCTAAATCTTAAGTAAATAGAATCCTGATTCGGTGAACCCTGCTTACGAGTTTACACCTGTAAGCATGGCCGTGAGCCCGAAGGGGCCTACCCGACACTTTTGTGCCCAGCGCGGCGCGGAGAGGATGATTCGACGCGGATATATCCCTCGAAGGGGCACAAAAGACACGTTCTACGGATGTGTCGGGCGTGTGATCGATCAGCTGCTCGGCGAAACGCGACACAAACGTATACGTGTAAGTACGCAGTAGTAAATTTCAAGGTGCTCCATCGTCGGGTATAATAAGCCGAGCAGCACCCGCGATCGACCGCGCGTACAAAATGAGATGAGCAATACTTTTCGAACTTCGTAAAAAGGTATGTACAAGTTACAAAAAGAGTAATCGTTACTGCGCGCGATATTAGATACTCATGGCATGTTTGCTTTATTTTAGTATCACATTAACTGTTATTAAGAAAGACAAATTAGTTTGCAATATTTTCTATACTAAAAAGTAGAGGCACGAAATGCTCTCAAATGAAACTTCCTCTCATTTACCATCTTTAAAAAAATACAATACTCCGAACGAATTAAAATGTGATTATCAAGAATCTTCAATGGCATGAATTATTTTGTCTGCCTTTCCACGGTCTAGTCAGTAAATTAAGGCAACCGGTTTTGAAAAGGAAAGATCATTAATACGAATCTCTCCCAAGACAGCACCATTGTGCTTCCAAGAACGAGAGAATGGATTTATAGAAATGAAGATTTAAGGAGAAACTCGGCGGTGAGGAAACTGTCAGTAAAAATGGAGAATTTTATTAGAATTACGACATTATTTTTATCCAGAATTTCGTGTGCAATCCAGTCCCTTTTTATTTGGTATCTTTTCCTCGTTTTTTAAATGTTCAACAACTCGTGTGCTTGTGTCGCTTATGGATCTCTTAATATACTTAACATAATGAGGCAAAAGACGTAAAAGTGCGTGGGTCTTAATGTCAACTTAAAATAGCCAACTAGGAAGAACGCTTTTTTTTATTGTTTTATTAGTAACACTGCCAACAAAATCAAACGCTTCTTTATCACTGCGTGTACACGCGCGTTAATTGTTTTATTGAAAAATCTCAACGCTTAAAATATACGTACGGCTGACATTAATCAAACCCATCACGAAAATTCAATATAAATGCATCCCTTCTCTTATTATCGTTTAAAACGTGAATTAATTTTGATCGTACATAGCAATAATTCCCAACCACAATTTATTCATAATTTAAACGTAATCAAGAGGCCAATAAATAACCGCGCTATGTTTAATTCTATTATCAGCTGCGCACGTTTAATATCTAAGACTGTTACTGGCGCTTAAATGTTATTAGTAATTAGTAGAATTTCTATCGTAGATTATTGAAGAAACTGTCGCACTGACGTATATCCCTAGTTATTTTAAAACTCTTAACTTCATTCGTATTGATTATCATGTCAGAATCCATGCAAAAATTAGCAATTTTATTAAAGACTTCGGTCTCTTTAATCAAATATAATGACATTATCACGATCTGTCTACGCAATTGACCCAAATGTACAACTGCCCCGGCGCGCATTTTCCATTTAACCATTAATATCATCGATCGGCCAAGCCAGAATAACGTAGCTGCGACGAGCATCGGCACGCCTAGCAAAGCAACATCCTATGCGGATGCACCGTGTTTATTATTAATTCATCGAAGCGTCGATGGTTCACCCGCGATCGCGCATCAAACGATGAATTATTATTTCCTCGGGGTGAGACGTCGGCCAGTCCTTTATGGTCCTCCCTCTCTCCCTCCTTCCCTTTCTCGCCTAAGGTAATGAGTTTTGATCGATAGCCCGATGTCAGTGACACTCCGCTTCTTGTTATTTTATAAAAGAATATTAGATAACTGTTGGATGATCGTTTGGACAGCGTTCTTACTCTATTTTGACCAGCCTTTCGCATAAATTGAGTATAATCTACAATAGGGCCTCTATTTATAAATATTTGTAAATAATTTGCTGTAAAAATCTTTATTTTCCAAATAAACCACCTATTCCTTTTCAATGTCACACTGATTTAAGTTTGATTAAAGAAAGAAGGTAGGAAGCAATCACAATAGCGAGAAATTATTAAATATTTCTTTAGCTTCAAATATCGATTTAACGAAAAAATTATCTTAGCGTCAATTTTTCGTCATATGTAATTAGAACGTCATATCGCGTCGGAAAGAATTGATCTCAAAAGATTCATCGGATCGCAGTTATATCCTTCTGCTCTTATTGATGGTCGAAGTCATTATTACCTGTCAAATACGCGCAGCTGCGACACCTCAATGACACCGGGAGACGTGACATATAAAATAATAAAGCGATCGATCGATCGACCGATGTCGGCAGTATACGTCAAATATACGACCCGTACGTCATCGATGCGGTTCACGGCTACGAAGTAGCCGCAAAATTCTTCGCGTGCAACCAACGCGTGACACACAATCGTCTGTTCACCGCGAAAATATTTCCATGACAGTGGCCTAGCAGCGCCCGCGGTCGTAACGTCTAATATACGCTCTGACGACTGCATGCGTATGGTTAAAAGAGTCACGACAACGTCGTCAATTAACGAACTCTATTCCGCCCTAATATGAATAATAATCAACGGAATTATTTTTTCTGAAATTAACATCGTTTTCTCTTTTAATTTGGTAACACTTTTTAGAAATTAATTTAATAGTAGTATTGATTGCACATTAATGCTATTGATTGTACAGTTCGTTTCCATATCGATAATTAACGCTGATCATGTATTAGCTTCTCTCAATGAATAACACGAATAAATAATCGGGACATTTAAATATACGTGATTACGTGCACAATAATTCTTATGATTGGATTAACGTGAAATCTATAGAAAGGGCGTTTTCCAGAGTTGCGTTAACAACAACATATACACCCCGTATAATTAAGGTCATCATTTTAATATTCGCGCGTTTTAATTACCCGCCGTGATGAGAAGTTTGTATCACCGGCAACTGTATTGCCGAGAGACTTTGGGCCCCACCTACGCTCGTAGGCTCAATTATTAACGTATCCTTTCCCTCGGCTTATTACGAGTTAATCACAGTGGCTGCCGTTTTCCGGGGATTTGTCACGACACGGGGTTTGCGCCTGTAGCACCTGCGGTATTTGCTGCACCTGCGGTGCGACAAACGATGCTGCGTATACACGCATGGTTACGCGCCGTTTATCGACTGGCTGAAAAAGTTATGATTCTAGATAAAGAGACGCGCGCGTGTAAAACAAAAAAAAAAGGGATGGAGAAAGAGAGAAGGACGAGGGGCGAGAAGGGGGTCACATAGAGAATGGCGATGCATTTGCAATTTTGCGGTCGGTCGTGCGTGCGTATTGTGTTGGCGGCCAACGTGGACGGCAGAATGTAAAATGCGGAAGAATCGCTCGTTGGGAAAGAGAGATCGAACAGAAACGAGGTCGGGGAAAAAAATTGAACCCGCGGGATTTCATTGGCGCGCTACCTACTGCCACGGTCAGTTTCTGGCGAGCCATCCCCAGCGAGGATACGAGTGAAAATCAAGAATTCGCGCGCATCAGGGCAACGGCAACAGCGCGGCGCGGCGGCCGTTGCGAACGACAATGAAACATTCATAAGAGCGCGCTCGGATACTAATGATAAAAATTGATCTGCTTGCAACTCGGGATATAGATGATCGGATGCCAAAAATGTGTACATTACGCGTTACGCCTCCACGGTTGGATGGACGTATCAATTTCGAAAGCACTTCGCGACGTAAACCCGTGGTTTTTGCATGGAAACTGCGTTGTTCAAAACGCAAATATAACGAGAGAGAAAAGCACATTTCGCCGAAATAATGAACACAATTGCACGCGGCCGAACGTCGACGCAAAATTCTAACGCGCATTAATTTTGATCTGTAAAATTGAGGTATGAATGTGTATCGCGTGATTGAACGCGTACAATACAAGCTGAGATTTTTTTTCTTTTTTTTTTTTGCAAAGCCTTTACTAAATCCTAGCACACAGAATCATATTGCGTATCTCTTAGATCGCGAACCGTGTATACCTCCTGGTTTATATTTCTCTGTAATTCACTGCATACAGTACGTGATATGCATTCCCATTCAACAACACAGCCAGCCTTATTAAAGCTTTTTCCTGTCGTGGATAAACTCACGGTAAGCAATTTTTATGCAAATACGAGAATTTTTCTATGTTCTAATTCGTCATATTAAACTTATTATTTTGAATGTTTAATTTTTGATTGTGATATTTGATTTTTTCGAAAATATACATATTTAGATAAATTCAATAAAAATTGTAGGAGAAATTCGATTTTGACCCTTATCTTTGTGCCGTGAAAATTGCGAGGGTTAATTCCGTGAGAAACACAACAAGGAGAAAATGTTTCTGATGCGGGAGTAGCTAGCCAAGAAATTGAACCGCCGATAAAAAGGTAGAAATAGAACAAGTCCAGTCAAACTGCCAATATCTTTTCTGCAGATTTGTAGGTGCCGAGGGCCTCTTCTACTTTGCCTCTTCGCCGAGATATCACGGCAACTTTTCACCAACCATACCTGCTGGCGATAAATAACGCAAGCGCGCATTATTCGCCGACTTTCTCGGTCGTCTAGATCAAGCCTAACGCGCATGGGATTCTGCAAAAACTTACGTAGAATTTAGTATCAGTCTTCTATGATTTATCAAAAGAATGGAACGAGTATTTTTTCTTTCAAGTAGGACGATAGACGACACCGCACTTTTGCATTTAAGTTCCAAAAGTATCTCGGCATCTATTTTGAAGAAACAAGTGCTGGAAAATTAATTTGTCACTGACAAAAACTTTTTTTACATTTGTCAATTTCCATAATATGATATTTTCTTGTAATTACATAACACACGTTATAAATATGAAATTTTGTATTATATTTTTATGCCGCTACTACTATTAATTTTTGTAACTTTAAGTTTTTGAAAAGAAACTTTTATCTTATTTACGATGTCTACATCTTTAGCTTCGCCAATCAAACTCTTAGATTTATTTATTATCAATTGATTTATTTTCTGTCGCGATAAGATTTTCTCAATAACGAAAATTGTAAACGTAAAAAATTTCAGCTTGTCCTTAGAAGGTAATCTGAAATCAATATTAGCCAAAGCCGTTAATTCCGAAAGCCATAAACAGCCACGAAACGCTTCGGTGACCCCAGTCACATAACCCGGCATTTATTACGAAAGATTCTGGAAATCCATCGAGCGCTAAGGGGTGTCGTACCACAGCATAGGCTAACACAGTGGTTACCCTGAACCGTACGAGAGGCATCCATTAACTAAGCCCGTAATCCCTTCAGTTAAGTTAGCACATGGTGCGACGGACCATCGTCCATCGTCCTCACACCAGCACATAAACCCTCCTGTCTTACGACCGATCTTACTCTCTCTATTTCCTTCGGCTTTTTTGTAGATACATGATACACTCATTGCCAGTGATTCCCTTATCCCGACTCCCATTCTTTACGGGCTGGACCCCGTGTGAAGTGCTCTATTTATCTAAATCAGCACCTTCGACTATCTTTCGAAATAAATGGTAAAAAATGCTATCTCGCCGCGAAGCTATTCTTCAGAAAAAGTAAATTTTACAGAAATTCAAGAGCTTGTACGAGCAACGGTAACTCATCAGCTGCCTCGCGTCATTTCTATGCTTGACAAGAACGAGAATCCCGGATAAAGGAGAAAATTGTTTCGCGCTCGAATCCTATGGGTTGGTATAACGGAACAAATTAAATTTGTTAGACACGATTGTAAAAAGACCAAATATTCCCGCTCCACTTGAGCTCCAATAGAATGAAATTCGTAGCGTTCATTCGCCGATTGTAAATAATTCTTGTCAACTTTCTATCACGCATCATAATATAATTAATATTTCACCGGATACCAGCAACGCGACGCCAGAACAAGGCTTAACGACTGTACTCTTAATGACAAAGCGTAGTGTCACGTTTTCATAGTAAGTAAGCCAACGATAGGTAAGATGAGCCGCTTTACTATCGGATGAGAAATTATTCGCGAAGACACTCCCGACATATGTGCATACCTCATTCGAACGAAAAACAGAATAGGGAAACATTTTCGTGGAAACGCTGAAATATTTCGACAGTTTATATGTTAATCTCATTAACAATTCAGGAATGTTCACCACTTCATATTACGAACGGTATTAAAAGCTTTGACACCGCTTGCCTGTATCTGCCGCTTGAATTAATTATCATGCAATTTATTAAGAGGATTTATGCGATATGTCGAAGTCAGCCGACGTCCTGATTAATTTTGCATTATCAATTAAAAAATAATTGCCGTGGATTATGTAGAGGCTCATTATTACGCCACTTTAGATCAATAAAGGGCTACGCTGTACGCCCATCACGTGCCGGTGACAAGAATTTGCATAATATTTTGAAATTAATCGACTTTCCTGCTAATTTTCAATGTCAGATCATAAACCAATATCAGCCCTTTGTAACTGACGGTATCATCTAATATCGATAATGACCACCTCATCATTTACGAACATTTCGTTACATCAGTGAAATAATTTGTCAACGTGTCATTATATCATAAATACATTACTGCAGCTACTAACTACGAGCACGGGTTTGTAACATTTGTACGTCTCACACAAATTTCATTGAAAATATTGTTAATACACGTGGCATGTATATAAAACGTTAATAATATAAAACACGCAGTACTTACTAATAAAAATTAACTACTGTCGCATAAGGTAAATTTATCAAATTGTTGCAATTTGTATAAGTTATTTTTAGTGCAGCTGCGTGTTACGAGATTTTTTAAATCTGTTTTACAACCGACCAAAAAAAATTCTCTCATTTTTTTTTCGGTGTTTTAATATTCTCGTGTTTAGCGACGAAACCCAATTGCGTCGTAAAGGCATTTAACTGGCGGCTTGTACGACCCTGCTACATTACGTACAATTTTCTTCGCATTATACCTAATTGACTGGTTGATGTCAGTGCGTCCCGTCTCTTTCGCCGTGTATCGATCTCGGAATTATAGGCCGATTATAGGATGCACCCATATTGCTAGTACGATTTGGAGCCGTACTTTATTTGTCGGTTTTGATGGTGGAGCCAAATTACTACGTCGACGTTATCTCAACACCATAAATAACGGTTGATAGTAGCGCTCGCTTAGCAATTGAATATTTCTCGTGTCCAGGTAAAAAAAAATTAAAACTTTTAAAAGCAAGTAGCCCTGTAAATTAAAAAAAAACTTATGATAAGTGATAAAATAGGAATGCTATGTCGAATCGTTTAAAATTTAAACAAAATGTATTTATTTTCGCTCGTCGATTTGCAAACACAGACACTTTGAATAATTCAGTTGTCTGACTGTATAAAAATTAACAGCATATTGCTCAGATCTGCGCTTCATGTCACGCATACTCACAGCGTCTAGCCATTGCTAAAAATCGCGTGTTTATGAACGATTTATCATTAGCTCCTGAGACAAAAGCTAGAGAAAGCAAAAAGAATGTATTTGAAGGATAAATACTCTCCCATACAACTCTAACTTATATAATATAAAGTTAATTAATGAAGTACGTTATATATATTTATAGTGCCATACATAACGATAACGTCAATACAAAAGATTGAAGACGAGAAAATGAAAAAAATTCATTAATTATAATATTGTTTCGTGATTTCGTCTATGTAATATAATACAAAAAACGACATAAGTATAGGGTTACAAATGATAGGACAAAATTAACTCGGATCGTCTGAAAGGTACAAGGCACCCATAATAATAATGCGATTTGGCGAGTTATATTACGACTATCGATCGAAGGCTACTGTATTGAAGAAAACCGCGTGAGTCGCTATATCTTAACTTCTTTCAGTAAAATACGTAATTAAAAATGACGATCCTCATAAAGCCGAGGTGGAGCTTGGAAAAGAGGTGTGACAAAGTAACTTTATTTTATGCTTGTTCATTCACCCTTGATTACGTTATACCTGCATGCCCACGCGGTGCGATATCTTTGACTAGCAAAATCTAATTAATCGAGTTAGAATAGTCGCGTGTGAAGCTTGTCTGAGAAACGGGATCTCTGTTATAACGTCTCGTATAACGTTTTGCGATTGAGCGCGTAGCGTTGAAAACCGGCGAAAATAAAGCATATGGTAAACACACGATCGAGAACAAAGCATCGCAATTGCAGGTATCGTTCTCGCATATATCTACATCCATTTTAATCGGCATGCCGCAACGCAAAACGAACGCAGGGCGCGTTGGGGATATTGCAAGGTTATTTCGGCGTCTCGCGTGGATACGGCGAATGTTAGCGGACGGCCAATCGACAGATGAAACTGCAGCGTGCGCAATCCGCAATACTCCTGTCGATATATTCTTCTTCATAACGACTGGGAATCAAGCGGATAACATACCCAATACGGATGACCCCCCCTCCCAAAAGGTTGAAAAATGGAGGTAAAATGCAAAATCAAGTTGCATAAATCGAAGTATTTCCATATGCCATTTAAAAAATTTTAAAAATTAATATATGTGTAATATATAATTAATATATGTATATAATACAATTTTTTAAATATCATTATGAATCGAATTATTATATATTACAAATATAAGCTTAGATTTTAGGATTAATATCTTTTTTTAATATTTATAAGTTAAAAAATTGTGTAAAGAATTTTTAAAAAAATGTAAAACATAAACGTAAAGAGTCTTTGAATAAGAAAGGATTGTAACATACTATTTAAATCATTTCAATGAAATTTTGATGTCTCTGTAACAACATTAGTAAACCTACCCATGGCACATATTTGCTGTTGTTAACCACGTCCAGTATTGAATTCGTCCTTGATAGACGATTATCGTCACCATGCATCGATCGACAATCATAACGAATGAACTCTGGCATTAGTGGACCATTCAACGTTACGCATATTTGGGATTAATCGATCACTGGTGTTTTTCCAGAACAACGCATTTGAAACAAAGTGAATGCATTTGAAGTAAAACGTAATAGGATTACAAGTACAAATTATTACAAATATATTTTTTAACTTTACATTACTTACGTTACTAATACACATTGTATGTACATAAAACTTTGATCGTTCCGATATAAATCAATATAAATGAACTCGATTCGATACCGCGGCAGGGCTTAGTATTAACCAATATTACAGTATCAAATATTGCATATTTCAAGTAAATTTTAAACATACGCTAGTGAATAAAACAACATTTATTGCCGTCACAGTTTTTCAATATTTCATAACAAATGTCAACATAAACCAAAACATATTACAATAACTAAATAATAAAACAAAAATACAATATTATATACAGAATCGGCAAATTCAATAGGAAATTTTAGAATATGTAAATACTTGCACAAATTCTTGTATTTTATCATGCAACAGAAAGGATCGATACCGGTTTGCCTGTATTCCTCTCACCGATACGTAAAGGCAAATCATGTGACGTTAGTTAATCACATTACATAGTGATATAAAAAGAAAGTAATCCATCTCGCAAGTAAATTCAAGAAATACTGCAATAATCGTATCGGATAATCGCAACGCGAAAAATACAATTTCGCGAAGAATACGGAATGCAGACGGCATGCGGCTTATCGTCCGTCGTTATTTGGTATGGGAGAACGAGCGTCGATGGCAAGACGCGAGAGAATCGATAGAAAGCAATAGATACTTTCGTCGGAAGTCGCATCGGAGTATCGGAGTAACACGCCGCGCGCCGGTTAGTAGCTACCGTGCGTGCCTGGTCAGCCACTCGACCGAATCGCTTTCGCGGAGTGTTAACCCTTTTTGCTCCGACGCGGCCGGCAGTCGCTCGGGCGAAGCTTATCCTGACGCTTACTACTCGCAAACGTAGTAGTCACCGGCCGGCTAGGCGATACAAGCACGTCAGCCCGCTCGCTCGGCGCGATGCGCGTATAGCCTGACTATACCCTCTCGTCGCACTCCTCGTCCTTCGATTCACCTGTCTGACGCCAAGCGTCCCTACTACGTTCCACGGTACGCTCCCTTCTCCTCGTCCTAGTCCTGCCCCCTCCACCGAAATCGATGCTACTCGCGGATCGCGAGTTCAGTCTGCGACTGGCAACCGCGCGTGTAACATCGTCTCTTCTTTGTCCCTCTCTCTTTCTCTCTCTATCTCTCTCTCTCCCGTCCCTTCTGCTCGTCGCATGTTGCATCGCGCAAGTTTTTTTTTTTCAGTTAAATTTTGTCAGGAGAAAGGATTGTTTACAAAAATTTCGGTGTACCGTTTAGGAACAGTTTTGAACGGAAGAGGGGAAACGTGAGATTAGGTGAGATAAGATGATAGCCGATGTCGTGTCGGTGACAATCTTCCATTGTCAAATGCATCACCGTTGCGTACCATCGAAGCGATCGTGAGGCGGTCGGATGTGCAGCGACGTGAAGGATAATAACAATTCAGGACGGACTGTACTTTTGTGCCGGCAGAACTGCTGATTCGGTAAGTAAACTTTCGAAGGCTCTCGAAATTTTAAATGACCATATTTGAAACATGCAGACATACACACACACACACACACACACACACACACCAGAATATAACAAATTACAAACGTAAAATTTGTGATTAAGGGTAACTGTTACCGCTACCAGTTAGAGTATCCAGATACTGGAGTATCTTGTGTCAATCAAACGTATCATTTCTATCGAAATTCGATTTTATATTTCGCCATATAAACGCACGTCAAGTTATCCGCGAGCTTTTTCTACCTGTGATACTATATTTACAAAATTGTACGCTCTAAATCGCAGTTTATGTTATATTTTCAGCGTTTTCGTTTCCAGGTATTTTTCTCCCCGAATAAAATAAACTCTGTATAATCCGAAGAATAAATTTTGAGAAACTTGCAAAAGACGAATGCGCTTTTGTACGAAGTACCGCACCTTCACTTGCGCAGATTAGCATAACAATTACCAATAAAGGGAAAACTACTGCGTCACCGGTGTATATCAGTATACCTGTCGCAAGTAGGCAAATGCGTGATTGGTCAGTCCGGTTGGCTTTACCGTAGATGTTTCAGTGACAGTTTCCATTAGGGCGAACCGTAATACTCCGACTAGTCCACCCATGGTGGTTTCCCTCGCACGTTCCACCGCAAGAAATTTCATTCCTCTCGCCTGTATATATATATATATATATATATCCCGACATTCTCTTTCCTTTGCCCATAATCTCCACAACGCGAGCATGGTCCACGAGTGCGATACGGACATACGCGACTCGCCGGAACTTTGTTAATTAATTGCTTCGGAAATATAATCCACGTCGAGTGTAACTAATCAGCGAGAAACTCGGTCGGACGTTGACGGGCATGTTTGCTGCACCTATCACGTAGCGGGATGGAAATGTAATTTGCCAGGATAGAGTTAGCCCCGTTGAATGCCGCGGCCAACCTTCGGCCGCCTGTTTTCCTCCCCCCCTCGGTGCCAGTCCCGCTACGAGTCAGAGCACCCTCGCAGCGTGCCGCTCTCATTGATCGCTATTCTGGATTTCGCATGTAAGGATCCAACGGAGCAGTCCGTTGCGGAAGCACGCGCTTGCCTATCGGCCGTGTTTCGATGAGGATGTGCAAATCGGCTGGCAAATATTACAATGCAGATACGCGGCGCTGTAGGCCATTCCGCATTGGCTTGACGTGCGCTTTAAAAGTCGCGATTTCTTCCATAAGTTTCAGACAAATTATATAGATTATTTTGTATTTTATATATATATAAATTATATGTAATATATATATAATTATATATGTTGATTAAATTTTTGAAAATAATTTTTTTAATAAAATATAAAGAAATGTTGCTATTAAATATCTGTAAATAAAGTAATACAGGTTTGCCCAAATAAATCTAGTTAAAATTTAATAAAAAATAAATACTTTTCATTTCTCAAAAGAAGTATAAAATTTTTAATCGTTCATAATTCAAAAATTCAACCCTCAATATTGTTCTAAAGGCTTTTCTTAAAATTAGTTTGGAACTTAATTATCGAAATAATGTAAAGTAACATATCCCATATGAAAAACACTTTGTCTCATATATTGAAAATTATTACCCCGGACATTGAAACTTCAATTAATAACAGCCCACGTGACATATTTAATTTAAAAATAATATGTGTTACAAATCTTGAAATATCAAATTAAAGTATATGGCTTTAGGAAAATCTAATAATGTATGACGTAAAGGAATGATTAAAACCGCCAACTATTGCGAAACTGTTATATTTCTCATAAATGCAACAGATATATGCGCTAATATTCATTTAATATTCAACATCGCGCGTATTAATTACGCACATAATTAGCTCGCTTATGAAGATTCCTTCAATCCTGGCGCGAGATCGTTTTCGCATTTAAACTAATATTAAAAACCGAATCAAGTTTCATGTCAGCTTCAAAAAAAAAGCAAAAAAAAGACAGAACATGACTTTATTAGCGTTGCGGAATATTTTTGAATTCGGAAAGCTTTTCATCGATTTTGAGATGCCTCGATTTATTCAAGAAAATGGAAAATATCTAGATGAATGAATGTAAGCGATAAATAACTGGCACCAGGCGATGGGAAGTAATCGGACGTGCGTATAGAATAAGCGTGGGCGGAGGGGGGGGGGGACGGAGTTTCGAGGATTACATGAAAATGGTTTCAGTGTCGGATATGTCGACGAATTCGCCGGATGGTTAAGCCAGCAGTTACGATTAAAAGCCGCGGGCTTCCATTGTATCGTCCATTCGCATATACGGCGGTTCTCTCACATAAATTGTTTAAAACGTTTACTCGATTGTTGGGAAGAAGACACAAGCGGGAACGGCGAGACTACAGTTGCAAATTTTGCCGGCACGGTCATCCAGCGGCAGACAAAAGGATTCGAATCCTGCAAATTATTATACGTATATTCGTTCGTTTCGGGCAATGCGCGCGCAAGGCAAGAAGCGAGTGATCAAGATGTCGCATTCGCGTCGCAAAGAATAAAAGGCACTTTCCGAAACACGTAGACCTGAACACGATATTAGATTGCGACATTTGTACATTCGTGACTGTACATATGTCTAGCCTTAGTATGCGGTATGCACTATGGCTGTGCGGTACGGTAATACAAATAGGGGTTGCTCCCGGGCGCGACGCCTGTACGGCGTAGCTTCACGCATCGCTTACTCATTGCTGAACATCCAGCCGTAGTTGGTGCCGCTCTTGGGACACGCGAAATTTACTTTAGCCGCGAGCACGACTTTAAAGCGGTGTTTCGAGGACACTGCCTACCGCGGCAAATAACGTTTCAATCCGTGTCACGCGGAGAGTCGGCGGGGTCCTAGCTAGGTGCATGCGTACTCGTGCACGAAGTGCACACATGCGAATCACGGTGCACTTTGATGCCAATGTCACGCCACGGAATGCGCAAAGTTTCAAGCCTGTTTTGAATGCAATTTATTGTCATGTCGCGAATTGAATGGGGCGGTCTATTTTAGCAGGTCGGAAAGTCGGAAAACAGTTTCGTTGAATGAAACCGCAGCGCATGTAACGATATTAATAAATAACACGAGATTTAGAATTTTTGTATTTGCGTAACAGACGGCTGCGCGGATTAATGATTACCTATTATTGTTGTTTCTTTTCTTTTTCGATGTATATATGGATGCATTAAATTTTGTCATCTAGTAACGCGACTGATTGCACAGTTTTTTACCGAGTTTTAAACGTGACTGTTAGAGTGCGTTATACGAAGATACAACGATAACATAATGCCCCGCACAACGGAATTGCTTTAAAAAAACTAGGTCGTGTGCTACACGTTTATTCATATTCTCCTGCATAAATACGTCTCGCATATGAGAAAGCATACAAAATTTGTTTTTTACACGAGACATAGTTTCCTCTTGCTTGCGGATATGCATAGATATCATTTTACCTATGAAAAAAATGCAATTCAGCGATTACACAATGCGAAATATGTTTTATATGCATTGTGCATTTTATCGATGTAAACGTGCATGCTGATTATTTGGATATTGAACGTTGATTGAAAAAATGAGAGAAATTCGAAAATGAGAAATTATAACGGTTAAAAGTCGTAAAAAAAAAATACAATAATCGCTTTTATTGTTAAAATAATTGGCAAATTAAATTTTCAAGCTAATCGGTAATTATTATATTTTCCCAAGTGTCATTAATGAAGTGGAAAGCAACTATTGTTAACTAATTTCGGCATTTAACATACTCGTTACATTACAGTCAATGTCGACGTGTTATTTAATTATTTCCTCAAAGTGTTACACGTAGACATAGAGTAAATTTGTGCACGTGCCAGTTCGGTGAAATAACGTTATCTGTTGCATCTATCGATTCGTCGTGATGTCTATCGATCATTACTGGCGCGCCGGGCATTTATTGCTCCGTAAATAAAATTCAAGACGCGGTGACGGCACCTCGTACGCCGGTTACAATCGATAATTACAACGTAGCAAAATTCGTCAAATCCGCGGCGCGTATCGTCTGAATCGTCATTTCATTCGCATAATCGCATCGCGCATCTTTATTCTTCACCAAAATAACAATTAACAAGAAGCGTTCGCATGAGGCTCGCGATTGTGTAAATAACTACGTGAACAAATACTGCCCGACCGTGACTAGTGCACTCTGCTAGCCTGACAAACACAATCCCTAACTACTGCGATAACTGACGTAGTTTATTTCGCTTGAGCGTAAATATCCAGATATATTGTGCCAATATAATATATGCGAAACACAAACCTCGCTTTATTTTCTAATTATTAATATTGCCTCTTAACATATCGACGATGAGATAATTACTATTTTCATTGCGTAGAAGTCGGCATCATTTATTACAAACAAATTATTGCTATTAGTAGTACTGTGCTAGTTATCATTGCATTAATTAATCAAGTCAAGTTAAATTTTAAATTATTAATAAATAAACGATTAATCGAAACATTGTTTTGCAAATAACTTTACATATTATTATAAGAATTATATGCAAACTATACATTTAGTCATATTCAAATTAATTGCTGTAAAAAACGCTGCTCAAACGTAAACTTAAAATAATTAGACAAATATAAGCAATTATATATAAGATGTATATTGCGCTCCTATTTAAGTAGATAGACACTAGATCACGCCAGCTAAATGTAACATTCATTATCTAATATAACTAAAAGTATGTATTCTATAATGTGCTTCTAAAAAAAAAATTAAGAAAATTGAATTTTCAGTAACTGGACATCTGCCGTAAATAATTAATAGGGAATGTTATGTTCGCCGTAGTTAATAACCATGTTGACTCTCAATTTCCGTCCATATTACTTCCTTATCCATCGATCACAATAGCCCGACGATGATTAGTCCGACTCGTGTGTCATTAGTGCGCTTCGAGGCAACAAGCAGTCGAGCTTTTCCATTATTCGCGACACGTACGGCTGCCCCCTCGTTGATTTTCATTTTCCACGGTCTATTCATCGTTATAGTTCTCATCAGAAGTTCAGCGCGAGAAGATTAGACGGCTGAAAGTTAATAAACTCCTCTTACTCGTCTTGCCACCAGCAAATCCATTATACGCCTGCGCCTTTTAAATACTATCATGCGATGTTGCGTGCAAGATTTGCGTATTTAATAATTGAGCCATTGTTACAATTGAGTGATTTTTAGAAAAATCACAATGTTAACGATGAGATATCGTGCGATTCTTTTTCGTGCTTGTTCGCCTATTTGCGCTGTTGATTAATGTTAAAAACAAATGTGTCGCAGACAATCGGTTCGATTTTTTTTAATTGTTCAGCCTTTTCCATGTTGTTCTTTGCAAAAGAATATTATATTTATATATAATAAAACTCTTAAAAATTATTAAATAAATTATCACGTTTTAAGTGCGGTAATAAGAAAATGAGAATAATTTCGTGAATATATATAGTATGGTACGCAAAGGCGAGTTTGACCAGTAAGATTATGGCCAACTGGATGGATCTACGTTCAACTTGCTCTGTGCTCGACAGATAAAGCCTTTGTTCGAGAGGTCAGACTTTCGAAAGCTGTCTTACCGATGTACGTGTACCGTAATAAGGGTTTAAGATCCGCTAGGAGCCCGCTCCGAGGTTGTTAAACTTCCCAGCTTGCGAACTAGAAGCGCCTGTCTGCCTCGTTAAAGCCGTTCCACGATACCGGACTATCATTCGGGTCTCATAGATCAACGCGATGTTCCAGTAAAACGATCTGCGAAATTAGTCAGAGGTCCCTTATCTACGTCATTTCCTGTACAATATACGCGCGGTCCATTCATTGTTGTACGTTGTCAAAGATCATTATTAGCGCGCGTTATAGTCGAATCTCAAGCCGCTTTCGCTCAGCGCGATCTCATCGTTGCCCGCGAGATAAAAGCCGGCTGTCATAGTGCGACATCACAATCGTGATACTTTGAACGGTCAATCGCTAAGTATCACGACACATGTGTGGAATATTGCATCAACTTGCACTCCTCTTTCCACGTAAGTGGACTTGCAGGGAGCTCCGTATAGGATGAATCGGGTAATAGCAGCTTAAGACAGGCTTCGGGCTCGCTCGAGTATGTCGAACTTCCGTACTTCGGGCCAGCGATCGTCTGCCTCGTTAAAGTCGTTCGACGATATCCACTTATGTCGGGAATCGGAATGGCACTACGAAACCGCAAAACGATCTGCGAACTCGCACCACGTACCCGGACGTGAATCAAATCTGCGCGAAATTCAAAATAAATGTTCGCGCAAGCGGTCGGAGTGTAGCGAGTTGTTTGTAATACAGAAAAACACCCGCGGAAAAATAATCGCGATCACTTTTTCAATAGACAAATTTTGATCATGCGGACTCATGTTTATACGAGATATTTATTTTTAAAATAACGCAGAGAAATAAATTTTTAAACTCCTGTTAAAACCGATATTTGAAATCTAGTGTTTTAGAGAGCTTTGTACAATTGCTTTCATAATAACGCATTATTTTAGTGCGATGAGAACTATCGCGTTTGAACTGCTTTCGCAATACTAAGTCTATATTGGTCCGAATAAACTTTTGCCATCCATGCCTTCGCGTAAATCCTATCGAGTGGTCAAATACCATTTGGTCGGTAATACGCGTCACTTAATAATAGCTTAAAACCGACTTCGAAGCTCAAGAGTACTAAAGTTCTCCCCTTGTCGACTCATCCCGATCGTTAGACTGCTCACGATCAAGCCGAGCGTCCATTATACGTTAAGATTCTTACATTACATAACAATTAAAAGAGCAATCGTTAGATATTCCAAAAGCGTAACCAGAGTTTAAATGTTAATTTTATTTGCTAATTAAAAAGTTCTGTGAACATTAAATGCAATATTGAATTATAGTTAATATTCTTTTTCTTTCTTTTATTCCTTTTACGTACATTTATTTACATTATACATATTTTTATATTATTTTTTATTGAAATGATTTAATTATAATTTGTAATCAATAAAATTATTTTGATAAAAAATAATATAAATTTCGATTGTAATCAATTACATAATTTTGATAAAAATTAATATAAAATCAATGTAATCAATAATTTTAATCAATATAATTATTAAATTAAAAAGTTCTTTAATGTTTCCAACAACTTAATATAATAATAATACGTATACAAAACATTAAAAATTTGAGACAAAAATTACATGTAGAAATGATCCTATTTAATATTTATTATTTAGATACAACATGAATTTGTAAAATAATTTAATTAAAACATTAATGAAAATATTTAATTCAATATCTTCAAGATAAAATATCCAATGCGTCAAATCCCTCGCGAGCGTTTAATCCATCACGTCTAACTGTCTCTGAACAATGTCTGCTTTCAATTAGGTGTAGAATAGTCGTCACTCGAGCTAAATTGCTTTCTAACATAGACACAGCGATGCGTCCATTTTCAGGCCAAGACGTTAGCATAAGGTATTATAAAGGAGATCATTCTGTTGCTGACATCAACGCATATCGAATGCGCGTTAATCTGATCCGACTAATTGGCCACTGTTTCCAGTATGTATTAGTAGTATATCTTAATTCTATCTTAAATTTAGACATACATACATATATATATATATATATATATATATATATATGTATGTATGTCTAAATTTAAGATAGAATTAACAAAATAGAAAAATTGTCTGAGTCACAAATAATCCCGGTTGGTTTGCAGATTAATATATAAACATAAATTTTGCAAATTTATTAATTAATCAATAATATTTTATTGATTAATATTATCGTTACTTTTAAGATGACCATAATTCACAAATATTAAGCTAAAGTGTTATTTTTTATTGTACATATATCATTTTACTCAATATACCCGCCTTGTGAGAGTTTAAATTAAAATTTTATTTTAGATATATATGTTTGTGCGATATTATTTAATTGTTTTATACGACTTAAAATAATGTTTATATATATATACATACATAATAAAGATTATTTTAAGTCGTATAAAACAATTAAATAATATCGCTAATTTCTAAAAAATAAAAAAGTATACTAAAATTTGTTCCAAATTTTTAAACATTTGAAAATTCTTTGAAAAATGTGACCAGTGATACAATTGGTCTGACTAAGCAAAAACAGATTAGTCTGCGAAGAATTATTTGAACGTAATCCTTTAAACATTTTTTTGCGATGTTTTACAAGATTTTTATATTAAATTAAATTATATACATGTCTTGAAAAATGTAAATGTGTAGAAGCAAAAATGTACAAAATGTATAAGTTTAAAAATATTGTTTCATACATGTACTATACAAGAGCAAAATTTTAATTTGTATATGTATATAACCAAATAGTTTCCGATTTAAAAAACAAAATCATCATAAACGAGAATTTACATTAAATATTCGTAACACGGATCTATATATGTATATCATCTGCTACTTTATCGTTTGAATCAAATTTTAATATTTTGGATATCGGAACAAAATAAATTTGCACTTTTTCCTCGAGTAAAATTAAGTTTAAAATAAATAATTCGCAGTGTTCGAGTATTATGTAATAATTCTTCTAATAATGCTGCGATCAATAGTATATATTTATACGCGGTAACGATATTATATAAATAATTCTCAGCTCTGCCCTAGCTAATGCAATAAATTAATTAGTCGACGCGACGTGGACGAGCAAAGGATAAAAGCCTTCCTCATAAGTTTAATGGGCAATGACGCGCGATAAGATTATCAGAATAATGTAACGTGAAATTGCATTAAATTTAACTCGATATTCCTCGTGCTGAAAAATGCTTGAATCATATCGGTGAATCGCGCAACGCTAATGCCCCTTTTTCCCATCCCCTCTGGAAACTCGACGCAAGGAAATATTTCACGGCTGACGCGAAAGTATTGGTTGGCGGAACTTAATTTTATTAGCAATTTAGAATACGCTACGCGGGCAAAAACGTACACGCAGCCACGAAAATCTATGAGTATGAATCTGCATTAACCAAACGGCGAAGCCGATTTAATTTTAGTTATGAGTGCAAAATAACTGTTTTGTCGGCGTAGAAATGAAACCCACACCTGAAACATAATCGCTCCAAAAACGGACGAAGAGAAAATAATGTTAATATTTTAAAAGTTGTACGCAAATTTTTCTCTTGTTTCTATCTCGATTAAACTTTGTCTTACAACACGTTAGAATACGAAATAACGATACGTAAAACGAAATAAAATATGTTCTACTAAACGTACTTGAATTTTTATAATCCCTCTTTTCTATGTTAATTTAACTTAACTTGTACGCGGAGAAAGTTTATCACTATATTAACATTGTTAATAAAATTTATTCTTAATTATCGAGTGTTATTGAAGTTTTTCAATATCTTTATCTTAAAGCAGAACTTGGACTATTTAATGTAAGTATAGACACTTTTTGACATAATACGCTTGCAAAGGAAAAGTTTTTGCAAGCCACGTAAACTGTTATATTAATGAGAATTTTCTTTTAAGTCAAAATCTTGTTACAAGAGGTCTCTCAAATAGTTACGGTAAGGATAAAGAACATACGATTGCTTGGCAAATATAGAGACCGGCATCACAGCAAACGCAATAAAAGTAATCTATTTACCGTTAATACTATAATAAGTTAACTGCATTAGTAAATATAGCGATACAAAATATTTGGAATTATCATTTGCAAGATTAAATAATTCAAACTATGTTTAGCGTATAATATGTGGGAACAATATTTGAACAATTAAATTCATAAAACTCGATAATTATTATGGAAGTTAATTAATTAGTAGCCCAGTAAATCGCGAGAAGAAAAATATTCGGCGTAATACGTGACCTCTCTGCAAAATAAATCGGCTTCGACGTTATATGATCTCTGAGACGTTTCTGGAGCGGAATCTTCGTAAAATCTCGCGCGAAACGTTCCATATACGGGGCAAAAGCCAGCTCGGTTGCTCTTCCGAGTTCTTCACGCCCGAAGAAGATGGATCCGATATCATCCTCGGGCAATCACGCCGCGGCACGAAATCTGCAGCGGCCTTATCGGCGCCAATATCTATCCGCCGGGGCCAAAGAATCACGATAGACGGATACGATCGATCGCAGACTGGCAATCGGAAACAATCTGATAAAGGCACGGAAAACGTAAAAGCCGAATAGTGAATAAAAATACTTTGGCATGAGTGTCGGATTTTGTGCCGATGTGAAGTGCACTCTAATACACATCCACGGCAATCAGAACATAAAAATACTGTTAAATGTCATGAAGTAATTCTATAACAAATAGAATGTTATACATTATAATAGTACGATACGCCAACGTTTACCTGGGTAAGAACTTTTACGGCAAAGTGTTGCGTTTGTTTAAAATACGAAGGATTGGATTCCGTCTTTTAGCAAAACTTAAATTCACTGTCGAAAGTAAAGGTAAACAAGCTTACGATGCAGACATTATTATATAGAAACGGCAAGAAAAAGTCAATATTTCTTGGATGTCATTTCTGTTGTAACATAATTTTTAAAAAATACAGAGAACAACTCTTTTAAAGCTATAATTGTTTTATATTGTTAAATATTTTTTTGCATGATTTAAATAAACAATCCAAATAAATTTTAAAACAAAACATATTAATTAATTTTCCGTAGCTTCCGATGCTTCGCCGATCGATGAGACGAGTTCAAAATCGTACTCAAATATGAGACAGCTTATCCAGTCTACGAAACATCCATTTTTCTATTTTTCCGAGACTGCGTGCAATACAAACGTTGCTGTAAAAAAATATTTACACGGTTCCCATTTCAAGAATCTCGGGCAGATTTTTCAAAATAAAGTCGATCTAAAAGCCACCTCTCTGCTCGCATCGTAGAGAAACGAAACAATAATTTGAAAATGCGCCCTTTTTATGTACATAAAAAATAGTACATTATGTGACAAGAGCGTAAAGTCGGCCTTTTGTGCACGAGTGCGGAAACGGACGTGCGTTCACCCGCGTGCGTTCACCTGCACGAGTGCACAAAAGGCCGTTACGCCTGGTATTACATACCACATTTTTTGTTACCCATGCGTCGATGTATGATCCCTTGAGTGTCTTAAGTTCTCGCAAATTGACAGGTCAAGGTTCGATTCGCGAAAGCGACGAAGCGTCGATAAATGTCGGTAGTGTTGAATAGGTGTGTCGAATAGAGAATCTACAAGAGAGTTAGCATATGTATGTCGCGAGATAACGTCCTGAAATGATCAAGCGTAGTGAAAAAATCGTGCTGAAAAGTTTTTCGTCACAATTCATATTATTTATTGGAGGACAAGAATGTTAAAGTGCTGAAATCCATGATTCTACCCACAGAAAATGACACGAAAGGGATCACTTCCGACACATGTACATGTAACAAAAAGATTTTTAAATCAACTTCATGCCCTTGTCACAAACTTTCCTTGCATTACTAACATGCATATTTTATTGGCAAAAACAAAATCCTGTCTCACGCTGCTAGAACCCCGAACAATTTTTTAGAAAAATAACTGAGCGGCCTAATTGGCTGGAAAACACAGGTTCGCTCGCACGTGCGCGCCTCTGACGTGCTAGACGGACTATGGGACGGCCAATCCGCGTCTATACGTGCAGACGCGTACATTATTCTCGTAGTGCGCGTTGTGCACGACTATCGTGAGTTTGCTTGCTGCGAAAAGTAACACGAAGGTAATTCGGTGTCTCGCAACGTCGCTAATCCGACATGGACGATGACGAGGAGCGTTACGCCTCTCACAGGAGTTCAAGCGGTGCTTTAGGCGAATTTAGCATTTGGAGAAGTTCTCTAAACTTTAAATTCGATGTAGTGCTAGTATCCGCGCGAGAAAATGTAATAATATGCAATAACAAAGTTCCTCCAACCAGCTGCCCGACACGAATTGCCACGCGTAACGTTATGCTGGCGATATAAATTTCTTCAAATACTCTCAAGCGAAATAAAAAAAAGGGAAACCTTATATCTCACATCTCGATTATGCTGATGTATTATACATAGCAAACGATATCGCACAAATGCGACATGACGGAATGGGAAAATATTAAGATACAGGTCTTACTGTGAATCTTGGAACGAAATCTATCATATTTGATGTATAAATGTATTTTTATAAATTGCTCACTTTTTTCATATCTCATATTTTTTTATACCTTAGAGATAAGTATAATTAGATGACATATAGAGTAAAGTTAAAGAAAATAAAAATTAAAAGAGAAAAAGAGAGAGAGAGAGAGAGAGAGCACAAGCACACATGCATGCGTGCGCTTGTTTGCATGTATGTGCACTTGTGTTCTCTCTCTCTCTCTCTTTCTCTCTCTCTCTCTCTCTTTCTTTATGTGTATAACGCTATTATATTATATTAAAATATTATATTTATTAAAAGAAAGAAAAAGAGGAGGAAGAAAAATGAAAAGGAATATAATATTAAATAATTAATAATATTAATGTTATTATTTTATGCTGAAGAAAGAAGCGCAGAATAATCAAAAAGAGGAAAAGAGAGAAAAGAATGTTCTTTTATTTATGAGCGCTTTATTTGTGAGCGAAGAGGAAGAAAAAAGAGAGAGAGAGAGAGAGAAAAGGAAGAAACAAGGATATTATATAATCTTATTATTTAATATTATTTATATATAACTTATTAATATTATTTATATATAATGTAAATGTGTTGTATTATGTTTATAATATTTATTGACTGATTAAATGTGTGTAAGATAAATGCGTGTGGCGCATGCACACCCGCAACACGTGCAATGTTGTATTTTAGTATTTAAAAAATGTATAATTACATTTAAATATCCATAATGCCATTAATTTTATAAATATTACTTATAAACAGTTTTTCATATAAAGATAAATGTATTTCTTTATTTACAATATTTACAGTGATAAACTGAAAATTGATGCCAATATAAATAGAAGTTTAGAATAGTTTAAAATGCCAACTATATATATAAATTTGATGTATCGACGAAGCAGTGGTCTCAAAACTTTATATTTTGATATATCCTTGCGGCTACTCTCGTTCAGTCGTCTTACACGGTCGCAAATAAAAATCATTTTAGAACTGGATATACGTAAAATAAAATGTTACAGAGATGTTTCCATGCTATCTATATTAAATAGCGGTACTTTATATAAATAAATCTATTTAAAGATATAAAATTGAATGCATTTTATCAATTTAAATAAAAAACCAAATAACATATAATGGATAAATATTATAAAAAGATCTACTGACAATTGTGCAGCAGTATCCTAAAATGTATGTCTTATTTTTTCTTGTTATATGAATTTTTTAAATTAGATTACAAGATTTAATTAAAATTTTAATAAATATAAAAATAACAAATATGTAACAGATTCAGAAAACTCTTACAAAATGTAGGAAACTTATGACAGAAATGCGTCTAGCAACAAGCATATACGGAGGAAATATATATGAAGTATTTATCATATGCGGAGTAGGTAACGTGGAAACTGACGGGATACTAATTCGATGTTTCATAGCAGCTCTAATCTGACGGAAGGAAGAGCCGTCGCGTCTTCCGGGAGTTAAGCGCCAGTTAGACGTACTTAACATCCGTGGGACTACTCGTCGAAACTTTAAACTCGATTTGAACCACGCTAGTCACCGCGAAATTTGTTCGCCGATCGTCTTTCGACAAACTCGGGCTTTGCTGGCGTGATAACGATCGATCGAGGTTTCCCTATTTCCATGGGTTTCTCGGAAACATAAATTTCCCCTACACACACACACACACACACACACACACACACGCACACACACACACACACTCCCGTAACACAGCAAAATACTATAATATTACCAACATATATAATTGCATAAATGTGATATACATGAGGAAGATCCTCCCCCAGTATAAAATCCACAAAACACATTTTATTATATTTTATATTTACTCGTATCTTTTATAATAATTTGCACATTTATAATTATGCATAATATAACATTACCGTATAATAATTACTTTTGAAATATAAAGAAAACACACTCGCTCACTTGTGCATAATACATCGAATTAATTACATACATGTAGAACAAAATAATGTATACTCTACATTTTTTTATCAGACAGAAATATCGACCAAGCGTATTTTCATCAGCTTTATATTAAAACTATTAAATTACTTTTTTTTATTACAAGTTATTTCAGATAATTTAAAATTTTATTTCTAAATATGCTTTGAGACGCATACAGATTTATAAAATAAAAAGATTTATATTATAATTAATTGCAATATTTACAAATTAATTATATTTAATTAGATAAAAAAGATTTTTATTGTAATTACATTAATTACACATTAATTATATTTAATTATATAAAAAATTTGTAAAATAAGATATAATTTGCGATATACGGACGTACATACACATAATCTGTCTTAATTTTATTAGCAGAGACCTTTTATTAATTGTCGATATTGCCGCTGATCATCTATCTGACTAAATTTCGAACGATTAAGCCTCTGTAAGTGACGGGCACAAATTGAGATCCATATTTAGAGGTGCATAACTTCCATGAGATTAATCATCCGCGCATGGACGTGGAAACGCTGGAAAAGTGCGTGGGGAAAAGTAAATAGTCATAACGGGATACTTTGTACGAATTACGCGGCTTCTGACGTGAACTAATGGCACTGGCGAGCGCCGAACCATGCAGACCCTTCCGCCTCAACACCAGCGTATATACCGCCTTTTCTTCCTCGGTTTTAATCTCGTAGACCCATAATGACGTCTGAAAAGACGTAATGTTCATTACTACCATGGAGGAAAATACTTTTAGAACGCAGCAGCCGGTACTTTCAGAACGATACTGCTAGAAAAATGCGCGAAAATACTTATCTCCTCCTAGAGCGCGGTTCGTATTTCTCTCTCTCTCTCTCTCTCTCTCTCTCTCTCTCTCTCTCTCTCTCTCTCTCTCTCTCTTGTGATATCATAAGATGCAAAGATGCCTAAATAAATGCGTTAATTATCATTCTGAAGATTATATCCTTTGAAACAAACATTATACATTCCCACAAAACGATGGATACGAACGATATAATATCAATGTTACTCAAATCGAAATATTATATTGAAATAATTATTGCCATGCTTCTTTCAGATATTAATTGATCTTTTTCAGCAAAATTTCTTTTTACGATTAATTAATATAATTAATATAATATCATAAAAAAGATCTATGAAAGAAAATTCTATACTGAAGAAACTAATTTATACGAGAATTATTTAATACACATAATCTCTTAGAGATATTTATACTATATATATAAGATTAATTAAGTATAACATTTGTGATTCAAACTATATATTATTAATAACGTATAGTTAATCAAACATTTTATTAATTACTTATTTTTAAAATTGTAGCGGAGGTTCCGGAGATAAATATTTCTGTTGATTATAGTCGTGCCACTGACATGCGCTATTACAGTTTATGCTAGCGATTAGCAAAGTAATTCCCGAAATTAATTATACCAGACTGGAACGGGGAATTGTACGATGCAAAAGAGAAGGGGGAGAAAAACATCGGGGTGAGCGGGTAAAAATTAATGGCCTCGGTATAATCCGCGGTTTTTGCCGCTAAAGTTATAGGTCAATTTTGTAATAAGGACGGAACGGTCAATTTAAGAAAACGCGCCACATCGAAAACCCAGTGTTTAAGCGCCCGATAATGTACAAAAAAAAGATTAATCCTTAGTGCAGACCGTATATGTTGTTTATATAAAAAAAGAAGGGAGAAAAAGCTGTTACCTTTATGCACACTCAAATGTAAACCAAAACCGAAGGAAATTTTTCTCGCAAACTCAGCAACGTAGTTTCGCCACTCCCGTGAGGATTTTCACCGATTGCGCTTGTGTAACCGGTGCAAACAACTCGCAGCTCATACTTACTGATATTACTTCCCTAATTAATTACGTGGAAAAAGCAGAGTAGAAGTAGAGCAAAAAGTGACAAGTGACGGTTAAACGCGGTTAGAAGCGGACAGGAACAATGAATTGCCTCGTAACATTGTAAAATGGAGTTAAGGCTGGCTAAATATTAAATAGCACGAGATATGATCTTGTTATTTAATGAAGATTATGTTATTTTCTTTGATTATATTATTAATTAATTTTTTAATATTCCGCGATATTGAATATTCTACAAAATATTTCTGTATTGTAAAATAACCTCTGATAAATTTTAACTATCCGAAAGAATGTAAGATGTGCGAACAGTATAGAAGCGAAATTCTTTTTTAAAACACTCGTTGAGTTAATTAACTTTTCTGAAGAAATAACTTTTATGTTTTTATTTTAAATATATAACTTTTCAAAATACTCTGTGAGAAAAATTTATGAATGTCCAACATTTCAAGAAATGAGGACAACGATTTTTTTTTAAACTGATTACAATCCTGAAAAAGGTCAATCTGAATAAATATTGTCTAAAAAATCGATATAGAATAAAAGAATGCGACAGCAAAAAGAAAACAAATAGAATTTACGATAGTGTCACGAGTATTTCGGTTGTCATATTGAATTGTAATTTATGAGATCATTTGCATATTATAAGAAGCCACGCAAATCACAATTTTTTATTTAAGCATTTGTCTAATTTCACAAAAAGTCTAATTTATGTCACATATATGTAATTTTATTTTTCTACAATTATTTATTTTACGTACCTTTTATCGCGAGTTTTTGTTTTAAAGGATGTATCTAAACTTTTCGCATATCTGATCTTGAAGTAAAAGCATTATAAATTACATGAGCAAGAAACCATGTTAAATGAAATAATGTATTGTACGTATTGTTTAAGCGTGAAACATTACTATCTTCTACTAGTTAGAAGAACAACGCATATTTTAAACGTAGTTTGTCTTAATATGTCTTTTTTATCTCCTCCTCTCCCCCCCCCCTCCCCCAATGCCGCGGATACTTCTCCTGTATGCATATCTTCCATCTGAATTTCATTCTCGTAATTAATCATGGTTAGAAATATCTATATGCCGGACATTCCCAAATTTCATCCACGTTTCCGTTGGCATAATGAGAAAATGACCACGCGAATGCCCGAAATAACTTGCGAAATTTCTTGCGGATCCTTCGAGTGAGATTAATTGTTGTTATCATTGCACTGACATATTTTTGTTTAATTCAAGTTCGGGCATTGTGATGAGAGAATCTGATAAATTGTTGGATATTCTATCCGTTCGCTACCAGTCCGGCTGGGCTTGTGCTCAGCCGTTACATAGTTATCTTAATGACTTTTTTATGTTCGTTCGTGTAAGTTTCGAATATCCCCGCCTAATCGGGTTACTTGACCCCTCGACACTGAACTCGGTGCTTTATCTGGGCATATCATGCACATCGAGACATCGCAACACGAATTCTCCCGTCGGGACACGAATTTCAGCTGATGGCAATCGCGCTAATTACGCACGCAAAACTCGTGAAACCGATGAGAATCTGCAAAGAAATAAAAGTTGCGACAAAATACTATTCTGGCCGTATTGTTGTGATCTCTTTTTATATTGTGTCTTGTTTTTGTCGCGCCGTTTTACTTGTAGTTAAAACAATAAAAAAATTTTGTCTCTTTTTTAAATAAATACGTAATATTTATATAATATTTATATTTTTATATAAAAATTAGTCCGCTGGAAAATAGTACAGTCATTTACTAACAATAGAAAGGAGCATAAAATTTGTAAAGGGTAAAAAAAAACAAAGCAAATATGAAAAGATAATTTTCTTCTTTGCGCAATTGAAGCTTTAATTTTGCGTGACGATAAAAAATTAATCGTACATGGACTTGTAAGCTGTCGTGGATAAAATGTGGGGTGGAAAATGCGTAGGTAGAAGTAAATAGGATCGTATTCGCGACACCATTTACACTACCAAAGCAGTGCTTTACGAAAAGGCATGATTCTCGACGTTGACGAATGACATAAGAATAGGAAGTCCTACGCTCGTTGGTATCTCTTTCGTATACCACTTTGTAACTTTTCTTCGTGCGTTCCCCTATCACGAAATAAAGTCGCAAGGCCGACAACACCAGCAGCTGATGCTTATTGATGTCCATAATATAAAAAATATATATTTGCTTTCATAAAATCGTATAAATTGGTACATAGTCAATTTTGATTGATCTAAAAAAATTTAATTATATAAGCAAAAAATATTAATGTAATATAAAAAAAAAACAAATGCGAGCGCGATTATTCAGACATGTCAAAAGCTATTGATTTGAAGAGCTATTTAATTGCCTTTGAAACATTTCTGTTCCGCATAAACTGAAGGAGCAACATAATTGAACGTGAAGAATTTGACGAAAAAGAAAAACGAATACGAATAAAAATAAATAGGACTGAATTAAGGGGATCACTTTAACCATTATTGTGATATTCTGAAAAGAAGCGCGGTTCACGACATTGACGAATGGAGCGCAGAAAAGCGCTTCTGTGCCCTTCGTTCTTTCGCTTTCTCCCTCGTTTCCTTCCCCGGCTCCTGCGTTCCCTCTTCGTTTCACCATTATGCTACATAATTTAGTACTAACGTGATGGTGTTGGTGGTGGTGGTGATGGTGGTGGTGGTAGTGGTGGTGGTGGTAGCTACACCACCATTGGCAGCGGCAAACCACTGCCACCCCACCATCGGGTTTAACCGCCAAGAACCGCGGCTAGGAGCGAGTCGGCAAAAGGGAGGAAGCTTGAGGTCGACGGAGGAACCTTTGATCCTGCAGCCCTCACGGACTCGATCACTGTATTTGTATTGCCGTGAGAAGTGGGACACCGGAAAAAAGCTCCTCCTGCTCTATTTCACCCTCCACCAGTCTCACAATACCACAATTGTGGGTTTGCTTTCAGCTTCCTTGATACTACTGTTTCCAGCCGACTTCACATTTTATTTGTTACGAAAATAGGATGTCTTATATCTGTATGTTACTTATATATTAAGCTATCGGTGATTTTGACGTCAAGCATGAGAGACTACGCCCTGATTTGTACATCGTAGCATAATTTGTACATTGCCGTTATTTTCATATTTAGATTTTTTATAAAATATTAGGAAAAGCATATTTAACATAAAATCATAAAAAAAATAAAATCCTGTGATTACATACAATGCTTATTTCGAAGGATTTTATCCACAATACACAAACGCTTTTCACAAAGCGTTTTGTTGAAAACGCTTTCTACATTTATGTAACATTTATTAAAATATTAATCTCTTTTAATAGCTTTTAATGATTTAATTTATTAATATAAATTCTGGTTAATAATAGTAATATACATATATATATATATAACTTAATATAAAAAGAGTTTATAAAATCTTTTTGTAAACAAAATATAATTGATAATTATTAATTTTCGCTTATTTTCCCTAAAACAAGACATTTTAAATGTTTTGTTGCTATAATTAACATTAATACATTATTTCATATATTTATAATACATGTTGAATAATCTAAAATTTTTAAAATATTGTATTATAATTCTCTACGATAGAGTTTATATATTTATTCTCAAACATTTTCACACACAGTTTACAAACACTGTACGTTTAAAAAAAAATAGATCCATTCCTATTTAAAGATCAGAAATTTGTTTTTCGTATATACACCACGTATCAACGATACGTAAAACTAATCATCTGAAACGCCATAACAAGATACTATAAGAACGTGATAAACGACATTAACGTTCAAGCACTTGGTTCTACGCTCCAGTGCTACGCTCTGGATTTGACATACATACACACACACACACACACACACACACGCGCACACACACACACACACACACACACACAGATATATGATTTTTCGTTTCTCTAAAGCGAGTATATATGTGTAACGTTAGGTAAGCAAAACACCGATATTAAAAGATTTCATTACGCGAAAGCAAATTTACACTTATTACAATATCGTGAAACGTGTTGAAATTAAATTTCATATTAACATATAAATGTTTCATCCAGTCTCTCTTTATATCTTTAATAATTCATATCTCTTCTCAAATATCCTCTCTAAAATTACAAAAAAAAATGTTATGCGTATTTCTGTCTATTGCTGACAGTAATATTTTTCAATTAGTTCAATAGTATTCAGTTTATATTCACTAATTTCGTAAGTTCGTTCATCCGTATTAATCGGTCGTGCATCGCATGCCGCAGCGATATGACTGAACGTGGAAAATATCGGTCGATTTTCAGCGGGAATATTTAGTGGTCCTTCGACCGCTTACCGAAGTTTCCTCGCAGTTTGGGGTTGTGGCTGATACTTTATCGTGTAACAAATGGCAGTCCGATCGTACGTAAACATTTCAACCTCCCACGCCACAGAATTGATAGTGTTACAGAGTATCGCGGTCGCAGCTGCGCTCTTCGCCTCTCGAGATACGGAATTAATAGGGCGGCACATAGCGAAATATTCATTCAACCATACCAACTCACTATACTTTTCATGCATCATCGACTTCAATCTTGTACATGTAAAGAAAAATAATAACAAGTGCTCAATTATTTCTTTCTATAACTGTGGAAGGTAGTTCTATATATTTGTTCCATTGAAAATGAAGCAACCCTTAAACGCGACTTTTTTTTTTTAGCGTTGAATATATATCGCAACTCTGTACTTTTAATCGTAAAAGTAACGGGATTTATGATACTTCCGTAACAACTAATTGCCTTTACGTGACTCTCCGTGGTGGGAAACGACTTAAAATGGAGTTTGAATGGGATTTATTAATTATATCGGAGTCTCGGCATCTCTCAGGCTTTGCTATCCTTAGCGCTCGACAGAGCGGAGTTTCCGCTGTCGCTGTTGCTGCGCGACCAGCAGCGCGCGAGAACGTTGACCGTGTCGAGCGTCGAGTGCTTCATCCCCCTTCCGTTCATGTTCCTTCGTGGCGGCGGATATAATGTAACGGTGCAAGCACCCGCACTTACGCGTTCACGCGTGGAACCGAGAAACAAGAAGCGGCGCCGAGCCGATTTGCTCGATCGAATGTAAACAATGTTCAATCGACGTCGCTTCCTACCTATACCTATCCACCGCCGTCGTCGTTGTCGTCGTCGTAGTTGTCGATGATTATGCATCCCCCATTCGATATGCACTTCTCTCTACCCTTTTCGTGCAACTCATCTGTGAAAGCGGAAAAAGAGAACGACGCCACGAACGTAGTCGCGGGAGCATTTGCCAAATAGTCGCCCATTTTACGAAAGAGCTTGAAACATTTATCGTCACTCGAAGTAATAGCAGGACACCTTTTTACGATTAGTGAGATGAGTACCTCGTTCGGTATGATTATAATCTTTTTTTTTTTTAAGCATGCGCGCGGAATTTAGACTCTTAAAACAGACGCGATACTTAAGCATTTATATATACAGAACTTGCTGGAACGCACGGAATATAACGTGGCGTAAAAAATAGTCATCTATAAAATAATACGGAAAATCGTTAAGGAAGCTAGATATAGTTTTAGAGTACAGCATTTAAAATCACGCTATTATGTAAGTTCTAACTGTTAAATACGTCCGTGCAACCACGAGAGTTTCAACGAAAAGTTCTTGAAGGCAGAATCTAGAAATGTGAGTAACGTTGATGGAGAGGAAAAAGCATCAGAGAACAGAGAAATAAAACGATAGAGAGAAAGAGAGAGAGAGAGAGAGAGAGAGAGAGAGAGAGAAAGAGAGAGAGAGAATAGAGAGGAGGAAACGGAGAAAGAGAAAAAGGAATATTGGACTTTTAGCACCGAGTGGTCCTTAAAAAAAGAGCTAGAGCCATATACGCGATGCCCACTTGCTGCGATGAAACGTCAGAAGCCGAAACTGTAGCTGCAACTCGGGGGAGGGAAAAAAAGCGTGCGCGATGTACTCGTAACTACAGCGATGATAATGCCACTCTGCGAATGCATCCAAAGAGAACTGACGAAGCGTCAGAATTTCAAAAGCCGCTTCTGACTGAAATACATTGCGGGGAATCGCGTTCCCGTTTCTTTATCCCTCTTTTTTTTTTTTTATAACCGTTTCTCCGTATCCGCCCCTCCCTCACCCTTCCCCCTTATCCCTGTCGTACAGCGCGCCCTGCCATCTGCGTCGCGCTTTTTTTCAAAGTGGAAATGCACTTACACGTATATATACCCCGTGCGAACATATTGCATGCTCGACCGAGTGACGAAATGGACACAGCCGGGAGGAAACGGAGGTACACCGGAAAATGGTATGCTGTTTTTATTCCTGTTCCGTCAAAACGGAACAGATACCTTTCCGTTCGTTCGACCTGTTTTCAGAAAGAATTCGTAAAGAAAAATGACGCCTCGACGCCAAAGTGATACAACGCGAAACGTTACAATGTTTTTGTAGATTTAGTTTCGGCGTAACGCGATTTCCGACACGAGTGAATAAGAAGAACATTTGTTTACGGCACTCAACGGCAATTTAGAAGATGCAATCGTAAAAATACAATCAGTTAGAATTCCCACTTATTTCGCCTTATTCGCGCCGCGTTTCACTCTCGTCTGCTAACGGCGCGGCTCTCTTGAACACGCAGCAACACAGTTTTATAGATAAAAATAACAACGAGCGTATTTCACGCTCTTCACTTTTGCAGAGTTGCAACGAGTTCATTCGTTTCGGCGTAAGAATACTTCAAACATCCAGCGAAACTTAATTCTTTTCTCCTGCACACGCCCAACCTTCTATAGAGAAAAATCGCGCGGAAATGGTCGCCGTTTTTGTGAAAATCTCACTACGTGCGCGCAATGTGCGCTCGCGTTAATGTGTTGACTTATGAACAGTTTGAAGAAATAAATATTTGCCCGAATAGACGGACAGCAATGAAATGAAAGCTTCAGAAAAAGGCAAGATAAGTGTAGATAAGAACAGCTTACAAAGGAGAAAAGTGTAAGAAGTACAATTTATTAACGCGAAGTTTAAAAGAAAGATAAAAATTTTTATTAAAAAATCACATATTATACGAAGAGGAGATGCTTAAATAAAAGGTCCAATGTCAAGTTCGATCAATTTCAAAAAATATCTCACAAGACACATTAGAAAACAGGTTTATGCTTTCTGTTAGACGTAGTCAATTTGTGTCGGCAACATCATTCGTGTTAAATTCCTTATACCTCAATTAATACTACTAGCGTCGTTTACCGTAATCTTCTTCCTCATTTCCGAGCTTAGATCCTGCATCTAATCAACCTGCTACTGAAATTCTCCGATGATAGTGCAAGCGTTTCGTAACCGCGTCATAACCGCGGCAACAGCGTTCTAAGCGGTGGCAAGAGATGTAAAGCGCTAATTATAGCGATTATAGCGATTAAAGCATGAAATCCATACACTTCGACCTAAATCTGAAGAAGTTGGAGACCGACTTTAAAATAAATTTTTTAATCTCCATTCCATACTTCTATTAATAATAATTTGTTTCGACAAATATAGCTTCCCATAATTGTGTACTATTAATATAGAATATTAATAATATGAAGATTATTACACACACACACACACACACACTCTAAAGATATAGATTTAAATAATTTTTTAAAAGAAAAAATCGGAAAAACTATGTATATCAAATTCAGTTTATACACTATTCTGTAACATAATATCATAGAATAAGTGTAAAGAAAAAAACAAAACGCAAATCGAATTAAGTCAAAGAAATTTTTCTGACAATGAGATTGAATATTTTATCTTCTCTTGATATCGCTTTCATGAGAATGTCTGAGATCATCTATTAAAGTTATAAATCGAAATTCTCGATTAGAGGTTAAAGCCACAGGAAAATTAATAAGATACCATATTATCGAACAAGATGCAAGTTAATTATCTACGGCAAAGGTTTCAAAACTAAAGCATAATATTTCGAAGTCCTATCGGAACCATAATTTTGAAACGAGCAAGAAAGCTACGTAGCGATCTTTAGGTTTCGCACTCACATTGTGCTTGCATTTATTAATGTCGATGTATGGCCGTTGTACAGAAAAAAAGCAACGATAATATTTCACAATGAAAAAAAGTATTTAGGATACAAAATAGAAGACAATATTTTTACAAAGCCCAGAAAGAGAGCCGCAAAGAGAGCGAAGAATCATCATTTAAGCTAAACAGGCGTAAAAGAAAGCGTAACGATGGTGGCCAAACGTAGCACATTTTTCACATTATTTTATCGTAATGATCGCTCGTACCGAGGAAAATTTACTCGTTCAGGACGAAGTACAGCTGGTCGAACGTCTTGTTTGGATGATAACTTGCGCCACTTTCGACAACGTTAGACGCTAACGATGCGCCAAGATACAACGACGTTCATTGATGTTACGAGGCACGAAATAGCTTTCAAGAGCATCTCATTGTCGGTGAAAAGATGTTTGTTAACACTTGACTTGGCTCCAAAGGAAAGTACTGCTATCATCTGATACTGTTAGCAGAGAATGTATGCATAAGTATCTACAGTGTATGAATAATTTACATGGTGTTTAGAGATTCTTTATTGGTTTTTTTCTTTTTTTTTTTTACCAAAGTGTGTTTCTTTAATAACGATACTTTTCTAAGACAATGTTTATAATTTATAAATATTGCCTTAAAATTGCCATTAAAAGTTATAATTGTTTCTAATAAATACAAATTTCTTATTTATATACATGAATGCACATATAAACTTATGTCCGAAAATCTTTTATTGAAAAGTTCAACGATTTTTATCACTTATTTAATATATGGACTTTTTCTCTCTCGTTAACATGTTTGGTCCCGATCTTTTCGGACATATATAAGAAAATCTTATTATTCTAAAACAAAGTATTGTCCTTAGTTTTGTTAGATTAAATTATTACAACTAAATAAATTTACACGATTACTTCTTTGAATATCGTTTCTGTGCATAAGCGCTTTGTAGAAAAATAAATTGCGCAATCAATATCGTTTATGAGAATGGTGTGACACATTATACCTTCGCTGCAACTATTTATGCACATTGACGCTGTGTGTTATCCGATTCGTACATCTTCAGCCACATTAATGATTAAATGTAACTGTGGTAAATTATAGGTTGCTTCCGGCAGCACTGCCGTCTAACAGCGCAATGACACGAAACGCAATGCACGGAATATCTCGCGTCATTTAAAAAAGTTTTGTTTCTCACGTGTATTATAGAGGTGGAGAACTATCGATGGTCACCACTATCTAACTATCGATAGTTTTCGATAATATAAAATATATTTATAAAACGTATTTTGTGTATTATTACATAACACGTTTACAAAATTAATCAAATTAATTATTCGTATAAATACAGAATTTTTAAAAATGTTTGAATATATTTGTCAGTTTTTAGGGACATTAATAAAATTAAAAAAGATGTGATTAAAATAAAAATTTATGATTTGATTATATTTTACAAAAAATTTTAATATAAAAAAATTCGTTTTTATTATTTTTGTTTACATAAAATTTTAAAAAACTAATAAATTTAGCTTCGGCAGAAACATTAGCTGTTCTTATTTTAAAGACACATTTTAGCTGTCATGGCTAAATTTTAGCTTCGGTAACGAATCCTTTTTCTGTGTGTACATTCTGCCTTTCTGCTTCTATCATTATTAAAATTTGTCTTTGTAATAACATTTACGGTGGCAATAAAAAATAAAACAAACTATCAAAAACTATTGATAGTTGTAAAAATACTATCGATAATTTTTGATAGTCAAAACTATCGATAATTATCGATAGTGCATCGATAGTTCTCCACCTCTAGTACGCACATGAAAATATCTTTCAAGAGAGCAGGCCGCGATTGTTTTTATTTTTCACGCTCTCAATAGCTATAACAACAATAATTGTAGGAAATATATCTTCAATAATTGATATATAAATTCCTGTGATACAGACTTCAAAAAATGGAAAATTGAAAAATAGATTTTGCGATAGGCCCATTACTTCTCGTCATTAGTAACTTGGCGATATCTACGTGATCCTGGGATCTCATTCGCAAATTCGTAATTCGCTTTCACACGCAGCCGGTATCTCTTAATGATCGGTTCTAACGCGACCAGGGTCGCCGACGATTGCGATAAAGCACGACGGGTAGGGGAACAAGCGACGGCGGGGAGCATGGTGGACAAAACGCAACCGGCAAGGTGAGCGAAACGTGTCGCACGCGTTTCTCGCACTTTATCATAACTCGGGATCGAACGGTCGGAGGTGCCGCTGGTACACGAGTGGCTGAACGATAACGTATGCACGCCGCTTCCGACTACGCCGGTCGGATACGGCGGTCAGACGTATCGGCGTCGCTGATAAGCGCCGCCGTTCGATTCTGCTTTCTACTGGAAAAGACGTACACGCATACGCAAACAGGCAAGCTCGTTCTTTAGTAGTGAACGCGGGGCGCAAGGCGGTTTTATCGCGTGGCTTTAATAATTTATTAACTATCAGGAAAGATGAATATAATTTCTATATGAAAGAACGCGAAGGTTAAAGGAAATAATATGCGAGAGGTGTAAAATGTGTGGAAGTGTAGATAATTCCGCGACGTTAAAAATATATTTTAATTGTTTATAGACTGTAATAACGTATTAAATATTAAAGATGCCAAATATTTCATATGTGAGGGCAAAAAAGAGATAATGGGAACGTATATATGTATAAACAGATTAAATAAAGAAGTCAAGTGTACGAGAGATAAAAACATTTTTCTGACGTTTCCGACGTTTATATACTTAAATAAAACACATTGTATTTTAAAATAACGAGAAGTTTATTCTTTGAAATTAAATTCTCTCTTATATCTAATTAATATATTAATGCAAAACAATTAATTATATTTTATAATATATAAACAAACTTGGATATGTATTTTTTTATTCAGCCATTCGTGTTACACGCGCCGAACTGTTTACCGATTCGTTTATTTCTTTTAGGGGGATGCTGCAGTACCCGTCAAACTTGATTGAAGCTTGATAATGTAGTCATTTGTGCATATTATTAATAAAATTTCGTATGATTCTTTTTATAAATTTGAAAATCTATTGCCAGAATTAAAATATTAATATCAATCTGTAAATGCGACTTTATACCGAAAACAAAAAGAAATTTGTGTTGATCTATTTATTAACTTTTCACACGCATTTCCATCTAAATTTTCATAAAATCATTTTATTTTAATTAGTCATCAAAGTTTAACTTTAAGAATTCAACATCGTTTGTTTCTATCATCTACGTGTCTGGAATGTCGAATTTCGTGAGCACAAATTGCAGATCTTTTATATTAATCAAATATTATTACTACGTGACAGTTCCACGCGTCATATTTGACCATGAAATGGTAAAAGTATAGTGAATTACAATTTTTTCCCGTTTTTCGCATGAACTCTCCAATCCAAAGTAATGGTAATGCATATACTTTCATTCTGGAAAAAGATTTCCAAATTTATATAAAGCAATAGGACGAATTCTTTTGACAAAATTTATTGCATTTAATCAATAAAACAAACCTGTCCCCTTAATTTCTACAATTGCCACGCTTCACTCTTATCGATTCTCTTAAAGTAAACGTCGGTTGTTTCAAAACGTTCGTTTCAAAAGCAGGACGACTACAGACGTCCTGCTTTAGACGCGCTAATTAGACAAGCAGTTTTTATTAGCGGCACGAAGACGTAGAGTCCGGAGACACTAGACCGAGATCCGCACGCAATAGCTTTAAAGTAATATTGTCGCCGCAAAATCCCCAAAAGCTCTTACCACGTAGTAGCGAAGAACGCGTCTGTGACGAGAAACTCTCGTCTCCGTCAGAGATTTATTAGATACCTTCCGGTCGGAGAATTCGTTGACAGTCACGGCGGTGCCCACAGCAAGAAAACAAGATCTCACTGAGAACGTGAGCCGCGCTTTGTGGTCCATAAAGGGATGGCGCTTATATATCCGACATCGCGGAAGAACCAACGTACGACGCTTACGATGGTGGTGGTAGTGATGGCGTAATAGTGTGGTGGTGGTGGAACGTATTACGCGCTCTTATCGCAATGACATACTTCGTACAGAAGGAGGAAAATTGTATCCCTTGAAATGACGCGAGGTTAACTGAACAATGTAACGATGCCGTGTATCGTTTCTGGTGCTGCCGTCGCCGTCGCCGCTGCTGCCGGTGGCAGCGAGGTAACGAGAGAGAAAGAGAGAGAGAGAGAGAGAGAGAGCGCGAGAAAGCATTGAACGTACATCTCGTAGAGACCGCGAGACGTGAAGAGTGGCGACGACAATACCATGGCGACACATCATCACAATTTCGTTTCCGCGCCGTCCGTTTCGCGAGATGTACCACGCCGCGCCGCGGCAAAATAAAGTTTCGGCCCGCCGAATTAATCTATTAAATCTTTTACGTGCCCCTTAGGAGAGAATTACGGAAACTCGGGCAATTAAAAAGTTCTCGCGGCCGCGGTCTTAATGCAGCAGCAGTAGGCGGCTTGGCGGCACGAGAGGCGCCGTTAAAGGTCACATTATGGTGAATCGGGGCCGCGATTTTCAATCGGCGACGTAAGGACGGCGACAGGAATGGCACGAGAAGCCTTCGACGACGTACCGTCAGATAGCTTATTGTACGTTAACGTACATAACGCGGAGAGTTTCAACCTGCGAAACGAGAGCAGGCGGCGGACTGACGCATCGAGGGTATCGTTTAACGATACACTAGCTATTTGGGACGCGCGCGTTGTTGGTTCAATGGTTCGCGCAACAATGAGCCTTTTCGACGCGTGTGCGGGAACTCCTTTCGCGCGTGACACGATTTCTCTAATTTAATTATGTTATCACACACATACACACACACACACACGTTCGTTCTTTCATCGTCCGAGTCCCTTCGCGGTAACCGTAGAGCTCGACCTGCCATCGAGCGTGTCGAGCGCGTTCCGAAAAAAATGTTGCACGATGAGGCGTCTTGAATATCCGAACAGACGTACCGCAATTTCATTCGCGTCCGCGCCCATATACGCGGAAATCAAATTAAATAAATTTTCGCGCGTTGAATTCGCGATGAAGTCCCGCGTCCATTATGCCTTTTCCTTTGCCGAGAGTCCTTTTATTATACGCGCATCCGCTTTACGCAGATAACGCTCGAATGGTGGACGCGATATACGATAATGCAATGTTCCGGGGACGGTTCAATGCGCGCGCGTGCAAACTCCGCCGCTGAAATATTTGTAAGCAGGATGTTCGCCCGCGCTCTTTCGGAATAATTAATTACCCCCCCCCGGATGGCGTGCGCGACGTATGGCCACGTGGCAGATGATTCATTAGAGGAGGACGCGGAGGAGACGGCGTGCAGGTAAATTCTCTGTCGGGAATACGATCTCCTCTCTCGTTTTTTTTTTTTTTTTTTTTTGTTTTTTTTTCCCCAGGAGGAAAATCCGATCGCGTTCGGACAAGCTCGGCCCCCGCCGCGCCGGATAATAACGCATGCCGCACCTTGCGCTACAGCAGTCGAAGCGGAAACAACGGAACTTATCGAGGATATCGTTTATCGATACTTTTCAACACCGGGAATGCACGCGGGACCGGGGGGGGGGGAAGGGGGAGGACAAGGGGGATCAACTGTACGCGATAACACTTCGACGTCGTCGGGTTTGCCGAGACGATTCAAAGGGGGCCGTGCGCGACGCGACGTGGACGTCTCCCTCCTCATCCGTTATTAATCTACCAGAAAATGACGACCACCCCCACGTCTGCTCGCTGAAGTATAAAACTCGATTCACGATATATTCGGTGCAGCCACCGGCAAGAGACGGGCCGATATCGTATCGACGCAACATTATATGATGTAATTCATATCGAAATTGTCAAGTCTTTAAACGTCATCAATATAAGCTGATATTGATGGTAGATGATATTGTCGAAAAGAATTGTTTGACGATGAATATCGTGACACATATTCCAGTATATTAGATCTCTGAGGTTTTCTTATAAATGATAATTTTTTAGTTGGGGGTGGAATTAGTGGATATCTTTGTTTAGTTTTGCAATTATTAATCGGCTGATATTTATGGAAAAACGACCTTTTATGTTTTCTTGAACAAAATATTGGTTATTCTTACAATAAGGATATTATAGGATCATAAAATTTACAATTTAAGAAAATTGTAAATATAATAAAAATTTGATATTTTAATTACGTACTTAAGTTATAACGCTATGTTACTGCTATAACAATTATTATCGTAATTCACGTGCGTAATTAAAATTACAAATCTTTGATAGCTACAGATATTTACAGTTTCCTTAGATAATCTGTTACACATATTTGACATATTTATTTAGTAAATTTGAATTTTTTATTTCTTTATAATAATTTAAGAAATGCAAATATGTGTGCTTTTCTCTCTCTCTTACTTACACGATGGAGTAGGATAGAATTCTCTGAAATTCTCAAAAATTTTGTAGCCAACAATAAATCGTTTAAAATTCCAAATGCCACGTGAATTCGCATGCAAAATTTGCATGCGTGAGTGGCATGGTTATGCCGAAACGGGATGTAAGGGTTAATGCGAATTGTGGAAAAGTGCCCGATGTAAATTGTATGATTCATACCGCGATATAAATATGCATTACGCCAAGGAATATACAGCGCCGAATATTGCAAAAATCGCTGGAGCTTGTATACCATTATTCTTTCGGGGCGTAATACCTGGCGCCAGCCAAACGAACGCCGCAGAAGTAACGGAGATGCCGTGCATATATGTACATTTGTGTTTTCCCCCCAGTTGAAAATCTTCTACGGAATATAACATTGAAAGACGTTTCCCCGATTGTACGCGAGACACAATAAATGGGCTTGACAGACATATAGTTTTGTTCCATATAAGCGATGTCTCGCCACCGAAAGATATATATCGGACATATCGTTTAGCAACATCGTACAATATGAACGCGATACACAACGAGCGTGGATTTATGTCAGAAATGAGAAAACGTAAGCTAAAAAGACGCTAATACTGTGACATGTGTATTCGAAACTGTACAAATATCAGTACATAATTGCTTGGTATTAGAGAACGTGTATTTCTTCAAAATTGATAGCCATGTTACGATAAATTTATGGTTATAATAAAGTTGTCCCAACGATATTGCAAATAATAAAACGGATATTCTTTCTTTAGCTTTTTTTTTTTTTTGAAGAAGCTGATTTGCGTTAAATCGACGCTATTCAGATCATCTATTGTACCAATACGTTCTACCGATGTCGATATCGACATGAAATAATGAAGCACTCAGGCTAATGAAGTCTATTGTGTTGCAATATGTGGGACTCAATAACTATCCAATCAAAAAATTTTTCCGAAACTGTTTTACATGATTTAACATGAAGTTGAGTTCCGAATTAGTGTTTCTGAATTAGTTTATTGAAAAAGAAATTATCGCGACGTTTGAGATAGCGGCCTTTTGGTGCAAACCAATAGACGTGACCAATTTCTGGAACATCTTACGAGATACTTATTGCTCAAATATTCCAGTTAATACCCGTGTATTAACTTATGCCGAGACACACATGAAGTTTAATCTTATGCGCGGATACACAGAATCTCCGAAACTAGAGTGTGTGTCTTAGCTAGCTCAGGTTAAACCGTGATCTGCGTGAAATATTACATCGTGCTAGTCCTTAGAATATGTCCGTGCCATACACCGGTAAATGCCTAACGTCTTGTACAAACAGGCTGGCGTTATCTCGGCCGAGACCGTAGACGATGGAAGGCCGCAGGACATAGTGGCACGGTGGATAGGAGTTCCTGCGACGTCGGGAGGTTCCGGATATATATATGCGAAAAGTAGGTGGGAGCAATACCATCAGGGAGGACCAAAAGTTCCCTTGGCACTCCCCCTCTCTCTCTCTATCTCTCTCTCTCTCTCTCTCTCTCTCTCTCTCTCTCTCTCTCTCTCTCTCTCTCTCTCTCTCTCTCTCTCTCTTACGTGCCGCGATAGCTTAAAACCGCAGGGTACGCGATAATAGTCAGTGATAGGTCCACCAAGGGTAGGCAGTGGTTCCGCCGGCTATTCAGGACGAAGCCTCCTTTGGGATTGCGTCTTATATGCGGACAACCACGAGAATCAACCCCCCCCTCCAATATATGCAGAGATATGTGTATATTGCGCATCTCCACGATCGTTCGCACGATTCCGCACAGTAGATGCGCGCTTTTTCGATAATATCGCGAGAAAATATTCTTACGATTTCCTGTGCAACACGTACGCTATTTTCACACACGAGAAATACCTTCCGTTATTCTCTCGATCGAGTCCGTCGGAGTATCCTTTTACGGAAGCTAGCGTCAAGAGTTTCTTTGCACAACTGATAGCTTTCGCAAAACTATACCTGAGTGATATCCTTTTACACTGTTTATTTTTATTTTCTTGCGGATAGATAAAGACAGATTTTAAATTAAACAAACGCGATTTACCTTTAATTTTGTCTAATTCTCTCTCTCTCTCTCTCTCTCTCTCTCTCTCTCTCTCTCTCTCTCTGCTGAAAAATCTAGTAGTTAAGAAATTTATTTAAATCATACACAATATTTTGTAAACGCGTAATTGCGTTTATGATTTACGACTTGTGTTTGTCCAGATCTGCAGAGCGGTATTTCTTAGCTTATTGCGCAAAAGCACACACCAAGCTAAAGATCATAAGTGTACATCGAGACGTTGTATGGAAGACAAGAAGGCTTCCGCACACCGCGGCAGCATTAGAATAAACGAGCACTGAAAGTCTAAATAGGGTTCTTATGGGAATTATGATAGCCTTAGCTGGTGGCTAACTAAAGTTTAAGTAATTTATCCTCGCTACAATTTTCTACCGCACAAACTCATATCGGTATTAAGACAACAAGCGATTTGTTATTTTATAGTAGCCAAGTTATAACGATAACTTATTGTTAGTGTATCATGTTTTACTGAACTTTTGCAATCAGATCCATTTATTATTTATTAATAAATAATTATTATATCTAGGGGGGGGGGGACTTATACCGGATTGTATACTATATAGAGTATATCAAATATTTAGCGTTAACGAAAATATTCAATATGATTTAGTTAATAGTACATTTAATACAGTCAAAATTAATCACGCAAATTGACATTCATAAATATTTAAAAGCAAACATTTGCCTCGACTCGTCTTTCGGGATTTCGAACATTCGCCTCGTACGTTTCCGCAAGTTTCACGGACTCTATAGCTTATCGAGGTCCATAAAATCTCAAATGTATTTTGCAACGGCAGCAGGAAGAAATTCTTGTCCTCCTAGAGTTCTTGTCATTACGGAAAAGTCCTTCGAAAGTACTTCTAAGTCTTGAAAAATTTTACGAGGTCCTCCTTGTCATTTTCTAACGACTAAACTGTTTTGCTACGACATCAGTTTAGCAGTTTCATAACAGACTTAAATCTTTAATTAATTAATACTAATAATTAATACCGTCTATTAATATTAAGAAATTTAATAAGAAACTTATTTAAAAATACAAAAAGATATTTAAAAGATCAAAATCTATAATAAAGAATAAATAACAAAAGAAAGAGAATTCATTATTTTTATATAATGATTAATAATTGCATATTATTATAAATTTTTTAATCGTGTCAATAAAATAAAGATAGTACACGTTTAGTCTTTCTCTCTCTCTCTCTCTCTCTCTCTCTCTCTCTCTCTCTCTCTCTCTCTCTCTCTCTCTCTCTCCTCCTTCTCTTCCTCTTTATTTACTCTAACTTTAGTTTCTTTTATTAAGCAATCTGGTCGCTTATCAAGGTATCACGTGTAATGATTCGTCGCAATGGATGACATAGCAATGTTTAATCACGATATCCGGGACGTCCGACCAGCATAGCTAATGAGGCAAAATGTCTTCAATTAAGTGTATCACAAGGTATCGACATATCGCATACAAGATAACGAGGCACAGCCGTCATATGACGCGATCGATATTGCGCTGCAGAGAGTCCCTTTGAACATGTATACATATAGACGTTCGTACGTGTATAACCGATAGGAACGAGGTGCGTATTAGCAAACATCAAGCGGGCTAATTTAAAATTAACTAATCACTCGCAGATAAATGTAGTTACGGCATCACGTCGAAATGTAAATTAGCATTGGGTTGCTAATTGCCTATGTACGGATTAGACGGTCATTATGCGGCTAATTATGCTGCAATAAATTAAATGCAATAATATATGGCTGAATGTTACTATACCACTGTGCATGAAAGAATATCACTTTGCTCGCATACACTGAGGTTTTCTTTATATACTTTAATAGATAAGACTTGCAAATATCAAATTCTCAAAAAATAAGATTAAAGAGACGACTTTGAATTATTTTTTAATATTTTACCACGATGTATAATACTTTTTCACGTTTTGCTAATACCAAGTATCCGCTTCGGGATTCCTCCCAAATAATCACTGTTTCCGCATTGAACGTAAATTGCAGCCATTATAAAGTAATTAGTAGCGCTTCCACGACATATTAATCGAGATCACGATTTTCGAGTGATATGTTTATTAGTCTGGTACGCTATGCGGGCTCATATATAAATTGGCACCGATTTAATTATCAGGCCCCTGCTATTGACAGATGCGCGCATACTCGGCTTTGATCGAAATTCTCTAACAAAGCGGTTGCTTGGCTCGTAGATCTTAGAGCGTAAGAGAGCAAATAGCGTCCTCTGCGACAGATCGATATGGATGCACGTGTGTATACCTATACGTCAATAATCAATTAAATTATCGGCAAACGCATCTAGGTAGACGCCGTCCTAATTTGCGCCTCCAATGTCCAAATCGCTATAGCGGCGTACAGTTATAGGACCAGCCGTTTGCTAATTATTTGCGGCAGGCAGAAAACGCGATCTAAACGGGCGATACCGCATCGCGCACTCCGCGCGAGGGTCGTTAATGATATTTCGGTAACATCAGGTCGCAAGTGTGCACTAATTAACGCTGTGTCGATAGCAATGCTACACGTCCTGGTACGCCAAGAAACACATAGGCGTACGGCTATAACTGCGGCGTCATATTGCGTTTACAATCTATCAAAACGCGATAAATCCCGTCGCGAAATTATCCACGAGCGGCAAAATCCTCGTACGGCGACACTGGAGCCGTGCAAAACGAATTTAATCATATTCATTATTACACGTATCGTAAATTATCCATATTCAAAGAATGTTTTTGGGGAGAGGAAAGTTAACAGAATGCTGTTATAAATCAAATTCCCGAAAATTATATATAGTTAAAAATTGTCCATTACACATACGCATATGAGTCCGTCAGTATTTATTATAATTTAACAAAATACAGGGGCGCGATAATTACTAAAATGATATTTTTGATAATGTACCATCGTAGCAATTTTCGTGGGAAAATATAGCGCAAAATTGCCATACATTAATATTTATTACCCTGGTTCGATTCTTCATTTATCGTGTCATTAATATCCGGTTCTCTAATAGTGGAATACATAAATAAATATCTGCAAATACGTAAATATACGATGACTCGGGGTTGCGATTATATCCGCGGTTTGTTCACGTTTACTTACACAAACTCGCAAACGAAATCCCTTCGTGTCTGCATCAACTCTAGTATAAGCGGATCGATTTTAACCACAGAAATTTCCTACACATATAACATTATATCTGTTTTTAGTCCGGGATTAATTTTTTTTTTTTATATTTTACCTCTAAGCTGACGCCATTCAAGTTTTTATTCATTTCCGCTCGTTAAATGTACCATCGATATGTAGACAAGTCGACATACATAGACTCGGATGGTGAATGACGGTAACTAACTGGTGTATCCGTCTCCGTGCGCGCCGTGTGTGAATCGTGTCGTGACGCTTTCCCGATCGTTCGCTAGACCAAAAAATTCGAGGTATTTATTATAGGTAAATTGCCAGTTGAGTTACCCCGCGAGAGATATTAAATCGCGTGACAGCGTAACGTCGCATCCGAGCGAAAGCAATTAATTAATGTCGATTGATGTGAATACCTTTCGCGTGGACATTCACGGCTCAGCTACGATATAAACGCAGTCAGTGCCGCGGAAGCTGGATAGTGTCTAGCAACTTAGTTTCGAACCTTCTATCTACGATCAATTACTCTTCGTGCAGTTAATTACTCTTTGTCTAGCTCCCATAGCAATACGTTATTCTCTCCTTATTCTCACGATGGTTCGGAAAGGCGTTATCTTATGAAACCTGCATGAATTTTAAAACGTCGTTTCCTTTGTATAACGACAAATTCATCAGAGAGATCGTTTCCTACAATATTAGATACAATAAATAATAATACAATAGAATCATTTCTTTCTCTAAAATTCCTTACATTTTCTCGTAAATAATTTAATGGGTATAATCCTTAACATTATTAGCAGACGTTCGTCTTTCAATTTTTTTTTCAAAATTGAAAAAGCACATAAAATAAGTCTCCTTCTCTTTTCTAATTCTTTAAAATTACCTCTTTCTAATTAGAAAATTTTTTCTAATAACTTAACTATGTTTAATATATGGCTGACTTATTCCCTCCCTTAACATTCCTAAAGTTTTTTTCCCTAAAACGTAATAAGTTCATTCTTCCATTTCCTCTTATCACGCTTTCCTTTTACCCTCCATCGAGAAGGACACGCGGACGCAAGGTTGGGCTAATTGAGTGGGGACTCGATTTCGAGTAGGTCTCTCTGTTTTCTCTAGGCGACGCACGTACCGCGGAAACCACCGAGGGCTGACTGGTCGTCCAGGATTGTGCCAAGAAAAAGGAATACGTAGACGCGTGTAGTTTTACTCTTAAGTCGATTAAGTTCCTTTTTACTTGACCCTCCACCTCAGGCGCTGGGACAGAAAATATTTCGAGAGGCGGCTTTAAAATCTCTCGGGTGCTTCGTGTAGAGACGTGACCGAATAGCGATCGAAGGTTTTATCCGGACCGAAAACAATGGCAGCAAATTGGAAGGCAGGCAATATCACGTGGACTTCCGAAGCACGTCCTTGCACGAGGAGCCAAGTCTGTCTTCTCTGCTTTAAATATTGATTCCGGAGATTGGCGAAATCAAACTAGAATTCTTTGTTCCTTTCTCTCTCTCTCTCTCTCTCTCTCTCTCTCTCTCTCTCTCTCTCTCTCTCTCTCTCTCCTCTTTTTTGAAAAATCAATTTTGACAAATATTGTAGAAAAAATTGTGTCAATATTTTGACACAAATATTGACAAATATTATTTGAACAAACACTATATTAAACAAATAAAGTAAGTTAAAAAAATATACGGTCTCTAATATAAATATGTTGTAAATATAATTATTGTATAAATATATTTACAGTCATTTGTCGAATGCTCTGATGAAGTCATCACTCAACGGAGAACATGAAGACCGATTATTCATCGATAATCGCTAGGTTCTTTACGTTGCTGATACTGTTTGGACCAGTCACGGATGTCCATTCACTCGACATACGTAAGTACAACTTGCGATAGTCACGATTAAATAAATGTATGCAATATATAATAGATAAACAATACGAGCATTGCACGACTTAACGATTTGCAAATATGAAATGTATGAAACAACGTAATATTTTATTTCAAAATTTTAACAATCTAAATATATATATCTCAAAAATTATGTATGCCATTTCATACAGAAGGACCACTGACATTTACACAGCTCTATTTTTCTTTGTCAGTGATACGACTAAAATACTTTAACTTATAAAACATTCTGTTTTTATTCTCACTTGCATGATACAATGTTTAGGATGTAGCGATACTAATTGAAAACTTTCAACTGTATTTTTAAATATAAAACGGATAGAGCATTTGTCGATCTAGAATAACCGCTTAGTTCTTGCGGGCGAGGTGACAGGCAATAACAAAGAAAGTCCCGTGCAGTCAGCTGCGCGAGAAGTCAAACGATGTGTTTCCGAGCGAATTCCGGGCTGTTGCAGCTGCGAAAAGCCGTTCTGCGGAGGTGCTATCCTTACCTTGCCCCATACCGCATCCGCGGCTTCCTCTCCATCTCTCCTTAGCTCGCTCCTTCTCGGCTGTCAAATTTTTCATCGGGAGCAGGTGATTTCCGAGTTTTTATTTTCCTCCGGCCTGCACTACGATGGGGGGTGCTATCACTCTGAAGTAATGACTCGCTATTCTCCATCCGCCCGGGGGATCAATTATTTTGAATCTAATGCGACAGGATAAATTGCATCCCGCGGAAGTCTCCTTGCGCCGCTCTCTCTTCTTCGATTTCTCCATCCCTTCCACGGGGGTCGCCGCCCGGCGAGGAAAGCGGAGCAATTTTGCACTAAAAGGCGCGTCACCTTCGGAAAACAATTCCCTCATTACCTCGAACCCAAGCAGGCCGCCTTGCAGCTCAACAAATTGGTTAGAAAGCAGCGTGTATCGATTGCCTTTACATTGCCTCGTGTACGGCGAGACTATTTAGAATATTCTTTGCAATTTTATGATAAGAAACTTGATATGTTACAAATCTACAGACTGCATAATGCATTGTTCGTGCATTAATGTTGTTTATGATAACCTGTTTGGTTATATTTCAAAAAATAAATAAATTTTCAATTCTTCTATTTTTGACGAATAATATTAAATACAAATTATACAGTATGTGGTATTAATTTATCGTATTATTCTTTCATTTTTATTCGGTATAAATGTGAATTTGATAAATTTTTTTCCACTGCACTGTAAAATGCAAATTATAATGAATTTATAATGAAATTGTTTATTGTATACATAAATTCATAATAAAAATCATATACAAATTTACCAACAAAAATGTTGGATTATATTAATGCTATAATTTTTGACTTGAGAATTATAAATTTGATATTTTTAAAGAATGTTCAATAAGAGCAAGCAATGAAGCAAACATTAAACGCGCTGGAGACATTGAAAGGAAGTTTAAATTGAAGAGCTTTCCAAAGTATATTCAACATCATCCGGGTCGAAACGCTTCGGTGATTTTTATCAAAGACGATCGTTGATTTGCGTTGAGATACTGAACTGCGTGTCTTTTTTGCGGTATAAAACTCTGCGAAATTCTTTCTTCGTTAATCGATTATCGGCATATAAAGCACTATGGTTACCGAAAGAACATTCAAGCCGCTTAAGAAGTTCCTGAGATTATTGATGTTTCCGCGAAGACCGCAATAAAGGAGCTCGTGTCTCTATTTCCGCTTTACTGTAATACGATCCGTGATGGTGTACGTGCCCAAAATATTATACCTTTAGAATAGAACACGCGAGTTTATGTAAAGGCCCCACTTTAGCCTGAATATTACTTACTTCTTTTCTCTCGCTTTGTTACCATTTATCGTTTCATAAATCGTCTAATATCTTTTAACCATTTTTTTTTAATCGAGCCGAATACTAATCTTAGTTCACACTATAAACATAGAAAATGTATGTATTCGTACACTTGCGTCTTCGCGTTACATGTACGACTACGTCATATTTTACAAAAGGTCAGCGCCATTACTCTTACACCTTCCTCGTGGTAACGACTTCCTCGAGAGACGACTTAATGGACGAAAGGTCGTACAAGCGGAGGAAACGCTGGGGAACACCTAGCACGTAAAACGCCGTTGACACAAATGCTCTGACCATGATTTAAGGATGTTTTCCACTTAGATCTATTAAAATAGTTATTTAACGCGCATCAAAGCGTATATATTCGGGTGCGTCTAAAAAAATAAAAAATTGCACAACGGTGATTTGTTTAAGATCTAAGCTCTAACTACATTCTAAAATTTTCGCTAAGCGTTGTATTATCGGAAATAAGATAAAAAAAGGCCGATAAAAAGTAGATTACGAGCAGATATGAAAGGAGGGTATACGAGACGGTGGAGAATTGGAGGGCAACGGGGAGAGTAAACGGGCGACCATTGTTGCGAGCTTTCGCTGGTTCTGGGTTCCGTTGGCGTTTTCCTCGTTATGGTAAATGGTCTTGTCTTCGTGGTTGGGCAAACAGTTACACAACGATAAGTGCTAGCAATGTCGGATGTAGTCGGCCGTCGTCGTCTCGAGAACAGTTTCTAGAGAACCTTTACTCTCTATTCTCCTGTCCTTTGAACGAACGGCAGTTTCGTGACTCCGTCGTAGCCGAGATTCACTGAAAGGTGTCCGGCGTGTGAGCTCCGAATGACTGCTAAAGATGCACAAAGGTTCCCATTATCCGCGAGAGCAAATCATTTCGTTTCGCATCGCTGAAAATTCACGCGCGTTATTACTTCAGGGATGCGCCTTCCTCGGCATACCGACGGAACAATAAGACGAACGGAGAGGATATATGTCAGAAGAACAACTAAACTTATATTGTAAGATTAACTTCAGAATACACACGACTTCTAATGAAAGTTTGCAATGTTAGCGTAGCGCTATGAGATACATGTAGCTGAACGCCAGACCAATGAAAAGCTTCGGTATCTAGTAAAAATAATCATCCAGGAAGCGAAAGATTCTTCTCAGATTCAACAGATTCTTTTAGTTTTCCACCAATTGTTTTACTTATTAACATCTATCACGGAAACTCAATGAATTTTTTATTTAATTTTAGATTAAATACTCAATTAAATTATAATTACAATAAATATTTGATTAATTTAAATTAAATATAGAAAAATTTATTATTTTAATTATTTACAAAATCTATAGATGAAAAACGGTAGATCTGGGTCATCTGTATATTTTACGCTGTTACCAGGTCTGTCACTTTACCGAAGAAACTTATGATACTCATGATACAAACTCATGATTTGAATATGCAAATCACAATGAGTTATTTTAGCAAAGATATGCGAGAGAGTAATAAAACTTTTTAATGAAACTTTTCACAGGTTTCTTTAATACATTAAAAAATTTTCCATGTAAATATGTGAGAGATCGTAAAATAATCCGGAATAAGTATGCTCTGCATCGTAAAGACAAAAACGGTAACCAGAAAACGGGAAAGTGTCAAAAACTCTCGCTTGGTAATTTACAAATTTTTTGTTCTAAACCACTCTAGTAGGTCTATTCGATTTAATATTCGACTGTAGTACCTCAAGCGTGATCGTTTAAACTTCATTCCAAAGCACTTCCGAAAAAACCGTTTATTATTCCAAACGGCTATTTTCATGCACGAGAATCCGTTCGAGAGTGATCTATACATTTTCTTCAACGGGGCTGGCTCTCATAAGTCGACCAGAAGCGTTTAACAACGTTATAACTTCGATAACTAGGGCAAATTTGCCGGCAAAGGAGATTTCTACACGTCGTTCTACTTTCTCGCCGATAACAAATTAGCCAAGTTCAATATTTGACTTGGTAATGATTTCGGCATCGCTCGCATTACTTACATGGCCTATCCATATAGACACATAGGGCTCAGTGACAATTTACCTAGCTTGCAAGAAAATCAATCACAATGAGTATTAACCAGTTCACAAAGATTATAAATCGACTCTTTATATTTGAAGTTGAATTTAGATTTGAATAATTTTACGTGATATATATTTATAACATTAAAAAATTGTATGCCTTTATTATAAAATTTCATTAAAACGACTCTTACTGCAGCATTGAAAAACGCAAGAGTTAATTGGATTGTATTTTTATGAACATTAATGCCTTTTAGTTTAGTTTTGCTAAAATACTAAAATATTCCATATGTTTAATTAATACAAAATTACTTGTCAATGATCAAATGATTCCTTCAATATTATATAAGCTACTTTTATTATATAAACCAGCAAATGTAATGATTCCACAAATTAATATTAGCCGCTTATGATCATTATTGTCCTTTGTAAAATTTAATTGATTTCATTATCGGAGGAATTGTTAACAGAGAAATCGTATTTGTGTAATATTCAACGTGGGCATTTATTTTTCATGTAAGCGCGATTATACTATAGAGGCTGATCAAAGGACGATTTAACTGTGAAGTAATTAAAGATGATCCGATAATTATAGAATGATTAAGACGAGATAATGAGAGAGATGATATTACAATCCTCCCCTCCCGCGCGCATTCCTTCGACTTCGATTAAAATCCAATTTTTCCTCGCCGCCTACCACGTCATTGCCGATAGATCAAATTCGCTACACCTTGGCGGTGACTTTGATGCTCTAAGAAAAATTCCTATTTTCCCTCTTGCAGCCACCCTCGCTTTCTCACGTCACCCCGTTTAGCCCGATATCGCGTTCGACCTTTTTCCCATTTTCCACTAGACGATTCTTCCGCCTAGCCTTTCAATTTGAAATGCAGAAGAGTTCCAAGCATTCCCGACTAAATCCGGAATCGTGTTGTCGTCGGTTAATTCTCGAGTGTGCTATTTTTCGCGCGTTTCATCGCCTTTCCATTGTCCGTTCTTCTGTCATTTGAAATGAGACCAGCTACACATGAAAAGAGCAATGTATGTGTGTGATATTCATTTTTCTAAATAAATTAGTAAATTTAATATTTACTAAATTTAGTAGATTTAATATTTAACCGTCTGTTTAAAATAGTGATATTTAAATTGGTTATATTTTTATGACATATCTATTTAAATGAGAAACTAGAATTCTTAATGCTGTTCTCAAAACAAACGACTTGACGTATACTTTTGATTGATAAAACTAATTATAACATTTCAAAGTTTCTCGAGTAATTTTTAAAATATAAAAATTGTATTCTTAGCACATAAAGTATATAAAACGTGTTATTTATATATTCACGTTCAGTTTTTACGATATACATCACAACTTCGTAATATTAGATGTTGAGTATTAAATAATAAGCAATAAAGTATATTCTATGATACAGCAAAGTCAATGTAAAGACATTTTCTCAGCATCCGTTTGTCCGAGGGCCCCCTATCCTCCTTTTTCCTACCATCCTTCAGCTAAATCGGCCATCTGCGACAAGAAGCAGCCTGGCTTTCCTCGGATTTGAAATGCAGAGCAGTTTTCCTCGAGAATGAAAACCCACAGTGAGGTGGAAACGTCGTCTTGTCCAAGTCTAAGTCGCTTCGCTGGTTAATATCTTTGGGTCTTATCTTTCTGGAAATAAAATAAAACTTGCCCACGATGTGGCTCATTGTCTCCTTAGTCGGCATCTTTATTCGCAGTTACCTGTACCATCCCTTTTTACTTCTAAATCAACTATTCCTCCCCGGAGTCATATTGAAAGGAGAATTCGTAATGCCACATTTAAAATCCCAATCCGGATTTAACAAAAATCTTACAGCCTCGAAAATTATTCAAATGTTGGAACGTACTTATAATTTGCTTTTCAAGAGAAAAAAATTGATAAAATAACGAAGAAAAATATTAAATATATTTTTATATTATTTTAAAATTCTCTCTCTCTCTATCTCTCTTTTTCTCTCTCTCATATGAGTTTATTGAAAAAATATTAATATATCTCATATGAAAAATTGAAAATCAATCTATAGAGAAAAAAATATCAATATTACTATCTTTTAGTTAAAAAATCGCATTAAACATCTATAATCTGTATTTTTCTTTTTATTTGTCTTCATTAGTAAATATAATTAAATTAACATATATAAACTCACATTTAACCTTAAAATTCTTTTGTTATATATTTTTTAGTAATTTGCAAAGTAGAGAAGAAGAAAATGTTAATCGCATTTAAGATATAATAAAAATTATAACCTTATGAATCATTCCAATTTATTCATTTTGCTATTTTAAACTTTTATTAAATTTTTATAATAAATTATGTAAAACTTTAATGTTTTAATGAAAAAGAAAATAATAGTTTAGAATATTACGGTTGATTAAACTGAACTATAATAAACAAATTATAACTTATTATTTATTACTTAGCATTTTATAATATATGATAATTATGTTATTATAAATTTTTATCATAAAAACACAAGTATAATATATAAATAACACGTTTTGTACTTCATATATTAAAAAATACATGTATTGATATTCAATAAACTTAATTAAAAAAACTCTTTACATATATATAACCATATTATAATATCCAATTAGTTAAACCAATCAGTTTAAATCTTTTATTTTGAAAACAATATGAGCACTTTAATTTGTAATTTTATTTATTTATATATTGAGCAAATATTGATTGATTTTGTATCGTTTTTTTTTTAATAGAGAATCGATTTCTTTGCGAGTATTTTATCGATGAACAACGAAGTATTTCTTGTGTAAATCAGCCTTCAAGTTTTATCTCTGCATGGATGAAAGAAAACATCGCGCTTCTAGTGGCTCATTGTCTTTTCAACTCATCTTCGCTCTTCTCTTTCCATCGTCCAGTCTTTTTCGTCTAATTTTTGTCCAACGCACTCTGCAGCTCTTTCCTAGGCGAAGCAACTTGAAAAAGGGTATTCAAATGAGCAACGCGATGAAAGCCAAGTTACAGTGGCATGCTTGCAAATAAAAAAAGAAGTTCGAGTCATCTTTTAAAACAAGGAGATTTGACCGAGTTTGCCTTTGAAATCCGTTGAAATATTAAACATCTTTTTTTAGTTTCTCATACGAAAGAAACGCAAGTCAACATGTTCATTGTGTTACGGTAACTCGCGTTTCATGCATCAAAAAATACCGTTTACATTATCCAACAAAAATATCTGTAGCGGAAATTTCAAATTGACAAATTACTTTTATGATGTGGGAAATATCCATTAAAAACACGCTAGAAAAATATTTAAAGTATGGACAAAATTAAACGAGCAATAATATTCCACACTCAAAGAAATTTCTTTCTCTTCTGTAGCCCAGGAATATTCTTTTTTTTTTTCGTAATTTTGACTAGAAAAACGTTTCAACTCTTTGCCAACCACAAAATTTCGAAAGGCGCAGTATGTAGGTTCGATCGAATTGCCTCTTGAATACCGGAAATACTCGAACCGAGCGCGGGAGCTCGCCATACGCTGATGTAAGTAAAAACGCGGTGAAATGTTCAGGCGACTGGCGAAGTGCAACCAGTGCTCCTACAGCGAAATACTCGTTTGAAAAGCCCGTTCTATTTGTTGTGTCACTAAAGGCACATTCGTCTCTTTTCTCGTATATTCAAAGTTTTGGCAGGTTTCTCCGCGCTCTGGAAGCCAGTCGTCGTCGTCGTCGTCGTCGTCGTCGTCGTCGTCTTCAATCTGAGGCCGCGCGCGGCAAGTGGTTAGTTAATCTTCGATTCTTATCCCCGCGTCCGAATAAGACAAAACTCGGCGTGTACGCGTCGGTCCATTGTCCCTTTAGTCACCGTTCACGTCCGCGCCCATTTCCTCTGTACCTCGTACACCCCCATGCGGACCTGATTTTCTCAACGCGAACCCCGGAAAAGGGGGGGTTTATACGACGGCGCGGGATTGAAACGTAAGAGCGTAAAAGGACATCGGGTCGGCGGAGGGGCGCGATGGCAAGGAAGGGGTTGCCGCTGAAAACCATCTTCCGGATAATCGCATTACCCCGCTGGCATTGTCTACGGCTAGCCAATTCGAAGTAATGAGACACAGTCGGTTGCGGAGAACAATCGGGCTTCCACTGCGTGCAGGCGCCGCGACGTGCCTTCCTACCTTATCCCGTCTACCTTCTTCACTCTCTCGTCATCCTTTCCATCCATCGTCGTCTACCATCCTTCCTCACCCTTCCGTCTATCCCCCCCCCCCCCTCCCTTTCCCTCGCCCCGTAAAGTTCTTCTACGCTTTCGCGTCTGGTTCCTCCGTTACTATCTTCGCCTCGCCCTTCTGGTTTATAAGGAACATGTCAATCCTACGACCCGTCGTGTACGTTAAGCCCTCATCCTATTCCGTTCTCATTCCCCGCCAACAATCGGGCTTCGAGCCGTCCGCGCGCATGAATGCCTCCTCCTTCTCACTCTACGAAATATTCATATTCCACGCTATCTTGCACACGTTACATAGATAAGATACATTATGTGCACACCGTAAGTGCATCAACAATAGGGACTTAAGTGGGGCAATAAATCATGAAGTATTTAATAAGAAAAACGCTTAATTAAAAATGTATTTAGTTTTGCATCATTTTGTAGATCTCACAAATAAATTGGCAGTCATAGAAGTGATTTGCAGAGAAACTCTTTTTAATTGTTGCGAAAGCGAGTAAAAATGATTTAAAAGCTTCTTAAGTTTTTCTGTGAGACGTGAGATAACTGAAATATATTTTTCGATCCTGGAACGCCAGCGTCAGCCGAAGGAATATCTTGTTTGCGCTACTTGCTCCTTCGCATCGATCGATTTCTCCTCGTCGCATTTTTCAATACTGGCTCATAAGAGTCACGTCAATTCCGCGACTCATCGTATACGTTAAGTCTCTTATAAAAGCAACCACCTGAGGATAATTCCTCTCTTTGTTCCATTTTCTTTTTCCCTTTACGGTTTCCTTTTCTCCTTTAAAACAGCTTTCTACTAACGTTTGTGCAAAATCTCGTTTCATCACTTTAAGACATCTGTTTGTAAAATAACGCTTAGCGTTTTAGAACTTCCACAGTACACTTCAAACGTAATTAATTAATACGCGATAATTTTATTAAACTCCGCGTTTTCCAAAATTATTTCCCGCGAGGATATTTACACGCCACGCATATCCGCCTCTCTTTGCCGTTCCGTAATCAGTACAGCGATGTGTACCTGTTAGTTTGTAAACTCTGCCGACATACTCCCCCGTTATTTTCCTGGCTACTGATTTCACCCGGATGTCGCTGCCGCTAATTAAAGTACACGATAGGAAGTCTGTCACTCCACGATCGCGCGTATCTTTTCTCACAGCACATTGCCAGACCGTTGGTTTGTTGCTCCCAATACGTAGGGTAATGTAATAAGGTATAATGAGAATCAAAGCATTAAATTTAATACCATTTGACACGAGGAACGAAAGCAAGGAAAATATATTCTAAAGAAATGAAATTACTAATAAGAAATGATGTGTGTGCATAAATTTCAAATTAATTAATTAAACACGAAACGTGAATGTCTGGAGTATTTGTTCAAGTACAGTTACACGATTTGTAAATTTGCCCTTTTAATCAGCTCGAGTCGCTTTACCCTCTTCGAGATTGTATGTGTTCTAGCTAATAGAATTCCGTCGTATGGATCGAAAGAATTTTTTCACAGTGTTGCTGATAGAAGTTCCAACCTGAGATTCCGTTGTAAAAGATGTTTGCTGTTTCGCTGAGCCATTATATCGAAGATTATTTTTCTTATCACGCACAAAAGGGAAGGCAGAAGATGAGAAATACGGCGTGCGTGCTTAAACAAAATCGCCGGCTTTGGGATAGTAAATTGACGGAGATTTATTCTACAAACTTCGAAGAGACACTACTCTCTCGTTATCAACGAAGATTACACCTGTATCAAATCTCGTGTTAGTATAATAATCTGCTGTTCTCTCTTACATTAAAGCACAAGAGGCTAGATTTTTATCTTGACTAATACGTACAAAGTGCCTTATTTTAATTGTAATTCGGAGATTTGTGAAAGCACTTAAAAATTCGTAGCGTCGCCCGAATACCTTATTCCAGCATGAGGCAGCGAGCGGATGAAAGCTTCGTAACATTTTCCGGGAGTGGACCGTACCGTCCATTTCGTAACTTTACGATTTACGATGTGCGGAACACGTAACACGTAACACGTAAACTCACGCCCGTGTATTCCCCCTTGTTCGAGTGACGCAATATGATACAGGCTCCGCCAACCAGAAACAGTGCGTGAGATTGGGAGGTGCAGAGAAGCTGATATACACGGCAAAATATGCAAATTGTGTTATGGATGACATGTCAATACATGATGTGTGGTACATGAAGATTTACAAAAAAAAAACTGTTTTTAATATATATAGAACCGCAAGCTATTTTATTTGTGCACGAAGACATTTTTTTAATTGAACGTCCACTTTTAAATTTATTTTACATTTTTGTTTATTTTTGTTTATATAACTCATTTATTTTCAAGAGACGAACCAAAGTTACAAAAATGGCAAAATATCTTTTTTCACTTATTTTGCATAGAATTTTATATAGAATTTCTGGAACTGCTTGTCCAATAAAAATTTATACTTACATGCGTTTTTAGAAAAAAGTCTTTCCGAGGTACCGTTCGATTTTTGCCGCTTTCCCAGAGCAAGTAATTCCCAACAAAGCGAGGCTTTACGGACACGTAGGTAATAGTGACGACGGTCGGTCGAAAACTATTTCCTTCTGCAGCGCAAACGTATTGCCACGTAATCCGGACCATTCTCCACGAAAGAACATGAACATTAACTGCGAATAACGTTAATAACGAGCCCTAAATTAGTGTCAACCGTTTAAATTTAACTGCCCCGGTGAAAACTGGTTCGGAATTGCTATACGACGATTCTCCTCCTGGAATTCTATTGTAGTATTCTCTGTAATACACAGGCGCGCATTTGGTCTTTAACTTTACGACGTTCTTCCGACTCGCTCATTACAATAAACACGCTGTTACGATGGACGCCTCAGAAGCCACTACGGCACAGACTCCCGGCCTTAATATTCCAACAAAGTAGCCGGGAATAATTTCGCGACTAACGCCGTGACATATTAAAATGTGCACTTTCGCGTAGCCTTGAAGCTTAATAGAAAATTTGTTAGATATTAAAGATACGCGTGTCTCGAAAAGCATCATAAACTCTGAATATTCAAGTTTATTCGCTTTACGTGAGAACGGCAATTTTTAATAAAACAAAATCCACGCATGTAATTCAACGAATATTTTATAATGGTATCAATTAAACGTGTATATGCATTAAAAAAAAATCTCTAATTAGCTTGTTATTTCATTGCACGAAACGCGATTGTTTATTTACTTCATTGTACCTCGCGCGTTTTTAACTCAATTACAAATATTCATAGCTCTGACTTCGCTGGCTTCTGAATCGCCCGCGCATTACAATGATAACCACCGAAATAAATAAAAATTGTGGAAGGTAATAAAGGCAAATTCCGCAAAAACTGCGGAACGCTACCTGTGTGTAACGGGAGACATGTGATATTTCATACGTGAAAAACGTAGAGCACGTACGCGGTATAATAAAAATCCTGACGAACCGGATGCTTGCATATCCGCGAACTGTACGAATATACGTCGCGTTCCCCCATCCCTCATTCATCGATATCCCGCCGCGGATCGGCAGTTGATATCAGGTAAGAAATTCACGTTCGGCCAGACACATCCATTTACGAGGTAAAATATAGCCTAGTAGCGTGATGGTTTTCCGAATGGCGTCACCCGCGACGTCGGTGAGAGCTCAAGAGCTATGCATGGGGTGTGTGTGTGTGAGCGCGCCCGCGCACGTGTCTGCACGTACATAAAACGCGGCTTTATGTATTATTATATTTACATACGTATATATGCGTATATTTTCGTCTTCGAAAACTCTCGTCGTACGAACGCCCCTCTCGCAGTGCCACGCAGTGCCTGTCTTCCCATCGAATTGCCGACTCGGTGAGAGGGTACGACGACGGATGGAAAACGGAAACGTGAACGTGTTTCGTGTTAACGTCGTCGCAAACACACTCGCAGATGGCGATCTACGTATCTCACCGGCACGTAAATCCGATCCCCCTACCACGGTGACGAAGGGCTGTTGCGAAGTTCTGTCGTGCATTTCTGATGGCTATCATTTGGTATTGTAATCCAGACACCGGGACGAGAGCATGTACGCGATGATAATGGACGAATAATCGTCCAGTCTATCGACGTACACCGCTAACACGATTTTCGAATTGCGCCTCGTACTATGCGATAACGAGCCGATGAAGCGACTACCAATTATCTTGTAATAAGCCTGACGAATTTTGCCCGCAAACAGAGAAACGGCAACGTTGCCATCGGGCGTAGCCTATCGTTCGAAACGATGTTTATCAAATCGATACATTAATGCGGTAAAATCTCTTCGAAAATTGCCCGACGAATCCTTCGTGCGCTAAAAAAAAAAAAAACGCCACTCCCTTCAGTCAGTGATTATTAATGATTAGAAATCAGTAACTCCTAAAAAATGAGAGGCAAGTCAAGTGCGGTTCAGAGAAACATGGCTACGCTATCGAGTAGGATCAACTATCCCCGCAGTTCCATTCGTGCTTGGTTCGAAGGATTATAGGCGGAACACCTGACGTACTCCCATCGGACCGAACGAATCGAAAACCAGACAGAAACAAACAAGAGGAGATAGAGGGGTGGCGAGGGGGGAAAAGGGTGGTAAAAAAAAAAGATTTCTCCCTGGCATAGTCGAGCTCGAACAGGTAATATCGACCCTCCAATCCGGAATCCTTATTTCAAACGGGGACAAACAGGAGGAATCGTCGCAAAAAGCGACGAGAGAGTCCCGCCGGTCACCGCACCGCTGTTCATCCGTGCGGACAAACGTACCCGAAGAACGGAGAAAGCCGATTGTGCCGAGAGCATCGCGACAGGAAAGTTTCCAAGCCGGATTTTCATTCGATAGTAACGGGGGACAAAGTGGACCAGGTGACGCGGAGGACACCTGGCAGCAGGGAGCTTTACAATATTCGTGTGAAACGTTAACGTGCGCACGCGTGCGGAATTAGTAGCTTGACGGGTGCATCCACCTCGTAAAACTCGTCCGACTTGTTCGGGGTTTGATTTTCGAGAACACTTGTTTCGCGCAATTGGAAAAATAAAAAAAAAAAGGGGGAAGAGTTTTCATTTCTCTACGAATTAACGAAGACTGCTGTTGCGCCCGACACGGGAGCGATAGAAACAAATAGAAAGAACGCGTTGAACGAGAAATGGTTGAAAAATGTCGCGAGAGTACGCGAATGAAGTGAAAGTAATCCGCGAGCCGTTTTGTACGCGAGCTCTATGTGCCGCAACAGTTTAAAGTTTAAACTACCTCGATACGTACGGATCCGACATCGCGGGGACTAACCAGGGAGGCGCCAAGACTCGCACCCAAATCATAGTCGCCTCGAGGTGTCTTCGGTGGTGCTGACTGTGGCCGAGGTGCCCGGATTTCCGGCTGTCGTGTCCCCCGGGTTCGCCAAATTGCACGCCACCTGGCAAGACGAATAGTTCGACGTGGAATGCGTCGCAATGAATCCACGAAACGCCTCGTATACCACCGACCGCGCGTCAGGATTCTCCCGCCCGTACAATGGGTGCGAAGGTTGTTACTTACTGGCCCCAGAGAGGAAGTGTGGGAAAGAGAGACGGGGAGAGGCGCGTGAGCATTCCGACAAGTACGAGGTTGAATTATAGAAAACAGAGAGTGATTCCCGGAAGATTATATCTGAAATATGTAGGCGGTTTAACGAACGAATTTTGCCGGGCGGTTCGTTCCCTCGAACGTTCCGCAATATCGAGCTTTATTTTTTTTTTCGAGTTCACATTTTAAATATTTCAGGCATAAAAAGTAAGTGAGTCACATAAAAAAGGTACAATTCTGAATTAATCCTTTACTATCAATGTGATCGATCGTTTTACGGCTCTCGTGTCATTTCTCACGCGCACCTACTCTCTTTTTTTTTTTTTATTTGTTTGTTTGCGAAGTTATCATCCTTTCATTGCTTATTCTGTTACACAGTTCGCGCGAAAACGATATAAACGACAAATGGCAGGCAACGTACCGCTTCTCTCGGGGTTTGCGTTATTTCATGTCGTTTGTGACTGGTGCGTTCGGCTTCCGCTGTTTTCGATCGAACATTTGACATGTGTTTCTTTTCTCTTATCTGCTCTATTTGTAGATTGAAACAAAGCGCAAAGAGGAAGAATATTTGCGTAAACTGGAGGGAAAGATGGAGCGCGAGAATTCTATGAATACGTTTTCCAAGTTCAAATGCCCATGCGATTTCCATGCACCAGATGTCTGCATTCGTGTAGTGGTTACAAAATGCCCCTTGCCGCTGCCGTAACGCACAGCAATCCGGGCACATAGTGAAACACTTAGTGAAGTAATATCAGATAAGAGATTACATACGATAAGTCGTGCGTGCTCTTTAAATCTCGATACTCGTTTAATTCAACTTAATTTAATCTCGTACGTGTAGTACGCCAGCTACTTTTGACCCTGCAACTGTGCTGAATAAATCGATAAACATTTTTAATACATCTCGTATGTGAAAACAGGAAGTTGGCTCAAATACGCTCTTCATCTCCCATCTCATCGATTACCATTCTCATCACTTTTCACAGAGTACATAAAAAAAAAAAAAAACAATTATAACCGAATGAAGTCAACTATGGCTGAATGCACTATGGCTGACGTTATTAAAATACTTCCGCTGTAAATAGCGTCGTCTGGTCTCGCAAACTAGCCGGTTAAATCCTCGTGAAAACGTTTCTCATAGCGATCCTTTGTCATTCCCGGCGGTGTTCTCGCTTTCCTAACACCGCAAAGCTCTCTTCCGCGAATTTTCGACCCCCACGCTGGTGAAAGATCTATGAAGTTTTTAGTGGATTTTGTTGTAACGACGTCTAGTAGATTTTGATAGAAGCACCCTCTCCCCCCTCCGCAGAATCGCTCTCGAGCGAGCCACGGCAATAACGACAATCACAATGTTTATCGCTCGAGTTCCTGATTTTACCTTCGTGAGAAGAAATTTCTTTTCGCTTCCCCGACCAGCTTAGCCCGATCGTTTACTTCTTCTTGGGGGTTTCTCTAAGAGGGTTGCCGCCGTACCAACATAAACCGCAGAGCTGACAGGCATGCGAAAAGATTTAATCGACCATACGCGGCCTCACGTTCGATCATGCGCTCGAGACCAATAAGAACAGGCTCGCGTAGTACACGAACGATTCTTCCTGCTCGCTGATTTAAGAACCGGAAGATACGTTTTCTCCGCTTCCCCTCGAACTATTCCGCGTGTAAATGCCGCTGTATGTCCGATAATAAACCGCACGGCCGGTGTAATGTTTCCCGTGGCATTCGCCGCGTCGGAAGCACAAGGACGTAACAAATGCAATTCTAATTGATGTGTAATATAAACTTGGAAATGATGTAATTTTCGTTTCTCGATCGGTGAGATCGATTCGAAAATAAAAAGAAGAGATACGCCAGATGGGTTTAATCTACACGATGAAACAAACGTCGCTACTGTATATACAGGATGGGATTGATCTTTTCTTAATTGCAAATAAAATCGCGGAGGGACAGATTGATCGCCGGTCGATCTCGTAAAACAAATTTATTCAGGGCGATTGATCCCGGCGCGGCGGTGTTGAAGTTTTCCAACGGCGGGCGGAGGAACGGCGTTCGCGCGCCGCAGCTTTTTGTTGTCCGACGAAAACTTTAATGGAAAGATTACAACCGAATGACAGTAAACGTAACGCGAATTGAAACGTGAATGAGATCGCTGAAAGACTAATAAGTATAGTGATTGGATAATATCCCGGCGGCGATGCGCCTCGAGGCTTCGGAGCCATTCGCCACTTATCCCAACTTCGCGAACAACGACTGCGACGACGACGTCGTAATTGCTGTTTACGTTCGTGATTCTTGCGGATATACTCCAACTTTAAAGAGCTGCCCCCCTCCCCCAACCTCCCCATCCGGCGGAATAGTGCGCGATATCACGCACTATTTATTGTTTATTTTGCTCCATTGTCTTTAAAAGGCGCTGCGTCAGGCGATGCGTCGCCGCCTTTGTGGAAAACGTCAGGAAAGCCTCGTCGAAAGTTCTACGTAGCCATAAACGAAACGTTATTTGCGTTTCAAATAGCTGACTTAGTCATAAAATTTTAATGAATATTCGATGTCGGCACGGACAACAATTACCAATCTATTTGGTTTTTAAAAATGCAACATAAATTCCGATGAATTTTCAAAAACGTGAAGTGAATTAATAATTCATCAAAATCATTATCTCGTCTATTAACATTAGAGCGTCCTCGTGTTCCAGGATCATGCAACCAGTCCTTGGGGATGGAGTCGGGTGACATACCGGATTCAGCTATCACCGCGTCCTCGTCGTATGTGACGAACGTCGGGCCGCGAAATGGCAGGTGAGCACATTACTTTTTACGGTCCACCACTTTCCGCAACGTTAAAAGACACCCTACGCTTTTTTAATGTACTTTGAAGAGGGTAGGTTCAATCGTTTATCAGGCCGCGAGTTTAACGCAGTGACATCATCCACGGCCATACGCCATGCGTCATTTCTCTCGTATACCCTACCCTATATTTTACGCAGCTGTCGCGCGCGTACTGTTTATAACTCGACGATCCCATTCGTCTGCCTATCCATCTATCTATCGCGAAAGTTTGCTTTTTCCGAGCAGTGACGATATTGATTTAACGCCCACTGGGATTTTAACTTATTCAAATCTAATTTCCTTGAAGTTACATGCCTAATGCGCTTGTGACTATCAAACGCGCAATCCGATTACGAGTAATCACGTTTTATACAAGGTATATTTCTGCGAAGCAATCGCTTGAAAGTGATACTTTCCGCGTAAACGTGCTCAAGAAAATTACAATAATAACTGAATTATTACATCGCAATTAGAATAATAATATAATGCCCGTGTATAAAATGTATAATGCATTGTATATCAATTTCATTCATTTAATCGGCTCGTTAAAAAATTTAAAAACGGCAAAATTAACAGAAGTGAAAACAATTAAATTTTTCATTTTTTTACTGTGTATAATAAATATGTTGCATCATTTTGCAGTCGATTGAGTTTTTTTTTTTTTTTCGTTAAAACGGAATATAAATTTATTGTAACAGTACACAAGTTGAGTGCATTGTTATCATGATACTTAAACAAAATGTATATGCAGTAAGTAAATTGAGAAATGGATCCTTTCGTCAGGTTATTACGTTCCAGCGGCGGATAATTAAAACAGTGGTAAGGATGATCATTGATCAGCCGTCAGACGCGCCTGATAAATGAGCACCCGCCTGAAGGTTTAAATACGTCAAATCGTTTCGGTCTGAGAGCAGCTTGTATATACAACAACGTACACAGTAAGAGCAGTTATTATGTAGTCTTTGTATATTGTTCGTGAATAGATGAAGAGCTCTTCTCTGTAATAAGATTATATCCCAACATATATTTAATTAGCTATATTTTATATATATTTAAAGCCTGGCAAAAGTTTCGCAACCGTTAAATCTTTGAATGTAATCTTTAACAAGGCAAAAAATAATTCAATATTACATATAATAGCGCGAGAAAGCGTTCTACACGTTTGCGGCTTTACAATATTAATAAAGAGCTTTGTTCGCACTTACAATTAGTTGACACTCCTCACGCGTACAAAGTTTCCGTAAGAGCGCAATTTACTTGATAATATGAAATTTCTATCAGCCGCGCTACACGGAGAACTTCAACTTTAACAATGAAATCCTTTTGTATTAAAGTTACGTAAAAACTGCAAACTGTAAACGAATTAATGCGGCACGAACGCCACCCGGAAATCAATCGTCAGCGGAAAGTGGGAAAAAAAACGAGAATCTTCTCGATCTACGGGCAAGTTAACTTTGTTATTAAGTACGAGATGCCACTCGACCAGAAGTGATTGAGGTAGTAAGACTTTCATTAACGCCATTTAACACAAACGTAAATAATCGAAGGAAGGGAGAAAACGTGAGCGGAAGAAACGGCTCGGAAAGGTAGGAGCGCGAGTAAATCACGGATGCACTGTTTAAGTACACTTTTAAAAAGGTGGAAGTTCTTAAAACCTAGAAATGGTCTCGTGAATTGTTCTTCTTAGTTGAAAGAATAGTAACTGAATTGTACAATATAATTGGCAGACTTTTTTATGCTCGGCAAGACAGTAAAACGATAATTCCGCGGCATTTTTGAAATGAAAAGTTTAACGGCCCTCTTATGCAAAGTCCTTCGTTTGCAAAGTACCGTATACGATTCGGTAATTTCGGCACACTTTTAGCAGTTGTAAATTATGTGCACCGCAATTCCCGAAATTGTCGTTGTACAAATATCTCTCCTCTTGCGAATAATACATTATCTTTCTTCATTTAGATTATGTTAAATTTCTAAACGGAAATTATACTTCCACTCAATCTGTTAAAACGATAATAAAGCGCATTAACCTTAAGGAACAAGATTAAGTTTCTTGCAAATAAAAAAGAATGGGCTTTGCAAGAGACAAAGGATATAAATTTTCTAATCTTTAGAAAAATCGCATTCTTGTAGTTGTACCACGTCGTCAGCTAAAACAGAGGAATTATCTTTATCGCATTAATGATATTTTAAATAGGCTCCGGAAGGAGACTGCCGGCGGTGCTTGGTGTCCAAAAATCCAAATAGAGAAAGGGGTTCGCGAGTGGCTTCAAGTTGACCTACTGAACACTCACGTCATTACCGGGGTGCAGACGCAGGGCCGTTTCGATCACGGCCGCGGTCAGGAATACGTCGAGGATTACACTGTAGAATATCGACGTCCCGGCTTTACTCGATGGCGGCGATATAAGCGTTGGGACAAGCAAGAGGTAAGACAGGACAGGCACGTCTGTTGATGGTATTTGTGGGAAAGGGGTGAGCGTGATTTGCCGAGTTCAATGCTCCTATTCATTGCTCTCCTTTGATTAATTTGTATTAAAAAAATTCGCGCGATGTATTATAATAATATAAATATTCGATTGCGCGATGCAGTGTATTATTTTATACATTAATATAAATATTAATTAAAACAAAAAAAAACTCTTATACGAAAGAATAAAAATAACATGCTTCCATTAACAATTTTTGCTTTAATAATTAATTTTTCAACTTTTTAACATTCTAGAATTTTAACAATTTATATATATATATATATATATATATATATATATAATACGACCAAAGTATTTTTATCTTAATTACAACGCATGCTATGAAAACTATGCTTTGAATAGTGCATTGCATAGAAGAGAGCAATTGTGGAGTTTGATTGCAACAAACGTTTGATTGTAGAAGTGTTGTACGCAAGCTGTCGAGAGTTTACACCGTGTCTCAATTGGAACAAACTCAAACAAATGTACGTAAACGATACGTAGAACAAAACTACAAAACCGATTGGAATCACCCACGTGCCTGGTGTCAAATTGGAATTTTATTCTGTTGAAACGCAAAGCTCGAAGTCGCTTGTTAGTAAAGTCACAATTAGAACTTGGCACTTGTTAACGATGCTTAATTAATAGAACTTTTCCCATGTCAATTATCCGTGAAAGAAAATTTTATCACAAGTTAAAGTTCGCTGTAAGATGGGCATAATGAAAAATGAGCAATTTTAAAAAATTCAAGAGAAAACAAAAGTAGATAATAAGTCTTTCGCTATAACTGCACTGATTATTAAGACAATTGCGTGAATATTTGAATATATTTGAGAAGATATACATATATTTGAGAGGAAATTTGAGAAGACAAATGTTAAATTTTCACAATTTATAATATATCCCAAAATTTGATTATCAATACGCGCACAAAATTGTAATTTAATTAATAATTTAATTAACATGTAATTTAATCCTTATTTGTGTAACAGTAGGAAATATAACTCGATATTCTTTTATTACCACACACAGGAAACCAATAATATTTACCAACTATCTCTCAAACAATAGAGTATCCAGTTTAAATGAAACATATCTTCCTACTGTGTTATCAAAACCCTTTTGTTCCACGGTTGATCGTACAATATTCTTCGAGTTTGATTTTGCGTATCAAAATTTTCCACCGTTCGCAAGATTCAGTCATGAAATAGGGAAGAGAGAAAGCGGCAATCGATAAACGATCTACTCTTGTGCTGGAATTGCACGTAATGTCTTCGTACCGTATGGTTTAAGCATCTCTAAAAGTACAACTTTCCGTTTTCTTTGTCGGACTCTTTTCTCGCATTCTCGAATATCATGTTTGAAGATTGAATCCACCGGCATCATCACCTTTAACACTGCACATATCTATCATTATTATTATATCTAAAATTATTTCTATTCTAATCTCTATTTATATCTATTTACATAGTCAACTTCTATGTAAATGTATTTTCGATTATATGCAGTAACCTTTGTATGCAGTAACTTTTTACAATTTTTATAGATATGTTACTAGTATATATTGTAATAAATGATGAGATAAATAATAATAATGTGTAACTTCATGACAAATAACTTTTGTATTTTCTCGTATTTTAGCGCTTGTATATTTTGTGTCGCGCAACATTTACTCCATTATATAAAATGTTAAATTCTCTCTTATCAATAATTCACCACGGTATCAATGGTCGTAAAATGTAAAATGAAGCGATGGCTGATTTAATCACATTCATTGTATTATATTTATATCGAATAATCTCTTATCGTTTAATCATGCTCATATGACATAGTAAGTGAGACTAAATTAAGATGAAATGAGCCGAAGCGTGGTGGTACCACAAATAAGTTTTGCAGGTAATTGACTTTTTCGCGGAAATCACAATCACCTCGTTACGTTAATGTCAATTCAACGGAAATTGACCGAATCGGAATTTTGACGAAAAGTTCGTATTTAACGCAATACATTATTGCCGAAATAATGTGACTGTTATCGATATCAGACGTATATTCAGATATTTCCATCTAGATATTAATGGTGCTGCACATTGAAGCGCATACACACATTTACCAGTATTGCATTAACTGATCCAAAATTGAGATGTCTATAAGTACTGTGAAATTTTCGAATAGAATGTCCATTACCATTAAATCTCATTATGCTATATGGTCGTCGCGATAAGAAAGATTGAATTTATCAGTCGCTTGAAAAAATCCACCTTTCTCGTTAACGCTAAATTAAAAAAAAAAAAAACACTTCCTTACTCTAAGTGACGGTATTGTTAGTCAAATATCAAGTCTCGCGTTAATTGACGCGTGAAAAGTCGCGGTCTAATTTTGTTTATTTGCATTTTCTATTTTATTAATATGCATGACATTGATCCATAGGTTTTAACTGGCAACAGCGATACGTCCACCGTTGTATCACACAATTTGATTCCACCTATATTCGCTAGTCAAATTCGGATTCTACCACATTCGGAACACAGACGTACGGTTTGCCTTCGCATCGAGCTCAAAGGATGCCGAGACACGAGTAAGTATTACAATACACGAGAAACGTTTATTATATTTTCAAAATTAACAATTTATTATTGATCTTCTAATCTTTAAAATCGATTTTCTCATAAATGAAGGCTCGCACAGAAATTTAATTCATTTATTCATTATTGTAAAAAAAAAATCACTTTTTTAAATAATATTTTCAATTGTAATTTCAATTGCATTTGGAATTTCGTTAAAATAAATAGAATGCGGGTTGTGAATAAAGTTGAATATATATGCAATTTTATCTATATTATTTAAATAAACGTACTTCATAATATACCTTTCATAAAATAAAGTGAGTAATTATGAAGACAATTGGCACAATGATGACAATTGTCGATAATGTGTTCATCGAAAATTCTCTTACGCGGATAAGCAAACGTTTTCCATTGGCCATCATCTCCCGTATTGGCCATCATAAATTTTTGCATACAAATCGATTGCTATTCATAGCAAACTTATTTGGATATGCGATAACCAAATTATCATTGAAAATGACATAACTGACGTAATTCACATCGAATATTATTACTAATTCGTGAGTGTTAAAATATGAATGTGTCGCGTGTGTTACTAACAAATTAATAAGCAGAAGTAAACAAAAATGGCATTAAATGATCCACAAATGCATTTCTCATTTCAACACGCTTATGGTACATTAGTTCAATTAGAATTATTAAAATGCGAATATATTTGTAACCGGAATCATGTATGCAATCGCGTGGCTACACGAAGATGACGCGACGATGTTGCACGAGTGGACATCTGACGATTAATTTCCAAATTGCAATTTCATTCAATTTGCCGGGACGTCGTTGAGACGGCTACGCGAAGGCAGGGTGCCGTTGACTCTAACTATAGTGCTAGATCCCATTAACGTTCGTAACAGCGTTATACGAACGATCTCATTGCTAGGTATTCGGCTTCGTACATTTGTTTTCGACCTAGTTCTAGTACTTAATGTCTCTTATATAATCAATGTACCGTTAGCGCTCGTGTAAGTTGAATACTCATTACGTCGAGGCAATAACAGACTTACTGAGAAAATTTGAAAATTCCCCCGACTTCTTCCAATTTTCTTAAGTATTATTCCAAATGCATAGACGATTTTCTCAAGAAAGCTGAGTGAACAAAAAATAGATAGTTACATATATCTATACGTATATAAAGAAAAAGAATCATATTTTACTATTATTACTTAATGATGGTTAATTGACGATAATAATTATCTATAAAATAATTCAAATACAATAATATTTTTATTGTCTCATTTCCAGATTAAAATGATAAATATCATGAAAAAAGATACAAGGAAAGTCTCGCAATTCTTTTGACTTTTCCTAGTATCTTTGTATTAGGCAAAACTTCTCTAATGCCTTCAGTTTTCATTTTAGATCTGATTAATATCTGGGGTATGCTAACATTTCAATTTATTTTCTCTCCGAGTCTCTACTTTTGATCTAACAAAGTAACGAATGTTAAGTGTTCGTGACGCATACAAAATCCGTTCTCATAATTTATGTACAGGTGCGTGTGTTAGATATAACAAACAAGCTGAGCGCTATACCTCAATGCTATTTACATAAATTTGCATACAGTTTCTTTTCTCGACCACTCTACTTACCGGACCCCTAAATTCAAGACGTAATTTTATATATAAATTTTAACAAAGCGTCAGAGGTAGTAGGGTTGTAAAGATTAAACAAAGGCAATACGTATTATACGTTAATAAGTATTCACTCACGTTAATCAGATTATATTTTGCAAAAAATAAATAAAAATTTATTCTCTATTTAGATAAGCAATTTTCAAAGTCGATACTTAGATATGTTCAACGATATTTAGGTATTCTTAATATTTACTTAATCAATTATCTACGTCTGAATGAACAAAATATCTTTTTATGTGCATTTTTTCTTATTATCTTGAAATAATAAAACACAAAGAGAAATCTGATGGAGAATTCCTCGTTAAATGCTAACAACAGATGTACATACAACTAGGTATTGTCGGGATATGTATTTTACACGAAAAAGAAACCGTGCAATCAACCCAAGCAACAACAGTACACAAAGTAAAGTAAAACGGAAAATACATAAAAACATTAAACGGAAAAAGAGATTCTCAATTATGGATAATGAAACATAAGTGATTATTTCTGTTTTTCTAAATGTGAAAAGCAAGTCAGTCGTGAATAAGAGAATATTCAGCGTTAACTTGAACTCTATTATTGACGTTTACCATTAATTAATAATGAACATACAAAAAGCTTATGAGAGTAGACTGTACTGCTTAAAATAGCATATGCATAATTAACAAATGATATCAATCAACTATCAGGAGCCGAAGTAATCTTTTATTATCCTGACAGAACCTGCACTTCCTCTCATTATCAACATTTAACCAAGGGAAAAACGATATTTGCATGAATTATTTTTCTGGGTCGCTAATGTCCGACAACAACTAGGCCGCACATGTTCGATGACGTATATACGGCCAGCGTTGCGGCGCGGAGCCCGTAAAACGGCAACATGAGAGCTTTCGCGTTATAAGAAGTATTCGAAGCGTGTGAGATCGAGCCCGACTGGGCGGGTATGCCGGATTTATGGCGGCCGTGCACGGCAGCGGGGTTAAAACAACGCTGATGTCCTGCCCCGAGCCGGGTGAACACGAACGATTACCCCCGGATCGCGGGCAACACGGCCTACTCGGTCAACGCGGTACAGAATCCACGACATTGTCCTCCTGGTATTGACATTCGCGGCCTGACAGAATACAAGTGTGCTAAGCCCCTGAGTTGATAGAGTGCGCGGTGCACAACCAACGTATCATTTATTAAAGCACGACGTTACTCATATATGTGAGAAATTATACGTTGCGAATTCAGCGTTGCAGGATATCGCGCACTTGCGATCTTAACGTGTAAAATTGCAGATTGAAAAAGAGAGATTTTTCGCTGACTGAACTCGAAAGCTGAACAAACAGATTAAATTTGCATCTTTTTAGCAACTCCGGACTTTCTTTTTAATATAGAATTTTACATTAAAATGTGATTATTAGAAAATAATGTTAGAACATGAGAATATGAATAATATTATAATTTCTCGATATTTTATTTTTGCTGTTTATAAAATCTTATTGTTAAGATTAAGATAAAAAAATTTTGAGATATTCTTTACTAAAGAACATAGAAATTAATTACATATGTGTGGAATAAACAGAACTCTGCTAGCGCTAGCTTATTTAGTTATAGTCGTTAATATTTTTAGTTGTTAATATTTCTACACACGTGCCGGCGAAAAGTTATATTACCGCGAGACTCGTTAAGAATTACACCGTGCTGGGAAATCGCTCTAACAATTCCAATGAAAATTCGCAATAATTTCAAGCCGCAGACGGGAGGGAGATTGCCAGTGCAGATTAGATTAGCGGATTGCCAGATTACAGAGTAGAGTCCCTGTAAGAGCAATGTTTCTGACGCGTGCTGAAATACGGCGTCCTTTAATGCGTACCTTCAAAAAATGGCAGGAATATCAGCGACACATCGGTGAAATGTTCACCAGTTTACACGAACGATTCTCGAGCACGTAAAGAGGTGCACGCCAAGAGGTTACTTTCGTTGCGTTCAATTGCGGATTAATTTGACTCGCCATTTATTCCCTTATTGTTGAACGCTCTTGCACACGGAACCTCTACAATTCCGAATGTATATCTGCATATCCCGAGTTCCCTCGACTGGTTCTTTTTTTTTTTTTTAACGTACGTAACACGCTTTACAGTGAGCCGTGCACTAGCCATCTTATCACGCCCTTTAATTTGTGTTTTTTTTTTTCTCTCTATTTTCCTTGAGAGCGCGCAAGTATCTCGATTAAAGGGCCGATTATTTATTCGGGAATGGGGTCGGCTACTTTATTTTGATATGTACAATTCTTGTATTCCTGTAGAGATGCGGTGTGGTAGATGCCAGTAGTTGCAGAACAACCGCGTGGCGACAAGGCGTTATACGTTGTTCTAAGTAAAATTATTACCTCGGCGTCATCCGCGTGACACGAAATCAGGCAAAGGTACGTTGACCAAAACTGGCTTGACCACATCGCGTGACAACGACGGCCGGCCGCGAGCCGTATATACCGTGAAATATTAAGAGTAGTTAAGCGATTTTGAACACGACATGGCAAAGTGGGCGCACCGCGCCATTTTTGCGGTCCGTTATTAATTTTCCCGCTACGAAAATCCAACCGTCCGTCCCTTGCGGTCGTCCACTAACACCGACCAAGTCGTTTTAATTAATTTTAATTGATTAATTTTAACTAAGCGCCTTCTCCGCCACCGCCCTTCACGGCATGTTATTAAGCAGCGCCACTTCATTTTCGAAGTGTATCCGGGAACTGGAGCAAAGTGCTGCTGTTTGCGAAATGCACGGTAAATTTTAGTGAGGTAATATGAAAACTTGCAAAATAATTTTTACTTCCAACCATCATAATAATAATTAATAATAGTACGTCTTTATATGTGGAAAAATACGTAAAAAATAAGATAATTGAAAATACATGCAACATTGCAAATACTTTTATAAATGTTATTTTCATTGAGATATTTGTAACTTTATTGGTATAACAAACTATCTTATTTTATACACGCTTACTTTGTATACACTTTTACGGAAAATCTGAGAGCAACACAAATTTAACACATTATTTAAAAAAAAAAGAAAAAGAAAAAGAGCGCCAACTAGAGACAGAACACAGCTAATAGTACTACGAAGTCAGGTGTAACGTAAAAGTTTGAGAGACGAGTGTTTTAAAAGAAAACTACTGTTGTGCACAGTAGGTCGTCACGTGGAAACTTTCGTCTGTTTCAGGCGGTGTCATGAGCTACACCATACCAGATGCTTCTCTACCAGAGTTTAGTGACATCTCGTACGACGGTAAGAAGCAGGAGAACTTGCTGACCGATGGTTTAGGTTGTCTAATCGATGGCGAGGTCGGCGAAGATAATTATAGACTCGACATAGGAAATAGAAAAGGTAATCGGTGGGTGAACACGTGCGGGAGCGTTAAATTAGCGGAACGTAGATAGAGATATCTCTAGTAATTTCCGCTGGTGAAATAATTTCAATGAAATCGTATCTCTTTATGTTAAAAAAGTCTGCAGACATTGTATTCTATATGTGTACGAGAATTATTGCAAATATTTCATCGTCAACGATGAAATATTTGCAATAATTCTCTCACTTCATTATAATCGAATCATTATTGCGTAACTTTACCGCGTGATATTGAAATAAAAAGGGTTTGTCTTTCGCGATTATAAATTTCTTCTGAAACTTTCACGTTCTACCGCCAATAAAGAAAAAAAATCCCAAAATCACCACCGCCACGTATAAACCTTCATAACAATTACAATATATTTGTTTGCTGCAATAGAGAACCGCAGCAAAGTAAGTGCAATTCATTGCATTTTGTATGAAAGTTTCTTCTCCGTTGGCTACAGGCACGGGTTGGGTTGCTTGGCTTCGTGACACTTTCCGAGAGAACTTCGTGGAGCTCATCTTCGAGTTTGAAACCATGATGGTCTTCGAAGCGGTACACATTTATACCAACAATTATTTCTCACGGGATGTTCAGGTAATCTTCAACTCACTTTTGTACAACATATTTTCAAACTCACATACTTTCATGAATCCTCATTTTGTGCAAAGCAGAAAAATTAAATATTTGATCACAAAATAAATCACTAATTTCACGACAATACATATTTGTTGATTGAGATTTCTGAATATATTTTGAAACATATCTCCTTTTCTAATTGTGATATACTAATTGTGAGCTTTATGTACGTCTATATTAACTGATGAAACATTTTCGAAACATGATCGAAACATTAACACATTTAACACAAGACACGTTCTACCAGTTGTATTGAAAGCAATGTCATTAATAGGATTTAAATAATAATTATTGCTTTTGGTCAAACTGTATGTCAAAACCAAATAATTGTGCTGCGTGTCATTATGAACATGTCAATCAAGAAATGCCAATCAGATATCCTCGAAGATGAAACAGAATATTTGTTGCTAGAAATATTGTCTCTTCTATATTACAGATGTCATTTGTAGATATCAGTCTGCAGCATGTATCATAAATGACATGATTAACGATTTGTCGATTACATAGCGATAGTTATCGCCGTATATGTATATTTCTTTGATGTCAATGCCCTCATACGGTTCATAACACAAAAGAGTTTTTGCCTATATATCAAAGTGCATCGACCATACGGTAAAAACGAATATAACTACACAATAAAAACAAGCTTAAGCGCATCGCGAGTCTCTATTTTTCTGAAATATGGCAGACAATGTATCCTCTTTATATAGAAATAGCATATAAAAATTGTTCTATTTTTCTCTTGCTGTGCATTTTAGAAGTAGAATATACTCGTCAATTATTACTATTATTCTTTTAGAGCGCAATATTTCAAATTTAATTTCATTAAAATAAATTCTTTAAATAATTTTGTTTCTAAATAACTTGACCACTTAAGAAGCAATAAGGGATTTTTCTTGTCTATTTTAAACCTTAAAGACAATGTATATTTCAATGCAAATTTGATTTGCACGACAGGTATTTTCGAAGGCGGAAATATGGTTCAGCACCGATGGCGAGACGTATGAAGACGAGCTCTTGCCTTATTCCTATATACCGGACGTCGTGTTGGAAAACGCCCGAAACGTTTCAATTGGATTACACGGACGGCGTGGGAAACTTCTCAAATTGCATCTGTACTTCGCTGCACGATGGATCATAATCGGCGAAGTGACATTCGACGCAAGTAAGCTTCCCGTATTTTATTTTCTACCAGCGAAATAATCTTCCTTTTTTAGCTTTTACATTACTTTCGGTGTTTTTCCGCGAAAAAAAAAACAATTTGTCACGTTCTCTTGGATTTCCCGCGGGTTCTTTTGGACATCTTGCATATTGCCCGCATGACCTAAATACCGACTTAAGCAAACAAACAAAAGTTGCACAAACAGATCAGCGCATACTTAACTGTAATTCGCAGGTGGTAATACTTCAAGAAATGTAATGAATACAGTTATAATTGTCCATTGGATATCTCGCGCTGCTCCACATACATCCATCGACTTTAATTACCTACTTTTTAATAATCATCTATGTCTCGAATATCTCTACATTTCTTTAATTTTATTGCACTAATAAGAGTTAAAAATTTAATTAAGGATACTGAATGCACACAGTAATCACATTTAAATCTTTAGCCAAATGTGTGAACGTAATATTTTTCGAACACAGAAATATGCGATAATAACCGGTATAAAAAATTTTTTGCTATTTTTTGTTTTTAATACAACAGAAACTACGTAAAAAATGCTTATATGGTGTGCATATTGCAACGTTATTTTTTTTTATTTCATCAAATATAATTTTAATATCTAAAATTAATAAGATAATACCAATAGCAAATTTCAAAACAGTAAATATTATAACAGCACCTTTCGTCATTTTCATAATCCGCGTTTAAAAACATCTCCCTCATAAATCTTAGAAATTTTCCATATGAATTCGAGTTAGCTACAGCCATTTTCCGCTTTCAGCAAATCCCTATGAAAACACTACGGAAGAAGCGGCGTCCGAGTTCAGCAACCGGGAGATTCCAGTCAACCCTGAAGTGGATCTCAACTTGCAAACGAGTAAGTAACTTGTCGAGAGTAGTATTTAATTCGTATCAATCTCGTTTTAATTAAGCATCGGCTACTAAAAACTTTCCATTTCTCGTGCCGCATCTCTCTAAGTAGGGCGGCTCCAGAGATGAAAGTACTTCATACATTAATATTTCACGTTTTATTTGCATCTCGAGTATCTCTAGTAATGTAATAATGCTCCGCTTGCATGAACGCTTATTTTAGACCGCTTAATTTCGAACTTAATTCGAACTTAACCAATTGATAATGACATTTAAAATTAATTTCATTTGTAATTATCGTATACACCAATGCATAAATAATTACAAATGAAAGCGATTATTTCTTGATTATTCAACGACTCTATTTAACATTTATATATTTTATTACCAATATTATATATATTTTATTACTATATATAATATTATAATATTATATTAACGACTAAAAAGTCAGTATAACGAAAATAAATTTTATTCATCAAGATCTAATTATCTAATAACATTCTATTAGCTTTATTAGCTATATATTTATCGTGTATTTGATTTGATAAAAAAATAAATTTGATTTTATAATGTTATTTTAAATAAGTAATTTCTTATTTTGACATTCTTTGTAATATTTTTCTGTCCAATATTGTTTTAAACCTCTTGACTCGTTGCTATATCTTTTGATGGAAAGTTATAATATTTGCAATTGCATAATCTTTAAATTATCCGTAATGCGCGTATTCAGTTCACTTTGAAAATGAGCGACAGTTATTCAGCTAACTGTGTTAGCGAAACGGGGCCGTTATTCTTTGCCGAGAAGAAGATGAGATTAGGAAAAGTCATTGTCCAACATAGAAGAGAAAGAGATGCGGTTGCACTTTATAATTCACGTAGCAACTTCCTCGTAACGTAAACAATTAGTCGGGTTAAGAGGTAGCGCATTTGAGGGAAGAAGAAAAGAAAACAGGAAAAGAAAAGTAAGGTCGACTCTGGCATAATTACGTATATCTCATAGTTTGTGCCAACAACAAATCCTACGCTGCATTTTCCAGACAAAAGAAATTAAAAATATACATTTTCCGCTTGAATCATTGAGTATAATCAAAGGAATTGTTTATCCGGGTAAAAAATTAAACGCCGTACAAAGAAGAGCAAACGGAAGTAAGAAATATCGATTACGATATTATATGTAGGCGGCAAGGTCTGTGATGATGTATTAAAGTATTTTTAGTTGAAACGTGTCTCTGTATACGTGCATAGTTTTAATCTAAGCCACCATTTTCTTGAATGCCAAACGACGAACAATTACATTAGATCTTTTTTCCTTCGTGCGATATGTTTTAAAACGTATGACAAAAGCGCGTGGAATATACCGCCGACTGCTGTTAGCACAAAAAATAAATAGAACATAATTTGTCGCCCGAATAGATAGAGAAGTGTGCATGAATACGAAAGGGGTTAAATTACGTTATGAAAGAAGGACGAGAAATGAGAATAAAAAATGGTAAAAACTTATAACACGGGGACGGAAGGGGGGGAAGGGATGAGGAAGATATAGATAACAGGAAGTGCGGCAGCAGATAAATGAGGACGCGGGAGGATGTTGGGAAGAATACTCAACTGCGGCATAATTACGGCTCTCTGATATACCCCGCCATCCACGAATCCTATCCTCCGCTCCCCGTCGAAAAAATGGACTGAGCACTTTCCTGGTTCTACGTTATAAATAAAGGAAACGCGAATGGGTCTCTCAAATAAAGCAGCCGTGAAATCGCCCGACTGCGCAAATGCGGCACACACGCTAAAAAAGACGGCACGACCGCGAGGGAAGGGCGACAAAGGGTAAAAAAACGGAGTAACTAAAAACAACATGTAAACCGAGCGTCCGCTTTACGGTGGTCTGAATTCAAAAGGACGCGGCCGTTGGCGGTGCTGTACCTAATACAGTTCTTGCACGCAATTTTTTTACGTGGTTTACAAGCGAGAAAACTAAAGTAAGCACGGCGCTTTCACAATTCAAGCCTCGATATTCGCGCGATCGATTATGCGGATTAGCCAACGTTTGATTCGACAAAGCGGGAAGAAGAAGAATTAGAGTTATAAAGAACGAACGAAATAAGACAGGCAAGAGAGGGAAACCAGGACAGAGAGCAGTCCGACTCCGTAATTACATATCTGTGATAGACTGTGGAAATGTCGAATGTTTTATTCTTCACTCTCCTTCGATTACAGATATTTTTTTCTCTGGTCGGCCGCGAATAAAGAGGCGAATGTAATGTCATGCATTTGAGAAAGTAGAAAAAGATATAGATAGACACGTACATTGTAAAATGATTGTTTAAAACTCTCTTATCGCACTTAAAATATCGCCCGTCATCATTTGTATCTCGCAAAAATTAACAATATATAAATATTAAATTGAAGTTTATAACATTAACGTCTTGATGAAGCCAAAAGCGGATAACTTAAAATGTACCACTCTGAACATTTGTATTTTATCTCTAGCTTTATTTTAATTAACAGATCAAAAAGTTTCTTAAAAAGGTAGTTGCTAAAAGTATACATTCTCTTTCAAATTTGCAACGTACCAGTTTTTAAATAAATGAATTAAACAAAATAAAATAATATGCGTAACATTAAGTAAGAGGTAAATAAAAAAGAATGAGAGCAAAGAACGAAAATAATCAATTTGAATGTAATAATGCCGCACCAAAATAACGTTCCAAAATCCTATCATCCAATACGGGCAATCCGCTAAATACGTTTCAATACACGGCTACGAATAAAGCAACGATAAGCTGTCTGCCGTTGCTCGATCGAAAAAGTGTAATTGGCCGTAGATGTGCAAGCAAACAATGTGTCGCGTGTGAATCTGAAAAACCAGGACTAAACGTCGTAGGAAGAAAAAAAAATGGACGATAATAACGGACTGAAACACTGTACATGTCCATAATATTGGATTCGCGGCATGCAGTTTTATCTCTTAATACCGTTATCCGTTGTTCCCTCAAAAACAAAAGGATAGAACCGCGAAAGAAGCAAGAAATAAGAAAAACGAAAGCGAAAAGAAAGTACGCGTGAGCATAAAAGTGGGAATTAAAAGCGTTTCCGCGCTTCTCTTGGGACAATTTTCTTTTTCTGTTCACGTTATACGACGAAGAAAAAGAGAGAGAACAGAGTCATTTAAAATCCAGATTTCCTCATTCGCATTGACACTCTCTTATAATGATTCGGTTTTTTGTTTTTCCAATTAAATGCAAAATTGGTATTTCAATAGTCATTCGCTGCAGTTTCTTTAACGATCATTTGTTTGGCCTATTCTGCACTTGATCGAGGAAAAATCGTCGGACGGATTCTTGATCATCACGCGAAGCACTTTTGACGGACTTATTTGTTTTCATCGCAAAAAAATCGCAGTCGTCCTGTCCTAGCTTCAGGGCAGTGTACGACAAAGGATAAGCATGATTTTTTGCGACGTAAATTAATAACAGTTGAAGAGAAAGGGAATTTAGCTTCTTTTATGAATGATAAAATGATTTTTCACAGGAAGAGTTTTTGAACTTTAGTTATTAGCTTGGAAAAAAAATGGTTTTGCTTTAAAAATAGATGGAATGTGTGTGAATAAAAAGATTTATTTTGCCACATTGTTCGATGTAGCAATGACGTCACGTATTCCGTGTGTCCCTATAAATTTATGTAGTTACAGCACCAGGAGATGGCCAAGAATATCTGGAGGTACTGATAGGTGTCCTCACTGCCATCATATTGCTGCTCCTGCTGGTCTTCTTCATTATCCTATTTTTAAATCGACGACAAAAATTACAGAGTTCCCCAACGGTGTTAAAAAACCCATTTGGTTTCGCTATAAATATGAAGGTAAGGCAAATTACGTTTCACTCAAGATTCTCTCAAAAGTTAATAACCAAGATGAACACGAAATAAACTAAAATTATACGATTTACAGGGTCTTCTTTTAAATTTAACGCCCGGCGGAATGATGGCAGCGGAAACTGCCAATCACGTTTCACCTGATGTACCGGAAGACGTCAGCATGCATGAATCACTTACGATGGAGCAATTTAACTCACCGCTTGTCAGTCCCCAGTATAAATCCACATACGCGATCGTAGCCAATTCTGGTGAGTAAGCATTGGCGTTATCGTCCTAATTACAAGGGAGGGATTGTGTGCTAAAAACGACAGTTGTCGTCAGACAAAAAATGGAAAGTGAAAACGGTGGCATTTTTTTCAGATTCCCCGAAGGATTTCAAGAACATAGAAATTTCGGAAGAGAACGTACGACTGGACGCAAGACCGGAATCCGCAATCGGTCCCTCCAGCTGTTCCTCGTCGCCGACTAACTCGCCGGCTCGTCACTCTCAACATTACAGAACCCTTCAAAGTTATAGCAGTCCAACTAGGAAACTCAATATGGCGGTTACGCCCAATCACCAAAGAGACGTCGATCAGGTTCACTCGAAACGCTGGCATACAGCGCCAAAGGAGAAGCACAAGGTACACATTAGTTGTATATCGTACGCGTGCAATTTGACGATGCATTTGACTGATTGCGTCGCGTGAGAGCAAAGTAAAAGTACGTCACATCACGAAATTGAAAATCCAACTCGCCGCTATTTTTAAACCTTCTTAACTTTTCGATATCGAAGTGAAATTTACATCGATTTGGCTATCTCGTTGCGAAGAATTATTGCGAGAATTTTGTTTGGACGGCGAGAAAAAAATAAGAAAGAATTCACACAAATATTTAAAGAAAATATTACTCGATTGTAGATACCAGCACCTGTCGTCAGTTGGAATATTGCACCCAGCATGAACAAGCCGTACAAGTGCAAGGAAATAGAGCCAACCAATATACCACGTCAGTGCCTACGAACGACAGAGAAACTTGGCTCGAGAACCATAGGAGAGGTACGATCTCCCTTACTTATATGAGCAATGTGTGCAAATGCAATGGAAGTTATTTAAAAAAAACAATTCAACGAAAGTTATTTAAGAGAAATAATTCGGCAGAAGTGACTTATGATGCGTTCGGGGAGACGCTATTAGCGCTACCAGCATCAGTTCTAGCATCATTACTCACTAAAAGTAGAACAAGGACAGACTGATGCTGACAGCGCTAATAGCGGTTTCCCCGAACGCACCCTTAAAGAACATTACATTCTTAATTTCTTATCCACTATGCATCCCACAAAATGTGCATTTTCCTCTAACATGTATCGTGCCGTAATAAAAAAGAATTTAAATGTTAATGAAAAAAGATATGGAAAAGTATGTGAGTTAATTACGCACTTGAGATATGGCATGTATAAATATACCCGCAGCTTGTAACGGATGCGCATTTCTGGCTCCGCTTGCACTTAATGGCAGTTGCGGGCGGTGGCGAAATGTAATTTACATATTTATCTTCAGGATACAACATATGTGTGCCTTGCAATCCCGATACTGTACTAGCTTTCTTTTTCGCAATATTACATAATTTCTCGAATACGTATAAATACTAAAGATGTACGGAAAATTTCAAAATTTCAAATTTAAACAATTTTAATGTAACTCACATATGACTCACATAATCTTAAAATAATTATATGTATAATAAATTTATTATAATTAATATTTTTTCTTTCCTCTTGAAATCTTTTGTTATTATCTACTAATATTAAAATTTAACCCAATAATAATTATGTTACTAATTAAGAGTTATGTTTTAATGATTAGATTTGATTTAATTTAGTTCGATTTGATTCGATACGATTCGATCGAAAAACCTTGATTCGCACATCTCTAGTAAATAACATATTTTTATTCGTATCTCTTGAACATTGACATTATCGAATTGATAAAGAAAGTTGTTTACTATCATCTAACGTCAAACTTTAAACTCGATAAAATCGATTTGGTTAGTCTCTGAGATAATGATACTAATGGAAAATTAGACTAACAAAAACAGAAAAATCTATGTGTTCGCAATACTTTTTCCATACATTACACATGTGCTGAATTCTTTGTGGTTTACAGGCTATAATATGCGAAGCTGTTGGTCTAGACGAGATCATATCTGACGCTCCCAGATTAGTCGTTGCTCGCGTACCCCTGTGTACGAGCGATATTCGTACTAACAATGCAGCCGACCAGATGAGGGAAGTGCAATTTCTATCGTGTTTATCCGATCCGAATGTGGCACGTATATTAGGAATCTGCACTGTTGAGCCAGTGCCGTGGACTATCATCGAGTATACGGAACTCGGTGATCTCGCTCATTATCTTCAGTACAGTGTACCGCTTACGGGAACGCTCAGGCCAAATTGCAATCTAAAAGCTCTTAGGTAAAATCTTTGGAATGAACCTTGTTTGACAATTGATTATCAAAAGATTTTAATTTAGATATTATTAACACTGTTTGCTTAATATTTCTCGTATGTAAAATTTACTTGACTGTTTCCAGTCAAAGTTGTCTGCTGTATATGGGAACACAGATAGCATCAGGAATGAGATTCCTTGAATCGAAGAATCTGGTGCACAAAGACTTGGCGGCCAGGAATTGTCTGGTAGGTCGTTCTTACACCGTGAAAGTGACCGATATAGCCATGTGCAGCGATCTTTACAAGAAAGATTATAGCGATATAGGAGGTAGACCACCCGCACCGATCAGATGGTTACCGTGGGAAAGCATTTTATTGGTAAATAATGTTCTCTTTTTTCTAGTGTCTCTATTACTAGTTTTCTTTGTCAAAAAATATGCTACAATATTCTAGACACAAAGTGTTTTTCTTTCGATTAGTTGCAGCTCAGATACAGTTCATTTTTCAGTTGTATGCAAAACAATTTTAATGAGAACTTAATACATTGAATAAAGAAATATCGATATTTTTATATCCTATACAATCAATCAACCAAATTATTACACCATTATAAAATTGTATTTAAAAATGATATTACAAAATTTTAATAATGTAAAACATTTAAACGAAAAACTTTTGTTTTTTTATTATATCCATTTTAAATTAAGTTAAATAAGATCTTAACGTCACGTATACATACATACATAAATACACACGCGCGCGCGCACGTATATGTGTGTGTATGTGTATATCGCTCATTTGCTATAACAACATAATTTAAAAAACAAAGTTTTGCTAGTTTAAATGTTATGCATCATTAAAATTTATTGAATGTTTTGTATATTATTAAAGTAACGTATCGTAGTAAACGACAATGAAATCTAAAATTTAAATTTCAGGATAGGTATACATGTTCGAGTAGCATATGGTCTTTTGCCGTGACACTCTGGGAAGTAATGAGTCTGGCTAGAGAAAAGCCTTTTCAACATCTGTCAAATGATCAAGTTATTCAGAACGCCGAGCATATGTATTACGGAGCCGAGCTACAAGTAGGCATCTTATCTGAAAAAGCGGCGACAATCACTTTACGATTTTTAATCCAATTTCCAAATCTATTGATTAATTATTAAATCTTGATAATGGAATTTTTTTAACATTTTACAAATTAATTAACCACGTAATCAAACTTCGTACATATCGCATATAATCGTATATTTATTAAGAATGGAGGAAAGAAGATAGTTAATTACAAACCACCATTTTGTTTTATTTAAATAACTTAGTAAATATTTATGTGACACAATTCTTGTTGCAATATCAATAATATATGTAAAAAAATCTTTGGCTTTTGCGACTTGCACATTGTAGAAGTATTATAAAAAAATTATAATAGATAATATATTATATTAGCTAATAAGCATATTGTTCGAAGAGATAATGAGACTTAAACTTGCGATACCCGCAAGTGATTCATAATCCTAAACGGCAATATTAAATTAAAATTACGTCATTTTAAAAGCCATATTCAAATCCTTCAAGTTACACCAAAGTTAAAGAATAGACGCTTATAAAACTTTCGGCTACTTGCAATATTAAAATGCAGCTTTCGCGACAATAAGATAAACACTAATAATCGATTATAACGTTTAAACAGTGTGTAAAAAAGTAATTTGGACGGTTATCCCCGTAACTCAATAAGAGATATTATGAATTCTTATCACATCTAGTCCATAACCGCTTCCTTTCGTCTAATTATTAAAAATAATTCCACAGGATATTAACACAATTATAACATACATTTCACAAAGCCGCGAATAAAAATTACATGAAACTGTTTACCTATCACTGTGCTGTTTGACTATGAATATTTGTATTTTAGATATTTCTACCGAAACCAACAATGTGTCCGGAGGAGGTCTATCGGGTGATGTGCTCCTGTTGGAGAAGGGACGAGACATCACGACCAACCTTCAAGGATATTTACACGTTCCTGAAGAATATAATAGCGGACTATCGACCTGGTGCATAATTAATCTTGGTTAACTGTGATACGGAATGGACGGTTAATCTCCTGGAATGTAAACGACATCGTCGGGAATATTCCGAGTAGAACGAGGCGTTATTTGAGATCGTACTCGCCGGGCATGATGCCTCGCGCGAAATCAGATTCTCCGGAAATGTACAATCGTTAGTTTTAGATATATGTGTATTGGAGAGGCTAAGTCTCCTCCCTTGCGCAGGAAACACGGCATGAAAAATCGCACGTAAAATGCAAAAGATTTGCAAATTGAAAATAATTTTCCGCGCTACTCAATCTAATCTGTTACCCAAATGAAAGCAATGGCGATAACGGACGTTTCAGAGTAAATGCCAAACGAGCACGAGGAGAGATGTATAATTAACGTATAAGTGTTAGGTTGTTTTCTTTAGATAATCAAGATCGATAATTTTGCTCTTCTTTAACTCGAGTGTATAATCGCGTAACTTTTGTCTGAACGTTTAAAAAGATTTCATTTTCTAGTCAATACGAATCTTTAATTCTCACGAAAGTGCTATGGTTGTACAGTATTCTAATATTAATAATATGTAATGTACGCTACTATGCTCAGTACTGATAAAGTCTATCCATTTGTACATACAAATTTAGGTCGTAACGCTAGGTAAATGGGAAATTTTTACGGCAGTAAGTGTCACGACGGCTGCTTTTCATTTTGTCCCACTTCCTTTTATTATTTGTTTCTTTTTCTTATGTTTTATATAAACTAAATTTATATAAACTAATTTTTTTTTACTGATACGTTTAGTTCTTTTACAAGTATGACAATACGCGGAAATGACACCAACAAATTTCAATACAAGCAAGTAAAAAAGGCAAACAATACTAATGTCCGCGCTAGACTTGTATTTCTTTGGCCTTTTTTATTTATTTGTATTTAAATTCCACGCGTTCTTATTTTTTTCACGTTTAACAAGTTTCTTTCCATTTTAAGTCTTAAATATAATAAATTAAGTTGGCTCAAGTGTAAAAAGTATCCATAAAAACAGAATCGAGCAAGATTTGAGAAAATGTTAAATGTTCAGTCGATTAAGTACAGTTATGAAATAATTTTATTCGCTCACCGTCTTATTACGCCTTAAAAATTTCGGCTTAGTCAACTTGTACATTCAAGACCCATCAGTAGTAAGTACTTATTATTCCATTGTCCGTTTAAGTTGGAATTATACTACGCTAAGAAAGTGTAGATTTCAAGCATGTTCTTCCCAAGGACGTAAATATGAACACATATCTTCGCTCGTTTATATTTAAAAACAGAAAAAGACGCTGAAAACATCTAGCAACGAGTATCGTGCTTTGGAAGGAATCAATAAAAATTTAAACAATGCCATATATTTGTTGGAATTTTAAATTACGGACGCTTGAGCGTATCGATAATAGCAATACAAAAATAAAAATGTTAATAAAGAATGAAAAATAATAATATGACAATATACATATATATGTCTTATTACTCTAAAATAATTTTATTTATTTGTATAATTATTTATTAAATTATTTTTACAATGCTTTTCAACTTATAATTAATATTTTTATATAATTGTTTTTTTATGTATTAATAAGTCGCAATAAAATATGCAGTTCGTAAATATAAAAATAATTTTAATAAAAGTAGAAGAACGTTCAAACGTCCTATTCCTTACTTTTTAAAGTTGAAGAACTAAATTTCTAGAGGAACTAAGTTTCTAGATATTTTTACCGTTATAATTGTTTGTCGAATCAGATAAAAATTAGCAAAAAAAAGATTGACATCAATTTCAATAAATGATATAATTATTTGTAGAGTGCTTATTCGTAGAGTGCTTGATAATAACTCAATCCTTTCAATAATAAATTAATCCACCTGATAATAATCTGATTTCACATAATTGTGAGATTCAAATCCTTTCGCTTTTTATTTGCAGGAGCATTTAAATTATATATATTAGCATACTATTATTTTATTACTATCTCGAAAAAAGTTATTTAAAAAACTAAATAACGAAAATTTTCTAATAGTTAAAGGGTAAATAATAAATTATTTAAAATATTAAATATTTAATCTGAAGATGATTATTTCAAATATTTTGTGTAAAATAAAAATAAAATATATATTCTAAACTCTAAAACAGATAAGACAGCTATAATATTTTTTATCTGTATGTATTAAATGTTTAAAAAACTTTATTCTGGAATTATACTCATGCATTAAAAAAGTATCTTGTAACCAATAACATAATACATACAATTGGCATGTTTCTATTTTGTATACTTTATAAATTTTCCTACATTTAAGATATGCTTCTTTTTACCTATTTATTAAATAACAATTTACACTTTTATTTATGATACAAACAAACCTACAAAGAACTCTTAACAAAGAATTAATTATTATTTGCAACAAGAAATATACGTTATATTTATAAACTCTATATTATACTACTATTGTATAAATCAAATTTAATAATTTTACGTGTAATGGATAAAAAATTCCACAAGTATAATCTATATCATTGAATAATACCAGATAATGAGATCCATAAAAGATCGATAAATAAGATTGATAATTTTGTTGATGTTCCACACATCTAAGGATTATTATTACAGAAAAGATTTGTTTAACGTGCTAAAGATACGATCAACATGATTTTAATCTTGATAATCTTAGTTGGCTTGGTATAAGCAAAAAATATTTATAAAAAAATTACATTGTTTTAAAATAAAAAATAAAAATTATTAAGAATTTGTTTCTGTGTAACATATTTTAAACGTTAAATGTGAGACAACAAATATGAGTTTATATCCAGAAATATGTCTGGCTACATTCTCATCTATATAATGTATTTAAAATAAATATTAAAATGAATATTATGATCATCGCTAAATTACAGATTCGATAAAAAGTGAGAAAAAAAAGAAAACATAAGTTTACAGCTTAATTACAGAGAAAACGCCACTTTATGCTTTACAATGAACTCTTTTCCCTATGACACAATTGGTTTAACAAACTTTCGTTTGTTATCTCCGTCGGCTTATCAACATGTTACAAAAATAGGGAAAAACATTACGATGCTGGTAGCACATTTATAAATAAAAGAAACACTAAAAGCGAACTAAAAATGAATTCAAATCTATCACAATCTAGCTACACTCCCTATTCTAAGAGCATAAGATCATCTATTGATATAAGATTATCTGTGAATGATGAAGAGTGAATCAAGTGTCATCACATAACGATAAGATAACAAACTTTTAGCGAGCGCGCATCACTACAGACTTCTCAGCCATGTGTGCGTGCCATTCGCTTAGACGCGTGTATGTCTGTGTGTCTTGTAACACTGACGCTTGCGTTTATATAACGGTAGTATTCTGGAACCTGAGATCATTGAGTCGCCGGCTGTCAGAATCATAACATACGCTACTCCGACACTTCTACCGAAATAATGAAATCCTACACGCTTGTATTTGTCGTCCTTGCGACTGTTCTTCTTTACGCTGGTAAGTAATCAAGTTTTAGACAAAATATAGAAAATTATAATACGCTAATATTTCAAAAATAATAATATAAATCAAATCATATCAGATATGATATTTTGTAAACATATAAGATTAAAAGGGAAGAAAACTGATTTCATATACACACACGAAATTCTAATATAATTCCAAGACTATTACTTTAATGTTAACAGTTTTTTTATTAATTTATTTAGATTTCGTTTAATATCAAAGTTGAAATATTGTAAACTTTTACTTCAGATGAATATATAATTACTCTCTAAATCACAATTAGTGAAAACTCGACCAAATCAGTGGAAATACACTGACTTTCAGTGATATACATACTGATTATCAGTGTATATATTTCACTGACAATCAGTGAAATAAATACACTGATCTTTCAGTGACTATACACTAATTCTAATGTGAAAATTACTGAAAGACAGTGAATATTCACTGATTATCACAGTTATAAGTATGCCACTGTGAATTAATGAATATCCACTGATTAAGATTTAGAGAGTAATTTAATTTTTCTTTCTATCCTTTATTTTTATATTTTATTTTTGTTATTTTTTTATTTTTAAAATGTAATGTTTTTATCGCACAAAAAAAAATAATTTATTTTTTTTACATAAATATACTACACAGCAGTAATTTTTTCTTTAAATGCTTGCAGAGAGATATTAACTAAGATAAATTAAAATTAAAATTTCTTACGTAGTTTCATTTTATATGTTTATTACTTTATATGTAAAATAAGAATTCTGCATATTCAGTTCCTATCTTTATTCCTATCCTTATCGTGTTTTTTACGCATAAAAACTACTTTATTTAACCTATGACTAAACAATGATGTTTAAATGCAGAAATATATAATGTAAAAATATTTATTTTTAAAATATCTGATATACTTTATGTATATGACATTAATTCTAACTTCTATTTGTCAACAAGAAAAACTCTTACAAATGTAATTTTAATACAAATTTCTTTCCAGAATTATCAAATGCGAGGGAAATATGTGCCGAAGAAAATTGTATTACACCTGAGAAGTGTGACGTGCTCATAAAAGATAACAGCCTTTTATGCCATCAGCAAGGCACGTCTTGCTGTAGCGTAGGTAATAAATTCATACTTTTTAGTCATATCTAATTACATCTATAAGATTAAAATGTGATTATAAAAAGAACATCGTAACATAGAGATTTCTCTATTTTGCGATACAAAAATTATGTCTTTGTCGCTAAAACAGACGTCTCCAATATTTCCTTAAGATTATTATTAATTTGCTACTTCTCCTCATTTCTCGCGAGAGGTAATTACATAATAGGTGTTTCTGACAAAATTTATTCTCGTTGCAGAGCAAATTAATAAATCGTGAACTCTTACGTATTTTTCGTCGCGCGTTCGCAGTAAAATCGCCGCACGTGTGCTCGCATCACGGACTAAAGTCGTATTACGAATTTTAAAAATAACAAATTAATTTATGTGGCATTTTTTTTATATGTCAATGTACATTTCTATTTTATTTCATCTTCTATAGTATTATATTTGTATTTATAGTATAGTATTATATAAGTACAGATTCGTATCTTAAAAATTAATTTTTTAAGAATTCTCGTGATATTCGTTAATTTTCCTAGCAATATTTTGATTTTTAGAATAAACTATCTTATCTATTATTAAATTATCGTATAAACGTTTTAACTTCTTCTTATTATGTAACAATAAAATCTATAAAGAAAAAATCGTTTTTTATGTATAACTTATAATTTACAAAGAGATCGTTTCTCCATTGCCATTAATCAATAATTTTTTTATTAATAAATTAATTAAATTTATAAATTTAAATAATTTTTTTTATTGTTACAGTTAAATCAGAATTTAGGACTCACTGCCGTCATCATGGTGGAACATGCATGAAAGAATGTGCTCAGTCATTGCAACGAGAGACGGTTGACTGCACAGACAATGAAGTCTGTTGCGTTTTGGTTTAAATAAAAATTAATTAACTAAAACATAGTAATTATACAAAATAATAATCTCGCCCTAGTAATTGTTAGTCTTAATCTAATGTAATTCAACAAAATGTCAAAAAATAGTTTACTATATTTAGTATTTTTAATTTTTTTACGACAAAAGAGAAATGTATGTTAGCTAATTCTTGTTTAAAAAAAATTGTTTTTCTGAGTGAAAACATATCCAAGTATATTTTGCAACATATGCATTTTATTTGATTTGTAATTACAACGAGAATTTTGAAAAATTTATGAAGAAATGAAATGCATACATATGAATTATACACTTATTTAAAAAAATTTTGTAAAATGACTATTAAAAAAATAGTATATAGTGAAATTGTAATTCTATAAATCGACATTTTAATAAGTTTTCGAAATTATGATATATCGATTTCAAAATAACCGCTTCATATATTATAATACACTATAATAAAATTTTTTATACCTAGATTTAATAATCAAAATATGTAAATTTTTAAATAAAAATCTCATATAATTATAATAGTTGTCACAATTTTTTTCTACTTAGATATAATTTTTCACCAACTTTCCATCGACAATATTATAATTTATCAGTTAATATTCGACTGTACATAATTAACCAATCAAAAATTAAAATCTATCACATAAAAACTCATTCAGAAAATCATATTAAACAATATAATTATACTTGTCATACAATAAAATAGAAATTATATGTATGTCGAGAAATAGTACTTATGAAATAATAACTGCACTTTTCATCTTCAGTCATACAATTATTTTCAAGCAAATTTTCACTAAATTTTATTTAAATTAAGCTTTTCATAAATAAAATGTTGTTGAAAATGACCAGAAGCCATTTTCGGATATTTCTCTTATATTTTTCGAACAATCATAATTTTAAAGACAAGTCAGAAAGAAGAGGAAAGGGCAAGAAAACAAGGAAAAGGAGAGAAGGCAAGCGGGATATACCGTGAAGTTTTATCCGGAAAGAAAAGTTGCCTGGAGCAGAGGCGAGCTGAGACGGTTGACAAGAGGTCGGTCAAGGAACAACATGTACAAGAGAGGCGGCCAAAAGAAGGACAGAAACGAGTAAGGAGAGTAAGGAAAAAAAGAAAAAAGAAAGTATACGGGAAAAGGAGAGGAAGAGTATACTCTGCCATGGGCAATGCAGCCAGAACGTAGGATAATACGTATATATATCTCTGCACATACAAAACCGTATTGGTTAGCCCTCCAACGATCAAGAAGCATATAGAAAAAGAAAAGAGAAGAGGCAACATAAAATATATATAAAACAATAGTCCGCCTTATTTTATTTACGAATAATTGACATTTATATATTTTTCCTTTATGTTATCTTCGCATTAATTATTTTTTAAAAGAATAAATCGAGAATCGTAGATCATCAAAAAAGAGTAGTAAAAAGTAAAAGATCAGACTTTTAATGTGACAAATGTATACACAGATATAAACAATAATATATTGCGTTGCAAGTGTGGTAAATCGGCGATTTCCCTATTCCCTGCGAGTGCATTCACAAAATCAGAAACAGGTGTAAAGCTGAAGTAGATAACGCGGTAATTACGACGATGAGGGAGACAAATTGGGAAATAAAGTATACGTTAAAAGATCGCAAAAGAGTCGTTGACATTTTCGTCGGACCGCAATATCGTCATGCTCAATTTTGTTTGAAATTTCTCTTTCTATTTCTCTTATAACGAGTGCAATTGAAAAATATGCGAAGGGAAGAAGAAAAAGCACAAACAAGAGTTGTGTCGCCGTAGGCGATACGGGCAGATGCCAATATGACGATATACACGCACGTATACACGCGCAAGAGCCGTTTCGGCTGGCCCGGGGGTAAAAGCGCATAATATTACGCAGCGGAACAAGAAGAAGCTCATCCCTTCCACAAGTCTTCGCCCGCAGCATCAGCGGGAAGGACACCCTCAGGGTTACTCGGCCGAAGATATGAGGAGCACAGCAACTTCAGTGCGACTGCGATAACGAAACGGCGATAACATACTATCTCTCGCATACACGCGCATACACACACACACACACACACACACACACACACATTCACATTCACATTCAACACACCACATACACGCATACATGAATACTATAAGAAGCGAAACGGAAAGTACTAGTGAAGAACTTTGAAAGTAAATTTCGCAAAGCGCACGGTAACGCCCGCGGTGGGTAGATTATCCTAATCTCATTATTTTTCTTGCGATAAATGATGCCATCAAGCAAGTAGAATGCGAAGTTCAAGAAGAAGGGGGAGGAGGTGGCGTAGCCCTGCCGCGAGCGATGCAGGCAAATGTCGGCGATATGATGGTACCACGTACCTACTTGCCAGCCAACCAGCCAGCCAGCCAGCTAGCCTGCTAGCCTACCTGCCTGCCTGCCTGCCTGCCTTGCCTGCATGCATGCATGCACGTGTGCATGCGTGTATGCGCGCGTGCGCTTGCTCGTGCGCACCTACATGTATTAAAATATGTATGTATATATATATATATATATATATATATATATACGTATACGCGAGTCGTTTCGGTTAGCCCGCGGGCAAAGGCGCGGAATCGCGCGACGTGGGAGAAGAAGAAGGACGCCTTCTTCCCCTTTCTTCTTTTCGCGTTCATCCCTATCGTTGTGCGCGAGAGATGGCCCCGGGGGTAGACGCGCGGTACTCTCTACACCCCACCGTGAAGTGGTGCGGTGGAGGCACGGTCGTTCCGCTGCGGGCGCGGAAACGAGAGGAGATAGCGGCGAGCTCTCCACCTTCGTGTCCCAGTGAGAGAGGTGATCGCAGGGCGAGCCAGAAGGGAGGGGAAAGAGAGAAAGAGAGAGGGACCTATGTTGCCCCGAAGATATCCAGCGAGACAATGCGCTCCGTGACGCCCTGGGCGACTCCGAGGCAGACCGTAGTTCTCCCTCGTTTTCTGCTCCCTCTTTCCGTCCTGGCCCCTGGCGATTCTTCGCCCTTCCGTCTCGCCGCTTCTTTCCCTTTCCGTCCTCTGCTTCTCGCTTTCTTCTCTCAGGCAACTCTTCTTTCCCTCCCTCGCCCCTTGCCATTCGCTATTTACATGGACTTTTACTGCGATATTGAAAATGTATTATAAAATATATACAGAGATGCGTGTAATTCCTAGAGAAATTTATTTTCTCTTGTCGAAACAACCATGTTAGCAGAATGAAGACAGCAAACTCACGCAGTAAAAAACGTTTTGCATTTACGTTAAAATCGGTCCTTGTTAAAACTTTTATGTTAAAATTTAACACATTTGCTTGTTACTTTAACATATTACTATTGTGTTAATTCAAGTGAAGTGTTAAGTTATTAGAATTACTGAAAAAGATTGTAAAAATAACACTATGTGCACATATTTTTAATTTTACACAATAAATATATTTCTTATTATCAGTGATAGAATTTATCTGTTGAAATTGACAAAAAAAAATGTTGAGTTTATTCTATAATATAAGAACGACTGTTATTTCTTGACGTGATTTCGTAATATATGTTACATTAATATTATAATAGCGTTAAAGTAACATATTACATGTGTTACTTTGACATAATTTTCTCATTAAATTGTTATATAAAAATTCTGTCAGAGAGCATATTTAACATATACCTAATATGTTAAATTAACAAAAAAATCTCTGTGGACTGTTTGGGACCGGCGACATCTGTTAAACTTAATACAAGTTTTTTTACTGTGCATAGTAGATGTCTTGTTACTATTTAACATGTACATATCTAAAATAATCAATTTATAAATCTGCTAGGTATTCGTATTTTAATTTTCATGGGAGATCGCGATGAGAAGAATGCGAACAGTTTTAATTTTTGGGAAATCCCCGCCCATTAGCGACACATGGCATCTCTTTAATCTCACCTCTAAATACGGTTGGATTATTACGAGCCACTTTCGGTGGCCTTATTCGGCCCTCACTTTGTTTCTCTCCGGCATTCCCGGCACGTCATTACTTCTCTCTGAATCTCCGCGGCTGTCTCCGCCGTGTTTCCACGACGTAAAATTTCTAGAATGTCACCCCAATTGCAATAAAGCGTCCTTCTTTGCCGCCAGCTCGCCCGCTCTCGCCTCCCTAACATAGCCTCCTCCATCTCCTCCTCCTTTTCCTCCTCCTCCTCCTCCTCCTCCTCCTCCTTCACCATCTCTCTGCGGCGTTCTCTCTCCTAGTGCACGCTCGCTTGGAGGGAGTAACGATGCCCCGGAGCGGGTCTCCGCGGCGCGGCACCGTGGTAACGATAAGCAACGAAATGAAATATTAATGAAGTACCTGAGCGCACGTCCATTTTTCGCGGGGCGTCTCACCACCAACGCCCCAGGTGCCGAAGAAAAAGTCGGCTGCCTCATCGGAAGTAAAAGAATCATCGCTAGAGCATAGAGAGAAACGGTAGAAACGACTGCTGCGTCATTCTCGTAACATCTAAATTGCAATATTTTTTTGCAATACCTTTGCTTATCTTGGAAGGAAATCTTGATTATATTGACTTACTAAAGGATACAATTAAACAAAGTATAAGACTTTTATATTATTAATTTCTTCCATTTCGTCTATTTAACTTTTCTTTATTATATTCTTGTTATTAAAATTATGTAAAACAATTCTAAAAGTGAAAAATGACCAAAATGTTGCGTTATGCTTTTACGTTATTCTGAAAAGGAGGGAACATATCGAGAAAGATGATAAAAAATAAATACATTTCACAAAATTGAGATATTGTAGAAATTTTTTATGTTTTTTTGACAGCAGACCAAATTAGATTTCATGAATTTAAAAAAAGTCAGGAATCGGATACAGATCTCTGGATCTCTTATTAATCTACTTTTGTTAAAATCTCATATGCGGATTATCGAATCCATCTACGCGGCGCATAACGAGAAAGCGTTATGAATGCGCCCATTTTACGATAATAAGCTCGGGGTCCCTTGTGAAAGAGTAAAACGATCGCATCCCGATTATACAGCTGGCCGGTAATAACGCACTGCCTGCGTTTAGCCCTTCAGCGGAATTCGAGCGCCACATTTTCGCGAAACAATGTATAGAAAATAACCCATTGCGCACCTTTGCCGCCGCGGCCGCGGCCGCGGCCGCCACCACCGCGGCGATGCATGTCAGCGTTGGTTGCATTGCGATGAATACGAAAATACCCGGGGCAATTCCCTAATTGCAGTGAGAGGCAAACGAACGGAGGGAAAGAGAAAACGAGAATAAAAGGAGGGAATGGGAAAGAGAGAGACAGAGAAGAGAGAGAAAGTTACAAAGAGAAACTAAGATAGGGACGGAGGGGAAGAGGTAGAGTGATCTATTCGTTCTTTTCAGCAACGCTCCCAGCACTCTTCTTCTCGCTCCTTCTCACCTTCATCCCGTTGCTTCGTATATATCTCCGCGGTGTACCATGTACTCGCCTTCGTTCCATCTTATCCCATCCTCCACCCCCCCCCTCCCCATCCTCCCTTTCGTCCCTTTCGCGCTCCGTCTCTATCTCTCTTTCTCATCCGATGCTCCGTGTCTCTCCTCCGTCGTGTGCGACCGTGCGCGCGGACGTGTGCTTCGAAGCGGTCGAACGCCCCCGCGAGCCAACATGGACCAGCGCCTTCTTCGTGTATCGCCGTCTCGCTCGATCTCCACGATCCTCACGAGTCGCCGCGGGACTCGTTGCCTACGAGCGAACTCCGCCGACGGACGAAAAAGGAAAGCAAAACGGCCCGGCGATATATACGAGCGGCACACACGGGCGCATTTCTCGATACTTTATGTCGATATAAATAATTTCGAGATACGCCGCGGCCGACGCGATCGTGCACAAAATTAAGATGTAATATTAATTTAATTTGTAATTTGAATCTATAACCGCGTGCGCGCGCGCTCTTTCTCTCTCTCTGTCGTTCTTTATACGTGCGGAGGAAAAGATCGGCTTGTAAGTTGTGCGGATCGTGTTTCATTTCTTTCACAATTCTATTGTCGGAGAAAATCTCTGATCTTTCTTTATGCATAATTTGAGCGCTAAGTAAGATTAATTCGTACGTTACTCAATCGAAAGCGGTAGGTAGTGCGCGTCACTCAACGTCCGCGGTCTTTTTGCCTCCGTGAACCCGACGTGATTGCCTTTCATTGCTTAATAACACGTTTTCGGCCGTATGAAGCGATAATGGTGCGAATCGGCATCGCCGACTCGGGATAAATTAGAAAAAAAAAAAGAAAAAGAATGCCAGCGTCGAAAGGCTTTGCTCACCGCGAGTAGCGCAAGTGGGTTAGTTTAGAATCTAAACTTATGGAATCATCAAACATTTTTTTCAACGTTTGATTACCGTACGCGAGGAGGGCGCGCTGACTCTTACCGCGCGGAATGCTACGCATCCAGGGAAAAGCAAAAGTTTGACGCTCGCATATAAATCTTATTTGCGAGAGGTGTGTAAAAGTGTCGGGCGACATAAACTGTCACGGTAAAGGGAGCGCGGGCCAGCAATGGCGCTTAATGGAGTGGTTATAGGAGAATTATTAGACGAGAGCCTGAGATTAATTGCGGTTAAGCCTCCTCGTTAAAGCCGTCCGAATGAATTGAAATATAGCCCACGGTGACGATAAAGCAACATTGTATATTAATACACTATAATTTCTACACTCGTAAAGAATGTTTCTTTATTAAATTGTAGCCGCGCGTATAAACATCGTTTCCCCTGTATGAGGTCTTTCAAACAAAACGTCATGTCTTTACGAAAGTTTTTCACCAACAGTGCTGTATTAAAATCTGTATATGCCAGTGTATATAAATTACACAATGAACAGGTAAAAAGAAAAGAATATGTGAATCAAAATAAAATGTTGTCATCGCAAAAAGTTGACAGCTCTTTCATAAATTTATGTTCTTAAATTACTAATTTAAATAGCTTCAACCAACAATTTTGATCGACTACACGTTACAGTTAAAGTTAGTAATTAAGACATTTAAGGTAAGTTAGTAATTAAGACGTTATAATATTGTAACAAAATGGAACAATTGCATATCGACATATCTATTATATTTTATATTTTTAATTTATAACACAATCCGCACATACAGAAAATAATATTGAAATAATATCCCATTAGACGAAATCACCGATGCGTATTTGTTAAAAACATACTGGTGCGATTAGTTAATTCTATAAAATAATTCTCTCAAGAGAGCGACCATTTATACCTCGTTGAACATTTAATGCTTTACTTTACTTTAAAAGTTATAGGTAACTGAGATAACAATAAAATTGGATACCCATAAAACAATCCGATAAATTACATTATTAAATAAATAATATATGTATATATATTCTCGTAATCGAGAGCAACTTTAATGAAGTTACACGCAAATATAGCAGAACAAATTTGAGACAATATTTCAAATCCGCATTAAGTCTGAAAGTTTCATAAATACGTGCTGCTAACGTAAATGATAAGCGCATAGCAAGGTCGCATTCGACCGAGAGAACATTTCTGCTTTTCCCCGTGCAGGCCGCGTATTCCACGGTCTCGCAGAAAGGCCCGCTGGAGACGCTTAATAGGCATTGTTGGCGGAACCCGATTGCGCCTAGGTGGGAGTCGAGGCCCGGAGCACATCCCACGGCCATCTACGCGAGTTGCCTACCTTTCTCAGGGAACGTTCTCTTACCTTACGTAAGTTTGCGCAGGATAAACGAGAACGAACAGCGGGATGGCCGAAGTGGAGGAAAGAGAGGAAAGTAGAACAAGACCGAAGGGACGGACGAAGAAGAGCGGATGAACGAGAGAAGGTGAATAGCGGAAGAAAGGAAAGGGTAGAGAAAGAGAGCGCGCCCCGGAGGTGGAAGGGGAGATGAAAGGTGAGCTATGTCGAAGGAGAGAAAGACCGCAGGGGTCGTCTGGGATCTTCTAAAAATGATTCACAGCCTCCGGTAATTTACATTCGCTTGCGTGGGTGATCGTCGACTTGGGCAGGGTGGCGGCGAAACGATGGAGAGGGATAAGGGTGGGGGGAGGGCCGCCGGCTAAACTCTCCTCTCTGCCGACTGCCATCGAAAAGGTTAAACATACACCCACCAGAGGTCACGTAACCATCCGAGAGAAAGACCGCTCAAGCTACCTCCCCCACTTTAGAGCGCAACCTACGGCCACGACGTGTATACCTGTATACTTTGCGCGTGCAAAACGATGCATGGCCCGCGAGGACAAAAGGGAAGGAGAGAAATCCATTCTTGGATCTTGGACTGATTGGCGGGTCACACGTAAGAGGTTTACAGAAATTGATTCGAGCAAGTGAAAAACGGAGTTATCGCGTTTAAAGTATTTTCTCTTTAAAAATCATATGTCGCGAATTAAATCCCAAATAACCAATGGTCCAAAGGTCTTACTTCTCAATTAATTTTGCGTCAACGTAAAATTTAATTCGGAAGCTCATCGTGTGTTGTGATATTTTATGTTGCAGCTTATAAACATTAATGAAGAATGGATTTTTTTCCTTTGATGGGTAAAGGTATATAAATTCATTAAACCTTGTCGATAAAACTTTTTAATTCTAAGATGTACGTTTCATATACAGTTACGAAATCTGCGCGGCAATCTGTAACAACCGTCGTCTACTATACGGGAGAAAAGATATGGAAGACAACGGAAAGCGAGCCGGGCGCGGGGGCGGAAAGAAGGGAGGAAGGGAGATGAACAAGAGCTGGACGGATAGGTGGAGGAGCGCGAAACTCTCGCCTTCGGCACGGTACGACCCGTTTCAGAGACACGTAGGTTCAAACCAGGGGACGAAGAAGAGCAGGGCGGTTGAGGAGTGGAGAAGAAAGGGGAGAAGGTTTCACCCTAAAATATGTGGACCCACGGGCAATACTTGGACTCCTCTCGTTACATCCCGCTGGATGCTCCGGGCGTATACCGGTCCACCATGCCGCCCAGCGGAGAGTCTGTATATCGTATGATACAAAAACATCGCATTATTTTCCTCTCTCTCTGGACCGGAGCGCACAGTCTCTCCCGCCTCCTTCTTACTCATCTCCTCCGCGAGACGCCCGCGGGCATGTGACCACCATTATGCCCGTCCTCCTTCTCTTGTCCCGATCTCTTCTCTTCCCCCTCCCCCCCCCCCGTCCCGTTCTTCTTCTCTCGTCGTCCTCCTCCGCAACCTCCTTCCTTCCTTCGTCTTGTTCACTTCCCATTCTGCCGTTAGGATATCTTCTGCCTCAAATTACATATCCGCTAAACGAGTCGGGACGAAAGCGCTGCTTGCCGGCGACCGGTTAATTAATTGCAACACAACGTTCGCCTTGGAACGGTTCTCTCCCGCGCGTATTTCCGGATTTCAATTTTTTTTTCTCTCTTTTCGGGAATTAATTTACCGTGGCGTGAAAGGCGCTATCATCTTACGACGAAAACTTTGCTCTACTGGCAGTAGATGATACCGGCAAAAAAAAAATACGACTGCAGGAATTAATTAGAAATGATCTAATTACACGAACTAACCGGATACAAGCCAAGACAAAGAATGAAAGTTAAATACATCATGAATGATTGCTTTCCCCCTCTGTCATGCTAAAATTCATTTTGGAATATGTTGCTCTAAAAGATCGATCGATCTATCTATCCATCATGTTTAGGCAGTGCTTACTTTGTGAATTAAGCATCTACATCTGTCTTCTTACACACAGGCGTGAAACACACAATGTTATCAATCATAATATAAAGACCTTACTGGTGTGTCGCTTACATACACCTTCTCATTCCATTTCTTTTATCGATTTATTTTTAGCAGAGCCGGTAAACACAAAGCATTAATATTGCCTAATTATTTACTTTAATGTTGCTTAATATCATTTCCATTATTGTTCACGAAATACATTTTTACTTAGCATCTTCATCCAGACAAACTTGACATTTTCGCTTTACATCTTTACAATCAAAGAAAACTCAATTTCAAATTTATTTTAAAAAAACTGTTATTAAAATGTAGTTTAATAAACTTTCTCCCTTCTGTATGACAAAATGCACAGCAACTCTAATACGTACACACATATTTATACGAAATTATGATATTCCACGGGAGGAGAAAAAGATGAGATATTTAGACGCGCGTGCGGCGCATTTTTCAAAAGCGAGAACCGTCGCCCGGAAAGATTTGGAACGTCCCGTAAATGGCCGGCGGGCATATGCCTAAGGGCAACGGCAGGAACCAGCCGCGAACGCGATTCAGGCGGACGTTAAAATGAGTCTCGAAATGGCAAAGTCGCTCGTCCCCCCGTCGCGCCCCGTTGGCCGGATCGTATATATGTATATATATATATATATATATATATATATATATATATATATATATACGAGCGTCACTTTGTCCCTGACGAAGTTGGCGTTTACGTATGCGAGCAACATCGTCCGGTGGGTTTGGAAGTGCCCGAGGCATTCTGGAACGATGTTGTCGGCCGTGGCCGTTTTAGCCCGGGGGCACCTCGAATACGACAGAGACCGAGGCCCGAGCCGCGCGCTTGGTTCCCCTTATATCGGCTCTCGCCAACTGCTCCATTATTCTCGATGGCCGATGGCCAATCGTATGGACAACAAGGTACCGATTGTAATTTTACGAAGACGAAATCCTCGCCCGATATCGAAAATGGTTTCAGTTACACGACCGTGCCGACGCACAGGTGCGCAATGAGTTTCTTATAAATAATGTCGGAATTTTCATAAATAGCACCGCTCCTAGATGTACCTGCGAAACGTTTCTCGAACTAGATTATCGTAACTTTCACGTTAAATTTAATCACACTAAAAGTTTAGTATAGGACACATTCATTAAACGCGGCATTATCTTCATATTGCGGTTTCGTATTCAAAAGTTCAAATTATGCCATCTTGTTCTCGCTCTTACAGCGAGGTTAATTCTGATCGCCCAAAGAAAAATTATTATTATCGGCGATATTACTTTAACGGATATGTTGTCTAATGCGAGTGGATGCCGTTTGCAAAGGTCATACGATGTGGTCAAGAGACTTATTGAATATATTTATCTATTCTTGTTCTGGTACTTACGTAATCGTAAATGTAAGTATCTAGCGGCGTCATAATAACTAAATGATTTTAATCGACGTAAGTTCATAGTTCATAACATATGCTAATGTGACACTAATAAAAATTGTAATCTTATAAATTCATTTCTGTTCTATTCATAAAAATATAAGTTTATTAACGATAATAAAAAATTACAACTAAAAGTACCTATCGCGGTACGTTTATGGGGATGCTAAAGTGCTCGTAAAACTTGATCGGGGTCGATAACGTAGAATTATTCATGCGTATCATTAACAAGATTTTGTATGTATTTCTTTTATTGATTCGAAAATCCTTTTCCAGAATTAAAGTACACGTATTAATATCATCATATGAATTGGATTTTATACAGAGAATAAACAAAATGTTTTTCAGACTGCTCTTTTTCTAACCTACATCTAAATTTGCAGTTATAAAAAGTTCATGAAACTAATATTTTTTTCTAGACTTTAATCTTAGTTTGAATTGCACAATATTGAGCGTATATCCCTAGAAGAATACGGTTTTATTTTGTACATATAAAATATTTTCATTAAGTGACAGCTCTACGTACCAAAAATAAAATTTGTTTTCGTTTTTTACATTAACTCGACCGTATTCCCCTAGGTTTTGATGCGAAAAAAAAATGTAATATATTCAATAAGATATGTTATTGCGGGCTGCCAATTACAGATATAGTCAATACAATAATATATGCTATTGTAGTATCAATGTTGTACTTGCATTAATAGCACATTGTACTTGCATTAATAGCAAATATTATTGTATCGAGTATTTTATGTAGTTGGCAGCCCGCAATCACATATGTTATTGACTATATTACAATTTTTTTCTGTGTGTAAAAGAATTTTGCGATTCTATAAAGCCAGTTAAAAAATTAGTTTCATGAAAAAATGTCGGTAAAACAGACGACTTTAGGATCCCCTTAAATTCTACAAATTATCTGGCAATATTTAGCACACAGAATTTTGTTGCGAGATTAATTACGAATTGTCGTTTAAAATGGGTTTAAAGATCAATGCAAAATTACAAAACTTCTATTCGTAAACACGTATAGAAACAGTAAACGTATCGGGTATAAACGCTGTAACTTACAAACGGTCAAAATGCACGCTCGGAGAGGGTTGAAATCGGCGCGCAGCAATGCAAATCCGAATGGAGAGAATCGTCGCAAGCTCGGGGCGCTTGCCGAAACGCCGCGAGCCCGCGCGAGACAAAGACGAGTCGATGCGGGTCGGCGGAAAGGACGAGGACGGATTACCGGCCGACGGTGGTGGTGGCAGCGGAGAATGGTGGTGGTAGCGTGAGGAAAGCAGCGCGAGCGAGGACCGCAACGGCGGAGAGCGTATGCAGTCTAACGAAAGCCGCGGTGGTGCGCGGTGGTGGCTCGCGCCACTTTTGTCCCTCGGTCGAGAAGACACGTGAATGCAACCACGTGGTCCAAGTGCGTGACACGAGAGCTGGAGATAATCACGGGAATTCCTACCGGGTGCTTCGTGCAGGATAGTGACAAGTTTCCGCGACGGGCTCCCTTTAGGTTTCTTCAATTCGCAGCCGTGAACACGAGAATAACCGTCAACCTGGAGTCCACGTGCCAGAAACGGTGAGCGAATCACGGATTTACAAATTATTCGATTCGGTCGGTATGTAAAAACTCGTTTTCGAAAGATGAGCCATGCAGTGGATGTCGATTCTTATGCTTTATTTATTTAAAAAAAAAAAAAAAAACATTTATTCCGCGATGAGATCTGCATATTGTCGAATTTGTTGGCGAGCCGTTATAAAATGTTTTTAAATAACTAATCGATTGATAAATCGTCGAGTATGTCTGCAACGTTACGTACGCGGAAATGTCGAGCGATTAGATCGACCGCGGGATTAACATAATAGCGCGATTCAAGCGACGACGATTGCATCGACCAGATCGAGTTACGATTGCTTTCTAAACTTCAGGCGCGATAATTAAACTCCGGGGAATTAATAACGCGAGATCGACAAGGACTCGTACATTCGTTTCGCCCGTCACACCGTCAAGTGCACTCCGAGAATCATAATTGTCGCCAGGCGAATTTATAGAAAGCTTTGTCTCGTTTATTCGGTCGTTTACGTGAAGTCTCGCTCCGACACAACATTCGCTTGTTACAGACCCCATTCTAACTTCACGCGTTTCAAAATTTTTACGGCGCGCCATTTGTACTTTTCACTGTTGCCGATCGTAGACTTCCGGGTAAAGAAATCACACGTTATCATAATAGAGCCTGCGCGGAAAGTATCTACAAAAACCTATATTTCTCTCGGTTGTTCTCTCAGATACCATCGAAACGTCGCGTGACAAACTGATATTCATGTATGGAAATGGTGTACTTTCACGTAGTTAATTATGTCGCTTGTAACCCGCGAGGCGCGGCCAAGAGCGTTCCGGTACGGAAAGTTCTGTCCAACAAAAGTACAGATGATTTTAGTAGTGGAAATAGACATTCCGGAAATAGACATTGAAAATCGAGCGGCCAAAATCTCGCTATATAATTTTGCACACATTTATATTCATCAGTTTTAAGTCGTACACGCTGCAAACTGCGTACGTTTGTTTATGCTCTTATTAAAAATTTTCTAAAGGCTTCCCCCTCTTCAGGGAACTGAGGTTTTAAGATCCTTAATCTGTTAAAAAGTTCTTCGCCTCTTAAATGTTCATCGCGATCCTTTCGCGAGAGAATCCTACGAGGGATACCGAATAGTCCGCTCGCGTCCGTGGGGCATTTCGTATGATTGAGCTAAAGCGAAGTCGATAGAAAGTCAATCTGATCTCACGACACCGCGGGTAAAGAAAGTTTAATCTATGCCAGACGTCCGAGAGGGTGCCTTTAGAAACGCACATGTAGAAACGCGACGGGACAATGCAATTGCTCAATCACTCGTCGCATTCCGCCGTCATCGAACAATAGTTATGATCAATTATGCACTTCGCGTGGCGAATAATCGTATTCGCGATGCAAGGAGGAGGCTTCAGGTGGAGACAGTTACGTAAAAGTTGCCATAACTGCTAATTCCATATCGAGACAAATTGCACGTTGCAAATCAAGCCAGAGATAGAAATTATGGTCTCAACGTAGCCTCAACTACGCGTGGATATAAAAAATTTCTTATAAATAACGATGAACCAAATAAATATATAAAGATCTTTTAATAACGCTTTTATCACTTTTACGTTTTACAAAGCTTATTGCCAAAATTGAAAACTTTGTGTGATTACGTATTCCTGAATTATGTCAAGTCTAAGTATGCGTTTGTGGGAAATTAACATGCAAGTTACAAGACTCGTATTGCATCAAGATTTGTGGCTGACAAATCAGTAGTGCTTCTCAAACTTGAAACAAAGAACTGTGAAATTCGAGGAGTAATGTACTAGTTTTCGTTAAGAGTTAAATAATTGACTAAATAATTATGATTAAAAAAAACTAAACAAGTAAATAAGAGATAAAATATATATAAACAGGTATAAATGAAATTTTTAAACTCAACTTTAGCGCAATATAATTGTATAATTAATCGTAATCAAGAATAATTAGCGTGAATTTGTAGTTTTGTTATTTTATAATTAAGTAGTTGACATGGAGAGTGTGCATGCAATTTTTGGTCGTATACGCTTCATCTTGATTTCATCTTTCATCACTAGCTTAGGCATCTCGGCGCGACGATTGTGAATCAATGCGCAATTGCGCAATTTAACGTTTAGTTTACGACGGAGTCAAGTACCACTTAACTAAGATGAAGATAAGCAATTTCGCGCATCAAATCAGCACAAACGTTAACCGTAAAAACATGATTGTATAACCATAATTTAATTACGAATAAGTCCCGTGTAATAGGGACAAGAAAATTCTCATCAAAACAACCTTATAAAACTCATACGTGCCATTAATAAACACTTGCCAATTGCGCACAGAAATCACAAAAAAATCTGCACAAATCACAAACTCGACAGTCTAACGTGACAAACCATTTCTAAGCGTAAGCGTGTGAACGTATATAGATACAGAAAAAATAACGTACATATATATATATATATGTATTCTATATACATAACATATATATTGTGTGTGTGTGTGTGTGTGTATTGTATCTCTCTGTGTGTGTGTGTGTGTGTATACATATAGACCACAGAACTTTTCAAAAATTGGTTGCAACGTAATAGTCGATGTGCACCTCGAGCTACAAAAGAGAGAGAGTGAGAGAAGGAGCGCGCGGAACGCGGAGGACGAACGAGAGAGAAAGAAAAGAGAGAGAGAGAGAGAGAGAGAGAGAGAGAGAGAAATTGAGAGAGGCAAGGGGCCGCAGGGGGAGGAGGATTGCTAGCATTTCAGAACGGATGTGGGCTCTGTGGAAATTGTGCTGGGATAGGAAAAGGGAGGTTGGAAACCGGCTGGAGGGATGGCCGGGGGCGCAGACGCGCGCTCTGCAGTTGCCGTAATTAGAACCGTGCGCCCCGAGCACATAGCCCGCGGCTGACGAGTCTCCTGCGGACCGAAATTATTCATGAAGCCGCGCCACCCACGGCGAAATTTTCTCGTAAATATTTTGCCTCGTCCGAGATATCGCCCCGAATATACGTGTACGTATGTACGTATGTTTGCGCGAACGACGAACGAACGAATGAACGAATAAACGAGTGGACGGACCAACCGTGCGCAAGTGGATCTGAACTACCTTTGGCCCCGTCCGAACCGCATGAATTGGCGATTCTCTCGTGATTCTGCCGTCATTAACGGGAAAATCGAAATCGAAAGAAACGATCGTTAACAACAGTGGCAAAAGCCGCAATCTCAAATGGCTGTTATCACGCGTTTAACAACCACACATATAGGATTTTAACGCGATAAATTGAGTTTGTTCCCTATTTACACTTCAATGAAGATTGTGTGGCAAAAAATTCGGTTTGATTTTATTTTAAGTCCTGGATGTACATGATAAATGTTTTTCGTCTAGCATTTAGCGTACAATTAATATGCAATGCATTAAAAAAAGAATATGATAAAATTAACATAAGCTGTAATAATCTTATAAAATATCTGATTATTTTTATACCAATATTAAATAAGTAAAATATTTTTCTTACCGTATTATATAAAATAATCATTAATTAAGAATGTAAGTATATATATACATATATATATATATATATATATATATATATATATATAAAACTTATGTTAAAAGGACTAGCACGTTTATGACATATGTAAATTTATATCATGTCAGTAAAAAATAAAAGAAATATTGAAACTCTCTGTGCGCTAAATGAACCATCACGCATATGCATTGTTATTACGCAATATATATATGAAATTTCTCCAATCGTTGATTATATTAAGCTTGCAATTACATTGCGTCGTGTATAGAATACTTTATGTGAATAAAACATACGCACAGTGAAACCCGAAATAATCAACTCTTTTCTGAAAATGCGTTATTTATGGATACGGCCTGCAGCGAAAATAAATTCATAACGATATGTAATTACCTTCCATAATTAAATTAATTAAAATCCTACTTGATAATTACATTATAACGCGCTCGATATTTAATACCACGCTTATTTTTGAATATTTATTATAGCAAAGAAGTAGGTATCAAATGGAATAAAGCAATACTTTAATTCACAAAGATATTTATGATGCCTTATGAACTTCACATGAATACACTTCGCGATGTATATATTATGCTAAAATAAGCTTAATTCACTCTAATCGTTATCTTTTCGCACATTTAACAGCATCTGTTTTGCGTTGTTAAGCAATCACTTGCATTAGCAATACGCTCTGATAAACATGTGTTATGCAATATGAATATGTAAAAGGTATAAGAATTGTAATTACATAACTGTAAACAAGAATAATAAGGAAGAAGAGATATAGCAAGAAATATAAAAACATGTTTAAGAATCAAACTTATTGATCTATTAATATTTCATAAAAGATTTGTTACTCAATAAAATTCATTTTCATATTATCGCGTATTAAATATATTATACTTGAAGCTGAGTGTGCATAATTATTACAAATGAGAAAATTAATAAAGAAATGCGATTACTAGATTTAGTATACAATATTTTAAAATAATTTAGTTTCATTAAAGACATAGTTTTGGATTTAAAGGGCAAGAAGAGAATGATAGTTTAATTCGTTTTTTTTTAATGATTGAAAGAGATTAATTCAAATCTTTTTTTCAATTTTCTTTAGTTGACATTTTCGTAATGTTAACATTCAAGAATCCAAAATACCGATTATGTCAAATATTAAAGGCATATATGTATCTCGTTCATTCTGATGCTACACATTACTCTTATATAGCTTGTGACAACATTTGCAATTATATTATTTGAATTCTGAGAACGCGTCAGCAAATCATATTACCGTCTGCAAATTAAGAATGAGTTGTTTTTTTTTCTTAAGACAAGATCTTGGAAAAAAATTGCCAATTCAAATATTCTTACAATTAAATGGAAAAAGTATGCGCGGCGCGGAGCACCGTTGCGCCGAGCGTACGCTTCCGCGCCGCGCGGTCCGCTTCTTCTAATCCGTCCGCGCTATAAGGTGAACACCTGGCCACGGCGGGTATATATAATACGTGTTGCAATATACTCGCGTTGCGCCGCATGAAATTCCTATCCGCCGCGGCTTATGCACACGTCGTCGTCTCGGTCAGAGTTTCCGTCTCGTAGGGTAAGTAGGTGAGTAAGTGGTGGGAATAGGCGAGGATGAAATGGAGCAAGACATGCATTGGCGCGTGTCGGGAGTGCCTCCTTCGGTGCTGGCCGCGGTCCGCGTTACGTGGGCAGGTACGTGCCTACATACCTCGCGGTACCTGATGTAAGTAACGACGGTCGCTTATGGGTAGGTAGATAGGCACATACCTGCCTCGTATACGAGAGAATCGTACGTGCGAGAGAGAGAGAGAGGAGAAAGAGCGCAGAGAGGAAGAGTTTTACACCGCGGCTGTTACACGCGCTCATCGCGCATAAACCCGACTGCGTATCCTTTGCGTGTCCTGTACTCACCCGATGAAATATTATGAAAAGCGCGGGCGAACGTATACGACGAGATATAAAAAAAATTGCCGACGGCACAGAGGTATGATGATGCATTTAGCATCTTGATTTTTATCAACGGCGTGTACGGGTGAACACGTATGAAGGAATCGCTATCGAGAGAGTCGATTTATGTCCCGCGTTATGAATTTATTCGTTCCCGCGCGTTTTTGCTATGAGAGACGTCGATTAACGGAGGAAACAACGGTCTCGGTGAAGTCTCGCACGCTCGTGGGATTCGTAATAAATTATTTCGCTTGCCGCGACCGTTTTACGTTCCTTTTTTTTTTCGACGAATCCTTGCGGAACAAGTTTGACAAGCCTATCGCTGACCCGGAAAATAGAATTGAGTACGCGTCATAAAAGACAACTTTAAATTTACGATTCGATAAAAACGTGCTTTCCCGATCGACATTGAAAATGCCCACGCATGCTTGCGAACGGCGGGAGAGGAGCGCTAAATATGGAGTATAATTATCGTTCGGGAAACGACAGTCGCGTCGTTAACGATCGTTAAGGCCTCCACGCGGGGCAATAAGTGGCCGTGCAATTGAAACAAGCACGGATAATTTCGCGGGTAATGATTCTCTAGTAGCAGGAAACTGTTCGCGTCTGTCTATCGTCTGTATCCGGCAAGTGACGTTCCGGGTAATGAAGTACCAGATGGTAAATGCGGGGCAACGAAAAGGACGCGCGCGCGGCGCGAGAACGGCGGCCGGCCGCGGCGGTGCAACGCGTTGCAACTGAAAACCTTAACAAGGCACACACAAACGCGCGACTTGCAGTCGCGCGTTGACCGCCCGCGTTACACGAGTAGCAACCGATTGGGGATAGCAATTAATATTATAAAAGCTTTCTCCGACAATCGCCGCGCGATTATTCGTTGGATTTACCGTTCAAACGGCTTTCAGCGCATTAGCGACAATTATACTGAATTTCCGCGAGGCAATTCACGATAAACAATATAATGACACAAAAATGTAAAAAGTTTTAATAGGATCCTAAAGCCGTCTGTGTTATTCATTTTTCAAGTCAACTAATTTTTTTAATTGGCTCTATAGAATTGCAAACGTCTTTGCAAACGTAAAACTGTCACTTAATGACAATATTAGGTTTTTTTAACTTTTTATAATTGCAAAATCTAGATACAGGACGATAAAAAGAACAGTCTGAAAGAAATTTTTCTTTCTGGATAAAATCCAATTCATAGACTGTTATTAATAGGTATGTACTTTAATTCTGAAAAAAGATTTCCAAATCTATAAAAAAAAAAAACAAAATCTTGTTAATGATATGCACAAACGACTACGTTGTCGACCCCGATCAAGTTTAACGTTCACTTTAGCATCCCTTCAAGTGCAAATAAATATAATTTGATGAAATATAATTTGATGAAATATAAATGATGAAAAATAATGCCAAGCCATCAATGTAGCTATTATTTGATAAACCTTATGGTAAAGTTTATTTTTAAAATACTGTGCTATTATTTTACAGATTTTCAATTAATTTCGATTATTCCTCTAAATATAATTCAACATAAAATATAAAACACTCTGCAATACGTACTAAATTGCGCTTAAAGCAATTAAAAACAAGCCATATAAGCCATTAAGTATTAATACATTTGCCATGTTATTTCAATACTTTTCACATGCGTGGCGTTGTATAACAAATGATTATCGATTGCATATTGAATAAAATATTAAAAAGCATCGAACATTTATGGAGTTGGTTCACGTTATTTTTTTAATCTATTTAGTTTTTAATCTCTCAACATATTTATAAAAAATTTTCCACGTTCCTTCTTTATTCTACTTAATATATTGTACAATAAATATAGCTAAATATATGCTATTTAAATACCCATTGCAAAGTATAGATTGTATCACGTCGTTGAAATAGACGAGGCATTGTGTTAGAAATGCATACTACGATGCTTATCTTCAGAGATTAGGTAACGTAGATGATAGAGCGTTACGAATAAATTTAAAGACGAAGTTGTTAATCGCCACGAAGAAATGATCCATCAATCAAATAGACTGCGGTAGCTTAATGCACTTATCGGAACGCTACAAGCCTCGCGAGTACAACTATACTAACCAATCAAAGAGGGAAAGGTGAAAACGCGCAGATCCATTGTTCGATTCATGATTTAATGCTTGTTTCTTCAACAGGCAGAAAGTTTCGAACAGCTATCTAAATAATCTCTTAATTTCATCACGACGTTCAATACAAATTACTCCAGAATTTAAGTTCTGATGTACATAATTTACGAATTATTAAGAATATGTTAAAGATTAAATGGAAAGTATTCATGTTATATAAACTGCACAATGTAACAAAATTACGAATCTAATTTCGTTACAAAATATGATGAATTAGCACAACCATACGAAACATTCGCGTAGCGATGAATAAAATGCTAAATCCACGCGAGCTCTTTTGCATAAACAGTAATCTTCTTAAAAAGATATTTATGTCCGTATTATTCTATACATGTCACATTAATGTTTGTCAGAGTTTTCTTTGCCAGCAAAAACGACCTTTTGTACAAGATTTTAGCTTTTTCAGTTTTACAAATAATCAAGATTCTTTAGTGTTAAAAACATTTTGAATGTTTAATTAGTATGATTATTCTTCTCGCGAAAAAATAAAGCATGATGTTTTTAGAATTTTCATTCATTAACCGTATTATATAATTAACGCATAGTCTCAATATTCGCAGAAATGCGCCCAAGCGAGTTTCTTTTCTTTTGCAATTGTGTTTGTATCGATATATTGCATGTACAGTTTTTTGAAAATACAGAATTATAGACAATTAAAGTTTATGCGTACGTTTACGACATTGATGTACCGAAATATCACAATAAATTCATTTGATTAATCGTATCTAAAATCTTGGTATATCAATTTATATACAAATATCACCATACGAATAATCCTTGTGTATTAAATCACCTTCACGTGAAATGCGGTTAAAACTGTATCGCTCTAAAAGTAAAAATATCTAAATAAGGTAAAAAGCGTTCGGGGATTGATAATTTAGAAAATTTATCCGCGGTATCAAATTATTTCGAGAAAACTAATGTATTAGCTGGTATAAAGATTACGTTCTCTAGATTATGACGTTAATAACATTGCGGTTTGAACGTTGATACGCGTTCGCAAATGGATCCATTACAAATATTATTCAGAGAGAGCTGATCTGACTGGCCCTCTAATGAATCACTAGAGGGAAATTCAGTCCACCGGTCTAAATGAATTCACATGCGGTATCATTTCATCACTTTGTGGTTCCGTCTGATGTCTCTGTTATTTTAGCTTTATACCCGCACGGGAGTATAAACAGATAAGATTTTTCAAAAAGATCGATAGAACACGTTTCAATAATTAAAATTTATCATCCACATCATATACAGGAAAGTCCAATATTTTTTTCTCAAATATTAGCTCGCGTAATGTGATATTCTGCGCAACAAAGTTTCCTGGCCAAAGGAACTGTTTTCCAAATAAATAGATAAAAAATTAACGCGTACCCCTCTCTCGCATCATTCGTGCATATGTTTTATGTACGTACAAGCTTATATCGCGCGGGCGTTTATTTTTCATTTGTTTCAATCTATTTAATTTAATATCTTTAAGAAAGCCTTTTTATCACTCGTGACTCGTGAGTAAATTAACTCTCCTATACATTTGTCAAGTTACTACAAAACTCATAAAAAATTCACACATTCGTTCAATTCCATCGTTCGCGTAATGTTCCCTATATCCGACTGAGCTTGAGCTTTTCGAACTTTTCTAACAAAATCGGCTCATTTTCACGGGTCTGTTGTCAGGCTTTCCCGATGATGCAGCGTCGCCCGGTGTAACAGATCGCTTTCAAATTTGCATACGCCGACGTCCTCGGGCCATTAAACGTCCACGTAAAGTTAGTAGTGTGCTCTTCTTCTGCGTACGACATCGTGCACGCGCACGTCCTTAGCGCGTGTTAGCCGCCCCATCGTGTCCTCGGGCTGTGATCACCTTAACGCGAATTTATACGTTTTGCAGCGTGTCTCGGCGGTCGTTTGCACGCGCTCGCTCGCTCGTGCGTACGTATCAAAACTGTATCTGGATAAGAGGCACCGATGGCCTCGGGTAATAGCGCGGATGTCACGGTGTGTCGTTGCGGACGACGCCGACGTCGCGACTCGCATCACCTTATCCTCCCGTCTCTCCCTCGGCGTCCTTTCTAATTTGACGTTCAAGAAGCGACGACGTTGCACCTTCACGCCCGGTGAAACGCTTTTCGCCTTCGCGACGTCGGACGCGTGCCTGCCAGCGCGGACTACCACTTGGCGTCTTGTATCTCTGCATACACGGCTCTACTCCACGTACGGTTATTAAGATCAAATGGATACATCGGAGTCTATAAGTGACCTGTCGGGTTTTGCCTCGCAAATTTACGAGCGACATAAACTGTCAGTCTCTCTCTCTCTCTCTCTCTCTCTCTCTCTCTGCAAGTTTCAAGCGGCGTACAAAGTAACATTTGGAATATTTCGATCCCGGATATAGCGTCCGCTTGAGGATTATTCAAATACGTTGTGTACGCAATGCTACGTTGACAAAGAAGTTTAATATGCGGACAGTTGTATAGATAGCTAGTACATTATAATTGTGTATCCCCCCTTCTCTCTCTCTCTCTCTCTCTCTCTCTCTCTCTCTCTCTCTCTCCCCACCCTTCTTCCTCCCTCTCTCGGTTCCTGTCTTTATCCGTGTGCGTGCCCGCGGGCAAATATGCGGATGTGTATGCATGCAATAAAACTACCTGCGTATGAGATACAATTGGCTCGAGGCGTCGCCACGTCGCGATGGACGTTATTGCGGATATCGTTACGCGGCATTCGTCCTGGCTTCCATATTTCAGGATTTCTTCGCGGCGAGCTCGCGAGATGCGGGAATCTTGAAGCTCCATTTGCCACGCAACGCGCCAGGCTTGATTCGCCAGCAAACTTTGGATATTTTAAATATCAATCTTACCACGGGATATCGCAACGTGCCGAAATATTTACGTAAATTGTTTGCCATACGCAGGTAAATATTAATTTCTGTATTGAATTAATTGTCGATTTTACGCATGTAATTATGCATAATGTTAAGCGCCGAGTGGCTTCAGTACGTCGACCGTAATGTACATTCGTACACCGATCAATCGCCTCGAGGCACCCGAACTACCATGATGATCATCGCCATTGTTATAGCTATATCGTGCTTCAGATTCTTCTTTCGTCGGCGCTGCCGGTTATTTCGACGCTGTATTATGAGCACACCTGATAACACCGTTTTCAACGAGGCTCAAATCACAACTATATATCTTGCCCGCTCTCAACTTGACAAAATTAAATTTGTTTCTCTTCTTTTTTTTTGTTTACGTGTATCAATTAAAATGATCGCGGAAGAAGGAACGAACAATTTTTGCCGAATCTAAAAATTTAACTAGATCTAAAAATAATTCTGTGTTGGGCCATCAAAATAATTATTTAGGACGTTCAATTGTGTGATTAGATTTTTAAATACTTTTTATAAAAGACAGTTAACTTCAGTAAGACACAAAACTGTCTTTCCTGTGCAATAATACATAAATAAACGTATAAAATAAAAGTACAAAATATAAAAATATAAAAATGAATAGAAAAAATAGATGAAAAAAGGTCAAATTAATCCCCTCGGGGAAAAATATTGTTTAATGAAAGAAAATTAAACAATAAAAGAAGGAAGCTTTTAACATTATTCCGTCGCTTCGTCTAATCCGATATAGAGCTATATCAAGTGATTTTTCATCTCACCCGCAGCTGACATTCGGACATGCTTTCAAACACGGAGAATATGATTGAGGTGCCGTCAAAACCCATTAATTTCACTGTGATCCCGTCAATGCGACCGTCCTGGCGACACGTGTTTCTGCGCGACGATGATCGATATCTCATCGACGCTCAAGATCGCAACAATAATACGCGAATTAATTCCAATATGCAAGTATGCGTTTCTATACTCGTAAGTGCATAGCTCCACATAAATCTCCCGATTAGCCCGCGGCACCAGCCAGCGCGGCCGTGATGGCCGTTGTTGCGCTCGTCCGCCCCCGCCGACTCCATCACCATCTCTTACTCTTATACCCCTTTACCCGATGTCCGACTTGCGGCGACGACCGCCGCCGCGCCGCGCCGGTTCCCCACCTTCGAGCAGAAAGAGAGGCATCGGGCGCATCGCTCGACGACCTCTCGCAGCGCGGGAGACGCCGAGAAAAGGCAAGGCGATGCGCTGCATCGCCTGCATTTCGCGGCGTCACCCGCGGCGATGTGGGCACCGATGTGGGCGAGGGTGGTGGGTGGAGGAGAAAACCGGTACCCCCTCACCGTGCCGTGTCTTCTGACCATCGCGAATTCTTCGCTGGACGGTGGAAAACGAGCACCGCGAAATGACTAAACGCGTCCCGAGTCTCACGATTGTCACGGCGGCGCAAGATTTCACGAACGAAATATCGGGATAAAGCCAAGATAGATCCGTATCCGCGATATTTGTTACCTGGGATCGATTGTACATAGGAAAAAAAACATTTTGTATTTATGTTAAAATTGATCCTTGTTAAAATTTTTACGTTAAAATTTAACATTTGCTTGTTACTTTAACGCATGTGTTAATTCAAATAAAGTGTTAAATTATTAGAACAACTGAAAAAAAGTATAAAAGTAACACAACGTGCACGTCTTTTTAATTTTATACAATATGTTAATTCCTTATTATCAGTGACAGAATTTACAAAAAAAAATGTTGAGCTCATTCTATAATATGAGAGTGACTGTTATTTCTCGACGTGCAGATCTCGTGATATATATAACATTAATATTATGACAGTGTTAAAGTAACATGTTATACGTATCACTTTGACATCATTCTCTCATTAAATTGCTACATAAAAATTATGTCGAATTATAAAATTTATATAATATATATATGCTTAATATGTTAAATTAACAGAAAAATTTCTGTGGACCGTTTGGGACATGCGATATGTGTTAAATTTATCACAAATTTTCCAACCGTGTAATAAAATATAGAAAAGTGTACTTTCGGAGTAATTTAAATAATTAATAAAAAATATAAAGTAGAAAATAACAGAAACTATAATTTCCTATTCTATAATTTTGTGATAAAGTTTATTACGTCTTCTAATTTACATCTTTTAGCTTTTTCGATCATTTACTTTTTATATTGCTGCCTCGCAAAATATGAGTCGCGAATTCTTTTTCACTAAATATTTAACTATTTAATCCAAGATACGATACGATATTTAAAAAGCGCGGAAAAACAGATATCTCTTTTTAAACAAGCGGTAATTACGTCTGATGGAAGCGGCAGTTTACGTTGAAATTGCACGAGATTTGAATCTATTTCTGTTATTTCTTGTCTTCTCTTAGCAGGATCCTCTTGGTTGTGTTTAACACAGAAACCACGTATTACGCTATGCAAAGCAGGCCTCTGGATAATGGCTAATAATGTGCCGGCCTTTCATAAGCACGTGATAATGAAAATTCGAGGGGGTGCCTCTAACTCGTAAACCGAACCACTACCCACCCTTTCCACTGCAAGCGCATTTAAAAGAATACCCTTGGACGGCCGGCCGACCAACGCCCGCCAAATATTGTTTCGCCGCTAATTGCCTTATTAATGCATATGAGAATTTTGCGTTAATGTTCGAAGCTCTCAGTCGATTCAGTATTGCCGATGTTTGACCCAAAACAATGGCTCATTAAACTAGTGTTATCGTTGTACGCGACTAACCGTAAGGATCGATACGTTAAATCGACACCTATGCTACGCCTATAAAAGGCATAAGCGTTGAACACACGGCGGAAATTCGATTCGGTCTCTAATTCGTGATAAATATTACGCAAAGCCCATGATTCGATATAAAATTTATGTAATTTAACATAAAGAAAAATTGATACATCAAAGCTACGTCAATTTATGTTTATTACACCGGGAATGCAATCGCATAAAAACTTTTTACAAGTTGATCGCGCGTACATTTGACATTTAACTCCTCTCACTGGCATATTTATATTCAACTTTTATTGACAATGTGTACAACTAAATATCTATATGATTTTAATTTTCCAGACGGAAATGTGAGGCCGATGGGAAGGAGGCGAAGGCGGAGTTGACGGCGCAACGCAATATGTTCCCTAGCGCTCAAATTAAAATGAGGTAAATAAGTCTACATCCGAGTTCCAATATAAGTCGTCCCAGAATAGTCCATTCGAGAAAGAGTTATGTAACCCGGTAAAATTCTCTCTCCGTAAACGTCATTTAATTTCATACGTCGTAAATCACACGCAACGTTCACGATTTCCATAGCTCATAGTTCACCTTCATTCGATTAGCTTCCTGGTCCGCGTGTTTAGAGTTGCGTATATTATGTAGATTATGTAGAATTGAAAATCACGCAATACGATACCTATATAGCAGCGCCAATTATTTAATTTACAATAGCTTCGCAGCCTTCGTTTAAAATGTACGTGTCAAAAGCAGAAATGTATGTATTATCAAGTCTCAATTTCTGCTGCGGCTAACCAAATATATAAAAAGTTCTATATTCCTCTGAAACTTTTAAAAAATAATGGGCGAAAAACATGAAAATTTTGCGATTCTCATCCATTCGTCCAACACGTATATTTCATAATTCCGTTGACTTTTATTAAAACTTTGTTTACTTCGGAAAAGAGCACGTCATTTTGAAAAATCACGTATATGCACGTGGAATCTGAGGAAAGATTTTATCCGATGTAACAAGAAGGCAACGACGAGTGAGTTTATGTTAATATTGGGATATCTTTTGCGATATGCAAAATTTTCTGCGGAAGATTCTAATAAACTGCGCGATCTTATCACGTCTGATATCAAAAGTGTCTTCTTCTTTTTTTTTTCAGATTGCTGTCGCCAAGCAGTTCGCCGGCCACCTCGCCTACGATGTCGAATTCCTCGTCGCCAACACCACCGACGCCGGCGGCCCCGGCTTACAACCAGAAGATGACCGGTATTCCTTGCGTAGCGGCCGCTTCGAGGTACACCGCACCGGTTCACATCGACGTCGGCGGCACGATATACACGTCCTCCCTCGAGACTTTAACGAAGTAAGAATAAATCGTTCGCTTTAAATCCTCAACAATTCTAGATAGCTCGAGAATGAAACGAATAAAAACCCGTGCCTCTCCGACGTAATGCGTGCCATAAAAACTCTTAATCTCTATCCTTAAGGAAACGTTAAACGTTAACGGCTCGAAATTGGGATTTGTAAACGGAACAACTTATATGCCGTTGATTTTTATTTGAGAGCTTGGTTTATTAAAGAGAGGGAACGTTGCGCTTTGAAAAATCGTGATATATACGTGTTCGAGGAAAGATTTTATCCGACGTAACGAGAAGACAACGAGGAGTCGAGCGAGTTTACGTTGGTATCGGGAGCGGATATCTTTCACGAAAGCACAGAGTGTGACTTTTAAACGACATAAAGAAATTCTAGCGAGTGAAGCGGGGGTAGAAAGGGAGCGTGATGTCCGGATCGCGGAAACGTGACCATCGACAACGCTCCAGGATGTTCGTACCGGGCAATATCTCTGAGAACATATCGCCCGCAATCAGGCACACCGTTACCGTGCCCGGCCAGTGTCCAAAGGCTATTTGCGGTGTGCCCGTGCACTTTATGCATAAAAGAGACGTAACGTGAAAGCACAACTGCGCTTTGCTTATAGAGAGGGTTTTAATCTCCTCGAAGTATCAGCCTGCATATATATCCTCTTTGCCCGGGCAAGAAAAATCCATGAATATTATGCTCTGTCTGATTTCGACTGATATAAAGTAAATCTTTGACACTAAAAGTAAAATCTGATAATATAAGTGTTGAATTGAACAACTGAACATTGAAACCACGTAATACATAATTAAACTTAAGTAATTAATACAAATATCGTTAGTTGTGAATCTTATGCTATCTTATCCTTCTCTTTCTCGTCTAATAATAGTTTTCCTCCGTATTATCATTAAGAATAAATTAATAATATCGCAAGTTAAATTATTTAAATTTAACAATATCGTAAGTTTTGCTTACATAATAGATTTTAAGTCGATATGAGACAGCGATTTAACGGCTATCAGACCTAATTGCTAAATGTTACCGTAGCCTCGTAATTCTCGTTTTGAGAAATGCTTGTTACGCGAGCTTAATACGCGATCTTTGACGCTGGTGAATATACAGCGCGATTAGCAAGGAAAATTGTTCCTTTCACAAGGAGATCACGAGTGCACGGAGTTAAACTATACTGTACGTAGATACAACATAAACCGCGATAGATGCGTTCGTGAGAAAGCTGATCATAATTGACAGGTGGTCTCATCGTTCGTTAACTGAATGGGCAATGAATTCTGACTTGCTATGGAGATGTTTCTATCGAGACTCCATAATAAATGGGCGAGAAAATCATGATGGACATCATGATACACATACGCGCTGTTGTTCTAAACATTCTTATCAAACAATTTTAAAAAATAATATAAGTAAATTATAAAAAAATTTTGTTTTAAAAATATATGTAGAGATCAAAATATCGATCAACAAATTTAATCAATCATCACTGTAATGTGTCTAGCATGCTTAACGTTTTTTACAAAAGTAAGAAAAAATATTAATACATAATATACTTTTTGTTGTTGTTCAAAAAGAATATTTGAATTTTGGAATGTTTAGTAGTTATACTAAATGTCTCTCTTTTTAAATATTTAAATAACATTTTTATTAATAAACATTATTAATTTTATATTACCTTTAAAAAAATGATAAAAAAGAATTTCAAAAGGGAAGAGTAATGTTATAATTAATTGAATATTGTGAAAAACGTAAGCTATATTAATTTCGTGATTATATAAGCAATTCAGTGATCGTTTAACAATTTAACAACGACGGATTGTTTATTGGCGTGACACCTACTCTCCAATAAAGTCCAAAAAGTCGTTGGGTCGATAGGCAAGTAAACTAAAGCCAACAACGGTACGCGATAGACAAATTTACACGCGAAGCATGGCTTATCGTTAGTCGAGTTAGTGGAGCACAGGTCCGTTTTCTATGAACCGTTATGGCGCGCATCGCGCGTATACGGCCGTGATTTAATCTGCGAAAACGTCGACAGGATAAGTGTCGCTGGCGCGCGGCGTATCAAGGCACCGGCAAGAGTGCAAAATGAATATCACGTAAAATCGACGCACTGGCATCTCCGTCGTCACGCTTCGTTGCACCTTCCTCCCTCATTACACGACGTGACCTTATTGCTTTGTCGAAAGTGGTCAGCCGATAGTGCTGGTGCACATCGTGCGTGGCAAATGAGAAAATCGCACAGATAAACTTGTCTCGACATGATACCATTCATCAAAGTGTGCAAAACTATTAGTTAAAAAAAATATTTAATTTCTTCCTGTCTGCGCTAATCCTTTCAAGTTGGCCTTCTGAATCTTGCGGCTCACGATGTTAATTATGATTCTTTTTGTTCAAATAAATAGTAGATTTAATTAACGAAGTGACGTATTTTCGTTTATTCGTTTCGTGTATCACGTTGTATATAATAAAATATTATCAACATAACAGAAGTCATGCACAGAATTACCATAACAAAGCAGATTTGCAACCTCCGTATTACGCAATTTCGTTAATTTGCGTTTGACAATCATCGCGTCATATTGCTTACCCATTAACATGCATTTAATTATCTCACAGCGGAATAAGCGCATCGATTGAAGCTTTCTCCCGCATTAAAAACGATATTAAAATTGTTTTGCAAGAGAAAGGGATTATATTTTCACCGTGCTATTATTCGTGCAACTGATTTGCAGCAGGTAAATCATCGCCGTTGTTTAACGACACTGATGCAGTTCACACTTGGAATACTCATTCTAAACGCTGGAATTTGTGCCTATATTTATGATAGCCGGGTAACGATGCACCCCGGAAGCACGTGAAAAGAAGATAACAATAATAAGATCCAAACGATTGCACGGAAGACGTTCTTGAGCATCATAAAAATATATCCATCGGCAAAAGAAACTAGAAATAATAATTAAACAAACGTAAAAAAAGGATTAATGACAAGAATGTCATAAAAGCTTGACTAATTATTTAAACGTAATGCACCAATATTATCAGAATTATTTGATTTAAATCATTAAATTTTGCTATTACAATAAAATTACGTATTTTATGTTCTTAAATAAAGCCAGGCATCCTCTACGTTTATCACAAACGAAAGCAATTTATTAATTAAAGATTTCTCAAGGTAAAAGAGGATTCCGACTTCTCTCTCTTATCAAAAGAAAAAAATTTCAGGTAATTAAGAGATGTAGAATAGTGGTTAAGCATAATGTACTTTGAAACGCGGTGTAAGTGATTAAATATTCGCGATACATTTGCATTAATAAACGCAACGGATAGAACAGTTTCTATTAGACCGCGCATATTTAGGTGCCTTGTTTATACCGTACGACGTTATAGATGAAGTAAACAAGTCAATATAATGCGCACGAATAATGAATTCATGCCGCTGATTAATTTAGTTCAATCGTCGGTGTATAATCGGCAATTTCAAAATAACGCCAAACGTTTATTATCCCATAACCCACCGACCCAGCACGATGTTAATTAGTAAATGTCTATTTATGCGATAACCCACAGCTTTGTATATCAAAAACACGACATTCATCTAATATCAACTCGTTTTTATGTAATGCAAATATATTCAGGGGAAAAAATTGGGATCGTGCTTTTGTAGTTAAACAACTTAACATTTTGATTAGTGCCCCTAAGTAAAAATTATCTTTGCGTAATTGCGATAACCACGGAATTAATTAAAAGAGTAGAATAACTTAAAAATCTTTGAAACAGATAGAGAATTTAGCTAATTTTTAGTTACGCGGGACTAATTAGAAATCTCGCTTAAGAGAGGATTATGACGTCACAAATGAGGACGGTTGTCACTCTAAATCTTAATTACGTATTTGCAAATATTAATTGTCGATGAAAGGTTAAGTTAATTATCTTATAAATGTGGTTACTTTAACTCATATTCATAACATCGTTAAATAAATTAAAATTAGGATTAAAATCCAAATATTTCGATTATTAATTGTGGGCGGTCATCCGTGCATCATGCTGCACGGAGAGAATGATTGGCAGCACGAAAAATGTTACAAAAAGATTCGATATTAGTGCCGCTGGGTATACGCGTCTCTACATGTCGATTGTTTGCACAAATAATTGATAATACGACGACTATCTTTTTTCAATATTGCGAGTAAAACGTATTGTCCAATATATGGAAAATGCATGTACGCAATAATTAAGACTGGGAACTTAGCCCAAGTTACAATGCAAATTTGACTTACCGAGCGGACGTGGCGCGACATTCTCCCCGGTACCGATCCATCACAGACTTGCCGCGATCTGCAAATGAGAAAGGAATGCAATTAAGATGGCGAAGGGATTCCTTCTCGCGCGATTGACTTCGCGTATCACGATTGACACGTCGCTATCTTTGCTCGAACAAGCATTGACATAATCGAACGAATTACAACGCAAGGTTGATACGTATTATACTTACCAATTAAAAGATTTACGATGCCACTTGTTCTGAAGTCAGTCCATCCTGCGTTCGTTGCGTTCTGAAAGTGATACACAAAAAAATGAAGCGGCTTTGTGTCTCTCTCGCGCGGTCAATTGCACGCGTCAAAAGTGGCGCCGCATCGCGCGGTACGCCGACACCGAGTGCCGAATCTTTTTCCAGCATCGTGCTGCCAGCCGTCCTCTCCGTGCGGCACGATGATGCAAAAAAAAAAGGATTCGACACTGGCACCGCTGGATGTACGCGTCTCTACATGTCGATTGCCCGCACGAGTGATCGACAATGCGACGACTGTCGGACTGTCTTTTTCCAATATTACGAGTAACGTGTATTGTCGCACGAATGCAAGGTTAAGACTGAGAACTTGGTCGAAATTACGATGCAGATTTGACCTCCGTGCGGCACGATGATGCAAAAAAAAGGATTCGACACTGGCACCGCTGGATATACGCGTCTCTACATGTCGATTGCCCGCACGAGTAATCGACAATGCGACGACTGTCGGACTGTCTTTTTCCAATATTGCGAGTAACGTGTATTGTCGCACGAATGCAAGGTTAAGACTGAGAACTTGGTCGAAATTACGATGCAGATTTGACATACCTAGTGGACATGGCGCAATATTCACCCCGGCACCGATCCATGTCAGTCTAGCCACGATCTGCAAATGAGAAAGGAATGCAATTAAGATGGCGAAGGGATTCCTAACCGCGCAAGCGACTTCGCGTGTCACGCGATTGATGCGTCGGGCGATCGTGCTGTGAGTCGCTTGCACGCTCGAACAAGGCACATACTCTAATAACGAATTACAACGCAAGGTTGATACGCGTCATACTTACCAATTAAGAGATTCGCGGTGCCACTTGTTCCGGAGCCGGTCCATCCTGCGTCCGTCGCGTTCCGAAAGTGATACACGAAAAGACAGAGTGAAGCGACTCCGTCTTTCTCGCGCGGTCAACTTCACGCGTCAAAGGTGACGCCGCGCCGCGCGGTTAACTTCACGCGCCAGATGTGGCGCCACACCGCGCGGTATGCCGAACGCCAGTATCGAATCTTTTTGCAGCATCGTGCTGCCAGCCATCCTCCCCATGCAGCACGACGGTGCAAAAAGATTCGATTCTGGGCATCACTGCGCTGGGTCCCAAAATGAGTTGTTTAATCGTCTTTTTTTTAAGAGTATGTATGATAATTTCAATCCTAAAGCAAAAAGAGCAATGTTTACACTGTGTATATTATACACAAGCTCAAAAATTTATTAACGCCGTTTTAATTCTGTATGATTTCATTACTTACGTTTTCTTACATTATTGCTTTGCTACTAATCAATCTCTCAATTATTTATAAGAATCGACTCTACTTAGACTATATTTTAGAACAAAAGCATCTTGTAGCAGAAATAATTATTTAACAAAACTCATTTGCCAAGACAATTAAGTATTATATTTATTTAATGGATACTTTGATATTAATTAATGATGGATAAAATTTCATTTTTATTGTAATGTTTCTAAGCAATATTTAATACACAGAAAAAAAAGTAATATAGCCAATAACATATGTAATTGCGGGCTGCCAACTATACATAAAATACTCAATACAATAATATTTACTGTTAATGCAAGTACAATATTGATACTGCAATAGCATATATTTATTGTATTGAGTATATCTGTAGTTGGCAACTACATATCTTATTGGATATATATTACTTTTTTTTCAGTGTATATTATGAAAACTTTATTACAACTACAGGCATTATTACTTGAACTTACACATAGCATTTTGTGCTTTCTGAATTAATCGTTTCTTATTTATATCAAACAGTCTATGATAATTATTGTTTTTTTTTTTGTATACACAATTCTTATTGCATAATGCTATCAATAATATCAACCACAGACGCAATATCGTGAAACTCCACGTGCCTTGCGAAAGATTAATCGTTGCGCATCGACATTTTCTACCAAGCGTTTACAGGAATGACGTAATAGCCGATCATTAGTCCGTGCTTCCGGTATCACATAATCCCTAAAACATCGTCGATCATCCTGCCGGTCGAGAAGGCTGCACAGAGCCTCGAGGGTATCCCATGGTGAAGTACCAAGTCGTCATTTCCTCGCCCTCTAGTCCGACACGTGCAATTTAGCGGGATATAACGGAATGTCTCGGCGGACGCGTCTCGTTCTCGTGCTCACACATATGTCCGCATATGCGTCAGCTACGTTACGAGCACGTTCGCTTAGCCTTATTTTCGCGTCCATAAAATGCAATTTATTGCGCAAAATTTCGGAGCGGTGAAAACGCTCCTATATATCCCAATAATTTTTTTATTTGTCAAAAAAAACCTTGGGGGTTTACGCGAAAAAAAATACAATAATAAACATTTCCTAAAGATATTTATAACATAAAAATCTTAATTATTAAGTGAATATCTTCATAAATGCCGCTTACATTCAAGTTTGGTTAAGATAAAATCTACTTGTTGTGCCCATGTATCCTGCAGCGTTATTAATTTTTCATGATTCAACAAGTTTTTAAAATTAAATTTCGCGTCGAATCTTTGAGGAAAATTTATTCCAAAATTCATCAGGAGATCTATAACTGGTAGAATGCACGCGATTTCGAACACATCCTGTGTATACCGAAAGCAGAGCGGAATCTGAGTGATGTGAGCCGATCGTTTAACGTTTTCCCATAGCGAACGGATCTGACCCGGGATCGGACCTCGGTGGGCCCAAGAAATCGCCGCGGGTAATCACGGTGCTCGTCCTCCGCCCCCGGTACCGTTTCCTCCCCCACTATCACCCCTCTTCAGTCTTCTCGACCTCCACAAACACCGATGGCCCTTGGCCTACGAGAGCCACATGTCTCATTCTCGCTTCTCTTGACGATATCACTTTCGCACTTTCTCTCTTGTTTTCTTAATGCAAGTTAAACGAACTCTTTCTTTTTCAAACTGCTTCCCCTTTTTATTGTGTTTAATTAGAAAACAGAACATAAAATATAAGAATTTCATTCAGTGAATTAAAAATAAAATTTATTCCAGAGATTAAATTTAGATTTTTTTACTGTCTCGACTGTTTGAGAATTTCTTAAAAGATTCATTATTGCTTCAATCTAATATTTGAAAAATGTCCAAAAATTGTATCCCCTGTACAAGAGATAAAATTCAAAAAATACATGATATTCATTTAAATAGAAAGTATACCATTTTCACATCTTTACTGACCGAAATTACAGCGTGAATTTTAATTTACCCGCGGCAATTGCGGCGAAGAAAGAGAAGGGGTTTGTTCGCCGAGGAAGAGTAAAGTTTCCCTTACAATAACTCACTTCGATATTCTATAGAAAATTAACTATACTGTATAAAATTTCGCGCACGCTTTGAGGTAAAATCCAGCGATTTTCATTTCCCTGTTCTGACAGCGATTCTCTCTCTATCCTCTTATGCCAAAGTATCAGTAGGAAGTCGATAGAAAGCGAGATCACGAGGGAAAAGGAGAAAGAAAAAGGACAAAAGCTGGAGAGAGAGAGAGAGAGAGAGAGAGAGAGAGAGAGAGAGAGACGCCATATCTGTATATATGTATAAACCTTCGTATCTACCCCGCGGTGTCTTCTCCTCTCTCTTCCTCGCTAAAGTCAGATCGCCCACAGGCTCCATGAGGCCGTCGTTATTATATGTTATCGCCGTGGAAGGTATGGGAACCGGCCTGAGGGGGTTACCAGGTACCTCTACCTCGATATTTCCTCCTCGTTGTGCCATAACGCACCAACAACGAGATACACAGAGAGGAGAGCCGATTCTCCCTCTCTCATCGTGGTCCTCAGAGTCAACCTTCTTCCATCCATCCCTTTCCCCATTATGTCTCTCCCTCTCACGTTTCCCCCTTTTTTTTTACCCTGTCCTTTTCCCAGAGCATTCGTCTATTATATGCTAAATTACGACGACCTTCGGCGATGCATGCAGAACACGGTACCGCTTACGGCACGTCCGTGAGCACATGCGAGCAAACGCGTGCGTGAAGCTGATTGACACGGATTCCATAAGTGTGATTTGTTTACGAGGTCGTGACATTATTAATACTTTGCTACAGACAATAAGATGTTGGGCAACAAATTTTTGAATTTTTATACTATCAATCTTCTGCACACGAAAACTTTAACTTTAAAATAAGAGAAGTTACTTTCAAATGTCGAAAAAAAAAATATATATATATATATATATATATAATTCATCGTTTTTCATCGATAATGTTGGAACGTTAGAAATCCAATAAAAAAATATATTAATGAAATAAAATCGTTAAAAAGAAAATTATAAAATATTTGAGTCAAAACAATTTCCCATTATCAAATTAAAACTAAATTAGAATGAGAATCCATTTAAGAAAATTGCAAATAGGGACAAATACTACAAATTTTTTTCTTGAAAATGTATAAAGTGATTTTCCAGATCGTCGTTAATAAAAAATTTCTTAGATATTTAATTAAATTTATTTTAATATATATAAAAGAATAAGAATTATAATTCCCTCCCTTGCTTGCCAACTTCTCTTTTTTATTTCGTTAATTTATAGCGAGATTAAATGCGTAATAAAACGTTATATTTGTCTTATCATTCTCGAGATAATTACCAAGTACGGAAGGGGTAATCGTAACGGCAACAGTAGCGCAAAGATATGTAATAAGATTAGCCGCAGCCTACTTTGAATGATGCTGCATTCGCGATCATGTTGTGAAACGCATTCGAAAATGTCACAGGTACTTTCTAAAGAAGCCGGAAAAAGTGATACATACGGTGCATGGACTTGCTGCTACGAGATGCATACACACACATACGTATGTGCATCTGCATATCTGTTAAAGTAGATTTCATGCACGTATCTTATACTAAGTCTTTGCAATCTTACCGTTCTATCTTCATTCACGCGTAACAATTCCTAATACAGTCTTTTATATTTTTTCTATATTTTCGTTGCTTTCTTTCAATAATGAACGATTTTTTAATTAAATTGAATTAAATTGAATCCTTCCAATAAATGATTGGTTAATGGATTTTATTAATGGTTAAAATTCTTTCTGATTGGAAATGTTATTTTTGTCATACGCGCACGCACGTTTTTATTCATATGGATATTCAATCATACTTTTCGAATATTATTCTCTTTTTCCACAGAATGAAATCAGTTGAATCAATTCTATTGCTAAGAAAAGCATTTTTTTTAATAAGTAACGATTATCTTTAACAAAAAAATTTTTTTTTATAATTATCTTTAAAAATATTTACAAAAAAGTATTTATTATTTAAAAAAAACCTATTATCATATACTAACTAAAATAATAAAAACAGAATTTAACTTCTTATGAAGAATATTATAAAATTGTAGCAAAGAAAAATCAAATTAATATACAAACTGATTGTTTATTTTACTTATTTGATTGTTTATTTATTTTGGTTTATTCTTGATTGAAGTATTAAATTACTAAAATTTAGAATATATTTTGAATTAATTTAATGCTTATGAACTTATGATAGATTTGCAGATATATAAACTTATGAAATATTTAAAATAAGTAGTTTGAATTAAGTATTTACTTAAATCAAATAATTCGCAGTATGTATTTTTCTGTGCAACAGAAGTTATTTTAAAGTAAATATTAGTTTCGAATAAACGATGTGATATTTTAAGATTATTTTCAAGAAAATATTTTTTGTATAAATAATCGTTGCTTAGAAAATAAAACTAAAAATTGAATAATTACTTTTCTTAGAATGATATTTTTCATGCATGTAATATCCTACAATTTTTTTCATATTTATTAGAATTTTCAGTTTAAAGAGGCGTTTTAATGAAAAATAAATCATTATGAGAAAACTAACTATAAGATATGCACCAAAACAATTTATTTATGGCAATGTTATCACTGTCTTACTTTTCAAATCTTCGTAATAATTATACTATCCTTAAACTCAATATAGTCAATGCGTTGAGTAAGAATTTATTAAATTCACAGCTGCTTGTACATAACCATCGATCCTCAAAACAACATACAGCTACCTGAAGCGATTTCGGCAGCTGACAAAAGTGTCAGCACCTGCCTACTTAACTGTTAGTTGATAGAAAGTATAATTTTCACGTCATTATATATAGTATATATATCTATATATCTATCTATCTATTTATATATTTATATATATATATATATATATATATATATATATGCGTCGAATATGCAATCCATGTACATCAAAGTCTTCAAATTAATAATTCTTATATTAATAATTAATAATTTTTATATTAACATCAATTAGAGGATATTATGTATATACATTACGTAACGGTTTCGAAATTGAAGTCTTGTAAATTAAACGCGATAACACTTTCTCAAGTATTTTCTCACACGCACTTTCAAGTCAATCAATGATTAATGCTTATAAGTCATAAAACTTATAACTTTCACATTTGACAATCTTATTTCTAAAAAAAAAAAAATTTGTAATTTTTTTCAGGTACCCGGAATCCAGGTTAGCAAAATTGTTTAACGGCAGCATCCCCATCGTTCTGGACTCGCTAAAACAACACTACTTCATCGATAGAGATGGCGGAATGTTTCGACACATATTGAATTTTATGCGAAATTCCCGGCTACTGATACCCGACAACTTTTCCGACCTAGATTTGCTGCTGGAAGAAGCACGATACTTCGATATTGCGCGTAAATTACTTCAACTTTATTTCTCGTACTCCTTTTAATTTTAATACTGTAATTGAATCATGCAGTGAATGAGAACGACATAAAAACGGGATTTCGTATCAGTCGCATAATAAAACGAGAATGACCGGTTCGAGCATGCCTTTCATTAGTAATATAATTTAAATCGCGATACAACGATGTATCATTTCTCTTCTAATTCTCTTGACCGACTTCCTATGTGTAATGCTCAGTTGTAATGGACTAGTAATAACGAACTCTGAAATTGTTTGCTTGATTACAGACGTCATATAGAACTACAAAAGGACAAAATTGAGACAGTGAAAATTATTCCCTCGGGACTAATCAATGTATACATCTCGTTTAGAAATCGAATTTTATACGGAAAAATTTCCCCAGCGCTTTTATAATTTATCCAATTTATTTATGACCGAAATGAAACTGTACTATCAATAGAAACGAAATCTCGCGAGTTCCCACGGCCTAGTTCGATATATTGCGAAGTATAACATTACAAGTTTGCAAACTCATCGTTAAAACAAGACCATTATCCTCTTCGCATAAAAACTCGAAGGTAATACGTCTTTCTCCCCTTTAGCCATGTGCAGGCAATTGGAGCAGATGAAGAAGGAGCGCATAAAGAACGGCTCGACAACGACGATGACCACCACATCGCCAAGTCCCCCGCCCTCTGGGCAGCTCGGAGGTCGCGGCACCGCCTGCACCACCGCACCCTGCAACCGCGATCCCGACAAGATGCGCGGCAACGACGGCAACTGCAGCTACGAGTGCGTGGCGTTACATGTGAGCCCGGATCTGGGCGAGCGAGTGATGCTGTCGGGTGGACGGGCGCTGCTCGACGAGGTGTTTCCGGAAACGACGCAGGCGGTGATCGACGCGCGATCCGGCGTTGCCTGGCACCAACAGGATGCCCGTCACGTCATCAGGTTCCCGCTGAACGGCTACTGCAAATTGAACTCCGTACAGGCGATCACAAGACTGCTGAACGCTGGCTTCCGGGTGGTCGCAAGCAACGGCGGCGGCGTTGAGGGTCAACAGTTCTCAGAGTACCTGTTCGTCAGGCAGGCCGTCAACACTTGACGGAGCACGGCGCATCAGCGCAAAACCATCTCCAAGTCGATCCGTTGCCTGCAGCGTGACCACGACTTAGAATGAGTGCTGCTGTCTAGGAGACCACCTTAAGACTGCATCGCGGATAATTCGGGTTATTCTGACGAAACAAAACAGGGCATCTCGGACATGAGGATTAGGGGAGGCTGGCAATCGCAATCGCAGTTTGACGCCGAAGTACTTGTACGAAGATCTCGTAACGTGCATTAAAGTCTCTTGACACTTGCGTGTCAGGTATCTTGAATCGCGCGAAGAAGTGAATACGAAGTGAATAAAAGAATGTGCGAATATGTTTTGCAATTTTAAATATTAGTTTACGTTCGCTTTACAAATCAACTTTAACTAAAACAACGGTCTCATTTGTACGCACACGTAAGTTGCAATAAGATAGTTATTTGCATGTATTTCTGACATCATAATCTGAGATGGTTGACATTGAAGATACTTAATCGATCCCATTTCAATCATAAAGCCATTAACAAATTCCAAATACAACTTGTTATACTTTAATTGTATTAAATTTAATAATTATAAAATTTTTTAAATCTAAGAGCCGATGTTTGACCGTTATAGGCGATTACAACTCATTGATATGTTTAACATATTACGGTCGATTAGAAGTAATGTATTGATATATTTTTTAATGTCTTACAAAATAGATTTTTAATAACAAATTTGATGATAATTAAAACTGATTTTTATTTTAAAGTATCATAAACACGCTGCACATTTGTCAAAAAAATATTATATGTATATATAATTATTATATTTTATAATATATAGTATAGTAATATTATTATACATATAATTACTATAAATATATTTTACGTAATTATTACGTACATATATAGCAATTATATGTGCATGATAATATGTATATATTATATTTGGAAGTTTTATAAAAAAAAATTTTTGATTTTAATCATTTTGGAAAAATCGTTAAAGTACACAGTAGGGATTTATCTGCAGTTGCGATGATTGACATTACGACGACCGTTTTTGCTTAGATGTGACTTGAACGGATCGTTGTTGATCGTATAAGAAGATATTAAATAAATTATTGCGAATATTTTTAAAGTAGGTATAATTATATAAGTATATATAGATAGTTAAGTATATAGATTATTTGACTTAATACATTTTGTGATAACAACGATCACAGATTGAGTCACATCTAAAAGTAATGGCAAGTCAACAGCGTATAGCGAGCCTAATAATGGCAACGATGTATCATGTGATCCATAGGAAAGCCTCATGTGAGCCACAATTAACCATATATTCCACGCACTATTCTATGTCCTTTTTTTCGTACATTTAAAAAATGCACGTGTTACAGAAACAAAAGATATAACCATTGCGTAACTTGAAAAAATGAATCAACAATATGTCCGTACTGTCTTCTGCACGCTTTTAATGCTATCAAGAATGGTACGCGCAATTATAAACATTGTTTATTCCTCATGTTACGATCTGCGATTTGCGTTTGAGAATGTCAGATGCGCCAATTTTTAACATTGTTATTATTTAATAAAGTGTACCTATATGTATTTAAACGCCGTACTAATTACTCTGTAAATATTATCGCGAATAAACGTGTATATATACACACCCACGCAAAAGATCTAAATATACTTATACATATATAAATGTAGCATAAATACAATTATACATATACTGCTTAAAATCATATTTAATATAAGAAAAAGTCAAAAGCAACGAAATACTCGATATATGTTGAAATTCAGTCAAATTAAAGTTTTCATCAATCATAATCTACTATGAAAAAAAAGAAGCGAAAAAAATTAAACCTTCTCAAGAGAAACACTGATAAAATTATACCTGCTCTTTAAATAACATTTTGATTATTAAGAGTTAAAGAGCGAAGTATAACTCCTAAGAAATCTTATAAGTATCATTACAACTGATTTAATAAAATATTTATTTTACGTTTCAGGAAAATGCAGCAATCTTATTGTTTTATATGCATTCCTTAATGTCCAAAGTGAAACTAGCAAAATATATATTATTCTTATTTTTTACATTAACTACAGCTCATATATTTGATGAATAGTTTAATTATCACTGCCTATTTTCCGAGAGACCGAGCATAGCAATATTGTTAACGGCACGGTTCGAGATTTTTTCTCTAAAATATAGACAATAAATATTCTATCCGAGAAACGAATAAAAGTACAGCCTGCAAAATTATTGTCACTCGCAATCAATTCTCGATTGCCATGGACATTGCGTCACGCCTGAAGCAAAAGAATTTTTTCCCGTGCAATAAAATTATTAGTCGGAAAAAATTGCTAGCATATGGAAATCAAACAAATTTGTTACAAGACGTTGAGGTAATCTGGCTAAACAATCGTGAAAAAAATTTTTTTTTATTCGTCGTATGATATCCATATGGTATCTCACGTAGATACATATATAACGTACATAACCTTTAATAAACTTCTAATTTATTATCTCAAGAATGTAATATATCATAAAAAATAATTTATCACTCGTCGACGCGTAGTAGCAGAGTTATATATTACATGCAATTATACATATATTACTTGTAACATATAAATGTTCAAATTAAAATAGCTAAATAATTAGTAGCTTAAAAAATAATTATTGCGCGCGCTGGTATCTATATTTGTTTCTTAAACAAATACTTAATTTCAAAAATGCTCCTGTTAAAAAATAACAAAAGTCATTACTAATTACGTTGCATATTTCAATTAAGTTCCACATGACGAATTCGTGGGAAATTCATCGAACAAGTAATACTCCGATCGCACGGAGTTTACTTGACGGAACTGTCGCGTATTTACATTACTAATGCGATGTATCTATTGGCAAACTTTTTCATTGTCAATAGAAAGCCACAATAGAAAAGCGCGCTTAGAAATCTTCAAAAAAATGCCGTTGAGTGACAAATGATTAGAGTTAAATTTAAAAATATTGATTGAGAATTTAATTTTGTTCAATTTTTCCACATTTTTCCTACCTTTTTTTCTCCAGAATCTAATAATAAGCTAGTAATAAAAAAAAAACTAATGATACGCCTCTCCTTCTAACAGCAACTCTTCTTTAAATTTTCTTTTTTTAATCACTATGGAGATAAAAAATATCGAAAAGAGCATCCACGAATGCAAAACATACATAACATAGATGTGAAAATATTTTAATACTTCCAGTTTATCATACGTGGCATATATTTTACAATGTCACAACAGAAGGATGACGAGGACAAGGTGTAATCGGGACACGACTCGCTCGCGGATTACGATCCGCAACGTCTCGCGAATAAACGCGAATAGAATCTAACGTGGCGGAGGAGGAAATTCGTAAGTCTTGCGGTCTACTTCATGCGTCAGGGACGGTACTACACCTGTTGCTCCCCTCAGCTGCCCTCTAGCTCACGCACTTTCTAAACTTTTCGCCTCTCGCATATAGGGCACACGTTTTTTAAATAATTACTGCACTGTTCCCTGTATGAATAAATAATACGAATAACATTAACAAAAACGCACAAATTAAAAGCGTAACTGTAATAAATATTTGTGAGATATCTGAAGGCGTCGCGTTGCTTTCAACTTCAATCAAGCAACTTTGCGAAATACGCTCTTCGACGAATTATCGATATATCCCGGATTAAATATTGAAACAAGATTAAACAAAGGATGAATTATTATCATATCTTATTTCGTGACTTCATTCGACTGTGTTCCGATTCGGCGAGATTACAGAAGATACGAAATTGACGGTAACTTTATCGCGCGCCACAATAAATACGAGTCGAATTAGTGACCAATGAAAACCAAAGTATCCGGAAGCATGCAATCTAAGCACGTGCGATTTATTTCGAATAAATTTCGTATAAATAAACTATATATTAATAATAAATAATGCCATGTGTCCTATCCTTAATTGAGTTATTCGAGCTGATTTAATTCACATATTCTTGCGCACGTTTACTTTAAAATTGATAAACACATTACGCGAGAATTATTTAATATAAATTCAAAGCACAATTAGTAAATCTGATACGTCAGTAAAAAAAAATTATTTATAAATAATAAAGATCGATTTCTTTTTATATCTAACAATCGAGTTCCTATTTGAGTAATGAACAAAGTTGTCTTCCAAAGGTTCAATAAGAAACTCATATCTTAATAAATAGAATCTGTCAATAAAATGGTGAATGTGTCAACTAGCTTGTAATTTCAAACGCACGTGGCGTGAACTAGAGATTTAATAGTACAGGCACACAAAAAATAAAAAGTTGTCTGAACAGAATAGTCCATAGACTATCTTTATGTATTTTAACGTGCTGAACACGAATCCAATGTCAGAATTACTTCATCACCCACCTTTTTTTTTAAATCGAAAAAATGGCTTTAAAAACCTTAAAAATTGTAATAATTTCGCTGCGAAAAATGGTGGGTGATGGGGCAATTCTGACAGCGGATTTATATTCAACAGCTCAAAATACATAAAGATATCATAGTCCGATCCGTGATACAGATCAATTTTTTTGGTGCAGCAGTGTAGCATAGCAACCCACAAAAGAAATGGTCTGTATCACGGACCAGACTATGATATCTTTATGTATTTTGAGCTGCTGAACACAAATCCGGAGTCAGAATTGACCCATTCATCATTTTCCGTATACAAAGCAATTATTGCAATTTTTAAGGTTTTTAAGCTACCTTTTTTATTTAAAAAAAAAGAAATGGTGAGTGATGGGACAATTCTGACACCGAATTTATGTTCAGCACGTCAAAATACATAAAGATAGCCTAGTGGAGTATTCTGTTCAGACAACTTTTTATTTTTTGTGTGCCTGTGTAATTATCATTATTATTTTACATCAATGTTGTTCAGGATTTAAAATTTTAGACTTTACATGTGTCGGTATTTACACCTCCTGTCGTTCCTACTTCTCATCTCATAACTTTTCAACACGCGGACATATTGCAATTTCAAAATCAAAACTATAAATTTTGGATAGTATCATTTTAAATAGTGATAGATGCATTGTTGAAGATTCGCTGCAATGGTTATCGCGGTCTCAGCGTAGGATTACGATCGATTTTACTTTCCCATCAAACTCCTACTGAATAGGGCTGTCTTCTTGTCAAGCTCCGTTGAAAGGTCATTCCACTAACGTGTGCTTGCGCCTGGCAGCAACGCGGGACCGCGAATTCCGCGTGAAATTCCTGGTGAAATTGCATTCGGCTGCAATGTCTGGACCGGCATCTCGCCCGAGAACGTGCGGCAAGAGAACCCTGCAGTTCCTGGATCTCGCCCAAGTCGATTAAAAATTGAACAATTTCGCAAAAAAAGATAGACTGATTCAAGAAAAGGACGGGAAAGAATACGATGAAGCGTAGCCATAAGACGTAAAGTATTATTGCTTTATGTTTGTATATTACAATACTTAAAAAAATAAATAATATTAAGGAGATACACCGAGCACTTTTCATAAATTAAAAGAATAATTAATAATTAATAATTAATTTAAAAGAATTTATTGCAGGTAACACGCAAATCGCGAGAATATCAAAATATTAAGCGTACTAAAGCGTAGTGTTGCATCAACGTTTTAATAACTGTTGTTATTATTTGGTATGCCGCAGAGAAAATATTAAAGCAAAATAGCAAAATCTATAAAGAAAATCCTGAAAAAGAAATTAAAAAGAATATATATCTCGACCAGTCTGATGATGGCTACGCAAGGACGAAGCGCGCACGTGAGAGGCGAGGTAAGAGAGCTCATTGGGACTGCGTTGATCACGTAACCGCGGGAATAAGGGATAAAGTGCACAAACGTCGTGCCCTCGGGCCCCGTTTCCATGGTTACCATGGAACTCAATATCCGCGTCACCCGAGGGGTTCACCGGCCTGAGGCTGTCATCCCTCGAATCCACCCAGCAAAACGTCCCCCCCCCCTCCGACCCTTTCTCTCTCTTCCTCTGCTTCTCTGCGCCTCGTTCCCCATGTTCTCTTTCTCTCTCTCTCCCTCGTCGAGCTGATTATATTCCATTTCTAGATCGTTCTGGCCACCTTAATATCGAATTCTCTGACATACACGAGGCCACCGGCTATGAAAAAGACAGGCTTTCTAGATAGATATGAAATTCGAAGATACTTTCGGACAGCAACTTCCAACATCATTGTCCACCTAAAAAATCTACAATCAATATTTTGCAATATAGCATGCATTTTATTCCATTGTGCATTACTTTTATCTTTGTCTTATTCCTATTGAAAGCAAGAAATTAATTTGGCTTCAGCTACGCATTACGAAGAATTCTTACAACTTAAATTAATAATGCAAATGTAAAATTTTATTTATATGAACTAAAAAAAAATTACGGGCGAGTGTGAATAATTCAAGAAAAAAATCATATATAAAGTTTTTATCATAACATCTATGAATTTTTTAATTTATAGTTCTTATCTTTTAATTTATAATCCTTTTCTGATTTCTAAAATCCATAACATAATGAGAAATCATCTTGAAAATAAAATTAGCATTTCTTTTTTTTATTTTATACAGACAAATAACTGTCATTATTTGATATCTAGATTTTCTCCTGTTTCGATTTAAGATGCCATTTATCCGCTAAAGACAAAAGTTTTGAAGTAATGACATTATCTATTCCAAGAAAAAAATTAATAAAATACTTTAAATTTTCTCATAAAAATCTCATAACACGTTAACGTAACATCGAAAATGTTCATTATCTAAATTACTTAAAGACGCGTAATATTCCAAGATAGATTTCTTTAAAAAATATAATTCAGACTACGAATATATATCTGTGTCATTTGTAGTAAAATCCACAACTGTGTATTTAAAAAAAAACTTAAAAAATATTTCTCAAATTATATTTTAAAAAATATAAAATATTTAACGACGATTATAAATAAGATTTTTTGTTAAAGTCCTACAATCTTATTTTTATCTTTAGATGTTTGCGTGTTTCAAAAAATATTCAACATAAAATTCAACATATTTCTATAATATAATAAAATAAAATAAAAAATTCAGTTTGTAATAATTGCTTTAATACATTATAGAACTAAAGATAGTAACCCACAAGAAAATGAAGAAATGTGTTTGCATTTCGACGAAATTTGTTTTTATATTTTATTATCTCACGCTTACTGCTTACCCAATACAATTTATAAAAATATCATAATGTACCAAAATTGTAATGTAATTGTTATTTTGTTATATATTCTTCTCTATTTATAGACATATTAATATTCTACCTACTGGCAGTAAAGAGAATGTTATGATTTATCCGCGTTATACTTCAAATTCGTAAAAAAAAAACAGTATAATAAAAAAACGATATACAGCTAAGTGAAGATTTTTTATATGTAATATGCTCAGCAAAAATTGGTACATAATGACTTTAAACGCTTTCCAAACAAAGTATGCAATTATTTAAAATGACTTATTTACACAAAATGTACACATTGCCATTATTTCTGTCACGACAGATTGTTTGAATATTAATCAGATAAGTCAGGTGGACATTATTTTTAGTTGAAATTTCACCATGTATAAATGCTTCCGAATTGCAATAGCTTTCACAAAAATAATCAAATCAATTGCAATGACAGAAAAAATAATAAATTGAAATATTTATATACATACATATACGTAAATTATGTCGCCTCCAAAAGTCGCCTCTCTCATATTAACGCTTCAGACGTGTAAAATTCTATAACGATATCAGTTTTCCAATTACATAAATTTTGCATTATAATACATTACAATTTATACGTCCAAATATATTCTCCTTACGCATTTGTTCAGTTTGTTTTTACGTGAAACTGTCGACCAATTGAAACAATTATCGTGTTACAATAACTAACATTATTACACGTGTCTACATTTATTCTAAATTATTGACATTTGAAAACTAAAACATCTGACACGCATACGTCGGAATATATTATAATATTATTATAATATATTATAAAATTATTATGTAATTGTACTCCTCTGTTTAAGCTGGAAGCACAGAAACTGTTAAAATAACAAAAATTTTATATTGATAATAAGTTATTGGCCATACAATCTATAAAGATATTCTAAAATGAGACATTTCATACCGAATAATTTTATTAACATTTAAAAGTGAATTATAAAAACATACTGCTACTTCATAAGAGATATTTCAAAGATTAGCAGTATTCATAATTATGTGAGATTTTTCTTTACTATAATTAATAATATAAATCTTGTTATGATATAAAACGTTATATCAAAAATTGATAATTAAAGTAACAAGAAGTAAATATTTTAATAAAAGTATATTAGAATATGAAAGGTTAATATGAGAGCTATAATGCACAATTAACATGAAAAAAAATCTACTAAAAATGTGCTTATATTGCACGAGTAATTTCACGTTGCGTTGTAAATGATATAAGTTACAAAGATTAATCATGTTTTATATGTATAACGTATTATATATATAAAACATTATTACTCATTTTATATACATACACACATATATATACATATATATATATATATATATATATATATATATATATATATACATATATATATATATATATATATATATATATATATATATATTCCCCTAATTGCATCAAAAAAGAAAACATGGGTATGTAATATAATAAACCGATATAATAAAAGAATCAATAAGAGATATTTTAAGCATTGTTTTCTATGATCTCAGGCACCACGTACCCTTGGTAGTTACTTTTTTTACATATAAATCAGGTACTCGCTTTATTTTAATTGATTATGCAAAGTATTTCTGCAAAAATTTGTTAGTGTTAGCAGAATTCTCACCAAAATTCCGAGAAGGAAATATAAATAATTAAATTAACATCAATCAAAAAAATATTGGTTATTCTTAGTTTTGTAAATATTTCTTTAATAAAAAACGTAACAGCTAATTTTTTTTATAAACACTGAAAATGTTGATTGCAATATACAACATAATATACTGATAACAATTCCAACTTCCGGTGGAGAGTAGCTATATTCTGTTGTACCAACATTGAAATTATCACTATTTAGTAATTATGTGTAAGATATTGTACAAATTATTCCATACTTTTTGGACAATGTGCTCGCGGTAATATTATTATTATTATTACTATTATTACTATTATTATTATTATTATTATTATTATTATTATTATTATTATTATTATTATTATTATTATTATTACATTACATTACAGTTTGCAAAAATACGATTTACTATTATAACAAAACCTGCTTATATTTTACACTAGCGCTACAATGTCCAAAAGTATAGGTCAAGTATTACAATGCAGCGAGCCTATACGTAGTGACAATGTACACTCACTTAATGTATTCACGCAGTCATATAACAATATATGATCTATATTCTATATGATCATACCACACGCACTTACACCGCCTCTCTCTCTCTCTCTCTCTCTCTCTCTCTCTCTCTCTCTCTCTCTCTCTCTCTCTCTCTCTCTCTCTCTCTCTCTCTCTCTCTCTCTCTCCCCCCCCCCCTCTTTCCTACGCACACACGCGCGCGCGCGCAATGACTATATAGACTATTCACGAGACATGTGCTCATACACATTACTCCTTACAGCGATTTTGTGTTGAAAAATAAAGAATGACCTATTATGTTACACTTAAAAAACGTATACTACAGTTAAAAAATGTTCAGTCATTTACAATAGGGAAGCTTAGTATCGATACGATGGAAACAATTTTACCTTGAATGTACGCAAAATCCCAAGCCAATTCCCAATAAGTTTCATTGCAGTAATATGCAATTTGCAATAACTTACTAAACATTGCAACGTAAAATAACGTTACACGATCCATCGAGGCCAGCTCATACAAGACCATGCAGATAGAGCGCCAGATTTCGGGCGGATCACTAAAGTTCCTGCCCTTGATAGTGCATCACTTCAAGTACGATTTATACAATGTTGTGCTTCTACACGTTTCTTTCTCTTGTTCAAGAAGAAATACCAAATCCCTGAAGTTTACTCTCTTCAAACGTGGTCTCATTGGCATTTGCCTATTTAATCCGCTTACTGATGCATTCGTGCCGGGAGTGCCATTGGTCGATTCTGCCGTATCGAGTTTAGGTTTCTTACGAGGACCAATTGCTTGCAATGCTGTTAAATTTGCTTCCTTCGTCCTTAACGCTTCCATTTCTATGCGTTGCATCTAAAATGTTTTATTCATCTTAATTAAATTGTAGAAAAATAAACTGTGGAGATAAACTCCACAGGAACAGGTGAAAGAATCAAGATTTATATATATATATATATATATATATATAATTTATCGTATAAATTCATAACAAAATTATAGATATTTTTATATTACCTCTTTGGCTTTGGCTTTTAATTTCGCTTGCTCAGGATCTTCTGTTTTTGCACGACTCTTTGCAGCACGTAAAAGTAATTCTCGTTCTTGTTCTTCGTGTTTCCTACGTTCAACTTTATCTAAATCTTCCAAAAATTTTAATTGCGCTCTTACATCTTGTGTTACTTCATATCTAGGATCAACCTGTAAGTAACCAAATAAAATTATTATAAAACAATATTACAACAAAAAGTTTGAAATTATTTTAAAAAATAATTTCAAAATCATACAACACTTGCACTCGGGCAAAAAGTCGACTTTACGCTCTTATTACAGAATGTACTATTATTTAACTTCATATACATTTTTTATTTTTCAAATTACGCGCCGTTATTTTCAGTTTTAAAAATATAACTCTAAAGGTGCCATTTCATGGGCGTCAGTTGACGCGCGTCAAGACGATTTGTGACGTCGTGTTAGTTTCTGCGTCGACGCTGAAGAAGTTCGAATTTTCTAACTTCTATAACGTCAAACCAGCGTCCAATTGTCGCGCGCGATAGACAACGCAAGTTACAAAACTGGCGCGTGAAAACCTTTGCGCGTCAGAATAGGTCAGAATATTGGCGTCAACTGACGCCCATGAAAAGGCACCTTTAAAAAACCTATTTCTCTCAAATCTTACTTTTATAAGATCTATCCTATGTTCTGTGATGACTGCTAACTTTTCTACTAAATTCTTTAACCTCTCTTGAACAGCGTGCGAAATTAATGCTGCTACTTCTTGGTTGGGTTCCTCCAGCCCATGACTGGATGCTAAAATAACACATCGTTTGTTTTAAAATTAAACATATTTGTATAAATATTTATATACATATTTATATATACATATCTATTTAAAATAGTAAAACAAAAAGTAAGTTACCAATTTGTTTAATTCTTTGTTGTAACGGTGTCATATGCAAAAATACTTCATCTTTGCAGGATCGTATTTGAGTACCAACAAATTCTGTAGAACCGAGTATTCTTTGAGATTCCTCTGCAAGATTAACACCACCCATAGCTGCTACGTCATTTATATCATCATCCGCCCTACATAATAAAAAATAAATCATTTTTACATGTTTATAATAATTATAATGTACATTTTTAGATAGATGTTTCTTCATACATTTCTCTTTGTTCATTTATTAATTTATACAAGTTAAAATTACACTGTTTTTAGTAAAAAAAACTTACGTATATCCTGCTGATGAAAACGTCTTTTTCTCTTTCTCCTTAGGAGCTGACTTTTGAACAAGAGAAGGCACTACGGCTTTATTAACAGTAGTGGTTGTATTGAGTGTTTTGCCTTGCGTAGTAGTAATTGGTTTTACAACTGTGGTTGTGACTATAGGTGGTTTTTGCACAACAGGGGCAGTGGGGCGAATTCCAGTTGTTGCTACTGTCGATTTCACAGCATATGCTGTGGTAGGACTCCGAACCACTGTCGTTACTGGTCGAACCTAAAACAATGTAATTCTTGGTAATAAAAACTCTTGAATAATGATGTCAGTATATTGCACTTCAATTATAAACAACACTGTTTGTTTATAATTGAAGTGCGATATACTGACTAATGATTTTTAAAATATAAAATATAAAAATAAGTTTTTCTTATATTAATATTACAAGGTATTTATATAGCCTTTTCAATTATGATTGTTATTTTGTGAAGTGAATTTTGTGAAGTTGTGTAGAAAGGAAAATTATATATTTTTTATAGATACACTTGATAAGAGCCAGAAATCGTCTGGCCGAAACGTTGTATTTCCCTTAATTACTAATAAAGCATTGCCAGATTAGTCATTATTCAATTTTTATTACCATTCTTTGATCTGGCATATCGACAATTCTACTACTTAAATGTAATTCTTATTGTACACTTTATTTATAAAAGATTTCAAAAAGCACATAAATTTTTAGTACGTTAATAAAAGAATTATCTTATATTTTTATTTTCAATTATATAGACATTAAATATTACCTAAAAAAATTCGAAAACATATCAGTAACAATTATTTTATAAATCAATTGCTTGTGAGTGTAAATATAATATGTATTAATATAATATGTACTAAATTTTTTTTCAGATAAACAAAAATCTTACCAGCCTCTGTTGAATAGATTGAGCAGGTCGTGGAACAGTTGTTGTAACTACTGCTGCTGCCGCCGTTGCTGCTGTTGGAAGCGGTGTCATTACTCTCACTTGTGTTGTTGCAGTAGCTGCAGTAGCGGCTGTTACAGGAACAGTTGCTGCCATTGCTACTGCAGGTCTATATTGAGTTTGCTATAATAATGTATATAATTGCAAGTTAGATAAAATAATCCTGTATTTTTGTGTTATTATAATTATAATACTTAAATAATTCTTTAATAACAAATTATCGTATAAATATTCTTAAAGATAACAGATTGTACAAAGTAGGGAAAGTAAAACACGACAGATTAATATTTTTAAAAATATTGATTTTTTTTAATGTTTAAAACTCTGTCTATTTTAAACTCTGCCTATTAGTTGTTTACAATTTTTTTAAGAAAAATTTCTGAATGATATCCACCGTTTAGATTGTTTAAAATATACTTACAAAAAATTAATGTGGTCTTTTTTGTCATATATAAACAACATAACATTAATATAAAATATAATCAACATAAAATTAATTAAAAAAATAGTTTATTTTACCGTTGTTGGAACAACAGCTGACGCTATAGAAAAAACAACGTGGGCAGGAGGAGGCTTTATTCCCTCTATAACTAATTCCTTCGTAACAAGCGATTGCCGTAGAAGAGGTAAACTTTTTTTCAGAAAACCGATGAGACATGGTTGTGGTGAAGCATTCAATAATTTTTCGAGTCTGTCGCAAAATTCTTCTGGCTCGACTTTAGTATCAATCAGTTCTTGTATCAAAGTTCGGACATTGCGTTCCACTGCTTTAGGCTCTCGACTAGATAACTCTAATAAATTCGCTAAGAATTTACGGCACTTTTCTTTGGTATTATCGGTAGTTTGACGCTAAAAGAGAAAAAAGAGATGTTATTATTTAAGAACCTAAAACTAAATTATTATATTATGTATAATTTAATTTAAATAACGATATAGGATTTTCAAACTTAATAGATATGAAATGTACCGGCGTAGCTGTTTGCGCTGTTTGAACAGTGGTAACCGCTGGTGCGGAAGTAGTTGTGGGTGCAGTAGTCACTGTTCCTGGGGTCGAAGTAGATGTAGTAACAGTAGGAGCAACAGTCTGTAGCAGTACAATATTTTTAAAATACATTAGTGTCATTAAAATTATTTTATTTATAAATATTATAAAAAGTCAATATTAAGTTCATATTTATGTTAAATTAATAATTAACAAAACTTTTACGTGCAAAATAATAAAACATAAATAAAATAAACTTAATTATAAAGTAATCATTATTTAAAATAAATTTTGCAATAAAAAAAGGTGAATTATTGAGAATTTTCGTGACACATTATGTATGTAACAACTTTTCTATTTCTTAATAACAATGTAATTGATGTAATACAATTTTAATATAAGTAAAACATCAAGTAAAACTGATTTTACATTTACATAAAAATTACAAATATAAGTAAGGAATAAGATTTGCTAAAAATTTTTTTTAATTGGAGGCAAAATTGTATAAAAGTATCATCTATATTTATTATTTTTATTTTTACTGCATGCACACAACTAGAAGAACTTTTGAAAATTCTATATTACTACTATTCGTGATAAATTACAAATTGCATCTATTTTTCCGACATGCAAATGCCAAAGTTCAGAAACAATAGTCCTATAAAAGTTTTAAGTTGCTGGCTATTGCAGATAATTGTATTCATTTAGTTTTTAATATATCATAATTTCACACATATCTAAAACTTGCAGTAATAAATAATTTAACTTTTTTATGTGTTACAATATATAATAACAATATTTATACTTATAATTAATTATTATACATGTATGGCTTATTCATTATTACAATGTATTCTTTAGACGCACTTGTACCTTGTACAGACTCATATTGTACATTTTTTAGTAATAGATATATTATTACAAAAAAATATATTATTGCTAATAACATATTATTAAAATAACATATACCAATAATCAATATTCATTGATTGTTTTATAGGCCATTTTATATTTTTTATTCAAAATCGATTTTTATTTCAAAACTGTCTCAAGTAATGTCTTTAGATTGCTAATATAGCTCTGTGGTTGGTTTTAAACAAAAGTTTCGAATAGTGACGAATAGTGACCATAATGTTGATAATGTATAGAATATTATAACATGTATTTAAATTAACTATCAGTAAAATGTATAAAATGTATAAAAACTTGATCAAAATTATTTGTGCAATATGCCAATTTTTTAGATCAAATTATACTATTATATTATACTATACTTTCATTATTCAAAATATAACATATAATAGTGAAAAGAGAAAGAAATAGAAATAGAGAGAAATAGATTAAAAAAAATCTTTTTTTATTATTATCTCAACAATAAGCTTTTAGAAAACAGATTATATGAAAATTTTGATTCACACATGCTTATACTATAGCAGCAAGAAAAAAGTAGTCAAAAATATGTATGTATAAAAATATAAAGACTAAAAAACAAATAAAAATACATATAAATATTCTCAATTTTGCATTTTCTGTTAAAATAATTTGTTTTTTATCTAACATAGCAGTTCCTACATAACACCTTAACCAATAATTCATGCAATTCAATTTAATAAAGACACTGAATTAATGCATTTACTGCATCTTAATGCATTTACTGCACTTCATAAAACTTAAGACTACTACCAGAAAAATGCATCCCAAAAAGTAAGCTAATAATGAGATGTTATCAATTATGCTAAATTTTTAGAATAAAATATGGATTAAATGTGAACCAAAATAGAGACTATGATGGTAGATAACAAAATTTTCATAAAACTTGCATTCAGAAAATACTTATCAAAATTATAATATTATAGTATTAAAAATTATAATTATAATTGTAATTATAATTGTAGTGTACAATGCTTTAAATATAATAGTGCACTAAAATATTTGCAAACAATCAATAAATAAAGAAACAACTTATATAATAAAAGTTTTGCCATAATTAAATTTTGAAGTAGTGGACAAACTGTAAATATAATATGTAATATAAATAAACAATGTTGGCTTACTGATAACATCATTCCAAAAAAACAAGATCACAAACTAATAAATATCTACAGTAGCACTACAACGAGTCTTGTAAGAGGTATAAAAGTGCGTCACCTGAACAGATTTTCTTAGGGCGAATGGTGGGCCAGTGAACTGAGTATTCAGCCTACTTACAGTCGGCACTGAAGTTAGGCGGTATGTAGTGCCTGGAGATGGTGCAGCAACAACTGCATTGCCAGTTATACTATTCGGTGTAACTGCAGTACCAGTGGGAGTACCTGCAGGAGCTGGACCAACCCTAAGTAACTGATACTGCCCATTTTCTGTTTTTAATAACAGATGACCTTGTGCACCAGCTTGAAGACTGTGAATTGTCTGCAATGTTATCTAAAAGTTGAAGATAATAAACGTTGGTTATGTTATCATCATATTTCTTCATATTTTGTTTGTTTTTACTATAAATAATTAAAAAGTAAAATACAAGCAAATTATATTTATATATATGTAAATAGTAATTAGTAGAAATAAAGCAATATAAGTATTAAAACTATATTTTCACAATGGAATTTAAAATTTTAAATAATCAGAAAAAATAAATTCTAACATTTTTCTATACACACATACATGAAGGTATATATATCTGGAAAAAACCATATTATTTATCATAAGAACAAACATCCTACCCCTGGACCTCCAGCTCTTGCTCCAACCAATTGATGTTGTCCAATCATTACTCTTGGCGTAACTTGTTTATTAGCTTGCTGTCCTGCTACAGGCGTAGCAGGACGTATTGTATTTACATTGAGAATTTGAACATTACTGGGTACTATCGTTGAAGTAACCCCACCCTTGGCCTGTAATGCTGTACTGACCGCATTGCCAGCCACCGAGACTGGAACAGACATTGGAACTGAAACCATACCAGGGGTTGCACTAGTCTTGATCACTAAAGCTGCTCCTGTTGGCTTATTCACTGTGGTCACTGTTTGGCTGGCTGCCTGACTGACAGAGCCAACATTAGTAACGTTCGATGTGGTCTGTAGCACGGCCTGCGACGTTATACCTAAAGTACCGTTTGCTAACTGCCCAACAGTTTGAGCGGGAAAGGAGAGCTTATTGTTTGCATTTACCACCCCCGTAGTAGCTATCACTTGTCCGACCGTAGGATAGATAAGCTTCACTGATTCGTGCGTCTTGGTCAAGCTTGGTATATGTGTCTGATTGCTGGACACCTGGTTGGTCGTTACTTGATTAATATATGTAGCGGAAGATATCCCTGGCGGCTGCTGTTGTTGTTGCTGCTGCTGTGGCTGTGTCTGTGGCTGTGGCTGTGGCTGCTGCTGCTGCGTGGTGATAACCTGTGGCGCCACTGTGTTGGAGGTAACCACGTTCACGGGCAGCAAAGTGCTGGTGGTGATCGACTTGGTGACCTCCTGAGTCATTAGACTATTCACGGTAGTCGCACCGCCACCGTTCGAAACCCCATGTTTCTGTGGCTGCACCGCGGTGATGGTGCCCCCGTTGGAAATAGCACTGTTCACCTGGTGATTCTGCTGGCTAACCGACGCGGAACTAGCCTGATGGCCAACAACGGTCGGCGTGGACGTCACAAGCTGCGTCTCGAGGGAGCCCACTATCGCGTTCACTGCGGATTCATCGACATCCGTGCTAAGAGCCTCCTCCAGAAACTTAGCTGACGCCATTTTCTTCCAAGCTCCAACTGTAAACTGATCTGCGCATGCGCCTGTCGCAAATTACTCCCATAGTACCTTGTTCCCCCCTCTCCTAGCACGGCGGAAAATTGTACGCGGCGGGTCCTCCACAGTTTAGCCTAGACTCCATTAACGCGTTGAGCTGCGGCAACGCATGCGGCAATGTGTGTCGACGAATCAGAATCTTCAACGCAGGCTGCCGCAAGTCGCCTGCGGCAGCGTGCGTTGAAATTGAAAAATTTTGATTTTGACGCAGCGGAGAGACATATTCGGTAATGTTCGGTAATATTCGGAACATTTCGGAAGTCGTGAACCACGATCATGATGATTATGTATACCATGGTTATGTAGGCTTATAACCTCAATCGCATTATTTTTGTTATTACACATGAATAATGCAATGTCAAACATGAATTCTGGAAATGAAAGTTGTGAGGATTTAAATGAATTGATAATTCATTATGTAAAATCTTGCTCCGAGATATGGGATATAAAAAATAAACATTATAAAGACAATAATGTGAAAAACAAAAAGTGGGCAGAAATTGCACGAGAACTAAATGTACCTGGTAATTATATTTATCAATTTTAAAATATAAATTATCAGCTTTAAAATAAATTAATATTTATTTTAATTTCAAAATTATTATAATATTATTTTAACATTTTATGTATTATTTTACTTTACATTATAGATGATTTTGTTAAATCTCGTTGGCGGTCTATCCGTGATAGATACATAAAAGAAAAAAAGAAACTTTTAACAAAAAGTGGACAAGCAGCAACTAAATCTACAACATGGTCGCTTATGCCTCATCTAGAATTTTTAACAGAAACTGTGGAAGCAAGACAGTAAGTTTATTCACGTTTTAATTTAATCTTATTTATTAATTAGCTGTATAATTTCAGAACAATTTCTAATTTACAAGATGATAATGTCCAAATAACTCAAGTTTTTACACCATCACAGTATATAATACCAATACAGTCAACTGTATCATCAATACAGTCAACATCGTCATCGACACAAAACTGCGAAGTGGAAATAAGTACGTTTTGTTTTTTAATGGTGAATATTATAGATTCTTATGAAATAAAACATTTAATTACTATTACAAAATTGAAAAATTTTGATTTTGAAATCACAATTAAATGGGACATAGAACAAAAATTGGTTGTCCTGAATTACCCAAAAATTATAAAGACAATAACACAAAAGTGTACAAAAATAGCTCAAGAAACGTTCCAATGTTGTAATAGTAATAATTATTTTTTAGGTGATTATATGAAGAGTTCTTCATCACAACAAAATAGGGAACTGTTAACTCCTATTTTGACGAATAATACGCCTTATATCTCGTCAAACTCTCCTAGTCCTGTGCTTCGAAATTTAAATTCTCCATGCTCTTCAACAGCTAGTAGTTCGTATTCATCATTAATGTCTCGGCCTCCTTCAACGTCACCATGTCCTTCGAATTCAAGTCGAGCTAAAAAACGTTAGTTACTGCGATTTCTTATCATTTATCATATATCACTTATCATTTATATGTACTTTTATTGTACATGTTTAATTTTTAATATTTTAATTACTTTAAAAGTATCATTATTTAAACATGTTTCTAATTATTTTATTAATTATTAAAGTATTTATTAACTAAAGTTTTTTATTTTCCAGGCAAAAGTGAATCATTAGATCCTGTGGACGAAGCAATTTTAAATATCACCAGTGAAAAAACGAAAAGGGACAGTCTAAGTAATTTTACATCAGATGATTTATTCTATCTATCCATAAGTCGCGATACTCAACAGTTAAATATTAGAGACAAAATGCGCTTAAAACAGACCGTTTTGAATACTTTGTCAGAAATATTAAGTAATAATTCAATTATTGAATAATATATACATTATAAAAAGTTTTTCCTTTATCTCATTATCATTTTTTTATGTGTATTAAAAATCTTATGTCACGTATGTTCAACATTGTTTAGCATGGTACTTGCGGTTCTTTATACTTGTACAATTTCTACACTTACCATTTTTTGTTTGTATCATAAACAACGTTCTTCAAAATTTGCTATTTTTCTCCACTGCCAATCTACGGCACCTTCCTCCATAAAATACTTTGTATATCCCTGTCTAACTTGTTTTGCTTCATTTGAAGAGTTTCTACATGTAGTTGCAGTTAAGTTCTGCCATAAAGGTAGCTGTCCTTCCACTCTCCATATCACATTTTCTGTATTATCACAGCAATCTTCACGGTCAACCAAATCATTCGGAATGTATCTTCTACGAGCAGGTAGTATTTGAAGATCTTCATTTATAAGCCAATTATGCAAAACAACACAAGCTTTAATGATATTTTCTACAATTGGAATCGATGCAATAATTGGCTTTCGAAAGATTCGCCAACGTGATGACATCAATCCAAAAGTGTTTTCGATTAATCTCCTGGCTCTACTAAGACGGTAATTAAAAATGGTTTTATCCGCAGTCAAATTGGTACCTGGATATGGCCTCATCATATTCGTTAGAAGTGGAAATGCTGCATCTGCGACAAACACCATAGGCAAGGAAATATTTGTATTTGGAAGATTCTTTGGTGGAGGTAATGCTAAAGTTCCATCCATTAAATGCTTTCCAAAATCCGTGTTTCGAAAAATACCACCGTCGCTTTCTCTTCCAGCAGAACCAATACTCACATAAATAAATCTTAAGTTGGCATCGCACACTCCAAGTAGAACTGTGCTGAATTGACTCTTATAATTATAAAAAGCCGAGCCCGTATTTTTGAAACATTGTACTTGAATGTGCTTACCATCAATGGCTCCGACACAGTTAGGAAAATTCCACTTCTGTTCAAAATCTATAGCAACTTTGGCCCATGTTGCAGCCGTAGGTCGTGGAAGAACTCTTGGCATAAGTGCCACCCAAATAGCATGAGTCGTTTCCGTAATAATTTTTGGAACAGTAGATTTACCAATACGGTACAAATAATGCAAACTTATCATGCTGTCACCTGAAGCAAGGTACCGTATAGTCAATGAAAGACGTAATCCAGCACTCAGGGGTTCTCTTGTTACGTGCAGTTTTGTTATTTGACTTTCAACTACAGCTAGCAATTGATCAAATTGATTATGTGACATTCGATGAAAATTGAAAAATCGCTCAGGATCATTTCGCAATTCCAATATCAAATTTTCATATGCACCTTGTTCAAATCGTTCTCTAATTATTGGATGAATCCACCAACGAGCCGTTCTTCTATTTTCTTTCAATCGATTTCGCCGTTTCCTCCTTCGAAGCCATAAAAGCAGAGCAAGATTTTCATCCATTTTTTAAATAATAATTTGCACTATGCAATTTTAGAGTTATGTATGCTGCAAGAGATACACTGCGTTTCGCAATCCAGAATTTAAGGTTACGTTCGGCGGCGTCAAGTGCGTCACGGTTTTGTCCAACGCACCTATAGAGTCGAACGCAATGCGTCGCCACACAACGTTGCCGCAGCTCAACGCGTTAATGGAGTCTAGGCTTTTACCGTCGGGCGGTACGTCCGTCGATCGCATTTCCTCTGCATGCCACCCAATGCCGCCGCCGACTCGATCTCGGCTGCCGCCGCCGCTCGACGATCGCGCATATACAAGCTGACGATCGCTCACTTCTCATAACGACTCTCGAAGCATAGCCGCGCGCGCGCACGCATGTCGTTTTCACACCGCGAATCGCGCACGCAACACGTCACCCGCCAAAATGGCTATCTTCGAAATGCGCAATCGACGCGCCGCTCATGCACCGTACGCGTCGATATCCACCGCACAGCTGTACGCCGTACCGATCTTCCTTTCTCGCTTCGCCCATGCAATGCTATGCGAGAAAAAAAACGGAAAATTTTCTCGAGTTTTTTTCTCACCCAGAATAGCTCGGAGTCCGGAGTTGCACTCGCCAATTCGCGCGAGAGAAAAAAACCTTCCGAAATTGCATGATCGTCTTCTCGCGTTCGCGTCTTTTAATTCCTTCGATCGTCAAAATTATCGATCAATGGAGAAACACATGAATACAAATAGGAAAGAATCACAGGAGACAGCATTTGGTTTCAGAGAGGGTGACGGATGTCCTATATAAGGCTATACAAGGTGTTCCAAACCATGTGGGTCAACGCTCGTAAAAAAGTAGAAGGGATCGAGATGAACATAAAAGTCTAATATTGTCTTGGGTTAGGTCTTGGGTTAGGTCCACCAATAATCGAGGTATTAACTTATGGAATCTGCAAATAATCTAATTAATTTCTATCGTAATTGTGAATAGTAAATTAATAAAAGCTTATCGTACATTCACGATAGATTTTTTCTTCCGTGTTATGGCTCGAGCTCTTCCCTTGGCGTGCTTTCATTCGCATAATTTGAAAAATTAATACCTCGATTATTGGTGAACCTAACCCGAGACAATATTGGACTTTTATGTTCATCTCGATCGCTTCTACCTTTTTACGAGCGTTGACCCACATGTTTTGGGATACCCTGTATATAAAAGGTGATCCTCAAGATGATCGCTCACGCAAAGATCGCCGATTCCGGCCCCGGTAGCATACGGTCGCATGGGGAGGGGATAATAAACTAAGGATGCGTTCCACTTAATGCCCGCAACGCTCGCGAGCGTTGCTTATCCTTGGCCGGAATTCATAGTCGAATCTTATTTAAGTTCCAGCTTAAGCACGATCTTGAGACGTCAATGCTGTTATTTCATTGGTTAAGTAAGTCTCAAGTCGGCTCGAAGCTAGACTTAAGACAATGCTTGAGCTTAAGATCGGTCTATGAATCCCATCCCTTGTTTAATATTTGATAACCAACAAGGATGAAATGATTCCACGGTCGTTGCGAGCTTTAAGTGGAACGCACCCTAAGGGCAAGGTCCAATCATATTAAAGAATAAGTGAGTGCTCAGTATATGATTGGTTCTTGCTCTTAATTCTTTATCCTCTCCCCATACGACCGTACGCTACCGGGGCCAAATCTGCGATCCTTGCACTCACGCATCATACACACATATACAACACATGAAAACACACTATAAAAAGCAAGCACACTATGGGTGCGATCCACTTGACGCTACAAATACTTTGAAGCATTTGAATGACCAATCGAAACAAAGAATTTTACGAATTGGCCAATCATAGAATGTTTTGAAGCGTTTGTAGCATCAAGTGGATCACACCCTATAGCACACTATAGAAGCATGGTGATGCCATCGATCAATTTGATTAGTTCGTATTGAACCACGTGTTCAACACAAACCAATTGAATTTACTAAAGAGAAACAGAACAAGACTGCAACTTATCTGCCTCTCACTCTATTCGTCCGGCTTTCCCTTCCACTGCGTCAAGCGATCCATTCTACATGTCGATGGCTGATGCGCATGTCACAAAAGGTGAGCCTTAGCCCGAATCTACAATAGTGTAAAGGGCCATCTACAATGGAGAGTTGTAGGCCGTAGCAGTAGTCGTAGACAATATTTTCATTACGTACTATTTTACTGATTACGGCCTACAACAGACATTGAGCCAATTCAGTGGGTGCTTACGATGAGCGTTTAGGTGTTCGGGGTTAGTTTTTAGTCACCTCTCTATGATAGCCGGCTTGTATATTATTGTTACGTCGTTTATATTATTGACAGCATGGTCGTAGATTTAGCGTTGTTACGACTAAAACACTCCATTGTAGATGGCCCTTAATAAGTCTTATGCCATAAGGAATTAACCAATTATATTCGATTATTCTTCTCATATTCGATTATAATTGGTCAATTTAGTATGGCATAAGGCTTACTACACCTATTGTAGATCCGGCCTTAAAGCCCGTATCAGATCAACAATTGAGATTGGATTGAAATCTGACCAATCAGAGGAAGTAAATTAAGTAAAAGTTTTAAAAACTTTGTTCTGATTCGTCAAATTTTAATCCAATCTCAATCCATCGTTAGTCTGATACGAGCTTAAGGCCAGATCTACAATAGATGTAGTAAGTCTTAAACCCTAAGGAATTAACCAATTATATTCGTTTATTCTTCTCACATTCAATTATAATTGGTCAGTTTCTTATGGCATAAGGCTTACTACACCTATTGTAAATCCGGGCTAAAGGCCCTCACACATGAATTAACATAACCATAACGTAAGGTTTTGACGCGTCGGATTGGGCGACCATAACCGTAACCTGCCGTAACCGGCTAATTCAAGTACGTGATTGGTCGAAATCTTACTGTTACGGTTATGTCAATTCATGTGTGAGGGCCTTAAGGGCTATCTACAATGAAGAGTCGTAGGCCGTAGCAGTAGTCGTAGAAAATGTCTCCACTTCGTATTGCTTTACTGTTTACAACCTACAGCAGACATTGAGCCAATTCATTGCGTGCTTACGATGAGCGTTGGTGCATTCGGGATTAGTTTTTGGTCGCCTTTCTTTGATGGCCGGCTTGTATGTTATTGCTACGTCGTTTTTATTCTAGACAGCATTGCCGTAGTTTTAGTGCTGTTACGGCTAAAACACTCCATTGTAGATGGCCCTTTAAGGGCCATCTACAATGGAGTGTTTTAGTCGTAACAACGCTAAATCTACGACCATGCTGTCAATAATATAAACGACGTAGCAATAATATACAAGCCGGCTATCATAGAGAGGTGACTAAAAACTAACCCCAAACACCTAAACGCTCATCGTAAGCACCCACTGAATTGGCTCAAGGTCTGTTGTAGGCCGTAATCAGTAAAACAGTACGTAATGAAAATATTGTCTACGACTACTGCTACGGCCTACAACTCTCCATTGTAGATGGCCCTTTAAAGTTCGTATCAGACTAATGATTGAGATTAAGATTGGATTGAAATCTAACCAATCAGAGAAAGTAAATTAAGCAAAAATTTTAAAAACTTTGTTCTAATTCGTCAAATTTCAATCCAATCTCAATCCCAATCGTTAGTCTGATACAGACTTAAGGCTCACGATTATTAAATTCATCCGTCCCCGATAAATCGTACTACCCCCACTACCGATACGGCATCTTTTGTGATTCTTTCCTTTTTGCCACTTTTTGCATAAATAGCCTCGCATTAAAATATGAAAAGCGATACGTGATCGTAATCGGCGAGATATATCGTTTACAGACAAACAATAAAGATGAACAATGTACTATGCGCGAAACGAAACATTGCCCTACTTTTTCCATTAGGCTGGTTCTACAATAGCCATATACACGCGAGTGTAGTAACAGACCTATGAGATTTATCTCACAATCTTTCAATATATAGCAGACACGCCGTGGAATTATCAACTTGTATCATTACTTTTCTAAAGTATTGCATTTTAATAAAATTTTAGCAATACAATAATTTCTCTTTGTTGGTAAATTTTAATTTTTGCTTGAAACAAACGTATTTATATATATTAGAGATAACAAATCTACATTATTACAATAGGATAAAATAAAATAGATATAGCAGTAAAATAATATTTATTATCGTATGTATTAAAAAATTTTAAGATTGTACAATATTATTTCAAGTTTTTATTTTTCTTTTTAACTACGTCGCAAATATTACATATGCATATCAAAGATAAAATGTGCAACAAGATATATCAAATATGTGAGCATACAAGCTAAATATTCACTTATTGTTCATATTCTTTTACATGTGTAACAAAACAGAAGTTATTTTGTAATAAGAGCACAGGAGGTCTACAGTCTTGAACAATTTTGAGGCACACACAAAATAAGCGTAGCTAATTTTCGATTACTCGACATCATTTGTGTATTAAATATTATTCTATAATTACATTAGCCTATGAAGCTATTAGCACAAATTCTCTCAAAATAATATCGTGAGTTTATTTTATCAAATGGCAATTATTTATTACTTTATCAAATTTATTATTTGCACGCATGATAATTGATCAAAATGTTTGTAGTCGCTTTTATAACGTATACAAAATTAATAATTACGCGCGCGCGCGCGTGGTGTGGGTGTGTGGGTGTGTGTGTGTGTGTGTGTGTGTGTGTGTGTGTGTGTGTGTGTGTGTGTGTGTGTGTGTGTGTGCGTGCGTGAGCGTGCGTATCTTTTCTTTCTAAACGAACATGAGATTTCTGTTCTTCCAAGTTCTTTAGAATGATATATCAGCTACCATTTATTTAATGATAAAAACATGATATATCATTTATCATCAATCTTCATTTGATAATCTCTCTAAACTATGCTTAAATATTTGGAACAATCTCCATTTATGTTATGATCCAATTTAAATTTACAAAGAAAATTTATTAATGCATATTTTATAGAATTGGACGGCTTATATGAATAAGAATATTGCACATATTGCTGCCTATCAGTTTTATAGCCAATCTTAAAATATTTTGTCTCAAACATAAACATAACATCTAAATAAAAATTGACATTAATCATGATTAATGAATTAATCTTTAAAAATTAATGCTGCAGAAAGCCTATGGTACATATTTACGGCAATAATAAAAATGAATAAGATCTATTAATAGCTACTGTCAACTTAAATAAACGCTTCAAAGCATTTATAGCGTCATGTTGACCACAGGCCAGTAATGTGGAAGCACAAATCGATGTGGAAGTGTAAATCTCTTTATGTTTTATAAAAGTGTTTTGAAACGATTCTTGCTACCAAAAATCTTAAACACAAGTTTTACCAGTTTTATGATAAAAGTATAAAAATATTTTTATAAAAATTGTGCAAGAGATTACGAGTTGCATATATAATATCAACTTAATCAAAAACACGAACAATATTTTTACAAAAATCGTGTAGATTATAACGAATTGCATGCAACAAAATTGAATGTTAAAATTTATATAAAACTAAATTATTATTTAGATATTGTGCATCCTTCATTATAAAGATCTTATTGTATCATCTGATTTAAGCTGCTACATCTTTCGCTACATCTCTCTTATAGAGCCCTGTAGCCCTCAAAATGTACAATGTCAGAATCAAGTTTAACATATCCATTGGAATCCTTGGTAATATTGTAAACATTTCAACATTCAAATGCAATAATGCGTGGACGTATTAATACAATCCACTTATCTTCTATGACGTCCCAGATAAGCTTTACAGTTTGGACAGGTATGATGAACGTCCATGCACTCATCAATACAACAGGGAATCAAGCAGCAACCAAACCAACATCTAATACAGAAGAAAACAGTTATGTATTACAAAGTACATCAATGTAAATATAACGCAATATATTCCAAATGTTACTCATAATTACCCTAGCAATGCTATGATAACACCTGAAATGTAAGCGATCATGCCAGGTTCAGTTTTTGTTGTTGTATCTATTTCAGCATGGCAATGTGGACAAATTGTATGAGTTGACTGTGGTCCAAGAGGTACAATAGTCGTGACTATAGTGGGCCCATTTGCATCTGCAAAAGAGCAACAGAGAACATCAGAGGATATTAATCTTTGACTATATAAGTATGGACTGCCAGTGCCCCACTTTTCCCATTCACTTCTGTACTGAGATCCGTAGCCAACATCTCTGAGATTTAGGTTCCACCCCATCGATCAAAGAGCAGGAAATATTAACACATCATAAAAAGCATTAACTAAAATAAAATATACTTTATATTCTTTAACTAGTATTCTTAGTCGGATTGTATATTTAAGACCGTAACCAATGAAATAATTCTTGTAGTATGTAAAAATAAACTAAAAATAATTTTAAATATAGACTCTAGCTATAAACATCAATTTATGAGTAATATATAACATAAATATTAATTATAGCCTTTAATGAAAATAAACTAATAAAATAAAGATAATGTAATATCAGAAGAGAAATTTAAAGTGTAAATAAGTTATACAAATATATATAAAAAACTTTTATTGTTAAACATAAATAATTAAAATATAGCATATTTTAGTATTTATATTATAGTATTTAGATACTTAAAATTAAGATATATTTAATAAAAAGCATTTTAATAAAACAAAATTTTAACATAAGATTTTTAATACATTATAAAATATATAATAAATAATAATAATTGAACATTATTCTTTGACATAACCTAACAAAAACTATTATTTTTCAATATATAATAGCTTTTTTATTCCAAGATTTAATGTTTAAAAAATATAGTATTATCACCCTTTGTTGCATAGCAGACCATATATGAGCTATTAATTTCTTTACAGTTTTTATTATTAATTTATGTATATTTTACTATAAATTTATGTAACATTTAATATTATGTTCCAAAGACTTCTGTATATTATTAGTTACAGAAAAAAAACTTACGTTTCCTATAAATATAATCTCATGTATATATGTAAGATAAAGATTTTTGCTTGTTCCACGTGCAGCAATAGTCTGATGTTTAACAACTTTGCAACAACAAATTTTCTTCATCACCTACTTCTTTTTAAATAAAAAACAAACAAGCAGGCTTGCCGTTTTAAAGTTACAAGCAAATATCTTGGACATCTCAGATCCATAGTCGGAAGGTTAAGATAAAATTCATTGATACAAATTCAATGTTTTTTTAACTTACAAGTTTGTGCAGGTGTAAATGGACTAGCTGGAGGTACACCTCCCACATGCTGAGAGTAAGCGGGCGGCGCATAAGGTGGTGGTTCATAAGGTGGAGGTGGTCCATTTTTATGCATGGTGTCCCTCTATCTGTTGACATCAGAAATTTTATGTAATGCAAAGAGCAATAATGTTCAAGGACCTTTGTATTCCATTAATTAAGCTATCTACAAAATATGTAAATCTAAAATCAGGTAAGAATATTTGCACCTCAATTTGCATAATCAGATGCAAAAGATCATATTAGATAATGAAGTGTGAGCCAGTGTTGCCTGTCATACTACATTTCAGATATGACGCGCGACACTAAAAATAAACTTTATCGAGATACCGAAAAATTGAGGGGAAACGATAACGAACTCCGTTTCGATTGTTATTTAAAGTTGGTTATTACTTGAAAACTGCAAGCTTTTCAATTTGCAAATTTCGGAAAGGAAAAAACTGAACGACAAGGAACGGCTCGAGCACTATCGCAGACGCGCGTCGCGATAAAACGAACGACGCGTCTCGACTTTCGCGTCGAAGGCCGTTGCCCGAATACGTGAATGTCGATTGCGAAATTTGACGCTCCGGCGACATCCTCGCCCCGTTTCAATCTGCGATAACGCGACTTGTGCCACGTTGTAACTACCTACCTGTCAATGAAGTGACAAGTCCAATGTTTCGTTTGATTATCGGATCTCCCGATAAACGTGTCCGTTTCCCTAAGACAGACGTTCCTCTTATGCACAACAGCACCCTCTTCTTGAGGTTGGCACTGGTAACTGGTTAGCAGTTTGGCACCCGTCCCTCCTGCAGGAAGCTGGGACGATACGGCCGCACAGCACCAAAATCACTCGTAAACAGTGCACAGTGCAGACGTGTGTTCTGTACCTGATATGGCTGATATGTAATATATATATATATATATATATATATATATATATATATATATATATATATATATATATATATATATATATTATGTATGTGTGGTGTGTATACGCCACTGAAATACAGGGTGTCCCAAAATATGTAGGTCAACGCTCGTAAAAAGATAGATGGAGAATCGAGATGAACATAAAAGTCCATATTGTCTTGGGTTAGGTCTTGAGTTAGGTCCATCAATAATCGAGGTATTAATTTTTCAAATTATGCGAATGAAAGCGCGCCGAGGAAAGAGCCATAACACGGAAGAAAAAATCTATCGTGAATGTATGATAAGCTTTTATTAATTCACTGTTCACAATTACGATATCAATTAATTAGATTATTTGCAGATTCCATACGTTAATATCTCGATTATTGGTGGACCTAACTCAAGACAATTAATATTGGACTTTTATGTTCATCTCGATCCCTTCTACCTTTTTACGAGCGTTGACCCACATGTTTTCGGACACCCTATATAATATAATCGGACGAGTGCGGCGGTAGAATCCTTTTGTTAAAAGTGATCCGAGAGAGAGCGTTCTAAGAAGTATCCTTGTCACTTTTTAACTACTTGTTCATAAACTTTTTACGAGACTGTACAGTCCCGTAAACGTGTTAGTTAAAAAAGGATAAAGATACCTCTTGGGCTCTCTCTGTCAGATCGCGACACTAGCACTCACACTCGTTCCGGTTATATTATATTTCAGTGGTATACGCATATAATAGGCTATCAGATTTCGTTCGTTTCACCGTCGCGAAACATCTGTGGAAATAGTTCCGGTTTTTATATTAGGCATCTAAAAATATATATGTAATTAGGTGGGTGAGCGAAAACATCACGGTGCAGACAATATTATTTTCTCTGTCTATTTGTGTACTTTATTCGCGATGCGCGTGCACGACTAAAGTGGGGATGCTAAAGATGCCTTTTCACGCTGACGCTTGACGTTCATTTTCACCGTCAAAAGACATCACGTGACTAAAAATGACGAATGGGTATCTTTATTTTTAGTCACGTGATGTCTTTTGACCCTGAAAATGAGCGTCGAGCGCACAGACTTCTATAATATACTAGACTGCTAGGCTCGTTATATATTCTCCATTTAGTGTGTACCCGAAAAGTATGTACAAATAGGAGCTCATAGGCGGCAGACTGAATTACCGATTGGAATGTGGCTAATATTTTATAGTCCTACGATTATGGATTACTAGAGGAGTGAGTGAGATGTATGATACAATATATACATATATTATGTGATTATGAGAGCGTTCTCCTTGGACGCTTATGCGTACTTATGCGTTAAACGTATCATTCTTTTGCTCTTGTAATATAAAAGAAAAAGATAAAATGACAATAACCAAGGTATGTGATAAAAGGCTGCCCAAATATATATAAAAAAGCGGTATACATTTCTTTTCGTTTAAGTATTAAAACTAAAGGACAAATGATATAACCTCATTTTAAGAGCATTTTTGTATAAAATAACCTAATATTAATGATATTTATTAGTATTATTAAGTATCATTCTTTAAATATATATATATATATAAACATTTTAAAAATGTCAACAAATTACTCGTAGCAACTATATGTGACATTTATTGGCATATATATATGTACATATACATTCCACTTGACGAACAATGTACATATATAGTAGATGACACATTCCGATCGGTTATTCAGTCATGTACAACATGTACATTATATACTGGTACGCCTAGGGAATCAAGGTTAGCAGTCTAGTATATTATAGAAGTCTGTGGTCGAGCGTCAGCGTGAAAAGGCACCTTTGCATGAAGCGCGAATTGGATGCGCCTACTAGAGTCCCTATAATAAGAGTCTGGACAACATTTCTAGTTCGACAAAACATGGCGTTATAAACATAAAGGGCCATCTACAATGGAGTGTTTTAGTCGTAACAACGCTAATGCCCAGTCTACAATGAGTCGTTGGTCGTTGGTCGTAAGAAATTTAACCAATCACAGTTGATCTTAGAGAAGAATAACCGAACATAAAGGGCCATCTACAATGGAGTGTTTTAGCCGTAACAGCACTAAAACTACGGCAATGCTGTCTAGAATAAAAACGACATAGCAATAACATACAAGCCGGCCATCAAGGAAAGGCGACCAAAAACTAATCCCGAATGCCCCAACGCTCATCGTAAGCACGCAATGAATTGGATCAATGTCTGCTGTAGGCTGTAAACAGTAAAGCAATACGAAGTGGAGACATTTTCTACGACTACTGCTACGGCCTACGACTCTCCATTGTAGATGGCCCTTAATTGGTTAAATTTCTTACGACCAACGACCAACGACTCATTGTAGACTGGGCATTAATGTGCATGAGCGGCCGTATTTATAGGTATGAGACAGAACTAGTTTTTTGTCTCACTTCTTGAACACACTTTTACGGGTTCTTTTCCTCTTTCATTAATATAAGTTCTATGGGCTATAGAAGCATTGCTACATCTTGCACTGTATAGGTTACGTGTGTTTCGTGAATCTTGATGACTGCGGCTTCTGACTTCTAAGAGCCTTTAATTTTCCTCTTTATGAATTAATTGAACGTATTCGGGATGAACGCGAAGGAAAATTCCACGGCGTCGACGGCGAAGGGCACGAACGCGCCGAGTGCATCAAACGCGAAACCCTACGGCAAGATCGTGTTGACGTTGCAAAATTGTCTCCTGCCTGAGGAGAAATTCAACTCCACCCCGTCGCATTTGGATGGTCTTGATGCGGAAACTGAAACGGACCTGCGGATACTGGGATGCGAACTTATACAAACGGCTGGCATCTTGCTCAAGTTACCGCAGGTGAGTTCTCACGCTCCAATTAATGAATCGGAACGATTTGATCCTAACTCGAACTTCTTTCTAATCTTGATGTCTCTATATGAAATGCTGCTTTCCATTTACATCAAAACTCAGATAATTCTCACTTGTGACGTCATAACTCAGTTAAATGCACGTTCTTTTTGCATTCTCACAAGTGAGATTCAACTGGGTTTTTTCCTACAATCTGAGCAATTTTAAGACCGTGTGCTTTACTGAGTCTCGCATACTCACTTTAGAAGTGAGGTTATATATTGAGATAATTTTGTTATTAAAATAAGCGTGAGTATAAAATACTCACATTACTGAGTGACTCAGTCTCACTTTTAGATAAATGGAAAGCAGCAATTATTTCGTAAAGTACGTTCTACTCTTTCTGCACTTACAAGAATATCTTTGCGTTATTTCAATTTCATTTATAATTTAATTTTATATAGATATATATATGTGCGTGCGTGCGTGCGGGCGTGTGTATAGGAGATCACCTATATTACTTGATTCTCTCAATTTATATTATTGCAAAATGCGAATGTACATTTACGGTTTATATGTATCAATATTTTGATAAGGTAAAACTTTACAAAACTTAACATTATCAAACTAAAATATGTGCATTTAATAGATTAAAAGGGACATTTAAATTGTACATCCTAAATTTTTTCTTAAAAAATATTTTTATTTTTATAAGATATTTTTTTAATAAAACAAATCAATAGTATATGAAAGTACACAATTTTGGATATTTATATTATTGTATTTTAATTGTTTTATATAAAAAATTGTGTTATTGTTATTACTTTAACCCTTTGTGGACAGAACTTACAATTGTATATTGTTCACTTAGCATATATAAAACTGATAAACAAAAACAGCTCAAGATGTATGTACTTTCCAGAGTCTCGATTTCCAGAGTGGCTAATGTAGACAATGAATGGTGGTGACGATGATATACGCTGGATCGTAAGTCGACATGTGTCGCACAGCAAAATCGAAGTGTGGCAATGGAAATATCACTGCTCACGTCCCTAAAGGGTTAAACGTTGTTGCTCAAAAATCAAAGTCAAATCAACATCAAGAATTATATTACAGAGCAACATTGTGATCTAATTGTTGCATTTCTTTTTTATTTGCGCAGGTTGCAATGGCTACCGGGCAAGTAATATTCCAACGATTTTATTATAGTAAATCTTTAGTTAGGCACAACATGGAAACAACTGCAATGGGTTGCATCTGCTTAGCCAGCAAAATCGAGGAGGCACCTAGGCGCATCAGGGATGTGATTAATGTTTTTAATCACATAAAACAAGTGTCCAGTCAAAAGTAAGTTACTTTATTATTTCTGTTTGGTAACACAAATAATTGAAAATGTAAGATATTCGTAGAATAGAAGTAATTGAAAGAGCCCACCTTTATATATACATTATGTATTATTTATTTTAGAGCGATACAACCTGTAATTCTCGATCAGAATTATGTAGCTCAAAAAAATCAGGTGATCAAATCAGAGAGAAGAGTGTTGAAAGAACTGGGTTTTTGCGTTCATGTAAAACACCCACACAAGATCATAGTCATGTATCTGCAAGTATTGGGATATGAGAAGAATCGCACACTGATGCAACAAAGCTGGAACTACATGAACGATTCATTGCGCTCGGACGTGTTCTTGCGTTATCAGCCAGAAACGGTGGCATGTGCATGCATTTATCTAGCTGCTCGCCAATTGCAGCTACCTCTACCCACGTCGCCCGCTTGGTTCTCCTTGTTCAGAGTCAGTGAATCGGCAATCAGAGACGTGTGTCGGCGTATACTGCGTCTTTATACGCGACCGCGCGTGAGATCTGAACAGCTGGAGAAACGTGTCGAGGAATTACGACGTCAATACGAAGAGGCCAGAACCAAGGCGCGTGGCGGAGATGTTGACGGGCACACTCCGAGTCCACCATTGCCGAAACATCACAATGCATGGGGTGGCTTTATCAGTCGCAGTGGTACACATGCAGCTCCTGAAAGAACAAAGTCACCTAGGTATGTTAACATTTTATAGCGAGTAAAAAATAAACGAAGAGAATAGACACACTATTACATATGAAGATATTACTATGGTCGCGCTTTGATTTACGCTCTAAAGCATTATTGGGCATTGTTCTACCATCATTCTATCAAAGTAAACAAAGATAGAATGATGCCAATTAAACTGAACGTAAATCGGACAGCGGTCTATATAATTATGTTTTGTTGCATCAATTTTTCTACTAAACATATTTTGCTGAATTTTAGTATATGAAGATTTTGAAAGTTGTTATTACAAATCTGAAATAAAAACTAAAAATTTTTTTATGGCAAATTTTATATGGCCAATAAATTTAAAAAATTAATTATGACTTATTTATATATAATATTTTATAGATAACAGTTTTTTAGACTTCTAATTTCAAATCAGAAGTCAAAATATAAAAATACAAAATAAATATAAAATAAATACAAAATAAATAAGTACAACTTTTAAGCTGTCTGAGGTAATGTTTATAAATAGTAAATTGCTCGTTTCTCCTTCCTGTCCAGTGTATTACAAAAAAGATTTTAAATTATTTAAATTAAGTGATTTTGCTAAATATAAATAATTGTTTAAATAGAATCTTTAAAGAGTCAAATTCTAATTTTAATAATAAAATTTTATATATATAGGAAAAGCAAATTGATAAATTTAAAATCAATAATAGAGTAAAAACGGAAAAGTAATTATATGTTTGTTATTTACATACAAGTCTCGGAAATATAATGATATCAAATATGTTACATAAATTAAGCGTACATAAAAATTGCGAAAGAATTGGTGGATGATATATGATCCACTATGCAATAAAAAATTAATTAAGGATATAATGCTAGAATAATTATGTCGATTCATATTTAATAGTGCATTTATTTTATGTAACCACATGGAATAAGAATCTTGAAAACATTGTATTTTCTGATTTAATATATAAAAATTAACAATGTAACCATTATTATTCATAAAATTTTATATTGAATTCTACAGTATAGAATTTTTCTTTATGAACAAAAGAAAATTTCTCATCAATATATATTTTTTCAAACACCACTTGATATGTTTCAGACGCTCAAAATCTCCAAGCACTTCCCCATCACGAGGTGAAGAAACAAAATATTCTTCTGGTAAGCGGAAAAGACATAGCAGAAGTAGATCCCGAAGTCATAGTCACAGTAGATCCAGTAAACCCAAAAAGACACAGCGAAGACGATCAGGTAGCCATAAGTCGTCACGAAGATCGCGTAGTTACAGATCACGAAGTCGATCTCGGGATAGAGACTTGGAGAAATCGAGCAAACACCGTAGTAAACGTAGTAGACGGCTACATTAAATACTGATATGTCTAGCCAGAAATGTGATTTTATTCTGCGAGATATCGTGAATAAAATCATTATAATCAATTTGCAACATAAAGCAAGACTTTACAGGTCTACTGCAATTCTTTAGTTTTTTTTTCTAAATTAATACTCAGGTTTTCGAGATTATCTTAACGAGTTTCACACAATTGCTATCAATAGTATATCATTACATTCTCACAATCTTGGTTTGTATTTTCATGGTTTACATATTTAATTTATATTAAAAATTATGAGGCAGATAAAAATATGTGTAATTTTTAAAAAAATATTAAATTAAACATATAAAGCATTTTCTATATTTTGAGTTTATAGAAATTTGTCTGAAAAAGAATGAAAATATACCTGATTCTAAATGTGTAACAATATACTTTTGTAAATGTTTATAATACCTGACGGATTTATAAAAAACTGTTTAATGGAAGCGAATATATATCTATAATCAGCATTTATGCAAGCAACAGTGTGTCTGCAATTACACTTTTAAAATTACATTTCCATTATCTTAATTACCTATCATTATTTAAGTTTAAATTTTAATAATCAGATATATACGTTCTTAAAAGAATATTAATTTAATATTGCAATTACGTTTCGTAAAGCCGCCATACCTCGAATAACTAGTAACATGGTATAATATTTTAAAGGAAAAGTATGTATGGAAATAAAAATATTAAAGAAAGGTGTGTATCAAAAGTATGCAACAATAAAAAAATTAAATTTTATATTTATATCCCAGGTTGTATCATTTTAAAAAATCCTACGGGCAGCGCTTTTTTCTTTTCAGCAGCAATCACTGGCGAGAAATCCAAGACGAGTAACTGTGGGAGAAGGTGCACGATGTAATCCCTGTAGCAGGGGACGTCTTCAATCGGATTACCGTGTAGCGTCAGCGACCTGAGATTCTGTAACTTTCTGAGCTTTAGAGTGTCTGCAATGTTTGCGATTTTATTGCCGTGCAAGTAGAGAATTTTCAAGTTTATAAATGTCTTTATGTCTTCCCCAATTTCTCTTATCTCATTAAAAGACAAATCTAACCAACTGAGATACACGGGATCATCGAGAACTCTCGCCGCGAGACGTTGAAGACCTTTCATCGAGTTCAATAGATTGTTGCTCAGCCACAACGTACTGGTTATATAACGGTCTTTAAACGTTCTTATTGGAGCTTTTCCAGTGCGTACTACTTGTGCACGTTTGTCCATCAATTCTGTGAGAAACAAAACTAAGAGATATATTTTTTGTAGAAAAGGAATTTATTAACGCTTATAATATTACAGCTAGACATCAATTTATAACGAATAAATTACCCACAGCATGGAATATTACAGTAATATTGCAGCAAAATTGCAATATACCAACAATATTATATATTACAGTAAAATATTACAGAAATACTATTGGCATATTACACGTTTATAAATAACATTAAAATATTAGGTTATATTGTAGCGATATTACATTTTAAATAACAATATGTTAGAATTGATATCACTCACATTAAATTAAGTGAGGGTTTATAATAAGTGTTAGTATGCTTTAAGCCGTAAGAAATTGATAAATTACAAACAAAAATGAGAAAAATGATTGTGATTAATTTCTTATGGTTTAAAGCTTACTCCAGCTATTTTTAAATTCAACCTAATGTTAAAATGTCATTAATGAGTACGTTTACACGTTACCTTTTAATCAGGTTTAACGACATCGATAATGCTTAGATTTCAAATTACATTTTTCAAAAAAATTAAATGGCTGTGATTGGCCAGGCTAACAATCGATATTACAAAATGCAATTAAGGATAATGTGTAAACGTAATTATTAACATTAAGACGTCATTACATTACTTTATAAATTTTATAAATATATATTTTATAATTTATAAATATTTTTTTTTAATTATAAATATAGAAAAAAATAAAAAATAATATTACAAAAATATGTAATTATTACAGTAATATATTCGTGATATATCACCATTATATTACTGTGATCTATTTCAGCAGACATTTTAATGTCTGCTGAAATAGATCACAGTAATATAATGTAACATTTTTGTAATATTTCTGCAATATTTATACTATATTTCACTGTAATATTGTAATGGGAAAACAATATTTCTGTGATATTACCGTAATGTTCCGTGCTATGTGGCGATACTATCAACGCAACGCAAAATAATAAATTAAAAAATGACATTCTTCCAATTTATATATACCGTCCATAGTAGTGGCCTTTTTAAACGATAAGTCTAATGGTGGGGCGACTAACATTTCTTGCCGTTCGTCTCGTTTATAATCTGAGGTATGATTTTGCGGAGAATAATTAGCACACATGACGGATAATTGAATTCAAACCGACAATCTCTATCCTCTATTCTCGAGAAACATTCGACGTTCATATCTCGCGGCTTACCGGAAGTTCCACTTTAAACTCGCCACTTTCGGACGGATCACGAGCGGTGGCGCTGAAGATCGTCCCTCCTCTTCTTTTTAAAAGCAGAGAGACTGGACTGGAGTGATTGGATTCGCGGCGGGTAAACAAATTGAATCAGTAACGGTCTTGAACGGGCTCGTCTGTAGTTTGCACGTATGAGAGTAAAATTATTATCGTGTAACCACGCTTTTCTACCATCAAAATGCCAAGGACCAAGCGGAACAGAGCGGTGAACAAGCACGAAGAGCGCGACGCAGCAATAAAGACCTTCGAGAAACACGCACAGCTCCGTATCGCCAAGATAGAGCGCGACGCCCTGGCGGACCTCAAGGGTTTCGAGGCCTACTTCGAGGTTATAGTTTCCCGCCTACCAGAGGGAATTCGTCAGATGACATTAGGCGAGTTGATTAACTGGGACAATCGCGATAATCAGAAAGAGAATTGCGATGAGGTGAGCTCGTCGGTCAAGGATCTTCACATGCAACCACCCGCTGTCCCGAAGTCGAAAAAAGTGACAAAGGCCGCTAAACGTGCCGCCACTGCCGCATCCGATGACGGTTACGCGACCGAAAGTACCAGTGTGGGCAGTATGTCACGGACTACTAAAGCACGAGCGACATCAACTATAAGGACGCGCAGTTTTACAAACAGAGTCAACCTTAGCGAAATTAATCAGAAAACTGTAAGCAGCTAAACCCAAAAGTAAAGACTAGATATGAAGATATTTCTTTATTAAAGTTGAATAATTTTCAGGCAACACCAGCGATGTTGAAGCCTATAGACAATGTATATAATGTGGTTACACCAAAGGTCAAACCTAACACACCATTGAATGTGCTGAGGCGCCCACGTCAAGGAGAGATGGTTCTCAGCATGCAGGGTAGCCCACTGTTGGTCTCTGCTGTTGTCGAGGAAAAGATTGCTAATATTAATGTACCTTTGGCTGATGGCAATCTAATGTCCTTGTTGCCTCAAGAGGGATTACGTATGTCAAATATTCCTCCTCTAGATCCTGAGACAGTACAACAATTAAAGACTCTGAAGAATCACATTGAGAAAGTTATTGCATTCAAGTAGTAACAAACATTTGTAAATCTAGAGTACTATATAGTGTAAGATAATGAATTATACATATGTCGTAAAATATTTTTATACTTTTATATATTTATACTCTCTTTCTCTCTCATACACCTAAAAAGAAAAAATGGAATATACCTTTTTCTTGTTAAAATCTTGTGATATATATCTTTTGCTTGTATAATAAAGATATTAAGCGTTCAGAAATATTTTATGATTGTATTACTTTCTGCAGTAACATTGGCTTAACAAAAAAAGCTATAAGAAACAAAAAAAATGTCAAACCAATTGCAATCGATTCTGATAGGTTTTTTCCATAGAATCCGAATCTTAAAACAAATAATGAATTTGTTCCAGTTTTAACAAAATAGTGTAAAAAATGCAAAAAAACAATCTTGCCTCCTTTTCCAAAGATAATAGGTTTGTTCTGGTTGCCTACACTTTTACACTTCTATGAAAAGTATAAGTTCTCATTGGCTGGTTAAAAATATAAACCAATAAGAACTTATATTTTTCGTAGAAGTGTAAAAGTGTAGGCAACCAGAACAAACCTAATATAAAGACACTAATGCAGCAATTACTGCAACCAAAAACAAACATTTCTAAAAAGTAAAGAATACTTGATCGCATTTATACAGACTTTTATGGACTACTATTCTTATAATAAATAAACTTTTTAAGGGATGCAATAATGCACCTTTATAATATATAAACGTTTGTATATACAACTAAATTATATATATATATATATATATATATATATATATATATATATATACATATATATATAAAAGTTGTATTTTATATAAAATAAAAAATTAAGCTAACATCACTTTATATTTCGTGTATAATTAACAATATGCTAGCTTGAGCCCTAAGGCTTGGGGCTCGATTCTTGAATTCATTCGCAAGAGGAACGTATTCGCAAATTCTGTTCTTATAGAAAAGTTGGAAATTTATTGGTTATCGTGTGGCTTTTAACCAATAAACTTGCACCTTTTCTGTTAAGGTCTTCACACATGAATTGACATAACCGTAATAGTAAGGTTTCGACCAATCACGTACTTTAATTAGCCGGTTAAGGCCCTCACACATGAATTGACATAACCATAACGTAAGGTTTTGACGCGTCGGATTGGGCGACCATAACCGTAACTTGCCGTAACCGGCTAATTCAAGTACCTGATTGGTCGAAACCTTACTATTACGGTTGTCAATTCATGTGTGAAGGCCTTTAGGCCGGTATTCATAGTCAAATCTTATTTCAAGATCGTCTCAAGCAATGTCTTAAGATGCTAATACGGCTCTGTGATTGGTTGATGGCATCTTAAGACAGTACTTAAGATGATCTTAAATATAAGATCCGACTATGAATACCGGCCTTAGTCTGATACGGACTTTACGCACAATGCACATGTAGTCACAGAGCATGCGCATATGCTCGTTGTATTTCATCGGTATGGCAGGTTTCCTAAAAAAGGGGTAAACATAGAGTTTTTATTTTTACTTTAAGGTAAAATATAAATATCTATGGTGAATCGCTTCCTATTTCAAGGAAGCAAATACCTTCAAAGATAAAAAAAGAATAACATTGTTACGTATGTGTACATGAGTGACCGGTGTAAATTCATCGAGATCGAAAAGAAAATAAACAAAACAACTAATAGAAATTAAGAGTAAAAAAATTCAAAACGTGCGTACCTCTAATAATAGAAATATTAAGTCTGATATTTCTAATAGCAAGCAATGCAAGAAGAATCAAAGGACACTCCAAAATTAGGAGCTATTCGAAAGTATTGTTTTACTATTAAATTTATATATATATAGATATATATATGTTGTAAAATTTTATATTTTTGTTTAACATACATGTTTTTATAGAATTCGCAATGCAAATACGCCAGAGATTCCAGGAATGCTGTCAGATACTTTATCCAGCACTTCTAGAGTTACTTCTCGTAGCAGAGTAACCATGATGCCAGGTGATATTTCACAATTACAGAGTAAGAGTTTTATTAGAATTTGTTTGCTGTTAATTTCACATTAACTACTTTATTTATTGTTATATATGTTGTTAATACTGTTATTTTACTCATAGAAGTACCAAAAAGGAAGATTATTGTGGGAAAGCAGTCAATTGTGCCATCACAATTGTCAATGGATACATTTAAAAAAATGGATGTTGAATCTAAAGAAATAGAGCTTGGACTTCTTTATGATGAATATTTACAAACTATAATGCTAGATCTCATAATGAAGAAAAAAACTGAAGAGAAAAGGCAACTGTTAGTCACACAATTAGCTACTGTGGCACAAGAGATTGATCAAGATACAAAGAAATTGATTAAAATTAAAACAAGGGAACGCGATATAATAAATCTAAGTTTAGCACAAAAAGAAGTAGATGCTCAACTGATTATAATAACGAAATGCATCAGTAAGTTGATTAAAATTTTAAACTTAAAACTTTCACAGCCATTAATGTTACTTTCAATAGAAAGGGTTTCTGGATCAGAGCTCTTAGCCCTAATGCAAACTGCAACATTTATGAAATTTACGGCGCAACGTTGTACCAGTATCCAGCATGTATCCGGAAACTCTTTATTGAAATTATCTTAAACTATTTGTGTTTTTTACATTTACATTGTTTTTTTTTTTCCAGAAGATGAAACACTTAAAATTGTAAAAGATATGTTGTCCAAATTACAATCTCTCTTGGAACCTCTGGATATATTGCGATGTAATGATATAATACTTCCTGAAACAAAGGAAGAATGGCAGGAGGTTTTAGAAGTATTAAAAAACTGTTCAAATGCTTTAAAAGATATTGTAAATCTAATTCAATCAAAGGGTGAAACATATTGTGCCGTTAATACTGAATTAAAGAATTTTGCTGAAACGTATGATAAAATAGAAAATCTTCAAAAAGAGTAAGTTGCAAAAATGACTTTTATTTTTTCAATCTTGTTTTGGACTAATACATATTAAAATTTATTTCCAGATTGGAAGAATCCTTATGTAAAATACAAGTGATGATACTAAAAAATGCTTCACTTTCATTAACGTACAATCGAATTGAATAATGGAGATGCCATTGAATAGGTTACTGTGTGGAGATCATAGACATTAAGATAGACTTTATGAGGCTTGAAATCTTGGGTGTCCTTCAAAATGAAAAAGAAGAGAGAACGAATGAGTAAGGCATTTTTCTCTCTGACACATTGGATTAGAGAAAGAAGCTGCTCTACTAATTTGTTCCTTTTCTTTGTGGAGGACTCTTCCTTTACCTCATAAGCAGTTTATCTTGATATGTCTATGAGATATAAAATAATATTGCGTACAAAATTGAGTTTAATATATACTATTTCATATCTTTACACAGTAACCTGTTATACATAAGATTGATCGAATTCGGAGCTTTTCTGGACAAGTATTGAGTAAAATATATATTGTAGATTCATAAAAAGTAAAGTTTGGTTTACAAAATATATTTTATATTTTTGAAAAATTGTGTCAAAGTTATTTTTCTTTTATCAAATAAAAGAAGTAATGCATTTCTATTACGATAAATTTTGAGCTTATATTAAGAGCAAATGATAATATTTTATGTATATATTTTTAAATTTGATACTACAATTAATCAATGTAATCAGGTCTATTACGTTCACCAGAAAAGGTAATTCACCAACTGTTAAATTTTTTAATATGATTGATTTTTGTTCATAGTTTCCGTTAGATTTAAATGTATAAACCTGTATAATATCCGTTAGATAAAAATGTATAAAATTGGCCCTGCAGTGCGATTCTGTAACTCGTTAAGAGGTATCGGTATCGTTATACAGTTGTTGCGCAGATATTTTATATAGTAAAAAAGCTGCGCAACGACAGTATAACGAAACCGATACCTCTTAACGAGTTACAGAATAGGCCTACTGTAGCGCAATTCTGTACTTGCCTACCGACGACTATTGGTATCGGTAAGCCCGGATCTACAATAAGTGTAGTAAGCCTTACGCCATAAGAAATTCCTTATGGCTTAAGGCTTACTACACCTAGGCCGGAATTCATAGTCGAATCTTATTCAAGTTCCAGCTTAAGCACGATCTTGAGACGTCAATGCTGTTATTTCATTGGTTAAGTAAGTCTCAAGTCGGCTCGAAGCTAGACTTAAGATAATGCTTGAGCTTAAGATCGGTCTATGAATCCCGTCCCTATTGTAGATCCGGGTAAAAGCCACCGCACAAACTCTTCCATAACGCGTTACGTTACGTTAAGTACTCCATACGAACCTAAGTTGTACTTAAAATTTAACTTAAATCAACGCACAAAGAAATCCTTAACGTAAGTTCTTAAGTTCTTACGTTAAGGATTTCTTTGTGCGTTGATTTAAGTTAAATTTTAAGTACAACTTAGGTTTGTATGGAGTACTTAACGTAACGTAACGCGTTATGGAAAAGTTTGTGCGGTGGCCCTAACCCGACAATTTCCTCAAAAAATGGAGGAGTGATGTTGGTACTAACGAAAGTCCCTAAACACTAAATTTTAATTTTTGTGTATTAGCAGGTTATTTGACATTATATTGTAGATTCATTTATTATTTGTATTTGCACCGCGCATATGTTTTCGCGCTGACAGATTTATTACTGATGCAGTTTTACTAATCACAAAAATTAAAATTTAGTGCCTACGGACTTTTGTTAGTACCAACATCACTCCTCCATTTTTTGAGGAAATTGTCAGGTTACCTAGGCCGGTATTCATAGTCAATTCTTATGTTTAAGATCATCTTAAGTACAGTCTTAAGATGCCATCAACCAATCACAGAGCCGTATTAGCATCTTAAGACATTACTTGAGACGATCTTAAAATAAGATTCGACTATGAATACCGACCCTAGATCCGGCCTAAAGTAACCGATAAAGCGAGAAACACACGCTTTCCATAAGACGTAACAGTAAAGGACCATCTACAATGGAGTGTTTTAGCCGTAACAGCACTAAAACTACGGCAATGCTGTCTAGAATAAAAACGACAGAGCAATAACATACAAGCCGGCCATCAAAGAAAGGCGACCAAAAACTAATCCCGAATGCCCCAATGCTCATCGTAAGCACGCAATGAATTGACTCAATGTCTGCTGTAGGCTGTAAACAGTAAAGCAATACAAAGTGGAGACATTTTCTACGACTACTGCTACGGCCTATGACTCTCCATTGTAGATGGCCCTTAAGGTTTCGACGCATTGGATTGGGTGACCGTAACCGTAACTGGCTAAATCGAGTATGTGATTGGTCAAAATTATGACTTACTGCTTAAGTTTTTTTGTGTGCCACAGCTTTAATCCTACCGAGGGATCCCTTATCAGATTAACGATTGGGATTGAGATTGGATTGAAATCTAACCAATCAGAGCAAGTAAATTAAGCAAAAGTTTTAAGAATTTTGTTCTGATTCGTCAAATTTCAATCCAATCTCAATCCCAATTGTGTTGGTCTGATACGGGCTTTAAGGCCATTGCACGTACATTTCCTTAATCGTAATCGTAAGATTTTGACCAATAATATTGCTCAAATTAGTCGCAACCGACTGAATTAACCAATCGTATTGCTCAATTTTTTACGATTGCACGATTAAAAAAATGTACGTGCAATCAAGATTATTAAACTGTACATTTGGTTGTCTCATCCGGATACTTAACGCTGATTGGTCGTGACGTCAGTGGTGGTGTTATTTATCTTTGTCATACTCATTGCTATTCCTCTCTGTTTTACCAGCGCGTTTTCCTCTCTGCTCAGCTACACTTGTGTAGCTGCACTTGTATCAGCTACACCTGGAATCATTTGAACAGAGAGAGAGACTTATGCCTAGTCTACAATGAGTCGTTGGTCGTTGGTCGTAAGAAATTTAACCAATCACAGTTGATCTTAGAGAAGAATAACCGAACATAATTGGTTAAATTTCTTACGACCAACGACCAACGACTCATTGTAGACTGGGCATTACACTTTCTAATGGTTTGTTCGCGTCGCTATGCCCCGACATGCTCCTACTCACTCCAACGCATTCTAATAGGTTTGCGTCATCGGAATCAACGTATTGGAGTGCGTTGGGGTGAATAGAAGCATGTTGGGGCATGTGACGCGAACAGACCTTAAGTGTAAGTGAGACAACTAAACTCCAATGACGTCACAATATCCCCTCTTGCTGCGAGACCCCGCGTCTAAAAGATCTTCCATGAGACAACCTGTACAGTTTAGTAATCTTGCGTGCAATGGCCTTTACCATTGGTAGTGCGTGACAGTTGCACACAGACGAGGTTATTGTCGGTTTGTGCGATTGTATTAGTTAAACTCCGATTCCATAATATTTTGAGTTTGATATACCGTATATTGGCCGTATATTGCAATTCTACGAATTTATAAAATTGGAATTTTACGAATTTTTGTTTTATTTGCTGCGTTCCGGGGCTACCTAACTTTGAGTATGTTGTTCATCTTTGTTGTTTATCTGGTTAAGGCCAAAATCACATGGTGCGGAATAGAGTTGCGGAATAGAACCATCGACATATAGAATGGACTGAGCATTGCGATAGGTTAGCGCGCGCCTGCTTTAGAGTGAGAGGTACTACACCTGAGGCCTATGTTTGTCTCTTTTGCAAGCTTCTGATTTGTTATTTCGTCTCCCTCCATTCACGGAGGAGGACGAAATAACAAATCAGAAGCTTGCAAGAGAGACAAACATAGGCCTCAGGTGTAGTACCTCTCACTCTAAAGCAGGCGCGCGCTTGCCCATCGCAATGCTCAGTCCATTCTATATGTCGATGAATAGAACGTGCGTCATAGAAGCAGCCAATCAGGGGCTCGATTCTTGAATTCATTCGCAAGAGAAACGTATTTGCAAATTCTGTTCTTACAAAAAAGTTGGAAATTTATTGGCTATCGTATGACTTTTAATCAATAAACTTGCAACTTTTCTGTTAGAGCGGGTATTTGCGCATACGTTTTCTCTTGCAAATGAATTCAAGAATCGAGCCCCAGAGCTTTGCCGCATTAGAATGCGTTGATGCGGCAAAACTCTGATTGGCTGCTTTTATAACGCACGTTCTATTCCGCACCATGTGATTTCGGCCTAAGCCCGGATCTACAATAGTGTAGTAAGCCTTATGCCATAAAAAATTAACCAATTATATTTGATTATTCTTCTCATATTCGATTATAATTGGTCAATTTCTTATGGCATAAGGCTTACTACACTTATTGTAGATTCGGTCTTATGCGTCATGCACTATGCGTTATGCAGAAGTCTGTGCAGTAACCCTAAATGTTATGTTAATGTTATGCGTATTATTTGTGAAACGAAACAACCAAGATGCAAATTCTTTATTAGTTGACAAACAATAATAATATATAACATTAATTTTACTGCACAAAATAATATAAAAATTATTTTACTTATCTTTCTTATTTTACAAGATCAACGACAAAGAGTAAAGGCTATTGCATGTACATTTCCTTAATTGTAATCGTAAGAAATTGAGCAATACAATTGGATAATTTATTTGGTTACGACTAACTTGAGCAATATGATTGGTCGAAATCTTACGATTAAGGAAATGTACGTGCAATGGCCTTAAGTTTCCATCGAGGGTTCAAATCGGGTCAGAGTCAGACCAATTAGCCAATGGCTATGCTGGAAATATATATCATAATGAAAATTAGGTTACTTCCGTTGTAACCAGCATAGCTATTGGCTAATTGGCCCGACTCTAACCCGATTTGAACTCTCGGTGGAAACTTACTAAAAAATCAGCACAAAAATTACATAACGCAATTTGAATTTATCTTATTTTTAATGGACTTGATTAACATTTTATTCTTTAAGGTGCCTTTTCATACTGACGCTTGACACTCATTTTCAGCGTCAAAAGACATTACGTGACTAAAGGCCCTCACACATGAATTGACATAACCGTAACAGTAAGGTTTCGACCAATCACGTACTTGAATTAGTCGGTTACGGCAGGTTACGGCTATGGTCGCTCAATCTGAGGGCCACCGCACAAACTCTTCCATAACGCGTTACGTTACGTTAAGTACTCCATACGAACCTAAGTTGTACTTAAAATTTAACTTAAATCAACGCACAAAGAAATCCTTAACGTAAGTTCTTAAGTTCTTACGTTAAGGATTTCTTTGTGCGTTGATTTAAGTTAAACTTTAAGTACAACTTAGGTTCGTATGGAGTACTTAACGTAACGTAACGCGTTATGGAAGAGTTTGTGCGGTGGCCCTGACGCGTCAAAACCTTACGTTATAGTTATGTCAATTCATATGTGAGAGCCTTAAGGCTGCGGTCTACTTGATGCTACAAATGCTTCAAAGTGTTTGATTGACCAATCAAAACAAAGATTTTTATGAATTGACCAATCAAAGAATGCTTCGAAACGTTCGTAGTGTTAAGTGGACCGTAGCCTAAAAATGGTCTAGTTTCCACCGATGCATTAATTCGCTCCTAGTACGGCGTAGAACCAGATGTAAATCGATGGAAACGTGACTGACTGCGCTCATTTCACTCTCGATTCGATCTACACGTTTTGTGGGAGTGATAGCGAATTGACACCAAATTTATTTGGTGGAAACGGTTGAAACAGGATCGAAGTAAATAGTGCCAACCTTTACTTTTTAGTATAATAGTTACCATTTATTAGGTTATATTTTCTCAAAAAGAAATCTAACCTTAGTAATCAAAATGGAAAATAAACGAGATATAATTTTCGTTTTTTTGACACTTTAATGTATGTAGGCTATTCAAAGGTTATGTTTGTTAATATTCAACAAGCTAAGTTAAGTTGGTTCTACTGAAATATCAATTTTTCTCACTTCTACTTGACTTCCAGTGGAAACCGACATTAAATTCGATTCGCACCGGAACAAGATCGGATTGAAGACTACGGTGGAAACTAGACCAATGACAAATGGGTATCTTTATTTTTAGCAGAAAGGAACCTGAGAGCGGCCACCGCGGCTTTTTTCGTGCGACCAATATTTGACTAGCATCAGCGCCAAACGTGGATGTAAAGCCCGTTCTACATTAATTGCAGTTGCCAGTTGCAATTTGCAACACTCAATAAATGTCGACCTTTAACTAGAAAATAAGCGCCTATTGGATGTTGCAAGTCGCAACTAGCTGCTTGCGATTAATGTAAAGCCTCGTCTACAGAAGTCGCAAGCAACCAGTTCCGACTTGCGACAGCCAATGATTGTCGAGCTTTAACTAGAAACTAGGCGCTCATTGGCTGTCGCAAGTCGCAACTGGCTGTTTGCGACTTCTGTAGACGAGACTTTAAGAATAAAGTTACATGATTGCTTCCCTGGAACATCGAAGTCCTGATATGTAGATTATAGAAAATCAATTTTTCGATATTTTCATAATTAATAAATTGATAATTTGTAATTGATAATTAATAATTAATTATTAATAATTATCAACTACCGATAATTGATAGTCTATAATCAATAATTATCAACGATCGATGATCGATAATCGATAATCGATAGTCTATAATCGTCTGTCATCGTAATTCCTGTGCGACTATTTTTGTCCAAGTTTTGAACAATTAAAAGTTAAAATGACTTTTTTAGTTTAATCGTTTATAATTTACTACTAATATTGTTTATAACTTACTAAACTAATCAAAAGAGAAACGACTATATTTTTTTGTGACTGCAACACCATCGAGGGCGTCGGGTACAAAAGCGTAGGGTTACGGAAAGTTGCAAGCGAAGGGTGTGAGACGACTGAGACGGTGGTTGACTTGACTCACGTAGCAGCATGACACGAGTTTTGCGGTGTCGAAGATCTGGGAAGCGCGGTGAAGAGTGACACGCTGGAAAGTACGAGCGGGGCCAGCGGAAGGCGAGCGAGCATACACATTGCTCGTGAACACGATAAAGTGTGAGACTTCCAAACCTCGCGGTTTAGAAAGCGCGCAACGTAAACTGCACAAATTACATAGGTCGGATTGTTGATCCCCCATTGACTGACCCACGTTTCGCTCGACGAAATACCCGCGACATATTCTGTTTCACCTATAGCTGCGCCAGCAAAGCCAAGTGTGCGGTGTTATACGAGGAGATTAGCGTTTCTACGCGAGGAAGCGGCGCTAATCGAGGATCGAGATGGCCGGTGCAATGTTGTTCGAGCGGGCCCAGGCTGTCTCGGTGACAAACCGCAGTGAAGGTATCTCTTTGCTGAACGAGATTGTCTCGGACCCAAGTATTGGCGTCGCCGACGATGACGAGGACAACATCCGTGTCAAGGAGCAGGGTATCCTCCACCTGGGTGAGCTCTACAAGAAAGAGGGAAAGGCAAAAGAACTGGCCGAGTTGATCAAAGCCACCAGACCGTTTCTTAGCCTCATTAGTAAAGCAAAGGCCGCCAAGCTTGTGCGGTCCTTGGTCGACTTTTTTTTGGATCTGGAAGCTGGTATTGGCATTGAGGTAATAGCATTTCTTTTTCTATCCAATATAAAGAGAGTGTGGAACAACTTAAATTATGCTGTAACAGTTCTGCTTTGCTGCGATGATTGACAAAAAATCAACTAGATATTTTGTACTGCATCTGAACAAATATTTTGAACTTGATAATAAAACTGAGAAAGTAATTAATGTTTAAATTTGTGATATAGTTTTAATACATATTCTCTTGATTAGTTGTCATTACAAATAAAATAATCGAGAATGATATATTAATGATTATAATGAAATAACACTGAATAATATTAATCTTAACTTGTTACAATAAAAGCTAACTTTTTAGTTAACAGTTAAAAACATCTAAGTTGTTATTAAAAAAATAAAACTCTAATAAAATAGAAAATAGGAAAATGCATATATAAATGTATTTAATCTTTCCAAAAATCAAATCTTTCTATTTATAAAAACTGTAAAATAAAATTGTATCAGAAGCAAAATGATTTATATGTGTTATTAGGTGCAATTGTGTAAAGAATGCATAGAATGGGCAAAGGAGGAACGGAGGACGTTTTTAAGGCAATCATTAGAAGCTCGCTTAATAGCCCTTTACTTCGATACGGGCATGTTCAGTGAAGCATTGCAATTGGGATCGGCTCTACTCAAAGAACTAAAAAAACTCGACGACAAACAGCTGTTAGTAGAGGTTCAATTATTAGAGAGCAAGACATATCATGCATTGAGTAATTTAGCAAAAGCAAGAGCTGCGCTCACCAGCGCTAGGACAACTGCCAATGCAATTTACTGTCCACCCAAAATGCAAGCTGCTCTGGATCTACAATCAGGAATATTACACGCTGCTGATGAACGAGACTTCAAGACTGCTTACTCCTACTTTTATGAAGCTTTTGAAGGGTATGTAATCAGTGTCTTGAAAATACACACACGTACATGTATGCAAGTACACATGCACATATCCATTTTTTTATATCTTACGAAAGATATACCATCTTTAAAGTATTCAGAGTGAATGAAGACCAATAGACGAATAAAAAGATATAAAAATCATAAATAATTTATTTACAATATTAATCCAAATGTTTTGACTTGGTTTTTCTCAGTGGTTTCATTAAATGACGTTAAGCAAATAGTACATTAATTTAGACATATTTTCACATATTTGAAATATATCATCTTTATTTTCTGTTTTTAGATATGACAGTGTTGAAAGTCCTAAGGCTCTGACGGCGCTCAAATACATGTTGTTGTCTAAAATTATGTTGCGTACGCCAGAAGACGTTCAGACTATCATGTCTGGCAAACTGGCAGTAAAATACGCAGGATTGGATCTAGATGCGATGCGTGCGGTGGCCGAGGCTAGTCACCGACGATCGCTAGCAGATTTTCAGAAAGCAGTGAAGCAATACCGACAGGAATTGGAGGACGATGTGATTGTACGCGCACATCTTGGCTCTCTCTATGACGCTATGCTAGAGCAAAATTTATGCCGTTTAGTTGAACCTTATTCACGAGTTCAGGTATTTATCGAAACTTACATTTCTTTTAAGTTATAAATTATTTATAATAAATTAAAATTATTCGACCGATAAACGTTAAACATAAAAATAAAGATAAGATTGCTTATTCTTAATTTGCAGTGAATCTTTGTGCTGAATAATAATTGTGAATCTAATATCTTTAGCACATATGTAAATTATTTGACGAATTGAATTTTTCTTTAGAAAAAAAATAATGTAACAATGTGTATAGGCAAACTGATCAATTACCGAAAATTAAAATAAAAAACGTATAGAACGAGAAAGTACAATTTTTTAAAATTTATTTTATTTTGAATGGAAATCTATATCGTAATTACTAAGATGCTTAATGTGTCAGTGACAAATAATAAGATCAAATCTGAGAAGAAATCAATTAGAATTAGAATTACAATTTATATTAAATTATTGAAAAGAGTGACCCAAGAATCAGTTTGAAATCCGCCTGTTTGAGCGTCCTCGACTTTAGACTTCAATTTGATGGTAAAAGTTAGTTCATGATAAGACATGAACTCTAAAAGTTTCAGGTTGATCCGACTTCTAATCGCTGAGATATGAGAGGTCTAATTAATTTGTGCTAACTCTAGGTAAACCGTTATTTATTTTAATATTCGACAAAATTTTAACTGTTTTTTAATTTTTAATTTCAAGTTATTTTTTAATCTGGCTGAGATGTATACAGTGTTATTCACAGGATCTGGAACACTTTATAAATCATATTTTACTCCAGCCTATATTTAATCATAGGACGCCTCTCTACTCTGGGCTCTTTGTTAGATGTTCTGCATCCTGTGAATAACACTGTATTGTACCACACCGGCAGTAATGATAGCAAATTCCGTAGCAAAAGATAACTCATACTAATAAAGTCAAACATTTCTTGAATATTAAAATAAAGAATTGTCTATTTACAGTAAATACAATTTAGTAAGTTGAACATCTTATATCTCAGGGATAAAAAGTGGGATCAACATGAAACTTTTAGAGATTCAACGTCTTATCATAAATTAACATTTAACTTTAAGTTTGATTTCGAGGACGCCATCACAGGCGGATGTTTGGGTTACTCTTTTAAAAAGAAATTCTGAAATAATATTTATTAGCGCGTGAATATTTAATGAAATAATTTTTGCTCTTACACGTATATTTTTTTCCAAAGGTGAGTCATATTGCTTCGTGCATATCTCTGCCGTTGGCGCAAGTAGAAAAGAAATTGTCGCAGATGATTTTGGACAAAAAGCTGCGAGGAGTTCTCGACCAAGGAGAAGGTGTTTTAATCGTTTTCGAAGATACCCCACGCGATAAGACCTACGAAATCGCACTAAACACGATACATAGCATGGGAAAAGTCGTCGATACACTTTACCAGAAAGCTAAGAAACTCACCTAGCCCTATTTAATATGTATTTATACGAAAAAAAATTTATCGCAATTATTATAATCATTAATAATTAGTTATTCTCATTAAATACTGTCGATTAACTGTATTTTTCTCGTAATTAACGTGAACGGCACACAAGTGTCGCGAATAAAAAGTGCTCATTTATCGATACGTTCGTATAGGATCGCTTTTATTAATTGTAGGAATTGTTTAAAAAGTGATAAATACGAAATAATCGATTTGCTTGAGATTTAATCAGCAAACCCTTCTAATCTCTCTTTAAAATTATTTTTCGTAAATAATCAAGGAAGTGAAGAAAAAAATGTCATAACACTGAAAAACAAAATATAAAAAAGGTAAAAGAACTATTCGTACACTTATTTATTTATCCTGTACAATTATGTATTTTGTATAAGGAGCTTCGAGAGAAAACTATAATGTAATATAAATTTTTGTATTGGTTCGAACCAGACGTACAAGTTTTGTTATTGAGATTAGTAAATTAATATATTTTTTAAAGAATTATAATCAGCACCAAGAATCTAGCTGCGACCGTTTAGGCCTTCTCAACTTTATCGATACCTATGTTTTTATTTTTATGTTGTGTTTGAATTCAGAGACAAGTACTGTCAGATGGCAAGACTCGTAGACAAAGACTAATACAAAGCTACTGTTAGAATTTGTATGAATCTTATCCGTGTTACTATTCAATAATCCTTTCCTCAAAAGATTTTCGATAATCATTTCTCATTGTTGCGGATCTTTCTGTACGAGACATCGACTGTATAATACTAAAGACCGTTAAATTGTTTTCGCGCGAAACTCGGTCGCCATTATCAGAGTCGCTGAATCATCTCGCAAAATCGATAACAACGTGTTTTCGCGCGATTCATGTTTGAAAAGTGAGATTGTGCGCATACATCAATATCCACGATTGCCCGTGGTGCGGCATTTCATTTCCTGCTTCATCTTTCCTCCTTTCCGCTCTCCCTTCCGGAAAAGGTAAGATGCGTGTGTTTTTTAAATAGATTTTAGATACGGAGCGCCGGAAGTTTGATTAAGGACGAACGGAGATTAATTCACGAAGACTCGCTTGACAACGGTAGTAACGAGCACGACCACAGCGACTTCCTGCTTCAAGTTGCACGTTTTAACAAAGGGACACAGATACTGTGCTTAGGTTTAGAGAGCATCTTTTCCTACGGAAAGTATAATGGAGGATGCTACGGTAGAAAAGGTAAAATATCTCGATTATGTATCTCGTTGACCGTCGCGTCATCGACATGAGAAAACGGAAGGGTGGACAGCAGAGTCCGGCGGAACGAGGATATTGATGTCTCGTTTAGGTTAAGCCACCGGTATTTATGCGAACGAATGTGACGGTTGCGTGGCGTCCGTTTGTGTTTCGACGCTCCAGATTTTATCAGCAAAATTTCCATCGCCGTACGAATCTTCTGATCTCTCTTTTTCTGTCTTTTTTCCTCTCGACTTCCTCCTTATCCGTCGCGTACGCTCGCGTATCGCAAGTATTGAGCAACGAGGAAAAACCCGTAGGAAAACGTATGCTCCTTTAACCTCTTTTTTTGTCTTGGATGTTGTTAATTCCGCTTTGCACACGCGCTTCTTTCGCTCACAAAACGAGACCCGTGCATTGTTGAATTTTCTAGAATCTGTTTTGATGATACATTAACAATCGTACAACGTTGAGATTGAGAAACGTAGATTCGACTGAATAATAGCAAAGATCGTTTCTGACCCATGCTGCCTAAACATTCATGTGATATGCTGACAAAGTTTCGAGCTCTTTCCATAAAACTATTAAAAAAGCTGATATCAGTATTGACGTTAGAGTGCTTATTATTTGTGATAGCGGTTTTTTATTTTTTTTATAAATTGCTAGAATGTGGGTAGCAAATTTATGTATATGGCAGAATGTAACATGATATTAATTTTTGTTATAATAATTCCTGAAAAAGTAATGATCTCTCTATATAATAAACTCTTTTTTTGTAGTACTTATTGACCATGTTTATTTACTATCTTTTGAAGACATAAGAAATAAGAAACAAAGACTGCAAAACTATATGAAGAGTTTTTACTCTGAAAAATCAACTCAAATCTGTTAAATTTAATATTATGTGTACCTTTTTTAGTTTTATGAACTATGTTTTAAATATATTTGCTCAAATAAAATTAATTAAAAAATAATAGCATGTTATCGATATTCATGAATAATTAAATGTACGTTATCAATCATATCACTTAAACCTTAACATATGTTAAACATATGCTATATTTTGCTGTTATTAAATTTTATTATTATTTTTTTTAATGATACGATTACAATATATATTTTATTTTTTATTTATGTATGAAATAAAATATATAAGTAATATAAATAATATTTACATATATATTTTTCAAATTATTTTAATCTCTCATGTACAAGTGTATTGATCTAAGTAAAGAACAAAATTTTATTTATTTTTTTCTTTAAATAATATAAAAATCTATACAGATTGTAATTACACTTTAAAAATTTTATGCAAAAAAGTTGTTTGTGACAAACAAATGAATATATAATTTGTAATAACCTATTAAAATTCAAGTTATATAGAATCACATGCAATATAAGTTAGAATTAAAAAAAATTTTGTCTAAAAGTTTCTAAAGAAACTTTCAGATATTCTTTCTCTTCTTTATACTATTTAATTATTTCTTACCAACTTTTGTGTAAATGTTTCCCACATTCTCTAGTAACTTAAGTAATTCAAGAAATGAATCAAATAATGTGTTACCAAGTGGTTATACAGAAAATGAGGTAACTACAAACAGACATAATAAATATGATTTACATGTTGTAACATCAGTATTTATTATATTTGAATATTACGAATATTTTCGTTATAAATATACAAATATATATTTTTTATACTATACATTTATTGTAATATGTATAAATTATTTATTTAAGAATTGTGAAGTTTTATATGTATTATATAAAATTTATGTCATTATGTTGGAAGTAGGAGTTCAAATAGATTTAAATTGCTTGTTACTTGTACACAATTATCTTATCAAAGTGATGTATTTTTTGAGTTTATTTTACAGGTTCAGGAATATAAGGATTCTCTTAAAACCAAGGTAACTTTTTTCTCTTGGTTAATAAATTTACATTTCTAGATTCATTAAGTATCACTCAATGATGTATAAACCATTTAAAACCATACAAATTATTATCACTTAATTGTCACAGCAAAAATGTTCCAGACAAAAGTTATGGAATTATATAATTTTTTATCTTATATAAAATGTATTCTCTAAACATAAAAGTATTAAGACAGAGTTATAAAAAAAGTAAATAATTTAAATAGATTTTTTATGTTGAAAAAAAATCATAATTCCATTTTTGAAAAGTAACAATATATCTTTATCTGTAATCCTAAACGATCGATTTTTTATGGTAAAATTTATAATCATTTGTTCTTTTTTCACAATCTATACAACTTTTAATATCTAGATTTTTTTTGCTATGACACATACTTTCAAAGATAATATCTCTTGTACTGCTTTAAGAAATTTATTCTTTACATTTATGTATGTTTATTTAGGCGGAAGAGTTGTTGGTGAAAGGATTTCCAGAGAAAATAGTTAAATTAAATGAATTATTGGAGACTCCTGGATTTTGTAATCGAAAGCTGTCAGATGTACATCAAAACTTAAATGTACCCATTCCAGACCCTATCGTTCTCAATCATTCCGAAGATGCTCCTGCTACGAAAAAACTTAAATTGGATAATAATGGAGAAGAGACCAGTGGAACCAAAGTAATGGTACTTCCAAGTGGCCCTGTACCTTGCAATAAAAAGTTGTGTGACTTGATTCACATAGTTAAACCCTACATTAGACAACTTTTGGAGGATTCTAATTTAGTGAGTATTAAGTATGTTAAGATTTATATGTAAGCTACATTTTTTTAGTGATTGTTATATAAAGAATAGTATATACATTGCTAAAAATTTTAATAATAAAATTTATAAAAAATTAAAATAAATTTTGTGATTTTTTTCTAATTTTAAAATAATTTAATATATCTTAACATAATATTAGAAAAATAACACTATTTTTTGAATGTAATTACCAAATTATCATTATTTTTTATTTTTTAGCTAAAAATGTGGATTTCTTTTTTAATCCCAAAAATTGAAGATGGGAACAATTTCGGTGTATCTATTCAAGAAGATACATTATCTGAAATTCAGTCCGTTGAAAGCGAAGCCGCTGCATTTTTCGATCAAATTTCTAGGTAATGTAAAGAATAAATGGTATGAGAATGTATATCTATGTAAATAAAATCAATTACATTCAACACTTATATAATGCTGATTAAATTAGTACAATCTGAATGTTTTCTTTACTAATGATGATTAAATTCTTATTTTTTATAGATATTTCATCTCTAGAGGAAAGATTGTTAGTAAAGTCGCAAAATATCCACACATCATTGACTATAGAAGAGCGATTCAAGAACTAGATGAAAAGGAGTATGTGAGCTTATGGCTCGTAATGAGTGAAGTTCGTAATCGTTATTGTTCACTACACGATCTCGTGATCAAGAATCTGGAAAAGATCAAACGGCCACGTTCCTCCAACGCACAATCCTTGTACTAGTAGGCATAGTTTTACGCGCTGTACCTACTTACGGAGTAATTTAATGCAAACAAATCGGAAATATAACAATATAAAATTCATCTCCCCTTATCCCATTGACATAACTCAATTGCCTTGACATTAATCCATCGTTCATTCTATCAATTATGGCACTATAAATAAAACTAACAGTAAACATACACGTAAACTACGAAGTTGTATTATGTAGATTATATTTAACTTATTCGTACATTTAAGTTCATAACTGACTTCTTTTGTCACTAATATATATATATGAGATCTATCTTTCTCAATTAGATTTTAAATAAGAATCAGGGATTACTCAATTTTTTTTATAGAAACCTCGCAATTTTTTTTAAATTATAGTTCATAACGAATTAGATTGGACATGCATTAATGCGCATATTAAAGTTGTCTTGCATGAATCAATGTGTGTTTAAATGTAAATATATACATAGGTTAAAATCTATTAAATTCTCTTTCATGTATTATTCTGCTTTAAAAAATATTTAATGTAAATTTCCATCATACAAAATATTTGTATTTAACTTTTAAATCAAATTGGATCAGTGTACAACGGTTTTAATATGCAGTGTGCGTTAGTGCATCCAACTAAATTCACTATTTTTTAAATTTGTAAAATCCATCTTCATGAAATTTCAGTAATATATATATATATATATATATATATATATATATATATATATATATATATATATGTATGTATGTATATATATATAATTTTTTGCATAAATTTGTTAAAATTAAAATTATGCAATGTAGTAAGCTTGCATAATTATATAAGTGGAGCACTTATAAAGGGAATATAAACAAGTAGTCAAAGTGGATTTAGTAAAGTAAATATTGCGTCGTTTGTATTTATATATCTGTAAGGAAATTAGAAGGTAACTCGAGTTATTAAATAATGTGAATTATAAATAGTACTCTTTTTTTTTTTTGTAAATGTTTATGCTCTGTCGCGATAAACCTTAAATATAAGCTAAACACACGAAATTACACAAAATATAGCATTATGCTCGAAATAAATTGTGTTCTAAGCTTGCAAAGTGCAAAAATAAAAATTAACTATCCCTTTTTTCTGATATAGACAAAAATGTAAATAATGTTTACGTTTCTTAGGATAATTACACGTATTAAGGAATGGAAGAGCAGGTAAGAAACATTCATTTTTGATTTCTGTAAAGATTTATATAATCAAATCATTTGTCATCTTTCATGGTATAAAATTTTTTATTGCGCAGTTGAATGTCCTATAGTTAAATTTCTCCTCAGTCTTAATTTTTATTTTAATGACGTGCTTTTAAACTGACAATATTATTGCACTTGTATTAATTCTAGTGTATTTCACTCGTTTCATTTTTAATTTTAGATTGTATAGCAAATGTAAAATAACAATAAAAATATTACTTTACGAACATTCATCTGATTAATGATATAAACAAAATTAGAATACTACTTTTTACTATACAGATTATATATATCAGGATTAGAAAATAACGCATTGTCATTATCGTTACTTCTCTCCAGTAACGATTACATTTAAATTAATTATTAACTTTAATCCTACACATTAATTATTAACCTTAATCCTAAGGTAGAATAAAACCCACAGGCACTTTTAGACTTAGTTTTAGCTAAGTAGATAGTCGAAGATTATACTTATGTCGACATTTACCGGTACTTTGGAACATCCTCTTAAATATCACGCAATAAAACCGTTACTCACGCGGTCTCAGTCGACTCGGGATATTTGATCGAAGCGGACGGTTCCGAGGAGTATGCTACACCCATGTAAGGTACGTAAATATTGTGCAATTTTTATTTTTTTAATTTTTTTCTACAATATTAAATACTACAAATAGTGTACATGTTTGTGTATATAATAATTTTTTACAACTCATATATGTGAGGGCGAATATGAAACTGTGATCAAAAAATCAATTTTCGGTTTTTGACGGATTCTTATGTAAAAATGTCTGAAAAACCCAATAAAAACCATCCGGAAACCTCTATCTGGCTTTGTTGGGTCGTTATAAACTGAGTCAAAGTGAAGCATGTTTTTGACAAATTCGATTTTTACAGATTTTATGTGAAAGTAACATACATGCTTGTGTTTAAAAACCTTAAAAGCGTTTTTCTCGAAAAGATGTTTTTGGTCACTAACACCTTTTTCATATATTCGCCTTCACATATGTAAATGTTTTATACGTGTAGATGACTTATAATTATATATATATATACATACATACATACATACATACATATATATATATATATATATATATATATATATATATATATATATAAAATTATAAGCCATCTACACGTAAAATTATATATATATATATATATATATAAAATTATAAGCCATCTACACGTAAAATTATATATATATATATATATATATATATATATAGTAATTTTTCTTTTTTCAATAAAAAATAACGTCAATAAAAAAAAATTTATAAAGCCATTCAGAACTGTAATTCATTAAAATAAATAAAAATAAATGCTAAATGTACGTGTAATCTTTTTCTCCTAAAATTGACACATTTTACTGCAAAATTAACTACAAATTATACTGCAAAATAAATACCTTTTTTGCAACGGCCACTTTTGGACTTATTTTTACGTTAAAGTATCACTTTTTTTTTTAAATTCCCGAAAGAATCATTAAAAAATATTGAAATTTAAAAGGTATAAATTTTTTAGTGAAAAAAATCATTTTTCGCACTTAGCTTCATAAATTTTTTCGTTACTTTAAAATTTAAATTGCCTCAAAACAATTTTTGGACATTATTTTTAAAAGTTTAAAGAACGTTACAAAATTTTTTTTAATCAAAATGTTTGATAATATACGAGTAACAACCATTTAAAGAGACTGGGGTGTATTACACTCCCTTGTATAAGATGTAAAATTATTTGATAGTGTAGGGTTAGGGTTAAATAATGTGTAACTTAACATTTAATATCTTATTTTTTAGAATTTCAAAAAGTAACAAAAAATCCAACTAATCATTATCTTCTAAGTAACGATAACGGTAACGCGTTACTCTACAATTAGTAATGAATAATAACAAGTTACGTTTTACAAAAAAAAAAAAATGATAATGGTAACGTGTTATTTGTAATAATATTTGCAATCCTGCTATGTCGTTTACATAAAATGGCATTCAGAAAATTAAATACATTGTAAAATACTGTGTGATCAAGGAAAATATCACGTGTTCTCGCAAAGGCATTCTTTTCCTTTTTTATCATGTATTTATTCAAATAAGCCGGGATGAATATAACAATGTTTATTAAATCCCATTGATTGGATACACGAAGTCTGACATTCGTTATTTATCGTCCTAAGATGTTTTAATTCGGCATCAATCTGCAACCACAATAATTGTAGATTTATAGACCACTCTATTGCCATTACTTTAAAAAATATCTCATATTTACCATCCTAAATAAATCTTCAACGTGATGTGTGCAAGCATGATTCATGAATACTTTACAAAGAATCTGTATAAACCAACTACCAGTTATGCAGTCTCGGTAAGAAACGTATCCAGGTAAAGTAGATTGAACTACAAGCATATCTGAATAATTTCTTGTTGTTTGGACGTGAGGTATTTCTAGGCTGGGTTCATCCGATGGTTTCACAGATACACAAGTGTCTGTAGTGATTCTGTAGTGAGCTACACTTTTTTGTTTTTTCTTTCCTCTAAAGAATATAAAGAATATAAAAAAATAGATAAAGAATATAAAAAGTTGATTAATGTATGTATAAATGTGTGAGGAGAACTACATTGTTTTATAAAATAATACAAATAACTTCCTCTCAATTTTAAATTTAACAAATCATTATTTAGAACTACATAATCATCGCATTAAACTATAGAAAATTACACTTTTACATACCTACAAAGTTGAAAAATAAATATTTTTGGTTTTCCTGCAAGTTGATCACAAGCTTCTGCGGTGAAGTAATCACAGATTTCTGTGCATAGAACTTTTTCATAATTTGCTTGTCTGCTTGCACTGTGATAATCAGTACCCTGGATTTCCGTGTTGCTTTCTTCGTCCTCTGTACCATGACTTGTAATGATCACAAAACATGAATCGACCGATTTTAAATCTTTGTTCTTTGAAAATTCCTTAATTTTGCTTTTTATTTCCTGATAAAAAGGAAAAAAGTAATTTTAATGTGAATAACAGCATTATTCTCTAATTAATTATATATATGTATATGTGTATATAAATTATGAAATATTAAAAATAAAAAAAATATATATATACTGCAAGTTAAATATGCATACCTGTCCTGTTAGATTTCCATATGAAAAAACTATAAAACCCATTTCTTCAAACAGTTTTTTCAAGTTGTTATTATCATGTTTTGCCGAAAATCTGTGTTTTTCATACGACAATTCGTAATAAATATTCGTGATTATCAAAACCAATCCACGAGGATTACTTCGCATAGGATATCGCTCAATGTTTTCATAATCACGATCCACAAATTTTGTAGCTTTGCGTACTTTAATTTTTAAAGGTTCATCAGACCAAATATGATGACCCAACGGATCTTCTTGTCTAAAATTTTAAAATCAAGTATTGTGTATATGACAAATTTAAATAAGATTTTATAAATTATTATAAACAAAGAATTTACACAAATTAAGTAATTTCTAAATATTTCAGAAAAGTATATATATGAAAATTTACATACTGTAGAAAAAGGCTTTAAATCAACTAAAAAGAAAGGAAAAGAAAAATAAATTACAATATACCTTGTATTGTTTGCGTTACTTGTGTCATTTCTTCCCTCCAATATATTAGCAACATTTTCATGATCGGATTGTCTTAGGCTAAGAATTAAATTTTTAAATGCATTTGGTCCTCGTGTTCTAATTGTTAACCATATATCTTTAACTGTATCTTGTGTCTCAAGGTTTTTCTGCCATTAGAAATACAATATTATATAAGATACATTTATAGAGAATGTGCTATGAGTATTTATTATTAAAATTAAAAAATTTAGGTTAAAAAATTAAAAAATTTAGGTTATCTATAAGCATTTTATTATTAATAAAATATTTTAATATAATAATATATAATAATAGTATAATATATGTTATTAATATATATTAAATATCTAATGAACAATCAAAAATTGAATAATAAAACAAAGATACATATAATGCATAAATAGACCATATAATTATATATTAAATTACATATAATACATATTTGTTTTTATTATCTAATTATAAAATATATCACACTTCTAAATAATCCCATTCTTTATTTCTTTCTAGCTTCTATCTTTATTACATTTAAAACAGATAGTGTGCACAGTTCTTTTTTTTATATTATAATTGTATAATTGTAATGTATACTATTATATGCATAGGTTTGTATCTTACATAAGTCATTAATAAAAAATATGAAATATTTGTTAATTATTTTATAAATCATAATTGCATCTTTTAATTATATTCTTAGATCTATAATTTTAATACATATTGTAAATATATAACATTTATCTATTTTTTACAAATAAATTTGTTTCTAAAATATAAACATTAAATCATAAGAGAAAATATAGATCATATATGGAAACATAATTTGAGAAGTCCAGATTTAATCTCTGGCTAAAGTATTATTTTATTTAACAAATTTTTTATTTTTTTTTCAGAGAGTGATTCTTGTTGATATTATTACTATTAATAGATATCTGTTAATGTTAAATTAATTATCAATTTAATAATAATTTAATATTATGAGATTCAACTTGGTTAGGAGGTGTGAGAGCGAATAGTCATGTGACGGTGATAGTATGTGAATAGAATAGCGTTAAATAGGTATTTAGAGATTTAGAATGAAAAAATCGAAGTAAAAGGGAAGAGAGGAGAGTAAAGTTGCCAAGGAATTGAAGAGAATGTGATAGAAGTAGGAAGAAATAAGGAGAATGAAATTGAAATGGAGAAAGAAGAGAAGAAAATGACTGCATAAAGATCAAGAATAGGAAAAGACAACGAAGCAGAGTGTATACACGAGTAAAAAGCGGAAAAAGCAAATGGAAGAAGATCCTGGGTAATGAGGCAACAAAGAATTCTGGAAGAAATTATAGGAGACGATCCAAAAAGCAACAATAAAGAAAGATGTTGAGGGAAGTGTTATGTTTTTTTCAGAAGGGAAAAAACTAATCTTTACCAATAAATAAAAAGTTAAATAATCTTTTTAATTAAATAATTAAAAGAGAAAATAAGCCTTGAGAATCCAAGAATGCAAGGCAAATTAAATGAATGAATTTTAAATTAAATCTGTTGTTCGTTGCTAACCTGCAACTTATGACTTCATTTAAGTCATAGACGGCGGTAACAAAAAGGAATAGATTACAACATCTGATAAAATGGAGGCTGTACAAAAGAGAAAAGGAAAATGTAAAAGATTTTAAAGAGGCGAAAGAATGATAGAATTATGAGAGACAATCAAATAGAGAAGAAAAGTAAATTAAAGGGCTTTCTGGACCAGAAGCAAGATAAAAGAAAAGAAGAAAGGAAAGGAAATAGATTTTGAAGCCTGAAAATGCAATGAAATTGTGGAAATACATAACTAGGAAAAGAGGACGTAAGGAGCAAACAAGAAACATAGGTTAAGATGTACACTTGAGGAATTCAAGTGTGAAGCTAGACGAATGGAAAATTGAAAGAAGGTACAAGGGCACAAGGTTGACAGTAAGGACAGAAAGATTGGCAAGTTTACAGTACAATGAAGGGAGCAAGACAGGGCTGTGAGATGGGTTCTTTGGTTTTCAGCTTGTATATAGCAAAATTAGATAGGTACACACACAGAATAAAAGAACAGAAGATATATAATTAGATTAGGAATGGATATGGTCACTATAGTAGATATAAAGGTAATAGAAAGTAGAGGGAAAGGCTTAAATAGAAAAGTTACAGGAATATAGTTATAAGTTGTAAAAAGATTGTAAACAGAGAAAAGATAGAATAATATGTGAAAGAAAAACGATGAGATATGACTAGATTGTAACATAGGTAGGGCTTTTGCGATTAGAACGATACAATAAGATATGTTACATTGGCTGGATTCGGGGAGACGCTATTAGCGCTAAAAGTATTATTCTATCCTTGTTGCTCGGTGAATGTTGAAGAAAGATAGAACACGTTCACAGCGCCAAAAGCATGCTCTCTGAACCCAACCATTATATTAAAGATGCTAGAAAAAGAAATGAAAAAGAGACAACTGACAGAGTAAGTCTCAAATGTGCACAGATTGAAACGAACACCACCAATAAAATTATATAAATTGATCCTAACTTTAACTAAAGCAGTAATTTGATTGGTGGTGTCCGTTTTGATCTGTGCGTATCTGGGACATTGCAAATAAAAATAAAGTATAGAATCTGGAAGTAAGGATTTGTAGAAATAATTTTTTGTAAAGGAAGGCAAAAGGAAGGTTTAAGAAAAAGGAAAACAGGAAAAAGTTTTTGTTAAAAAATTAGTAAATAAAGTAAGGGAGATACATAGTTATAAGTTGAAATAAAGTAAGGGATTTATAGTCATAAAGTGAAAGAAAGAAGACTGTAAACAAAGATTAAAAGATAGTGGCAAGAAAAATGTTAGATAGGATTATATCATATTTTATGTAGGATTCTCTTCTGCCAAGAATGTTGAAGAGAATAAAGATTATTATATACATAGGATTCTTGCGATAGCAAAAATGTAAGATTATAGCAAAGCAATAAGATATGTTATGTTATATGATATTAATAAAGCCATGCGACATGTCAGTTAGGATAGAAGGATAGTTAAATGGATGAATGGAGGAATGAGTATAATAGGAAAAATTGTAAACCAAGTCCCCTTCTTGGCAAATGTAATGTTGAAAAGAATAAAAATTCTATATTATAAGATTTTTGTTCAACTTAGAATTGCGTTTCAAGACTAAACGATTATTTGGCATGCAGTTTGATAAACTTGAAAATGTATGTACATAAAATTGCATTAAAAATATCAGCTCAAAGATCCAACTATAAAGAAAAATTGTAATATTTTACCTATTCAACAATTATTTTTATTTAAAAAAAGTGAGAAAGAAGTATATATTATTCTATAAAAGTTAACAAAAAAATTAGAAAAAAATTATGCATAAAGCATTAAAAATTAATAACAATAATTGTTGAAAATTCGAATCTGCTATATATAAAATGTTATACAGTTAACTACATAATATTTTATAGACAAAACTCACCATCCACCGTGGAATATTTACGTCATCCCTGTTGTAAACTTTGTTTTCTAATAACTTTGGCAAGAGTTTCGTCATAATAATTTTGGGCACAACGTTTTCGCAACAGTGATCTATTTGTTCGCGATCCCTTTGATCCATTTTAAAAATAAAACACGGTGGACATTCACTGTCGAATGATTTATACGGAATCAATAATAGGCCTGTTCTTTGTCGTTGCACTATTGTTTGGTGCAATAAGCATAGTGGAAAAACCTAAGGTGTGCTCGTTCTGGCACTTCTGACTCGTACCTCGTTCTCGAGACGAATTTTGTGCAGTTCTGCGCAGATGCCAGATGCGGCCATATTTAAAGGCCTTCACACATGAATTGACATAACCATAACGTAAAGTTTTGACGCGTCGGATTGGGCGACCATAACCGTAACCGGCTAATTCAAGTACGTGATTGGTCGAAACCTTACTGTTACGGTTATGTCAATTCATGTGCGAGGGTCTTTATCCTTTTCTCAGTGACGGATACCCCACTACCTTCATAAACAGTCTAGTAAGTCTATGGTATATACATATGTAGTGTTAAATATCGGAAGTGCTTAATATCAGAACAATAAAGGCATAACTTACATTTGAATGAATTATCTATTTTATTTTTAATTTATTTACTTAAATTTAAAAAATATATAACAACGATATATGTTGATAAGTACGGTAATACATTTTCCACGTACAAAGTATAAAAATATAAATTGTAAAATAACAAGGTCCCACCGAGACTTGAACTCGGATCGCTGGATTCAGAGTCCAGAGTGCTAACCATTACACCATGGGACCTTGAGCTAAAAAGTTTTTATGCTCAATATCACTCTAAATCCAACTTTTTCTCTTTGTGTGTATGTATATGTGTGTATCCATAAAAAATGCCTTCAGTAATAAAAAAAATTAACATTTAAACACAATTTTGTATCAAAAATTTTTTATATAAGATTTTTCACAAAATTATTAATGATTTTGTACTATAGATATAATAAAAATATAGTTATATATATATGTGATATTTATTTACAATTTGTACTTTTGTAAAATACAAAAGTTATTACATAAAAAAATATTTTATACATATAAATAAACTTATGTGAAGCAATGAGATTTTTACACAATTTAAGTAACTTATTCTTTCTCTTCAATTTGTGCATCCAAATTTTGTTTATTATCAATATACTCTTCTTGTTTTATTGTATTTGATAGTATTCTATCTGAATCTTCTTCATGGTTTTCTTCTTTTGCCAACGCTATTGATTCTTGCTTGACAAATATCTAAGAATTTTTTAATTTATGCATTATTTAGAAATATTAGAGATATATAGAAACAATCGTTGTGTGTGTGTGTTGAATCAGTACGGTGTGTGTGTGTGTGTGTGTGTGTGTGTGTGTGTGTGTGTGTGTGTGTGTGTGTGTAATACTAATAGCAACAAAAGTTCCTAATTGCTGCATTGTATGTAAAGAGTTGTTATTAGAAACTTTTGTTTCAATAAAAAGTTTTTACCTTATTTTTTGTACGGTTGCATATTTCTACAAGATTATATTTTTTAAATTTGTAATAATTGGGAGCTATAGAAAGTAAGCAAATGCCACGTATCACTTCAACAATCACAGCTATATCTGGATTTTTCAAATCTGCTTTATTACCTGGATTTTTTTTAAGTATTATTTCTGCCAAATCTTCAATAATTTCATCCCTTTTAATGCTATTGTTGTTACGATGGCTAAAATATTATTTACTTTATAAATAAAGTGTAAGAATTACTAAAACATTTAGTTGTACAAAATACAACCTATTAACTTACTTAAATACAATGCTGAATGTCTTAGGTTCTTGAGCAAAATATCTTTCAAACAATTCACTTGCTTTTATTTTAATCTTGTCCATATATGCTTTACATACAACTTCAATCGGAAGTAACCTTAATAAATATCTAGTACATTGCTTTTTGGTTGTATCTAACTCAGAGACAATTTTGGTAACCAGCTGTAATGGATTTGGTATGGTACTTGCTATAAAAATCATATTTTTAACACCTGTGTCTACTACCTACAAAAAGCAATGATATTGATAATTGCAAATATCTCAAAGAATTTTACTAACATAATGTTAGTCAATATTTATACATAAATATACTTGAAATTTTCGGAAAGGTAATGGCATCTCATGCTCTGTTTTTAATTCATTGATTTCTTTCTCTAAAGCAGTTGATATATCTTCATCTTTGATGTCAGATTCCTCTAATAATTTATCAACTTTCTTTTTAACAAATGTATTAATTGCGCTTGATGTTGCAGACTCCTTAAAGCAATGAAAACATACACATTTGGGTAAATATGCAGTACAATTGCTCTTACTGTTGATTTTTTTCTAACTTTGTAAATTTGCATATTTTTATATGTATTATCTTTCCTGAGAAAATTATCACTCAAATTCTCTCTTTTATAATAATTAAAAAATTCTTTTATGTTAGGAACATGATAAGTTATGATTGTAAAGATAATGAACATTCTCTTTAATGTTGTATTTTATAAATTAAATGGTCTGTTTTTAATTTTGTAATTTATAAATTAAACACAAGTTATTCAGTACTTTAATAATAATCCTTGCCTTCTTATTCAAGACAATAATGTTAAATTGTGACCTATATATTTTTATATTACAATCAATCACAAATTATTCTCATAATATTATCAATAATTTTTATTTTTATTTAAAGAAGAGAATATTTCTCTGCTATAACAAAAGTTATCTAAGAGAAAATTTTTATTTTACTTAAAGCAGAGAATATTTATTAATATAAATTAATTAGGTATAAATTTTTAATCACAAACTCAATTTTCTGTTATAATTTTTTGTAGTCATAAATTTATCATGTTCCTACCTTTTAACATCAAGAAGTTTTAAAATTATATTTTTTAAAAAGGGATTTGAGCGACGATTTTTTTCTCAGGAAAAATTCTATGCATAAAAATACACAAAATTACAAAGTTAGAAGAAAATCAAAGGTAAGAAAATTATACTACATATTTACCTACATTTGTAATAACAAAGTAAATATCTTATATACTTTTTCTATGCATCTCTCTGTTGTAAATACCTTGTCTGATGCAGATTTCTCATCCGAGAACAGATTGAGCAATCTGTAGGCATCAGTAACACAGCCTTTCTCGTGATAGTTGCACGTGCATAAAAATCCCATCATACCGGGTTGCAAGATAGATTTACGTTTTTTATAATCGTTACGATTCGTGGCATATCTATTGTTTCTTTTCCGTGTATTCCGTGTAGCACTGTTTGTCTCCATGTCTTTATTTATTTTCTTTTCCAAATTTTTTATTTCTTGAATAGAATATATTGAATTAGAACGTCGCCGTTCCTTCGATCCCTGTTGCGTTTTTTTTAATCGATTGTGGGTCTGTGGTAATATAAAGAATATAGATGTGTCGACGTCTGGACGTTTGCTGGTCAATGGATCGAAATTAAAAGCGTTTTCCAACAAGCGACACAGAAGACACAATGGCTGCGTTCAGCAGAAAAAGCAGCTGTGCAACTGTGTAAAATTCTTCAACACGATTGGTTCTTGCTCTCAGTTTCTGTTAGATCTAAACGTATAAACCAGTTGTGTTGAAGAATTTTACAACAGTTGCAAAGCTGCTTTTTCTGCTGAACGCAGCCAATGGATGTATCCAGGGGCTGGATTCTTGAATTTATTCGCAAGAGAAACGTATTCGCAAATTCTGTTCTTACAGAAAAGTTAGAAATTTATTGGCTATCGTATGGCTATTAACCAATAAACTTACAACTTCTGTTAGAGCGAGTATTTGCGTATACGTTTCTCTTGCGAATGACTTCAAGAATCGGGCCCCAGGGGCTCGATTCTTGAATTCATTCGCAAGAGAAACGTATGCGCAAATACCCGCTCTAACAGAAAAGTTGCAATTTTATTGGTTAAAAGTCATACGATAGCCAATAAATTTCCAACTTTTCTGTAAGAACAGAATTTACGAATACGTTTCTCTTGCGAATGACTTCAAGAATCGGGCCCCAGGAGCGCAACCGCTCACTGAGTGGCTAAGTAGCAATTGAACATGATTTGTTGGATCCAAAGGTAGTGCACCCAATGGTTACGTTCAGAAAACACAAGTGATCAGTGAGTGGTCAGTGATTCTTGGTGTTAGATCTCTAAATTTAGACCAATTATATTAGTGAATTACCTCACCCTCACTGTTGTGCAACGGTTGTGTTTTCTGAACGTAGCCAATAGCCAGCTTGTTCGTTTTGCCTGTTCTGAGTCTACTAGGAGTAAACCATGGTGGAAGAATGTAAGGTGTGCTCGTTTTTTAGACGAATTTGGGATAGTTCTGCGCAGGGTACCAGGTACGGCCATATTTCAACGTCACAGGCATGGCTGCGCCCATGCCGCCCATAGTCGGACGTTCACGTCACACATGTCGCACGTCGCGTAATTAATAAAATCGCGTATGTCACGTATGCTGCCGCATCTCCAGGACAGAAAAAGGCAGAGTAAGGCAGAGAAAAACGTAAGTCGTACATGTCGTAGTATACTATTCTAAACTCTAAAGTAGTAGTATATTACGACTTACGTTTTTCTCTGCCTTACCCTACGACTACGACTATGACACCTACGTCTCGTTCTCTGCCTTCGGCCTTAATATTTCTTAAATCTCGTCAGCATTGTGCCATATGTTTTCCTCTGGCTAAAGTAAGTTTAATCTCTATTCTATTATCTTAAATTTCAAGTTATTCTTATTCACGTGAGTTGCATTATGAAATGGAAACAAAAAAAGATGAGAAAGATTACAAATATAAAAAAATAATGCAGACCTTGGAATGTAATTTGTTTAAAAAAATAATGATATTTTTTAATAATGATAAACCATAAAATACATAGAAATATGTATAAGAATATTTTTACAAAGATTTTGTATAACTTGTATAGTTCCTTTATATTATATGTTTGAATATTTATTCCTCTGAATTTTGTATAATTTTTACTTTTTTATGAAATAAAATACTTTTAACTTTTTATTTTTGTTTATTTTATTTCTGAATTTAAATATTTGAAATTTAATTCAAATATTTAGATTTGTTTATATTTTGTTTGTTGTAAAATATATTTCTACTTTTTTTCTACTATTTTTAATTTTACTATTACAATGTATTTCTACTTAATTAAATTAAAATTAAAAATGTATCAAATGTTACTACAAAAAGTCGCAAATAAAATTAAATAATTTTATTTTTTAAAAATTACTTTTATTAGTTTATGATTATTTTTCATAATTTACATGTATATTTTAATCTACTTTTTATTATTAAATATCAAGATTAAGTATAAATTAAAAAATTTTGAACTAAATATAGTTAATAGTTTATAGAATTAATTTTATTACATTAAAAATTGTATGAACAAAAAACCAACTTTATCAAAAGTTATGTAAAATTAAATTAGAAAGTAATTTTAAAACGCATTATTTATATTAAATTAGAATATCGTAATTTTTTAAAAATTATCTTATAGTAAAAATAAGGAAACAATCACAATTTAAACACAAAAATAAGTTAAACCAATAATAATACGTATGCCAAATTCAAATTTCCGCGACAAGATGGCGGTATCTGGAGCACATTTTTTATTAGTTGTTAGACCTATATGCGCAAGAGCACACCTTGGGCACAGTTTAGCTATAACCAGTTACGACAGTACAGTCGGAACCTTGGGGGTGCGTTCCGTTTCACGCATAATACGCATGATGCATCGTTCATCCTTGTTGTTTGTCAAACGTTAAACAAGGATGAACAATGCATTATGCGCATCATGCGTTGAAACGGAACGCAGCCTTGATGTTTATGTTACCTAGTCACGTGACCATCCGCTATGTTTTGGATTGTAAGAAAGCGCGTTATTCGAAGATATAAAACAAAAAAAGATAGTAAAAATATTTCTTATGATTCGTGTCAAATTGTTATTAAAGAGATAAGTGAATAAATAAAAAAAATTACAGAAAAAGTTAAAAAAAGTTAAATTCTGAAATGAGGTTAAACAATAATAAATAAATGGATTTTTTGGAAAACAAAAAAATTTTATACCTGCGTTTTGTCCAGATATGTTTTTACACATGAGACAGGAAAATCCACCTTTACTAACTTTACTCATTATTATAATTTATTTCAAAATAAATGATATTGAAAAAAACACTGAAGATGATCTTCATTAATAATCTTTTCAAAATAATACCTAATTAATATCGCTTAATATCACTGAAAAATTATTCACACAATATAACCTCTAACACGCAATTATCACATGTCTAGCTCATAGCTTCGTACCGCGTGGCTCGCCATGTCCGCCATATTTTAGATAGTACAGTTGACGCATGCGTCGTAAAATATTATACGAAGAATTTCGCTGACTGTCGTAACTGGTTATAGCTAAACTGTGCCTTGGGTGTTTACGATAATGGGTGTTTACGATAATGGCTATCCGAGTAAATTTCTCTAGGACCGAAATATATGATAAGCACAACCATCTACTATCATCATGATTCGTGACAACTCAATGTTGTCCGGTATAGCCAAATCATCACGAGCAAGTTGCGAGTTGCGAGTTCCGTGAGTTTGTAGCAGGTAACCTAAAAAGTACGACATAAATAATTTGATTATTACAATTAAAAATAATCTGTTTTTAATGTATGGTAAGATTATTAACTTCATTAAAATAGTAATTATATAACACAATCATGTATTTTTAAAGTATTGTCTAAAGTAATATTAAAGAGATTATTTTATTTACAAATATTTTATTTATTAATTTGTCTATCAAGTTTCTATTATAACGTATATCTAACACATATCTAACGTATATCTGTTTACAGTATATCTTAATTTACTATGCACTTGTATTACAAATTAAAAAAATTTATTGTAAACATTATTATTAGTTTCACATTAATGAAATATTCATGCATAATATTTATACATAAAGATATATGATTTTTTAAAATAATGATAACACCATGCAACTTATCATTAATAGTTGTTACAAGAAAGAAAAATATTTATACTTAAATTTTTATTTTACTTGTAATCTAAAAAATATTATTAATAATGATTTATTTAGTAATTTTACATAATTTATCTCATTTGTTTCAAAGTGTTAATACCATCCGTTTAATAAAAGATGACTTTTCTAATATATATGTTAGTTAATAATAAATAATAACATTTATTGAGAATCAATGTTTAATTAAAATATTATATTAGGTTTTGAAATAATACCGTTATGATAGAAACTTGATAGACAAAATAAATATTTGTAAATAAAATCATCTTTGATATTACTTTAGACAATACTTTAAAAATACATGATTGTGTTACATATAATTACTATTTTAAAGTTAATAATCTTATCATACATTAAAAACAGATTATTTTTAATTGTAATAATCAAATTATTTATGTCGTACTTTTTAGCTAGGTTACCTGCTACAAACTCACGGAACTCGCAACTCGCAACTTGCTCGTGATGATTTGGCTATACCGGACAGCATTGAGTTGTTACGAATCATGATGATAGTAAATGGTTGTGCTTATTATATATTTTGGTCCTAGAGAAAATTACTCGGATAACCATTATCGTAAACACCCCTTGTATTTTTCCACCGTGGAGCAAACCCAAGCAGACCAACGCACTTTAATAGGTTGATTCCGATGACGCCAACCTATTAGCAAAGAGGAATCTGAGAGCGGTTATTGCGTCGTCGTTTTAAGAGGCGATTTTTGGCGATCGTTTGGTATATGTACCAAACTGTACCAGAACCAATAAGAAGTTTATTTATATCCCATTGGTTCTGGTACAGTTTGGTATGCTTTAGTACATGTACCAAACGATCGCCAAAAATCGCCTTATGTGTTTTCATCCATCAGTGCCTATAGAAGTGCTGATGGATGAAAACACCTAAAACGACACGATGACCACTCTCAGATTCCTCTCTTTTATAATGCAAGGTCTACAATGTCAGCAAGAGTAATGGAGTAAGGAATAAGAGTAACAATTGACCAATTAAAAACCGGGAGTAAACAAAATGGGCAAATCTCATTTCATATTTCTTACTTGTTACTCTTACTCCATTATAGTATATCCACACAAACTTGCATAAGCGCATAAGCATATGCATAAGGAATTCGATTAATCTACTTTCTTATGTAAGTGCTTGTAAACCAATCAATTTTCTTATATATGCTTATGCGCTTATGCAAGTTTGTGTGGATATACCATTACTCCTGCTGACATTGTAGACCTTGCATTAGAGTGCGTTGGTCTGCTTGGGTTTGCTTCGAGTAGACCCAGAATAGACAAAACAAACAAGGCTAATGTTAAACAAAGATGAAATAATCTTTACTGTGTTATGGCTCCAGCAGACCAGCGCGATTTCTGTCACGCGCAACGCACGATATCCAATGGGCGTACAGAGATGAGTGGAAAGGCAGTGGCTTATTGGACATCGCGCTGGTCTGCCGAATTTATCATTTATTGGAAAACGCCCTAAGGGTGCGGTCCCATGGAGCGGATTATGCGGAAGTGGAACGAGCGGATCACCAATCACAGGACCGTTTCGACGGAATCTTTGAAAGAGTTCTATCAGAATGATCTCGCGATTGGTGATCCGCTCCGCTCGTTCCGCATAATCCGCTCCATGGGACTGCACCCTAACTCATCAACTAGAGACAAGAGTGTCACTAGAAAAGGAGCTAGAATCCCTAGAAACACATATTAATGCAATGCAAGTTTGGAAATAATTAAATTTTATTTTATTATATCACATTTTTAATTTTGTATTTTGATATTAATAAATTTTATATTCGTGTTACATAAGGAAGTACATCAAAAATACAAGAAAATTGATTACGTGACACAATTACACGTGATACGATTCTTTAAACATAATATATTTTTAACATATTACATAAATTTGAAAAGCATAGTATTAATAAAATTTACACCTTTTTACTTCAGTAGACTTATAAATTTACGTTCTATAGCCAAATAATATTATTAAAACCTAAAATATCTCGATAGAGCTTTTTAACTCATCAATTGATCAATTAAATTATACATAAATAGAACTTTGCTCTGTAAAAACCATATTTGTGCATAATGCAATTGATCAGTCGGTGAATTAAAAAATTCGATTTTATTTTACGCACGTCTACTTGAAGGGATATATATATATATATATATATATACATACATAAAATCAATTTTGTTACAAAATTTGGCAAATATAAACTCATGTAACTGTTAATACGTAAAACAAAAAAATTTTTTAAATCAACATTAATTATCATAACCTATCTAATTACTTGCAATATTATTGTAATCTTCGGTCAAAGAAGCAATTATTAGGGATAATGTTAGAATAATGTTAGATTTTATAATATAGGAACATGAAGAAATTAAAATAATTGTCATACAATAAAAAGAAGATATATCTTTAATTATACTGCATATTTATCTAACATTCATCATTCTAAGTTGTATAAAAACTGATTTTTACATAAAAATATATATAATGAAAAATATTAGTTCCATTTTAAATAAAAGTATGGTGTGTATATGCATATTGCTTAATAATCCACACATTTAAGCATTTGTGCGCAATGCAAAATATATGTATGAAGTTATTTCTGATAAATTATATGCAATGATTATTAAAGCATGTATATACTATGCTTTATTAATTATTTAAACACATAGCTATTTAGAGAAGTGTATTATCAACGATACATACCATACACATAGGCAATAACAATAATTATGTGAATATTTGAATTATAATTGTTGTGCTTTTAAAGTTATTATAAATTTCTTATCTTGAATTTATCCTTTTACACGGTTAATATACAATGTACTAAAATATCATGTTTGCAACACTGCTTCTACGTTCTTTTTCTGTTGACTGCATTTTTGCAAGTGTATATTTAATATAGAATAAAATCGGAAAAGTATAAAGAATACTAAAACTTATAAAGATGTGTAATAGAATTTATGTAATTAAAATCTACCAATATTGGAGAAAGCAGCGAATAATGGTGCTCCAGTTGTTGTTGTTGTTGTTGTTGTTGTTGTTGTTGCAGGTGATGGTTGTTGATCGCCAATGTTTTTTAATAAATTACCTTGCAAAAGACTGTCAAGAGCTTTCTGAACTGTAGGGTCATTTAAGAGAGGTGAAGGTGAAACTCCAGTAGAAGAGGTTGTTGTAGATGATGTGGCTGTGTTTGATGCTACGACACAATACAATAAGCATTTATGAAGTTTATACTTTCACAAACCATGAATAAATTTTCCAAAGTTTATTTCCACTATGCTAACCAAAAAAGCTATACTTAATATTTAAATTAATTGCAAGGTAGGGATGGATGCTTGGATAAGTCCTTGATTGTAAACCAAGTCCCTTCTTGGCATTGTATATGCTTGAAGTAAATAAATTCTAAATTCTATTTAAATTAATTGCAGATAAAATTTCTTATTTAGTACTACAAATTTATATAATCAAAATTTTACTTTTAAAGTTTTAAATTCTAACAAGTTTCATATATGTAGATGTAAAATATATTATTAATTTGATCAACAGAATGTAATTTGTACGCAAATCAATTTTTAACATAATTTTATGATTTGTAACCTGTTCCCCAATTAGCTGGTGGTACTGAAGCTGATGTTGAAGTCGGTGGAGGCACTGGACTGGGCTCTGCTGTTGTGCTTGGTGTATTTTTACTGCTATTTAAAATATTCAATATTCTCGTTTGTAATTCAGCCTGTTTTGGGTCATTGACTGACGCAATTGGTGTTTTTACTGGCAAATCTTTTGCATCACCTAACTCAACTTGTACTTGTTCCTCACGTTTCATGTCAAGATACTTTATGACGCGATCATATTGCAAAACTGTCAGTTGACGATTGTCAGCCAGCATATTAAGAAGAACTTGTATAGCGTCTGGATGACGCTCACTTGCAAGAGGTGTATTCAAAGGAACTGAACGGCCACCAGCTTTATAATTCGTGAAATCTCGTGAAATCAAACTTATAGCATCTTCAACGGGCATGTTTCTGTGTTCTATAAGCATTTTATTATTAATTAGATCACACATAAGTAATACATGTAGTGCCAATTAATTGATGTTAATTATATATTGTAAATTTTAATACTGTAATCAATTATTGAAATCTTACCTTGTGGCAAACCATGTAAAATATTGAGTGTTAAGGAATGGTGCTCCAGATTGACAGGTGTAATAACTACAGCATAAAGACAACCACGACTCGCTATATTTCCCAAAACACGACCTAAAGGAACATCTTCATTTGGAAACAGCAGATCTACCATTAAACCGACTTGTTTCAAGCGTAATTCGATATCTTCTGCGTACTTCCTGCACATTTAATAAATAATTTAGATATTTAATAAGTATGTTACACAATTTAAACTTGTAACTTAGTCAAACTTATAGTGTTATAAAGCCTTGCATTCCATCATACTAGAAATAGCTATGAAATCTCGAACAAAGGAGAAGAGAATTGACCAGTCGGCATGCAATTAATTAATCAAATTATTTAAATGCAATGTCAATTTTTTCTTCGATATTTCAGAGCAATGTCTAGTATTATAGACACATTGTTTAAGAATTGATATCTCACGTTAATGCTTTGTTAACGACAATAATTTCACAGTCATTTTTTTCAGCTGCAATGGAAAGATAATCTGATGCTCCACTGGTGTTTCTGTAACACAAATAGATGTTTCATTATCTATATCTGTGCAAATTAATAAACTGACAGTAATCTCATCATGTCTAAAACCTCATTAAAATCACTATTGTTTGCATATTACTTAAAGTTTTCATAATTACAACTACAAAAATGACTAATTTACCCAAAATTCGTATTTGTTTCTCTAGTTCCAGAGGCTTTAAAATCATCATAACGATTTCCACTGTCATTAAATGAATCTCTAGCAAAATTGTTGTTACGTAACCTATCTCCTTGTTTAAGATCCCAGTCTCTGTTTGTTTTATCCTCCATCCGATTATTCCTGTTAATTGGACTTCGATCTCTAAAATTATTTACGTTCGGATTGTTCAGATTATTTGGATTGTTCTGATTATTTTTATTTCGATTCTTTCCACCTCTTGTTCCACGAGGTCTATGAGTACCACCACTAGCATTTTGGTTATTGCCCTGATTAGTTTGATTTCGATTTCCTCCAGGCCTATTCTGATTTCCCATTTGGTTATTTCCAAATTGATTGTTAGGGCCTCTATTTTGACCAGCAGCAAACTGATCATTTCCACGATTAGGATTATTCATATTAAATTGAATATTTCCACGATTTTGTACAGGATTATTAAAATCATTTCCATTATTATTATGTTTTCCATTAAACTGGTCATTATCATTATTCCCAGCTTGATTTCCATCATCAAAGAGAATGTTTCCACCACTTCTACCCTGAATATCTTTTTGGTTGTTGCCAAAAGAATTGTCACTCCCAAAGCTCTGATTCATTCCACCTGCATAATTTGGCTTATTCACACCATACATTTCACTTGTATTATTGAATTGATTATTCATGGAATTAAATGGGTTATTTGGTCCACTCATTTGTTTTGCATTTGAATTTCCTGCATTTCCAGCACCAGTGGATTGATTATCTTTTTTTGCTGGTCTGACATCTATAAATTCAAATAAAAAAATTAAAAGAATTATAGACTTTTTATACAGACTTTCTTGCAAGATAAAAACCATTGATTATCTATAATAGACTCTTAATTAACCTTTTAGCTATGTACCACTATAGACTTTCTTTTCTAACCAATTGTACAGATCAAAGAACCATTAGTGACTCTTCTATATTTTAATATTTCTTTATTCGTATTTTATATAAAAATACAAAATATATTTTTAAAAATTTCATTTTTTATTTGTATTTGTTTCAGCTAAACTTTATGTACAGCTTCATATTTAATTTGCCTAAAGATTAAAAGCTAAAGTTTTATTAAAGCTAAAAGGTAGCTTAAATAAAAGAAAAAATGTCAGAAAAAAATATAATCAAGTGTGCCTAATTGTATTTCTATAGTGTACCTATACGTCTGCCTTTGAACATTGCACCATCTTCATTTTGAATAGCTTTCTGTGCAGATTGTTCTTCTTCAAACTGCACAAATCCAAAGCCTCTGTTTATTATAGATGCTATAACAGTGCCATATTTGGAGAAATGTTCTTCCAGCTCTAACTTTGTAACGTCGTCAGTTTGTAAATGACCTACAAATATGCGACTGGACGCAGTGGCAGGGTCTTTTAGAAGTCTGGCACTCATCCTGATTTTATAAAATAAATCATTGTAAAGTTATAGTCGATCTAGACTGTCAAGAGAAATCGGAACAGATGCGGTATGTAAAATTACAATTTATCGCATCGTAATGTTTAATATCATTTGATATCATGTCAAAACAAGTTAACTTATTTGTAACATTTGATATTAAACTAATGCCCACATGAGCACCTATTGAATTAATATAAAAAAAGTTAATGCGACGAGAAAGAATAATATCACTACTGAAACTTACTTCAAATAGCTTTCTCACAAAATCCGATCACCATAGGAATCTTCGTCAACCACTATTTGTATGTTTTGGAAAATATCGTTGTGAGAATCACAATTCACAACAGAGTATCTCTTGCCGAAACGTATCAGCGGTACCAACCCTTATCCATATACAAATCGACGTATGAAAAAATTGAGGGGACATCTAGGGACAATAGATAGAATTGTTTTTTTTTTTTAGGTGCACTGCTGCACTGGTGCAATAGACTATGGTCTGTTCTTTCTAGCTCACTGTTGCACTGGTGCAATAAGTTAAAATGAGAACAAATATACTTGTCGTACTTTTGGTCTGAGAAAAATATTTTTGTCACTCTATGGTCTGTTCTTTCTAGCTGCACTGTTGCACTGGTGCAATAAGTTAAATGGTCTGTTCTTTCTAGCTGCACTGTTGCACCGGTGCAATAAGTTAAAGTAAGACAAGTATATTTTTTCTCATTCTAACTTATTGCACCAGTGCAACAGTGCAGCTAGAAAGAACAGACCATTTAACTTATTGCACCAGTGCAACAGTGCAGCTAGAAAAAACAGACCATAGAGTGACAAAAATATTTTTCTCACTCTAATGCCCGATTTCTTCACGTCCAGTTATCTTGCGGTTAAAATTATCCAGGCTACATTCCAAAACGTTCTTTCCGAAGAAAATTTTACTCGATGTAATATAGGATACGTTACGTGTACTATATATTTTGGAATGTAGCCCCAGAAGATAAACTACCAGATCTATGCACGTGATTGGTTAAATTTGATATTTATCCTCCGGATAACTTTATCGGAAAGTGAAGAAATCGGGCATAATGCTAAAACTCCATGGGTGTTTACGATAATGGCTATCCGAGTAATTTTCTCTAGGACCGAAATATATGATAAGCACAACCATCTACTATCATCATGATTCGTGACAACTCAATGCTGTCCGGTATAGCCAAATCATCACGAGCAAGTTGCGAGTTGCGAGTTCCGTGAGTTTGTAGCAGGTAACCTAAAAAGTACGACATAAATAATTTGATTATTACAATTAAAAATAATCTGTTTTTAATGTATGATAAGATTATTAACTTTATTAAAATAGTAATTATATAACACAATCATGTATTTTTAAAGTATTGTCTAAAGTAATATTAAAGAGATTATTTTATTTACAAATATTTTATTTATTTATTAATTTGTCTATCAAGTTTCTATTATGACATATATCTAACGCATATCTAACGTATATCTGTTAATTTACAGTATATCTTAATTTACTATGCACTTGTATTACAAATTAAAAAAATTTATTGTAAACATTATTATTAGTTTCACATTAATGAAATATTCATGTATAATATTTATACATAAAGATATATGATTTTTTAAAATAATGATAACACCATGCAACTTATCATTAATAGTTGTTACAAGAAAGAAAAATATTTATACTTAAATTTTTATTTTACTTGTAATCTAAAAAATATTATTAATAATGATTTATTTAGTAATTTTACATAATTTATCTCATTTGTTTCAAAGTGTTAATACCATCTGTTTAATAAAAGATAACTTTTCTAATATATATGTTAGTTAATAATAAATAATAACATTTATTGAGAATCAATGTTTAATTAAAATATTATATAAGGTTTTGAAATAATACCGTTATGATAGAAACTTGATAGACAAAATAAATATTTGTAAATAAAATAATCTTTGATATTACTTTAGACAATACTTTAAAAATACATGATTGTGTTACATATAATTACTATTTTAAAGTTAATAATCTTATCATACATTAAAAACAGATTATTTTTAATTGTAATAATCAAATTATTTATGTCGTACTTTTTAGGTTACCTGCTACAAACTCACGGAACTCGCAACTCGCAACTTGCTCGTGATGATTTGGCTATACCGGACAGCATTGAGTTGTCACGAATCATGATGATAGTAGATGGTTGTGCTTATCATATATTTCGGTCCTAGAGAAAATTACTCGGATAGCCATTATCGTAAACACCCACTGTGTCTTGCTGGAAAGCACACTAGGGCCGGTATTCATAATCGAATCTTATTTAAAGATCGTCTCAAGCAATGTTTTAAGATGCTAATACGGCTCTGTGATTGGCTGATGGCATCTTAAGACAGTACTTAAGATGATCTTAAATATAAGATCCGACTATGAATACCGGCCTAGAGACGGGATTCATAGGCCGGTATTCATAGTCGGATCTTATATTTAAGATCATCTTAAGTACTGTCTTAAGATGCCATCAACCAATCACAGAGCCTATTAGCATCTTAAGACATTGCTTGAGACGATCTTGAAATAAGATTTGACTATGAATACCGGCCTATGAATACCGGCCATAGACCGATCTTAAGCTTAAGCATTGTCTTAAGTCTAGCTTCGAGCCGACTTGAGACTTACTTAACCAATGAAATAACAGCATTGACCAACGAAATAACGTCTCAAGATCGTGCTTAAGCTGGAACTTGAATAAGATTCGACTATGGTCGGTATTCATAGTCGAATCTTATTTTAAGATTGTCTCAAGTAATGTCTTAAGATGCTAATACGGCTCTGTGATTGGTTGATGGCATCTTAAGACTGTACTTAAGATAATCTTAAATATAAGAATCGACTATGAATACCGTCCTATGAATTCCGGCCTAGGTCATTGGATTTCAATGTATAATATGTACAAGCATGCGCGAAACATATTTCCGGACTCTTTAGAGAGAGAAGTATGGACACGGTTTCGCTTGGTATTGCCAGTCCATATCTGTAAGGTCTATGGTCAAAACCTTACGTTATGGTTATGGCCGGTATTCATAGTCGGGTCTTATATTTAAGATCATCTTAAGTACTGTTTTAAGATGCCATCAACCAATCACAGAGCCGTATTAGCATCTTAAGACATTGCTTGAGACGATCTTGAAATAAGATTTGACTATGAATACCGGCCTTATGTCAATTCATGTATGAGGGCCTTTACCGAGGAAATTTTTTGCTCTGCTGTCCAAAGTCTATCATTCGCGGTTGTTAACGGTCATATGATCGTGTGATATTGCCATTTGCCACACCTGTATCAGCCTGCATTTTTCCTGTGTGCTATGTAAATAGTACTCGCAGTGTTTTGATAAACCTGTCTAAATTTTAATTGTCAAAAATGGGTAACAGATCGAGTCTCCTTCTGCGCGAGGATGAGATAGCACAGATACAGAATGCTACTGGTTGTAAGTATCCATATTGGTTATTCATTTCATACGAATTAATTAGTCCGAATCAACCTATTTTCTGTAAACACGCGATAAACGTCTTAAACAATTTTCAATGAGACAGGTGTATAACAATGCCAATACAACTGAGTACTCTTTTTATTACAGTTACACCGAATCAAATTGAACGTTTGTATAGCCGTTTCACGAGTCTGGATCGTGGAGATTGCGGTACACTTAGCCGAGAAGATTTTCTCAGGATCCCGGAGTTGGCAATAAATCCACTTGGTGATAGAATCGTAAATGCCTTTTTCGAAGAAAGTGGAAATGACAGAGTCAATTTCCTGCAGTTCATGCAGGTTCTAGCTCATTTCAGGCCTATCAAGAAGAATAGCCCTAATCGATTAAATTCTAGGCAACAAAAGTTGAGATGTAAATATTGTCAAGTGTAACATAGTATGAAGTAACATATCTCAATCTAGATATTTATTAAATTTATGAAATATATATTGCAAATTTTTAAATAAATTAAAAATTTTTTTCAGTTGCATTTAAAATGTATGATTTGGATAATGACGATCTTATATCAAAAGATGAACTACTTGCTATTTTGCACATGATGGTTGGTGCAAATATCAGGTAAGGATTAATGTGTTTTTATAATTGTCAATATATCAATATAATTTTCATCCATTTTTCTAATTAGATGAAACAATTAACAGAAATTTAATAAACCTGTATTTCAGTGAAGAACAGCTGACCAGCATTGCAGAACGGACCATAGTTGAGGCTGATGAAAATGGCGATGGTATGATATCATTTGAAGAATTTTGTAAGGCACTAGAACGTTCGGATGTTGAGCAGAAAATGTCCATAAGATTTCTCAGTTAAATTCATTAATTTAAATAAAATATATAATGCAGAATTTATAAGTAAAGGTGTTATAGGCAATTATGTTATAAATTTTTACAATTTCAAGATTGTGCAATATGAACGTCCATATGTAAGTACTCTTATATACCTGTAAACAAGGAAAGGTATTTGCAATTAAGATTGCAAGATTTATATAAAATTTTATAATATAGATAATATATAAATCTTGTATTTTTATGCAAGAATTGTAGAGTGAAAGAGAATTGTAAATGAATGTACATATATATAATATATAAATTAGGTTATGTATATATAAAATACTGTGAATTATAAGTCAAAGGGATTAGAATTGACTCTGATTTGATTTAATTGATCTTGTATGTACAGGGCATGAAAAAATATATTTTAGGATAATTAAAAGCAAATAAAACTATTGAAAAACATTTCTATATTTTTATTTTTTTAAAAGCTTTTTCTAAAGTGTACTCTTGTTATTGAAATTTATATTAGAAAAAAATCCAAAACATTAGGGTTTTTATTTTTATTAAAGACCATTTTTTATGTATCAATATATTGTAGATGGCTGTCAAATTTACAGGTCGTTTATGGAATTGCTGCAATAATATTTTTAATGTACAGATATTATACATAATTACATTTTAATAATAACATTTGTATAGCGATGCGTAATATCGGTACATTAACACAGCAGCAGAAAAATCTTTAAGAACACCTCATGTTCTTCCATTATCTATGTTGACTCGCATTAAAATGAGTTTTGATGATCGCACTTTATGCTGAGAAGGACGCAAGGAAATCTGTAACTACTTTCTTTAGTTTCGCGTCTGATGCTTCACTAATTACATTTTCTTTCGCAATGGTAGCAAGAAGATCTTGTTGAGTAGACCTGAAAAAGAATAATATATTTTAAATTATATCATCATGTGTATTAACGAAACGTACATTGTATAAGTCATATCTAATATAATGTATACCTGATGTGTGCAAGAAATTCTTTTTCAAAACTGGTTATCTTGGTAGGGTCCATTTTGTCAAGGTAGCCACGTACACCGCAATATATAACTGCTACCTGTTCTTCAATAGCCATGGGTACTAAAAACAGCAATGTAAAAGAATGGGTAAATAAATTAATATTATAATTATTGACAACGTTAAATGATAACAATTTTACCATATTGTCCCTGTTTGAGAAGCTCCGTTAATCTCACGCCGCGATTCAACAATTGCTGAGTTGCAGCATCCAAATCCGAACCAAACTGAGCGAAAGCTGCTACTTCACGATATTGGGCCAATTCTAATTTCATAGAACCAGCAACCTGTGTAATCAAGTGTCAATTTGTATTTAAATTTTACATTAATGTAATTAAAAAAAAAGATTTATAACCTGTTTCATGGCCTTGGTTTGAGCAGCAGATCCGACACGCGATACGGATAAACCGACGTTAATAGCAGGTCGAATACCCTTGTAAAACAATTCGGTTTCCAAAAAGATCTGACCATCGGTAATAGAGATTACATTGGTAGGGATGTAAGCAGACACATCACCGGCTTGCGTTTCGATAACAGGCAAAGCTGTCAACGATCCACCACCCAGCCCTTCATTCATTTTTGCAGCTCTTTCAAGCAAACGAGAATGAAGGTAGAATACGTCGCCGGGGTAGGCTTCGCGACCAGGTGGTCTTCTAAGTAGCAGAGACATTTGTCGATAGGCAACAGCTTGCTTGGACAAATCATCGTAAATGATTAAGGCATGTTTTCCATTATCTCTGCAAAACAATAAATACTATGTGAATTTGCAGCAATAAATTTGACACATATGAATTAAAAATATATACATATTAATTAAAAAAAGAAAAAAGAATAGAATACTTTAAATTTAAAATGACAGTATCTTATTTTAAATATTCACCTGAAGAACTCTCCCATGGCACATCCAGAGTAGGGAGCCAAGTACTGAAGCGGAGCCGCATCGGAGGCAGTGGCGGATACAATGATAGTGTAATTGATAGCACCACTGTCTGTTAAACGCTTTACAATTTGTGCAACGGTGGATCTCTTCTGACCAATCGCGACGTAAATGCAGTATAATTTCTTCTTTTCTTCTCCGCCATCATTGAAACGCTTTTGATTGATAATAGTATCAATGGCAAGAGCAGTTTTTCCAGTTTGCCTATCTCCAATGATCAATTCACGTTGACCACGACCAATAGGCACCAAGGAATCCACAGCTTTTATTCCAGTTTGCATAGGCTCCCTAACTGATACTCTGTTATCCAAGAAAGAGTGTTATGTAATATTAAGTACATATTGAATATATAATTAAAGTGTCTGTCAAACTTGAACAGTATTGATAATATAGAGTCACCATTTTTTATTAGAAAACACCTTTGAATTCTACAGAATTTTAAATCCTTTTACACAATCACAGTACTCACAAAAATAAAAAGACCAAAGGGCAATTTCATATCAATAACATTTTTAATTTTTGTTACAAATTTTTTTTGTTATTGATGTGAAATTACCCTTTTCTCTCTTCATTTTTGTGTAAACTTTGTGTAAAAGCTTTTTTAATTCTAGTTATTTCAAATAAAGCTATTTCAAAGATATTTTATTTAAAACTTGTTTTTTAAAAGAGAATCTTTTTTTCTAGACTTTTAATCTTAGTTCCATTTGCACAATATTATTCTAATATGCTGTCTTTAGCTTACGTATATCCCATTTTAAACATATATACCATAGAATTTTTCTATTAAGCAACTATTTTTGTCAACTGATAACTCTACATATAAAAAATGAGTAAGATTTTTATTTTTTTAATTTTTGATATTAAGTTAACCATTGCAGGTTTTATTTTTGTACATACTTCTATTTTGTAATGAATTTTTTCAATTTTATAAAGCCAATTAAAAAATTACCTTATTTATAAAATGTCAATAAAACAGACAACTTTAGAATCCCCTTATCACTTAATCTCATTTTTCAAAAATAGAATCTCAATTGATTTTCTCAGGACAGTCAAATAAAAGTAACAATTATATATTACCTGGGGATAATGCCTGGAGCTTTTGTTCCAATACGGAATCTTAATTTACTGTTTAAAGGCCCCTTGCCATCGATAGGATTACCCAAGGCATCAACAACACGGCCTAACAGTTCTTCGCCAACGGGAACATCAACAATAGCACCAGTACGCTTGACAATATCACCCTCCTTAATGTGTCTGTCATTACCAAATACGACAACACCCACATTGTCAGGCTCCAAATTCAACGCCATACCCTTTAAGCCTGAGCTAAACTCTACCATTTCGTCAGCTTGAATGTTCTTCAACCCGTACACACGTGCGATACCATCTCCAATACTGAGTACCCTGCCAGTCTCTTCAAGATTAGCCTAAAATATATCTTTTTTCTTAAAAAATACATATATTGTTGGAAAACATTTTAATTATAAAAGTATGTTTAAAATTGATAAAAGTGAAACATTTAATATCGTATTATGTCACATTAAATAGATGAAATATTAAATAACATAATTTACTTCTGATAGAGTTGATTTACCTTTGGCGCAGATCCAAGGATACGTTCCTCCAGAATAGCAGAGATCTCTGCTGAACGGCGACTGCAGGTGACATGATACTTGCGAGAAGCTATAGTAGCGGCAGGCCAATTAATCTAAAGCATGAAAAAGTACGTATATACATATGTAACATTGGTAAAATGTTTCGCCGAAACTCTTATTACATAACTCATTACTCCAACACACTTTACATAATATACCTATATAATCAAGTCAACATCACTAGCATCATGCAAATATTAATTTTGGAATCAAAGTATTTGCTTCGCTTTTTATCTACAGTCCTCGGGAAGACCGAAAACGATAAGTGAGCTAAATCAGAACACAGGTGACGGCTCTGACAAAGTGGAAAATGTCGACATGCGTATCGCCAGGCAATACAACACGCGCGATAATTGCGAGTGCGTTTAACGAGAGATCTCTCCTATTTACCTGGGCCGTGGTATTCGGCAGGTGCCTGGCCAAGGACGACGCTAAACGTAAGGATAAGAGCGCCATTTTCAGGCTCTACAAGTTAACGAGGATGTGAGAAGACGACCGGTCGATTCGGGATAGGCAGGCAGGTAGTGAAGATCGAAAGAAGAACGTCCACTCCACTCCACTCCACTCTCCTCTTCTATTTCTCCTCTGCTCCCTGCTGCCCCCGCAGACACAATCGCTCATGCGCAGGAAAAGTCTGTGGCGACGGCCATCGATTCTCGTCTTTTTGTATCCTCTCGTCAACACGCTAATCAAACGCATTTTTAATTAAACTTTTTCGCAATTTATGATTAAGTTTAACATGTTAGGGCGTAAATGTGAAAACTGTTATTTTTTCGTATGCACTCCAACGTTAATTCTCACTAAAGTTACGCGGCATTATCGAGTAAAAAGTGCGATTTTCAGCAGACTCTTGCGCAGTGCACGTTAATGCAGTACGAAGCGGGAAATTCGAATGCATACACAGTAGAAAACATTTTTATATTTAAATGTTAAAACCGGTTCTTATAAAATTTTTTATTTAAATTTTTAACATATCTAACCCTGTTGAAAAGATCAAATGGAAATCCACATGGTTCCATATATACGTGTATTCCCATGGATTTAGATGCAGGTTTTGTATGCATTTTCTATAGTTATCCGTATGGGGAATTCATACAAAACCATCTAAAATGCATCTATACATACATAGGAATCTACATACATGTGGATAATCATCTAAATTTCCATCTGATCTTTTCAACGGGGAAGTGCACGTTAATTTAACACTATGTAATTATGTTATTTGAATATTTTGTGGTAAATTGCTGTGTAACATTTCTTAGTGGTAAAATAAACACTATTCATAAATAATTAAATAAAACAAATAAGATAAAAAGGATGTAATTTTAAAATACAAATTCTACACACAATTGGAAAATTTGTGTTAAATTTATTATATATCATGTTACAAATGGATATATCGCTCAAATTTTTGTGTTAAAATTAACACAAAATAAATGTTAAAGAAAGTATAAACTTCAATATTATGTTAAAAATTAACATACAAAAGCTAACTTCGATATACTTTGAAAACAGAGTATAAAAAACATATTTTTTAAATAAATTAAACATATACATTTTATTCATTTTAATCGCAGAATTTATGTTTTTATATAAAATAGCATTCTTCTTATTATTTATTTGTTTATTCATAAATTATATTATTTTAACTTGTTATATTAAATTGATATTTGAATTAAATATTCAACACAAAAATTTTAACAAGTATCAATTTTAACGTAAAACAAAAAATTTTTTACTGTGTGTGTGCGTTGCGTATGGAGAATAGTGCGTGTTGAACGGGCGGACTGTGTAAAAGCAGAGGCGTCATTGCACCGGCGCTAAGCGCTCGGTTATTTTGTCTCGCGTTTATTCGTCGTATCGATTATCCCTGTTTATCGCGTGTGCGATCGCTGTCGCGGAGCGTAAAGCTTTTCCTTCAAAAACAAACGCACAATAAGAGAGTTAAGAGTAAAGATTGTACGGAAAAGCCTCGCGACACGTCCAATGATGGCGTCCGTCAGAATTTCATCATTCTCCGTTCCATTTCGTACGCGAAAATGAGAAAATCCCGAAATTTAGCAAATTATACCTATAATTCTAATTAAGCAACAATTAACTGCCTATCGCTGTGATTGTAAAATGAATCATTCATGACGAAGAAACTCATTGTCATAAAGATGCACATGCAGTTCGTATTAGAGTTGATACATATATGTGTTATATACGTACAACTCTGACATACATGAATTTTAGTGTACGAAAGGGTGTCTGTCTGTGAAACTTCTTTATCAGTATATCAAAAAATTAGTTGGTGTTCAGCAAGCGAGACGTCATGGACTCTGCAACCGAGCTGGAACACATAGAGAAGCTGGCAAAGGAAGCGGAATGCTTAAAGATACGTTTGGAGGATGAACGACAAAAATTAAATGATATTACACGTATGCGAATAAATGATTGATTTAGGACTTTATTTATTATTATTATTATTATTATTACTCTCTTATATCCCATACTTTCTTATGGTTTTAGTTGCCAGTGTAGGAGACAGACTAGAAGCAATTAATTGTATAAATGTAAAACCTAGACGTATTTTAAAGGGTCATCAGGCCAAAGTTTTATGTTCCGATTGGTCTCCCGATAAGCGTCATATTGTTTCTTCTTCACAAGTAAGTTTCTCTTCTTAAACTCACTTTATTTTATATATGTGAAATTTAATATATATTATTTCATATACTTTTAGGATGGAAGAATGATCATATGGGATGCCTTTACAACAAATAAGGAACATGCCGTCAGTATGCCAACCAGATGGGTAATGGCATGTGCTTACGGCCCTAGTGGCACTTTAGTTGCATGCGGGTACATATTTAATTATAGATTATGATAAATTTACTATAAGAGCAGAGATGTTAAGTTCTGATTATAATTCATATGTTACATTACTACTACAAATATCGTTTTATGTCTACTGTTATAGAGGTCTGGATAATAAAGTTACAGTGTATCCGTTAAGTCTGGAGGATGATGTTTCAGCCCATAAGAAGACCGTTGGTACACATACATCATACATGTCGTGCTGTGCGTTTCCTAATAGCGATCAGCAGATTTTAACAGGCAGTGGAGACAGCACGTGCGGTTTGTGGGACGTGGAGAGTGGGCAACTGTTACAGAGCTTTCAGGGACATTCTAGCGACGTCATGTCCATTGATCTAGCACCAAGTGAAACTGGAAACACATTTGTATCTGGTGGTTGTGACAAACTTGTCTTGATTTGGGATATGCGCAGCGGCCAATGCGTGCAAAGTTTTGAAGGACACCAATCTGATGTTAATTCAGTATGTAATATCTAAATTATATATATATATATATATATAATACTTGCATTATACATTGATGATTGAGAAGTTGTTATTATATCATTAATAGAAATATTTTTGGTATTTTTCTTATAAGAAATTACAAACCAAGCTCCTCTTTTGATTTTAATAAGCTTCGGAGATATTGAAATAAAAAAATAAGAAATGTATTTTTTTATAAATACATATTTTTTTACAAGTGCGTTCTTGCATGTTAAGAAGATAAAACTCTTTTGAAAAAATTACTTATTTTCTTTCAAAACGAATATCGTCGAAACAATGATGTATAAAGGATAAAAAAATATATTTTAAATAAAAGTTAAATGATTTCAAGAGTTCTTTTTAATAGCATTAAAAATTTTGATTTTTTTTAAATTTTTTATTTTTCTATCACTCAAGATTTCTTTTTGCTATGCTTTATTCTCTTCAGCAATTTATAGCCAAGAAGGGGACTTGGTTTACATAAAATCTAATCATTCGTCCTTCCATCCATCCATTTGTTTAATCTATTATCTCCTATTATCCTATCTCCTCTCTAACCCTTTCTCTTCCTGCAGTTTGTCCTTCTAACTTATTTTTTTAACATAAACTTTAATGTGCAAAAACAAATACAAGAACAAATATAACCAGATATAAACATACGAAAGAAATACAACAGATCCAACATCCTACAAAACATTCTGTTAACTTAAATGGGCTAGATATTATATTCTATCATTTTACTATATACTATTATCACAGATCTCTCTATTTTTCCTTACAGTTTTTACAGTCTTCTTTCCTATCTTTATATATTTGTACTATCCGTCTCTTATATCATAACCTATCTCTTATATACTTAATACTTAATACTAAATACTACTACATACTACTACTTAATACTACAACTACTTTACTTTAACATTGATTTAGCATTTACTCCTTGGGCCCTTACTTCCTCATTCGTTCCTTGATTATTCCGATTTCCTTACTATCTCTAGTCTTTTCTTCTCTCTCCAAAACTTACTCAATATCTCTTCTTTTTCTCTATCTAATTCATCGCTCCTAATCCTTTCCATTCTTTCTTCCTTGTTCTTACCTAGATCTTTAAACCAACCGCTCGCAACTTCGCAATCTTCTATAAAATGTGTTAACTGATCCCTACCTTTTTTACAGAATACACATACTCTCCTCTTTTCTTCAAGCCAATACTTATTGTATTCCTCCATATTTCCGCATCTCAATCTAACTAGTGCTCTTACACTTATAGTACTACTTTTATTTTTATTCTCAAGATTTTTCCTACACAAATACTTGGGTTTAATACTTATCATATCTATGTCTTTTTCCCTATAACTTGTATTATATTTCGCGTGTCTGAATCTACTATCTTCCTCTTGTTTTTGTATATCTCTATCTCTATTCTCTATTCTTTGGCTAAGTTTCTTTCCCTTTTCTGTCCTAATATATCTATAGCCTTTGCACTCCATCCATTTCTATTATAATATTTCTCTCTCTCTAATCCATACTGATCCTGCCACTCATCCTTTTCTTTTTCTTTCCAACATTTCTTAACCCATCTATCCTCCTCCATTTTCTTTATTTTTTCCTCAAATCTCCTAGCTCTAATTCCCCATTTTATTCGTAATTTGTCTAGTCCTAATTCTCAAGATTTCTTTTTCAAATCATTATTAAATACTCTTGAAACTTCAACTTTTATTCAGAACACTTTTCTCATAGTTCTCACGATATGCGCTTTGAAAGAAAAGTATTAATTTTTTTCAAAGAGATATTTCACTATCTAAACATGCAAAAGAGCATGTTTAGAAAGTGAATGTATAAAAAATACATGTCTTTATAAGAGACCTAGAGTATGATCTAGAATACAATATTAAAAGCTCTTCATAATCAAATAGAGACACTTCCTTGTATGTATGTTAGTGCATAATATTTAATATAATATATATTTGCACGCAGGTAAGATTTCATCCAGGCGGCGATGCAGTAGCAACAGGTTCGGATGATGCTACTTGTCGCTTATTTGATCTGCGTGCTGACAGAGAAGTTGCGGTATATGCGAAAGAAAGTATAATATTTGGAGCGAATGCAGTTGATCTTAGTGTAAGCGGGCGTTTGCTTTTTGCCGGGTACAACGATTACACGGTGAATGTGTGGGATACTTTAAAGTGTCAACGAGTGGCGTTGTTATATGGGCATGAAAATCGAGTCTCGTGTTTAAGAGTATCCCCAGATGGTACTGCTCTATCTACTGGAAGTTGGGATGCAACCTTACGAGTTTGGGCTTAACTTATTACTATCTTAAACATGTTGAAATACGAGATACTCTTGTTAGGTAGCATAGTTTATATTTATTATTTTATCCTAATTATTTAGAAAATTTTGCCTTCTCGAGTACTTTTTTATATGTTACTCATGTTTTCATATATCAAATGTATTAAATTGTTGTGTATTTAATAGCAAGTATGCTTTGCCATGCAAAATATTAAATCTACATGCCATGTAAAATATAAAATCTACAATATGCAGGGTTGGGTAATTAAAAAATTGAAAGTTAATAAAGTTAAAAAGTTAATTATTTTTAACTTAATTTAGTTAATTTTAAATAAATTAATTTTTAACTTTAACTAGTTATTTTTGAAATATATAAAATTTAACTTATTAACTCTTTTCCTATGTTAAAAATTTTAACTGCAAAAGATTATAAAAGAAAAAATACATGAAAACAATATTTTTTTGTTTTAACTGAATTTACAAGTAAAATATTGAATATATTTGACAATTGATATTATAATTGTGTTGGTAATTTAACTTAGATAATTATATAACTTTTTAATTTAATACAAATAATGCTTCTCAAAATTAACTTTAACTTGAGTTAATTTATTCTTAACGTAACTTTAATCGAGTTAATTTTTATTCATATAATTTTTAATTTAAATACATTTTATAATCCATTAACTTTAACTTAATTTAAAAATAATACGATAAACAGGTCAATATATCGAACCAAGACAAATTTTCCTAATACAATATAATTTATTAAATAAACATTATATAATTATAAACGCGACTAAAAAACAGCTGTGTTAAAAAATGTTAAATTTTGAAACGTTTCGACTGTACTTAGTCCTCTTCAGTCAAAATAAATTACCAATATGTATGAACTTAAACATGAATGAAATAACACAAACGAAAATATAATTATAAACGGTTAAAAAATGATGATCATTGAACAACCATAAAACAACGCATATTGTATCAAAATGTCATAATAAATAAAAACGTGAACCAATAAATAATACAATTAAATGAATAATAAAATGAAAAATAATAAAATTTGTCCGCAAGTCGGTTTTCATATTAAAAAGTCAGAATAGATAGTCAATAAGTCTTGTCGATAAATCTAAAAGATAAACGATGGAATACGTGTTACGAATAAAACAAACTGATATGCGTATTGTAAAAAACTATTAACTTATATATGTTTATCTCAGATATTAAAATACAATATTAAAACAAGCAACACACACACACACACACACACACAGAGTATTCAGCAAAGCGTTAAAGACAAGTGTAACATTCGGTAGTCAGAGGCAGAACTGCATTACATTATTTATTGGTTCACGTTTTTATTTGTTATAACACATTTTGATACGATATGCGTTGTTTTATGGTTGTTCAATGATCATTTTTTAATTATTTTATTATATTTTCGTTTGCGTTATTTTATTCATGTTTAAGTTCATACATATTGGTAATTTATTATGACTGAAGAGGACTAACTATAGTCGAAACATTTCGAAATTTAACATTTTTTAACACAGCTGTTTTTTAGTCGCGTTTATAATTATAGTTTATTTAATAAATTATATTGTATTAGGAAAATTTGTCTTGGATCGATATATTGACCTGTTTATCGCATTATTTTTGCTTAGCATTAACGAGCTCTTTATATTTATTTGTTTTGTTATTAACTTAATTTAATTTAAAAAATATATTAACTTACCCAACTCTGACAGTATGTAATATAACTGTGGTAAAATGTGATAAATATTAATGAAGTTGCATATATTAGGCTGGTCCTAATTTACAAAAAATTTTAGTGAATGCACACGTACATGGTGTGTGTGTGTGTGTGTGTGTGCGTGCGTGCGTGCGTGCGTGCGTGCGTGCGTGCGTGCGTGCGTGTGAAATTCTTAGCAATGCCACAATATATATGCTACAAGAAATAAAATTTAATAAATCCAAATCTTATGAATTACTCTGTTTAATGTGTTAACTTTCTATGTGAAGCATTTATCAAGCATTTAGCTCAGTTTATCGATTGTGTACTATAACTGTTAGTTGAATTTGCTGTGTATAACAATAAATCTGTATTATTTAGTTGTATTTAGTTGTGTCAGAAGCCAATCAGAGTTCATGCTGGTAGCAAACAGTGCACTCTGCTTTTCTGTTTCAGAAATTGCCAACTACTAAAGGCCATTGCACGTACATTTTCTTAATCGTAATCGTTAGATTTCGACCAATCATATTGCTCAAATTAGTCGTAACCGACTGAATTAACCAATCGTATTGCTCAATTTCTTACGATTACGATTAAGAAAATGTACGTGCAATGGCTTTAACGCAAATTCTGGAAGTCGATTCCGTAAAAATGCCTTTTCACGCTGACGCTCATTTTCAGCGTCAAAAGACATCACGTGACTAAAAATAAAGATACCCATTCGTCATTTTTAGTCACGTGATGTCTTTTGACACAAAATGAGCGTCAAGCGTTAGCGTGAAAAGGCACCTTATTTCTGAAGAAAGTAAAAATTAAAAAATATGAAAAGTAAGCAGCACTGTCTCCACTGATTGGTGTATATTTTTAGGATTAATATTCTCATATATTCTGTCTCTTTTCGTGTTGGACATCCCCATCACTCCGTTTTCTACAAGGAAAGAAGCGCACATACGAGCGGTACGACAAGTACGAACCTACCTACTTTGTGCCTACTTGGGCTTCGGGCTATTACAATTAGTACAAAAAATTTTTACATACGAAAGTAATACTGTGCATTCATTGATTGGCATGCATCTTTTAGATTCTAAATTATCTACCACTTAATGAATACACAGTGTTATCTTTGTAAGCAATTTTTTTTTTTGTACGAGTTTGACAATCGGGCCTTAGATTGTATACTTACGAACCTGTTCCCACACGAAAAAAAGACAGAATATATTCACCTCTCTGTCGATTCTCCCCGCGCGCGTCGGCACCAAGGCCCCTCCATTAATACAAGCTCTATGGTCTATACTTACAGGGGCTTAATTCTGTACCATTCTGTACCGCCTACCGACAAGTATCGGTGTCGTTGCGCAGATATTTTATATGACAAAAAACGTGCGCAACGACACCGATAGTTGTCGGTATGCAGTGCGATTCTGTAACTCGTTAAGAGGTATCGGTATCGTTATACAGTTGTTACGCAGATATTTTATATGGTAAAAAAGCTACGCAACGACAGTATAACAAAACCGATACCTTTTAACGAGTTACAGAATAGGCCTACTGATGCGGTGCACAATTGGACGGAATTCATAGACCGATCTTAAAGACGGAATTCGTAGACCGATCTTAAGTTCAAGAATTGTCTTATGCCCAGTCTACAATGAGTCGTTGGTCGTTGGTCGTAAGAAATTTAACCAATTATGTTCGGTTATTCTTCTCTAAGATCAACTGTGATTGGTTAAATTTCTTACGACCAACGACCAACGACTCATTGTAGACTGGGCATTAGTCTAGCTTGGAGCAGACTTGAGACTTACTTAACCAATGCTCTAGTTTACACCGAGCACTTGGTACGCGTATCCAAGTAGTGAATTTAAGCTGATCAGCCAATGATTAAACACATTCACTAGTTATTTACTATTTGATACGCGTACCAAGTGCTCGGTGTAAACTAGGGGTCTGTTCGCGTCACATGCTTCGACATGCTCCTATTCACCCCAACGCACTCCAATATGTTAATTCCGATGACGCCAACCTATTAAATGCGTTGGAGTGAGTAGGATCATGTCAGGGCATGGCGACGCGAACAAACCATAGGGAGACATTTTCGACTCAATGGAGAGTCGTAGGCCGTAGCAGTAGTCGTAGAAAATGTCTCCACTTTGTATTGCTTTACTGTTTACAGCCTACAGCAGACATTGAGCTAATTCATTGCGTGCTTACGATGAGCGTTGGGGCATTCGGGATTAGTTTTTGGTCGCCTTTCTTTGATGGCCGGCTTGTATGTTATTGCTACGTCGTTTTTATTCTAGACAGCATTGCCGTAGTTTTATGCCCAGTCTACAATGAGTCGTTGGTCGTTGGTCGTAAGAAATTTAACCAATTATGTTCGGTTATTCTTCTCTAAGATCAACTGTGATTGGTTAAATTTCTTACGACCAACGACCAACGACTCATTGTAGACTGGGCATTAGTGCTACGGCTAAAACACTCCATTGTAGATGGCCATTTAGCCCGGATCTACAATAGTGTAGTAAGCCTTATGCCATAAGGAATTAACCAATTATAATCGAATATGAGAAGAATAATCGAATATAATTGGTTAATTTCTTATGGCTTAAGGCTTACTACACCTATTGTAGATCCGGCCTAATGCGATTGGTTAACGAGCACGTTGAGGCGAATAGAAGGAATGTTGGAGCGTGCAACGATGCAACACGAACAAACCTATCAAGTCATGTGTCTTGTATGTATGTATATACATACGTCTTATATGTACATTTCTTTTTCCAATTATTGCTGTTTAATTGTACAGAAAAACATCATTTTTACGTTATTTGTTTTATTTGTGCTGGATTATTGTGTTGCTTCGCTGTGAGCAAAGACTTCATTGCGTGAGAGGGCCAAGCCCGCCGTTCTAGCAAAAAGTGAGTGACGTGTTCTTCTCATTTAACCCGATGTATACAGTTATGAAAAGGATAGAGAATACATAGTGGATAAAATATTTTTAAAATTATTGAAAAGTAATTAAGGAATGTAGAGAAGGGACAAAATGAAATTAATGAAATGTAGAAAGGTTATGTTGTTGAGCAAATCTAGAATTGGATGATGCGTAAGCGTAAAAATGATAGGAATAATGGATTACACACACGCACGCGCGTGCGCGCGCACGCAAGATAGAGATTTTTTTCGTGATAGTATATAAAATTGACAAAAATTAAATAATACATGAGAGTTACGTTTATTGGAAATTTAGGTCTTTTATACTATTGTAGGAACTATACACATAAGCGGTTAAAATTATCTAGGCATACTAATAACTATACTAGTTCAGAGTGTATCTTTTTCTTTTCAATGTGAAAGCATATAAGAAGAGAAAGATATACTCTGAACTAGTGCAGTTAGTATCAGTTAGTATTCCTAGGCGGCTAGGTACTGATGCCGCGACGTCCGCGCACTGAAGATCGAATGACATGACGCACATGCATACATACGTGTAGAGTTTGGAGTAATAAACGAAATGACGTAATGTTCAGGAGAGAAAAGTGGTTGTTATTGCAAATAAATACTCGACGAACTGTCGGTGTCGGAATGATCAGTACATAGTAGATAAACGAAGAGGGATGAAAAAAGGATTAATAGAAGTTGATGGATGTATTGTATTTGAGTAAAAAAATTACATGGTTTGTGCAGGATTAAGCATTTTTTTGTTTGGTATGGTATTTAGTATGCCTTCAGCTCACTCTGCATAATTTGGTTATATAGATACTTCAGGATTAAGAATATAACGTAGCAAGGTTATAAGAGAAAGAGAAAAAAGCAGAGTGATTTATTATTTTGGGTGAGTTTATAATATTGAATAAAAGGTTAGATAAAAAGAAAAGAACAATGCAAGAATATATCGAAACAGCATCAAAATAATGACATTTTATCGATAAAAATTGTTAAGTGGTATAATTATACATAATACAATGATCCGCCTAATAAGCTTACAGAGTGACGTGGTGACTTAATAAGATGGAGAATGATGATAGAAAGGAGAATTTATTTTTCTTTTTTAGTAGAGAGAGAGAGAAAGAGAGTAGCATAAACTATTGTTAGTTGTTTTTTGCAAGACTTTCTCACAAAAGTTATTGTTTGATTTTAGAATCATAATAGCTCTATTAGTAAATGCTACTTCACAATTTGTACAGGTTAAAGATTTGTTTTTGGGAATATAGTGTAGGTAACGGAAACTATATATTTTCAGCACTGGCAATAATATCGGAACACAGTCTACATCTTGAAAAATAATTTCACTTAAGATAAATAGGAAAAGATCAATAATGGATTTATTTATTCAATAAATTTATTAAAAATATTTTTTAATTAAATTGTTTAATATTAGATATTAGAAAAAGGATAAAATCTTTTGAGTAAACTGAAATATTAATAGGTTAATAGATTTTGCAAGATAAAAATTTGCTATAGAACTACTTTGGCCTTTAATTACAGTAATTTCATGTTAACAAGTGCTAAAAACTGTATGATTTTATTAACATAAAGTTAAAATCACCTCTTTTTGTTTGCAGTAGATCTTAATGTGCTGAATAAAATTAGGTAATTATTTACATTAGTGATTCCTCACCGATTTTGATGACCTTCAAATATGTTGTCAAGATCATCATTCTGAACAACTTTTCCCTATACATGTTACAACTGCCCTTAGTTTTTGTTATATACAAAAAATTATTAATAAAAAAATTTGACAACATATTTGAAGGTCATCAAAATTGGTGAGGAATCACTAATGTAAAAAATTACCTAAAATTTTCCTATTTAATATTTTTAACTACATAAACTATGCACAGATAATTTTGTTATTTTTGAAACACGGTTGCTAGCTAGATATCAATGCTTACAAGCATTTTTATTTCCCTTTTGTGGGAAAAAACTGTAAATAATTTATTACAAAAAATAATACCTCAGCCAAGATTCAAACTTGGATTTTTCATCATTTTGTGAAGGCATCTTACCAATTTGATTACAGAGGTATATTGTATTATTCTTCACAATAACTAGTATATTTTAAAGAACATTTTTTTTCAGGCAACGTGTATATACAATAACAGTAAATTAATTCTTTGACCGAGTTTAAAGATGCTTCTGAACATTAATATTGATTCAGTAACTATGTTTCAAGACTGATAAAATTATCAGCGTGCAGTTTGTATAGTTAAGAATATTAAATTAATAGAAAAATTATATTTAGCATATCAAGATCTGCTGTAAACTAAAATAGGTGATCTTAACTTTATGTTTATAAAATCATAAAGTTTTTAGCACTTAACATGAAATTACTGTAATAAAAGGTCAAAGTAGTTCTATATATACATACACACGCGCGTATGCATTTTATGCCTGCACGTAATAAAGTTTGAATTTTAAAAGTCACGTAATAACCAATGATTTTGCAAATGTACTCGTGTTATTTTCATCAATCTTTTTCGTGTCTTATAACACAATAATTTATATATTGAATGAAACAAATTTATAAGTAAGACAACGTAAAAGTAAATATTATCGTTTCTTTACATGATATATTCATTATTCTTTGAAATTAAAATTTTATATATGAGAATAATATATACACTTCTAGTTATATAATGCAATATAATCACAATTTATGTTAGTAACTTATTGTTAGTTAAAAAATTAAAAGTTAAATAATACAGATGAAAATTAAATAATCTTATTATAATTTATTGTTAGTTAATCTTAAATAAGTTAACTTTTAATTTTAACTAGTTATTTTTGAAACATTAACTTTAACTTTTTTCTAAGTTAGAAATGTTTTTAAGTAAAGTTATTATTTCTTTTTTATATAAACTTATAAATTTATAAATAAAATATTAAATTTATTTGATGATTTATATCGTAATTGTTTTATTATTTGGAGTAAGCTAATTACAAAAAATTAATTTAACATAAATATCAACATAATTTAACATTAACGGTTTTTAAAATTAATTTTTAATTTAACATAAGTTAAGCCTTCGGCACACGATATGATTTTTCATGCTAGCACGCATAGGAGACGTCTTACGATTGGCTTACGATTGGTAATGTAATCATCCGAGTCAATCAGGACACGTAATAAGAAGTCTCGTATGCGATCTAGCATGAAAAATCGTATTGTATGCCGAAGGCTTTAATTTTAATGCTACTTTTAATTGAGTTTTTTTTCATATGATTTTAACGTAAATTAATTTTATAAGTCATTAAATTTAACTTAATTTAGTTTAAAAATATATTAACTTATCCAGTTAAAAATATAACTATATATAAGTCATTTTGAAGTTGTATAATACTAATGCATTTAATGATTATTTTATTTTAAAATGTAAGAAAATCCTATCCATCTATCCATCCATCCATAAAAAAGGCTGTGTAGATGCGAGAAGTGCGCGTTTGATCGCGCCGTATTGTTGCCACTTTTCTGCGATGCTGATTTATAGAAGATCTAACACATTAAACTCTCAAAACAAAAAATATAGATATTATCTGTACAATTATCGTGGTAATTTATTTTTAAAAAGTAAAGTAGCGCGGAGCGCGCGTCTGTGGTGTCTAGTATGTAAAATTTTGGATGTTTTGAATACTTGAAGGATGAGCAAAACAAGAGAACAGGCAGGTTCATCTAAGTCATCGGGATCCACAAGTTCTACCGAAGAAAAGGAAAAAGATGAGAGGATGTTCGAATGCAATATATGTTTGGATACTGCAAAGGATGCAGTAGTCAGTATGTGCGGTCATCTATTCTGGTAATTATTTTTATAATAACAGCATATCAAAGAATATACTACTTATGTATTACTTGTATATATTAGTAATAATTACTTTTATGACTTATATATTACTACACACACACACACACACACACACACACACACACACACACACACACACACACACACACACACACACACACACACACTCATAATATTTTAAATATAAATGGTAAAAATGTGTGTAGTTGGCCATGTCTGCATCAATGGTTAGAGACCAGACCTACCAGACAAGTTTGTCCGGTATGCAAGGCTGCTATAAGTAAAGACAAAGTCATTCCATTATATGGACGTGGTGCTACAAAGCATGAAGATCCAAGGTACACTGTTGTAACCACAAAATAATATAACTTTAATTATTAATAAATTATAAATAACAATTATTTTAAATTAAAAAAAACTCTTCTCGCCTCCGCATTTTCTACGCACTCATAATAATAAAAAATAGTATGTGCAACTGTGCGGATCGACTATTTAGTCCAGGCAATAGGGTAGTGTTACCTTGCAAAAGGTCAAGGAAACTTTATACTTGGCATAGTTCTTAGGTTTAGCATACTAATTAATACTCTGAGTCTTTGACCTTGAAACGTTGCCGTTCGCGCCGCCATATTGAAAAAATGGAGCAAAAAATCACTTTCACGAATATCTCGTCTCCAGTGTGAGATACGTGAAAAATAGTTACTATAAAAAATGTAAAGCATAAAATTCTCTACATTTTATGTTCTAATATTTTTTTTCTCAGATCAATAGTTTCCGAAATAGTTTCCAGAGAAAAGTGGAAATATTCTGACAAATTGGAAAAAATACTCCACTTTATCGCATTGTATCTCGGAAACTATTGATCTGAGAAAAAATGTTACAACATAAAATGTAGAGAATTTTCTGCTTTACATTTTTTATAGTAACTATTTTTCACGTATCTCACACTGGAGACGAGATATTTGTGAAAGTGATTTTTTGCTCCATTTTTTCAATATGGCGGCGCGAACGGCAACGTTTCAAGGTCAAAGACTCAGAGTATTAATTAGTATGCTAAACTTAAGAACTATGCCAAGTATAAAGTTTCCTTGATCTTTTGCAAGGTAAAGCCATTTTTATGTCTCTATTGCCTGGACTAATTTTTCATGAGTGCGAGAAGTGAACGCTCCAACCGAAGACGAATCATTACGTACTTGTCACACTATTTTACAATATAATTCTTTTCTAGAGTTATATTGTAAAAAAATTATATATTGTATTAATTAACATAAATCTAATCAGTAAAACACAATTTGTATTTCAGGAACAACGTGCCACCACGTCCAGCCGGTCAAAGGTCAGAGCCAGAAGCCAACGTTGGCTTTCCCGGTTTTGGCTTCAGTGATGGTTCCTACATGTCGTTTGGCATTGGTACTTTTCCGTTCGCTTTCTTTACGTCGACATTTAACTTTGGAGAAACACGACCAAGTGCAGGTAATACTTATTATAAATTTAAGAGGAAAGACGCAAAAGTGAAATCATAAAACATACAAAACTATTTGTTTTTTTTTTCTTATACAATTGGCTGCATTTTAAATAGTGCAGTGTTAAATAAATTTATTATAAATTATAATGGAGGACGATTTTGATAATATATGTTAAAGTCATCGGACTGACTCTTCTTATCGAAATATTTATCACGAAAAAGTATAAAATTGCTACAAAATGCAGAGATCGGTATTTCTTGCTCACATATGGAGATGTCATTCTTGTTAAGTATTTATCAAACTTCGTTATAAGATAAACGCCCTAGTGACCGAATAGATTCTAGTATCCAATCGAATATGAAATATACGAAAAAGACTATTTTCGATGCACGTGTAATAAGTTTTTTTTTAATTTGCAAACCTCCCTCGAACCTCCTGTCTTCCCATCTAAACCTTTTCTCGCCTCTAGTATTTTCTATGCACTTGTAATAAAAAATAGTATGTGTAACTTTTACAGGTCTATTTTTTCCTAATCGTGGGTAAACACAAAAGCGAGTGTCAAAAAACCGACTTTCCGCATTTGTTACACAATATACTATTACTTAAATATTTTTTATCCTGTGCTATTAAATATCATATTATATTGTTATATCATATTATTATATATTATTGTATTATTAAATACCTTTTTTTTAAAAAGGTATAAAAAGGCGCCAAGTATATGCGTTCACAAAACGTTCTAAAAAAAAATTCGTGTATTATTTTAATTTGACACTACAAGCTATTACATCATAACAAAGTTACCTTTTTTTTTAATACAGATTTTTTTTTCTACAAAAGCAATGATATCAAGAAAATGTGCCAAATATAAAAATAAATATTTATACAGACTAGAAAATTTATTATTTATTATTACAATTTTATATTGAAACGTTACATTTAATAATATGATTTTGTAATATAGTGTTCAAAAATATTTTGTGTAAAAACGAACACAAAAATTGTGAGTAACAAAATTTTAATGCTTTTAAAAGTGTAATAACGAATAATAAATTTTCTAGTCTGTATAAATATATAATATATTCTTTATTCTCTTCAGCATTATACAGCCAAGAAGAAGACTTGGTTTACATAAAATCTAACCATTCATCTTTCCATCCATCCGTTCTTTTATCTTTCTATCCTAAAGTTACCATGCTGTAGCTTAATTTATCACATATTCTTCTTAGTTTACCTTACTACTAAAATTCCTCGTCCTACTATATTATATTCTATCTTACTCTTTTAACGTAAAATTTCTCATAAACAAATAATTAACATACGTTGGACGCAATATAAATAGACTAAATATTTAAATAATCGTTGATACAAAATAGTTATTCTATAATCTTATTATCAATATTAATCTTGCTCTCAGTTTTTTTCCTTCTCCTCTTTACAATTTTTACAGTTTTCTTTCTTACAATCTTACAATCTTTATAGTCTTCTTTCTTATCTTACATCATAATTTCTATCCCTAACTCACATTATACATATTCTATCCCTTAATATTACTTAATACTTTAACTTGACATTTACTCTATACTCCCTACTATCTCTAATCCTTATAACTTCTAAGTGGTGTCGGTTAAGTAAACTGTCGGTCAAATGATCGTGTCAGTTAAATGTACTTGTCGATCATGTAATTGTCGATTAAGTGATACTGTCGGTCAAGTGTACTGTCGGCCAAATGATGTCGGTCAAATGAACTGTCGGTCAAGTGTACTGGACCCTTTATTATCTTACTGATCTTCTATATCCTTCTTTTTAATTGTACTGCTATTATAGTTGTGTCATTCACCATGTTATCCTTGGGAGCCATATAGGGTTATATCTTCTGGCTAAATATACTGTTATCAATCAATCTATCTATCTATCCCATATTGATTTTGCCAATCTTCCTTTTCTTTTTCTCTCCAACATATCTTAATCCACCTATTCTCCTCCATTTTCTTTATTTTTTTCCTCAAATCTCCTAGCTCTAGTTCCTCATTTAATTCGCAGTTCATCTACACCTAATTCTCTTGCTATTAAATATCTTGGAGTACAAAAATCCAGACTAAAGATCCATCTAGCGTAATCCATCATTATCTTCTCCCTCCTATTCCCATATTTCTACTTTATATTCCATTACACTTTTTACTAAGTACCTGAATAACATCAATCTTCTACTAAAACTAGACAACACAGATGCGCGCTCCGCGCACTATTTAACTTTTCATTTTTTACTTTTTAAAAATAAATTGCGATAATTATATAGATAACTATCCATGCAAATTATCATTTGCTAATTCCGCGCTGAATAGTCAACATTGTCACAATTTGACAGTTGTCAAAATTCAATCGCAATGATAGTTATTCTCGCAACACGAAGTAAGCGCTGCGAGAAAACCTATCAGTATCGTGGAAAACTGTCAACAATAAAATCAGTAACATCTTCTTTTTAAGAGTGGATCATTTCTACAAATTCTTTCGTCTAGCTCTCAGACTATTAGCTTTCTCTTTCCATGCTAACTCTTTAATATGATCTTTATAAACCTCTTTCTTATTAAACGTAAAGCCGAGATATTTAAAAGTTCTCACCTCCAGTTCTCTATTTTCCCATTTCCATTTTTCTAATTTTTCTTTCCTATTCCTATTGTCCGTATAAATATTTATTCTTATAATTGGCACATTTTCTTTATATCATTACTTTCGTCCGTAGTAAAGAATAAATTCTTTGTATTAAAAAAATAGTAATTTCATTATAATATAATAATTAAAATGGTTGACGGTTGTTCTTTTCGCCAGTGAATAAATTAAAACAAATTATAAACGTTGTTCGACCTTACTGGCTATAGCCAGTTTATAATTTGTTTTAATAATAATTAATATAATTTTGTTATGATATAATAGTTAATATAATTCTTAATATGATATAATAGTTTGTAGTGTCAAAATAATACAAGAATTCTTTCTTCAAAGTGTTTTCTTTTGGACGCGTATTTTTAGTGCTTTTTAAAACTATGTTTTTAGAAACAAGATAATTTTAGATAAATTTATTTCACGGGCTAAGGACGAACGGTACAATTTAGGCAAACTCAAATAATTTTTTAAACATCAATAAAGTAGAAAGCCCTATACGGTCTGTATCGGATCTTAGCGATAAATGTAATTCTATTAGTTTAATATTCTAGCTCACAAATTGCATGCTGACAGGTTTCGTTAGACTTTAAATACAGATGCCAAGCTAAATATCGATGCTTACAAACATCTTAAAATCCCTCCTTTCCTGCAACTGTGAAGAAGGCAATTGGGAACTCTTTTTTTATTTATTTAGTAAAAGCAAATTATTTCGAATGCATTTTTTATGTAAAGAAATGCTATGATCTTCCTGTTATCTGATTTATTAAGTTTCTATTCCATATTACTAAATTTTGTAAAAATAACATTTTTATTTTTTCTTTCACTTTTTTTAAAATTAATTCCAATGGATACCCACTCTTTATATATGTATATTACATAGGTTAACTTTTTTGTGAAATGTGACGTGGGATATTAGCAAAGTTCTAACTACTAAACTGAACATAGTTCCCTATTACCAAATATTGTTTTAATTAAAAATAAAATTTTTAATATAATTTTAATTATAGCAGAGATTTGTGATTAATTACAATATAAAAATAAATATATGTATAATATAGTTTAACTACAATTTAACATTAACATCAATGTCTTAAACAAAAAACCAAGGATTGTTATTAAACTTTTTGACTAAATAACTTATAACATTTAATTTATAAATTGTTATATTAAAAAGTATGCGCAGAAAATCAAATAGACCATTTAAATCATAAAAGATATCATTGAGCATACACAGTATCTTTATAACCATAAATTATCATGTCCTTACTTACCAACATTAAACAATTTAAATTAAATAAAAAAGGGAACTCTAGAGACGATTTTCCTTTTGAGAAAAGATTCTACGTATGAAAATATACAATTTACAAAATTAGAGGGAAAGAGAGGAGAGAGCGTTATACTTATCAAATGTTGTATTCTAAATGTAATTTTGAGACGATTTTTCCTTCTCAAAAACATATTAATGTATATGCGCGTATTATGTGTAGTCATGATCGATTACACCTAGCGTCCTGCACCCGTATCTGACGAGTCTGAATCTGAATTACGCCCTTGCCTACCTTTTATACCTGATTTCTACTTCTTTCCATAATTTAAAAACTAAGCTTCAGACAAAATTTTAGAAAAATAATCTCAGAATTAATAAGTCACGAATATATTTTAAGGACAAAAAGTTTGAATTATCCTTTGTATATTATATGGTGTATATATATATATATATATTGAATTTTTTAAAATTAATTTGATCGAAATTACTTGTTTGCAGCTCCTAGAGGCACACCACAATATGAGGAAGAACAATTTTTATCCAAGGTATTTTTGTGGTTAGCGGTGATATTCATCTGTTGGCTATTAATGGCATAACATTATTTCTAAATCAACCAGTCTGTCCAATAATTTGTAATACTTTGTCTTATTTGTAATATTCCGTTGGTGCATGATAATTGCAATATTAGCTTTCATGTGACTTTTGCAAAGAAAAAAAACAAAAAATCATTTATATGTATTTGAAAACTATAAGACTAAAAAAATTAGTAATTATTTAGAATAACGGACCACCTCCTGATGTCAATGACCTTGACATATATTATCAAAATCATCATTCTGAATAATGTTATAAAGGTTTTACTTGGCGTTATTTGTTAAAAAGTTATAAACAAAAGTTTGAAAAATGAGGTAATTATCTTGATATATATTTTCGGTAATTATTTCCAACCACGGTTCCACCTCCAAATGGGCTGAAATTTTTTGTAATGACTTCTTATGCTTAGAAAGTAATGTAAATAACAATTTTAAGTCGGGGGAAGTACAAGAAAAAAATTTATAAACAAAAAAGATTGAAAAATGTACCATTGTTTTCTGATTAATGTGGAATGAAATTCGTTTTCCCAGGGGTGTACACACACGCGGGCAGGCCTTCAGCCCTTTTCTCTCGCACCCACTCCGTCTGTAGGGGTACCCTGGGTGCGCATAAGTACGGTGTACTTTATTGAGAAATAACCATGTCAGTCAAGTTGTAATTTACCATCAAGGCCGAAGGCCCCCCTTGCACTCCCCTCTCCGTGTGTGTATATCCCTGGGAGAACGAATTTCATTCCACATTAATCAGAAAACAATGGTACATTTTTAAACCTTTTTTGTTTATAACTTTTTAACAAATAACGAGCGCCAAGTGAAACCTTTATAATATTACTCAAATGACTTTGATAATATATGTCAAGGTCATTGACATCAGAAGGTGGTCCGTTATTCTAAATAATTACCCCAAAATTCGTTTCTTATTCTTGCTTTAGAAGAGAGGAAAAGGTACATCGAGTGCTTTATCCATGCAAAACGTTTTAAACGTTTTGTTGGCATTTGTATACTTCAAATGGGAATAGTTCTCCTATTTGAATAATTCTTATATTTTGCTGTCATTTTTTTATGTATATATTATGTATATTATTCATAAAAAACAAGTGAGCAATCTGCTATTTAATATATTTAAAGTATAAAAAGCATAATTTAAGTGAATGCAGAGGGAAAAATATTAATGTATATTGTTAAGACAAATTACACGGTGAAAAACTGCGAAGTGAATAATATGTATATAATAAATAAATAAGTAAATAAATTATCTGTGTATATAATTTTAAGTTTAAAATTAATATGTATACATTTAAACATTGTAATATGTTATACATATAATATAGTATTAGACGCCAATATCGCTATATTATTTTATTTTTGGACTTTTATTTCTTCAATATAAATGAAAAATAAAACTTTTAAAACACAAATTTAAAGTAAATAGAAAGTTTCTTCTATCAAATAATGTAGTAGTTTTTGTAATAGAGAAAAATTTTGGCCACTCATAATACTTCCGTTATTAATCGACGAATTCTAGTGTTACTAGGGTGGAATTATTTATTGGCTAATGTGTATTGACATATTAGCGCAACATAAAAGTAAATATACGTATAATACATAAATATATGTATTGTTTGGGTCACATAATTTAATATTACCAACAATTAAATTGAACAAGAACCCAAGTATTATTATTAAACTGTTTGACTAAATAACTTATTTTACACTTAATTTAAACTAACATATTAAAAAATATGCGTAGAAAATGAAACAGATCGTTTAATTCATAAAAGACAACATTAAAGAGCAAGCACTTCTTTATAATAACCATAAATTATCATGTTTCTACTTACTGACATCAACAAATTTTTTTAATTTAAGAAAAGGGGACTTTAGCGACGATTTTCTCAGGAAAGATTTTACGTATGAAAGTACACATATTTATAAAGTTAGAAGAACATTAGAAAAGAAAGCGTTATGCTGCATTTGTTGTATACATTCAAATATTTTTCTTTTGATTTTTGTAGCAAATCTGTGATTTTTTGCAGTTTGGACAATTTCTGGAGATGTGAGTTTAATATCACTTTCGAATATTATGGATGTTGATTATTTTTGGCATCTATAATAAATAATTATGATTACAAATTAGAAATAAGTTTAAAGTAAATTAGGTATTTTAAGGTAGAGTTGCAAAAAAATAATAAAGCTTCAAAGATTTAATTTTAATTATAAATATCTATTATATATTAATCTTATATTCGGTTTGTGATTAATATTAATTTCTTTTATTAATTACATACCCAATACTATTTTGAAGCTTTATTAAAGTTTAATTAAGTAAAGGAAATTCTATATATAATTGGGAATATAGAACTATTTTACATTATTAATATTATTATACTCGAATTAGTTTATTTAAAATTATAATAATTATCACAATATGTATTAATACATAAATTGTATTAGTTTTTATTTTTTTTTGTTACAAGAATTTTGCAGAGTTAAAAAGTATGAATGAAGAATAGTGCAAATAATAGGCTTACAGAAGTTACTATAGTTATAAATCTGTTCTATTTTGGATTTAACAAATGCCTCGCAAAATGCAGCTCTCCAGAGAAGCGTTCTCCACACACCAAGGATCATAATTTAAGAAATTTGTAGATCGGAAAATCAGTACATATATAGTTTACTCTTGTAATATTATCAATAAACGAAACCATTTTGAATATCTATAATATGTATATACATAAAATGTTTAAAATAATTTCTTTTTCTCAAAGAAATATTTGTGATTGGTTTTGATAGATTACCATTTTTTAATAAATATATACTGATTAGAAGATTCACATCTCATCCTTAGTATCTATGAATTTCTTCGTGAAACCTTTGGAAACTAGTAATTCGTTACATTCTTCTCGAGTCAATTTTGACAACACCAATCTTTCTACTTCCTAAAATATTTTTATTAGAAATTAATGGTTTAAACATTAATAAAATATTATTAAATTATATTAATAAATTTAATAAAGTTCTTTTTAATAAAATTATTATAGAACCTCTTCATGTTCGTTGAATAACACAAGTTCTGGTATTGCACCTGGGATATGCTTGAATTCTACATTGTCGCTGTACGTGTATTAAGAAAAAAAAAATATATTTCAAAAGATCTTGATTTAAATTTGTTAATCCTCAGACAATACGTATATTTAAAATTTGGATATAAGGATTAAGTTATTTTAATAAATGACATCATGGAATAACTCATTTCCTTTCATAAACATTATTAAAATTATTTGAAAATAATTTTTTAAAAGCTTCCAATAGCGAGAATTTCAAATTTTTTAACTAAAATTTTAAAATTATTAAATTCAAAATGGTAGCTTTAAAAGTCACAAACTTTTTGAGTATTTTATATAGTCAATGCAATGAATTCTTTTAAATAAAAAAATATGTAATGATTTGGAAAAATAAATTTTCTAAATTAAACTCTTGAAAACCCAATATGACAAATTTTAATCCTTTGTAGAGCAGTATTCAATGTATTTGATACCTTTTTTTCTTTTATTTTACGACGTATTGTTTACAATTTAATAAAAGTAAATATAATTTCACATTTTTCTCATATATGAATATTTATTTTACATGTTTCTTATTTTTTATAATCAATTTCATATCTAATTATTTACAAAGTTGAAAAAGAGCAATTTTTCGAAAAAAAATCTGTTGTAAAATATTTAAGATTAGAGACTAAAAAAATTTTATTGAATATTCTTCACTAAACTTAATATATTTTTCTAAAATTTTTTACATAGATTTATTTATAAACAAATTATTTGTTTACTATAAAGATAAAAAATGAAAATTATAATTATATATTATATATAACTTATAGTTATATAACTATAAATAAAAATTAATTTTTAATAAAATTATTGTTTTGTATTGTTTTATTCTGAGTATGCATTTATTTAACCAAAAAAAGTTTACATACATGCGATAATGATATAATATATTTATAATGTTTTAGGAAGTTATTTAGATTTTTTAAAAAGTAACTACATGACTTTTTGCTACTTTAATTTTAAGCATATTCTGTTTATATCAAGTTCAAGCGATATAGAAAAAAAATTATTTTTAGCTTTAAATTTTATATCATAAAATGCTACTAAATTTGTTAATAGAGTTAAATAATAATAATTAACTAATAAAATCTAAATTACTGAAAGTGAAATATACATTTTATAGCAATTATCCATGCTTTAAGATGTTCTATCGCGAGGAAATCGATATTTCGATTTTCTATTTGAGCATTTTAGAACACAACATTGAGGCATTGCAACAAAATATTTTTTAATTTAAAAGATCGACTCAGTGCGTTGTATAGGAAACCGCGCGCGTGTGTGTGTATGTGTGTATGTGCGCGCGTGCATATTTAATTATATGTATATAAAATAATTACTATTTCTGGTTATATATATAAATAAAATATAGATAAATGTTTTTTTTATAAAATACATAAAGAGTATAAATCATTTAAACCTAATCTAATAAAATATATGTGCATAATATATAGTACTGTATATTTAACATAAAAATTGTTTTAAATTGGATTTCCTCTTTTATTAATTTTATTCATAAGAGAGTAATACAATATTTTTTAATTTTTAAATAAAATGTAATGTTCGCGCCAACAGCAATTAAAGTTATAACTTTTCATAACTTGAAGTAATAGTAGCAACTCTTACATATTATTTAAAAATTATAAAAAATATTGTATTGTTTTCTTATATTATTATAAACAAAATGGAAGTCCACCTTAAAAAATTTTTTTATTAAATAGACAGCATCTTAATATACACACAACATATTGGACATATAAGATTACTTATATGATATTCTATAATGTGAGTGGTATATTGCAAAGTATTCTAAGGATGCATTCGGAGAGACGCTATTAGCGCTACCAGCATCAGTCTATCTTTATTACTCATTAAAAGTAGAATAAGGATAGACTGATGCTGACAGCGCTAATAATGTCTCCTTGAATGTACCCTAAGTATGTACTGAATAAATAAAAAAAATGAACATAAAATATTGGAGAATATCACAGCACATATCAGAAATATTCTAAGAATATCAGCAATATATTTTGTGATATTCTTTGAACATTCTCAGTAACTGTTGGTGCTGTTAGGGACTTATAAATTAATATTATAAAATTGCTCGTTTATATAAAATAAACATGAAACAAAATTAAAATTAAACATAAAAAATCATTAATACAAAAAAATGATTATGATGTGCACGTCTTTAATAACTCTATAAATAAATCTATGCAAATAAGAATATTAAATTTCATTTTTTATATGTATTTATATATATTTTTCCAAATAAAATTTTTTCAATAAACTTTCATTCTTTGAAATATTTTAATAAAAATCTTTGCAGAAATTGGAAAAATTTTACTTGTAAACAAAACTCACTCTATTGCAAAAATGTTAAAAAAGTTTAAATCTTTCCAAAAGAGTTACTTTCTAGAAATTTTAATGCAGGACAAATAGTTTAAATCCAAGACTTGAGTATCTTAACAAAAATATAATATAATATTGTAAAGGATACTATTGTGGTAGGTCCTCAAAAATAAATTGTTTGACGTCTGGCAGCCGGTTGAGTGAACAACCACTACAGCTCTAAAAAAATGTGTAAAACAATATTATAAAGTAGTTCGTAGGAGATACAACTATCATTTCAATACATAAAATTTTATTAAAAAATACTTGCAGAATAGATCTATTCGAATGATATAATTATAATAATGTAGGAAAATCTGTATATAACATGTTTTAATAGATAATCATACAGTATTCGCATTATTGATTTAACATAATATAAATTACGTTACCTCAACTCTTGCAGACGCGTAATAACTATTCGCAGAATTCGTAACAAAAACAAAGGTAAGTGCGAATACGAATGTAAACGCAAGAGGATAACTAATAACTGTGGCAAATGCCATATGTTTATCGTTCGATTACGTATGCAAAGCAATGCAAAGGTAATTTTTCATGGCTCGACCACAATTTAACCAGTTACTACATAAGCGTCAGTATCTTGTTAGGGTTTCCAAATCACGTGATGTATCGCCATATCCTTATTGGAAAAAGCGTCGAATTTCAAAGCACAAGCATAAAATTTTAAATATATATTAAATATATATGTATATATTTAAAGTAAAATATAAATCAATCAATACATGTAAAAATTAATAAATGTATTAAAAATTTAATTATAAAAACTTCATTATACATGCATATATAATGTAGTATATAACATCCTAGCAAACACAGAACATTGCAGCAATATTGCGACAATTTTGTAATATTGCTATAATGTTGCTACAATGTTATAACATTGCCGCAATGTTGGTGCTATGTTCTGTTTGCTGGAATAGCTCAATAATTAATATAATTAACAATTTATTTTTACTTTAAAATTAAAATAATAAACATAAAAATATCCGTAGGTTTTAAACATATTTTTAATATGTTGCAAAATTTATCGCAAAATTAACTTACACATGTAAAATTGAAAATCAGACAAAACTGAATTTTAATTCAGCTAATTTTTGTTGTTTTAGTTAGATTTATTTTTTGATAATTTGTATTATACATTTCAAAAAATTTTATTTTTAAAATTTTTTATTCAACTTAAAAGGTTTTGAATATACTAATAAAAAATAATAATGAAACTTTAATTATGAAAATTATTTATTTTAAAAGTGAGCCTGTGCTCCCCTACCCTTAGTCTATAATTGATAGCGTTTTCGAGCAGCCTTGATTAATCGCTCCTGGAGCGATTAATGACGTCGTAAGGCCAATCTCAGCCATTTTTTTTGAAGAAGAGAGTAACTGTGATTGGCCAGTTCTAGAAGAATAGAACCTGAGACGTATTAAAGGCCATTGCACGTACATTTCTGTAAACATTACCATAAGAAATTGAGCAATACGATTGGTTAATTCGGTCAGTTACGGCTGATTTGACCAATATGATTGGTCGAAATCTTACGATTACGAGGGAGCGCCCCGATTGACCACGTTGCAATTGACTACAACCATTTACAGCAATGAATGCTTATGGCTCTCGCACACTAGATGCGACGAGCGATGAACGATATCCAATGAGAGCTCTACATTTTCGAACATTTCATCGCCATGTTGGAAAAAGCAGAACTCTTATTGGATATCGCTCATCGCTCGTCGCTTATCGCGTCTAGTGTGCCAGAGAGATTAGAGTTTTTCCGTTGAACCGCCAATTAGAAAAGCGGTGGTCAATTGGGACGTGGTCAATCGGGGCGCTCCCGTTTACATCGTGCATTTGATACGTGTATCAAGTAGTGAATTTAAGCTGATCAGCCAATGATTAAACACATTCACTAGTTATTTACTATTTGATACGCGTACCAATGTACCAAGTGCTCGGTGTAAACTAGAGTATAGTTGCCATAATTGATTGGCGCTGATTGGTCAGTACTCCGAGTATGACGCGACATGAGGAGTCTGGCCTGAACTTGACTATTCTCCGAGAATCACCGAGAATCTCTCATGTTGGATAACTGGATTGTCATAGCAAGTAGTAACGCCAATGTAGTTATCTCCGTTTTCGCCCCTTCTTTGCAAGTAATTTCCTGTTTCATACACATTCTACTATCCAAACAAAAGAACATTGTCGTGTTCTCTTCCAAAACGATAAATAAGTAAATATAAATAAAGCCGGACACATTTGTAAGGAAAAAAGTGAAGAAAGGATTGTTTATGCGGTGGTGTTGAAACGGGGCAAGCGTGGATTCATCATTGATTCTCACCTGCAGCAGTCGAGCATACATGTAAGTGAGCGAGTGCTCACTGGCAAGTAAACAAGAATGGACGTGGAAGAGGGGGAGGCGAAAATGTGCAGGCTCTGCGGTCAACATGAGAGAATTTACATTGATGTTTTTGGCGAGGAAGGTATCAAGCGTTACCTTGGTCTCAAGATTCACAAGAAAATTAACATCTTGGTGAGTTAGGCACGCCTGTATTTTTCGCTCTCAACGCTTTTTTGTCCTTATGCTTTCTCTCTCTTTCTCCTGTACACAGGTAGAAAAGAAATGAGATGAAAAGAAAACAATCTTTTTTTTATGGCTTTTCTTTTTGGTTACTTTTTTTTTGAGACAAAAATATATATTTATGCAGTGCATTTTACGTGTTTGTATTGTCTTGTATTTTGTATTTGTTGATGTGTATAGAAAAAATTTTTTTAGAATTGGAGCACCAATATTTTTGGTTGAAATAATTTAGTACTTATCCAACAAATACTGAGTATAACATATATATAATGGTATATAACACATGTATATGTTATATGCATATGAAATCATATCTATGTTATATTTGGTGTTAGCTGGATATAACTGTAATTGGACATTTTATTAAAATTTTATATTAAAACATTTGATTTTTTCTATTAATTTTGTGATGCTATTCAGTTGTTAAAACTGAAATTTTGTAGTGAAACAAATATGTTAATAAAGATAAAATCTTAGCTCTAGTTTTTATGATATATAAATTGCAAATATCGATATACTGATCAATATATAACTGACATAAAATTTAGCAAAAGTATTATGCTGTACATTTCAAGATTATATAAAATGGGTTATTTATTGTATATATTTACATTTTGTCTATATGAATCATTTTTATCAGTTTTAAGAGTTTACATGTAAAATATAAATAATCTAAATATGTATACAATGTAAACTAGATTTTATGTGTTATTTATGTAAACAATCATCAGTAAATTATAAAAAATTTAAATTTTATGACAAATAGTGAAAATTATATTGCATTTTTTAATTTTTAATATTATATATTATAACTTTATTACTTTTCTGTACTGTTATCAAATTTTAAATAATTTACATTGTTCGTATTATCAAAGCTCATTACATCAAAAGAATTTATATAAATATAATGTGAACAATACTTCAATAATCTATGTAGATATAATCTTGAAATTTACAATTATAGTTTCTATGTAGACAATACAAGCAATGTGAATTATTATAAATTAGATAACATGATATAAAAAAGTAATTAAGATTATTAATGGGTTTGATTAGTGTATTAATAATAAAAATACATAAGATATCTGAGCCGAATATAATTAAGCGGCTCAATAAAGGGCCTTTTTAATTATTATTTAATAATGCATGATATGCTTAAAACATGTGTCATAGGAAATAGGAAAAGAGAAGTTGAAGGATTAGAACAGCAATATATTTTTACTGTCTATCCATTAGTTAGTGTGTAACATATTTGATATCATTTGACATGTTTCTAAAACTTGTATATATAGGTAAATAACATAAATATGTAATTATTTTTTTGTTTTTTGGCCTATCATTGATTCTAAATTTATCTATTTACTTTACCTACACACACACATACACACATATGTATACAATTTTTAATTATTTTAGTTATTACATTTTAATTATTAAAATTAGAATTTGACTTTTTGCAAGATTCTGTTTAAAAAAATTATATTTAAGTAAAATTATATATTTTTATGATATATTTTGTACTTCAAATTTCTGATGCTAAAAGTTATTGTATCATTAAATACATACATTCCATTAAAGCAGTATTTGAAATTAGCAATTTCAAACCAATGTTTGAACCGATGCCTGCTATCTTCTTTATTATTGAAATCAGAACTGTAAAACTTTTGTATATAAAATATATGTAAATAAGCCACAATTATTTTTTAATTTAACAGCTAAATCCACTATTTTGTTTATTAAATTTTTATTTTTATTAAATTTTAACTTTACAATTAACCAACTTAAAAATCTTCATATACTAAAATTCCGCAAAATATGTTCAGTAAAAATGTGTATAATGATGTGTACAATAAAAGATTAAAGAATAAGAAGTCATTTAAACATTCATATTTGATAATATAATACATCTATGTTTTTATTTTATGAATAAAAAATTTAGCCAATTACATATGGTCAGATTTATTTACAAATCAATATTGAAGAATTAACTGATTTGATAATAATGTATTTGCAATACATGTTAATAAGTATAACTACTTACAACATGCATTAACGAATATGCATCATGTTGTCCATGCATTGTTTATTATCTTATTTCAGTAATGGGATTCTATAATCTCTTAATGACAGTATCGGTATCGTCACATGACAGTATGATTATCGTTCTGGATCTTTTTAATCATATATAATATTCGCATAACGATAGTGAAACGATACTATCGTCAAGAGTTACAGAATCCTGCCACTGATCATTGTATTTATTTAATTATTTATTTTACAATAATGTTGTAATGCGACAAATAAAAAATATTATATGTCATCGTATGAATTAATAAATTATATTACATAGTTATAAAATAATAATTATTATAATTTATATCATTTCTATATGTAGTATTTCTACATAAAAAATTTATATTGATATGAATGCATCCATAATATTTCTTATATTATTCTTATACTTTTGTGGATAGATTAAAATCAAACTACAAGAGACTATTATCTAAAATCTCTAATAATATTAGCATTAACTCATTACCTGTTGTTAATGTAGAAAAATTAGTTGTCATCTTATCATCAATTTGTTATCTTACCTACTTCGTCTTATCCATTTTTCTTTTAACATGATTAAATGATGATTCTTTTAACATGATCATGATTTTTAAACATGATCAAAGTTCAATTCTGTAAAGTTAATTCAGAGAGAAATTTGTACTTTATAATGTCCAAAATTTTATATCAATTTAGGATTCTTTAGTAAAGTTTTATTTTCTTATATTTCAGTATATTTGTAAATATATACATTTTTCAATACTTACGATTATACTTCATTTTGTGAATCACAGATAGATGAGAAAGATCCTCTACCCAAGGCGATCTGTGTTCAGTGTCTGGGTAAGCTTGAATTTGTTTGCGATTTTCAAGAAGAATGTTTGCGCACACAACAAGTTTTACGTAATCAATACAATTTACCACCGTTAACAGAATCCGTAAGTTGCTGTTTTGATTACATTTCATCTATATTTTATTTATATTCCATATCTTTATCTTCTTTTGTTTTATTCTTGTCATAATTTTTAAATTTTACATTAATTTCATATTACACATGTATAAATTTAAATGCTGAAAAATAAAATATATATACACATATAAATAAATAAGTAAATAAATAAAAATATTTAATTATTTATCAGGAATGTTTTTTAAAATAATGTTTAAAAAATTTTTATTTTGTTAATAAAATATTAACAAGGCATTATCAAATATTTCTTGTGTTAAGAAGTTTTCTACTTTGCCACTATAATTAAAAAAATTTTTTGAAACTTATTTTTTAAGAAAAATGTGTAAATATTTTTAAAAAGTACTTTTTATCGTTTGCTTAATTTATTGTTTGAAGATTAATTTTCGAATTTTTTAAATAAAAAATGTGTATTAGTTTATTATTCCTCATTGGTGATTATAATTCCAATTCTTCAAATATATTAAAATCAAAAATTCAACTGTTATTTTAGAATATTTGCGGTTATTGTCGGTACCAGAATTTTTTATTTTGCCCAATAAATAAATGGTATTTATTTTAAAAAGTTAGTTAAGTTATAACGTTTTTACTTTATTTTTTAATATTTTTTAACCTCAAAAAATATTTAAAAATTTAAGTTTTTAAGATAAGTCTGTTAAAAAAATAAGAAATTAATCTTTGAATAATAATGAATAAAGAACAAAAAATATTTTTCAAAAATATTTATCTATATTCTTTTAAAAAAATTCTTAAAACTTAAACAATTTAACAAAGTAGAAACCTTTCTTAAAATTATTATGTATTTTTTCGAGTTGATTATTGAGAAATTTTTATTATTAACAAATATAAACGAAATAAATTACTGTAAAATACTTATGTAAAATGTAATTATGACAATTTGAACAAAATATAAAATTTAAAACTTTTGTTCCTTGTTATTAAAATAGGGACATATTTTGATATTTTTTTTGGAAACTGTCCTATGTTTCTAATTTGATTTCTCTTTAGACAGAGGTAAAAAACGAAGAATCAGCAGCATCACCAATAGCTACATCATCATCGGATAATAACAACAGTATTGAAAAAAATCTTAATTCTACTAGTAGTCAGATTGAGGAGAACCAAGTTGACATAGTCAAGGATTCAGTGGAACAGCAGAAAAAAAGAAATATCTCAAAAATTTCAAGAAATCTTCGAAGTCATCAACAGCAACAACAAACTTCCAAGTGTAACGATGAAACTACAGAAAGAAATGTACAAGGTACAGAATCATCGCCAACAAGCCGTTGGCTTAGAAGTAGGCACAGCGCGGATTCGTCCGTGATGGATGACGAAGAGATTCCAATCGCAAATAGATTAAGGAGTCACAACAATGTAGAAAATAACGTCAATATTCGTTCTGTGAATAATAGCACTAATAGTAACGAAAACACGGATAAACAAAACAGTCCAAAACAGCAACACCAACAACAACAAGATTCATCGGTGACAATTCAGTTACCGACTTCAGCCTTGAATAAATTATTGACAATTGTTTCTAGCTCTCCCGATATCGATGTTTCTGTAAAGGAAACGAGAAATCGAAACAATGATGCCGAAGACATTAGTTTTACCGTGGAACTTTGTAAGAAGCAAAATGATGAAGTGTCGACAGCGCGAGCGCGAGTCTTTCCCGATCAGGGTTATTGTTCAGTTGATACAGCGATCGTAGACCTACTGCAAAGTGAAAACAGTGCGGAGGTGAACAGCATTGTCAATAGCATCATCAGTAGCACATCAACGAAGAGTAACAGTGCGGTGGCGAAATTGAAAGACTTAGCAGAGCTAGAGCAGCGGCTAGAAGCTACTCAAAATCCAGAGGAGCTTTTCAAAATCGATGGCGAAGAGATTAAGGTGGATGATAATGTGGAGCATATAGTAAATGGAACACAAAACGGTTATGCATGTAAGCTCTGCCGAAAATTCTACGAACGCCGGGACAAGTGTATGGTCCATGTAAAGACACATCTTGGTATCAAGCAGTACACATGTGTCGTCTGCAATGCCAAGTTTGTTTGCAAATCTGATGTAATGAAGCATATTCGATGTTCTCACACTAATCCTAGGCCCATTCAATGCCCTAAGTGTCCAAAACGATTCAAATCCAAATTCTATCTGGCTGAACATGACAATGTTCATAAAGGTGTGCGCCCGTATAGTTGCACGAACTGCGGACAGAGTTATCATCACAAAGTTTCGTTGCAGATTCACATGAAGTCACATCTGCCGCCGCAGAATTTGGCTTGCGAATATTGCGGTAAAGTCTTCCCGTTTCGTACGCGATTACTCGGCCACATCGCAAGTGTCCATATGAAAAAGCGACGTAATTTTCGTTGTCGTTTTTGTTACAATTTGTATTCGAGTTTAGCGGTGCTGAACGAACATATCAAAACTCGTCACGCAACCACGTACACGTGTGACACTTGTGGCAAGACCTTCAAGGTCGCTTCCAAATACAAGGCGCACGTGCTGCAGCACTCCAATCCCAAACCGTTCGTGTGCAATGTTTGCAACAATCGTTACGCATCCAAGGCGTTTCTCAACGAGCATCTGTTAAAACACGAGGGTTTACGCAAACATATATGCCAAGAGTGTGGTGCGAGTTTTGCTCAAGCGAGTCATCTGGCTGCTCATCGCCACGTACATGGAGAGAAAACACACGCGTGCCCAGAATGCGGTAAAAAGTTCAATCGTCGCGACAATATGAAAGTGCATCGAAAACGGCATTTTGATGAGAAAAAGACTAATAAACAAAAGGTCACATCCAACAATAATAACTTGATCGCTACATCTGTTAATGAGAAATAATGATGAAGCTCATTATGACAATGCATAATGAAAAGGAGAAAAAAAAGACTATTGAGATCTGTACAAATTTTAAATAGACTGGATCAGAATTTGCAAAGAATCGAGGAAAAAAGATTCTGAAATTGAATACTTAATAGGAGTATTTCAATAGAAGATTGCTCAAGGATGACAGCCTTTTTGCGTATACATAATTGGTGCTTCAATGAATTCCAAATGTCATTCCTAATGCTCTTATCTTTGGAGTACAGCTAAACTCCATTTCCCTCCTCTGTTCTTAACTCATCGGGACCAAACTCCTTATTCTTAAGCTTTTGTTTGATTTTATACCTCTTTTAATAATACACATGTACAGAATGAAAATATTGACTATATTTACATGGCAATTATAGTAATCTGGATTGGTAATAACAATAGTTACAACTTTTAATATAAAATATAACAAAATGTTACGTAAATGGCAGTTTACATTGGTTCTACATCAGTAGAGACGTAAACTATGTTACATACCATCCAATGAATTTAGTAATATCCATAGTTATAAATTTTAGAATTGGGCGTTTATACACGTAAAATATAAATAATCTAAAATATATGTACATTGTAAATTTTGTACATTTTACATCTATGTAAATAATAATCAATGGATCGTGGAAGATATCATCAAAAATAGTGAAATGTATACTTTTCATAATTTTAAGTTTGCGCAAACATAACAAATTATTTAACGTTTACATGTTTCATTAAAACCGAATTTATAAGTTTATATTCTGATATTATTCTATATTTATTTTAAATTTTTTAACTATGATTTAAAAATTTTATTTTAATTAGAAAATCCTCGTTTTCAAAGAATTAACGTTAATATTTCTTACATTAGATATGATTATATTGTTAACAATTAATGATGATATATATATATATATAGTCAGAATATAAACTTATAAATTCAGTTTTAAAGAAACATGTAAACGCTAAATGATTTGTTGTACTTGCTTTCCGCCAACTTAAAATTATGAGAAGTATATAATAACATCTCATGTTTAATTTTTATTTACTTATAATAGTTATAATACAGAAGTGAATATAATGAGCATACATTTAAAAAAGTTATAATTACGGTTATTACTAACCTTTTATGGACAGGCGACTCTTTTCAAGGTTACTCTATCCTCTTGTTTAATTTGCTCGATTTTCGAATGAAATTTGATCCATGGAGTAACTTGATTTATTCAGATCCAAGATCAAAAATAAAGAAATCCAAAATGATAAGTTAATATGGCGAACAGAATAGAATAAAATTCAGTGTTATGGATTTTTAATATTGCTAAGTAACACCAAATTTCCAGTTTTATTTTAGTTGTTTTCTGTAAATCTTTTAGTTTCGAAGTTAAGAAACATTTTATAAAAAGCGAATTTTTACACAAAAAATTCAGTATTGCAAAAAGTGATTGTATCAGTTTTTTCTAAAAAAATATCTTAAAACTAAGAAAGCTTACTTTAAAATATCTTTATATTAAATTTTGTGTATGATAATGTTTTTCAGGCTACAGCGCTTTAAAATAAAACATATATATTGAAAAAATATTAAATTTCAATTTTTATGTAATTTAAAAACAAAATATATATATCGAGGTCAAGGTTATTGAAGGACTCTTCTATATTAAATTATCAAATCAAGTTTTACGATAATCAGATTATTTTTCAAAAATTTTGTTCGCCATATTAAATTTTTAATTAAAAAATTTTGAGGTTAGAATCAAATTGAATAGTTCCAGAAACCCTTAAAAACCAAAGTCTTCCATATTTTGTTAGAAAGCTCTTGTTTTTAAAGGGTTAATGGTGATATGTAAATATAGTCATTGACAAGTAGTGATATGCATGGTCCTTTTTATTTGTCATTAATTTTGTTCTAAGTATAATCACATATTACATACTCACATGGCTAATGTAACAGTGAGAAAAAACTTGTTAAAAATGCAAAGATTTAAACAACTTCAGAAACGGATTTTTCAACTTAAGCAATTATTATTATGTTAAAAACTATTTTAGTACTATGTGACTTTAAATGACGAATATCATATGTTTAGTGTCACACGCATTTCTATTTTTTCTTTGAAGGGTATTTATTTGTCACATTATTTTAAAATTATAAAATGAATTAAAAACAACTCAGATGTGTTCCTCATAAAATCAAGAATATGGAGGCGTTAAGAATAGAATAATTATATTTTTTCTATAAGCATTAAATTTTAGTATTATTTTTTGCTAAGGTTATATTGATTTCTATTCATGAATAATCTTTATAATTTTGCAATTTTTTGCATCTTCGTCTTTTTTGGAGATAATCGAGATTGCTGAGTTTGGGAACATTAGAATATTTTAATCTTCTCATTCAAGCGTTTATAATAAATATCAGTCTATTATATACTGAAACGTGATTTAGCTTAGTAATTTGTAATAATACATGGCCTTTTTAAATGTCTTTTCCGATTACTGCTAGTTTTCGGAAAATGTTTATCATTATTTAATATAAATAATATGTTGATCGAATTACGGCCAAAAGTATGAGTAATTGCATAGTTTTACTAATGACTCAATGTGTATGTGTGCGTGCATGTATGCATGTGTGCGTGCGTAAGGAATAGGGCTTCCAAAATCAGTAATTATATAACAAGAGCAATGAATATTTTCTATACATCTTTACAAGTATTTCTCATACATAACGAAAAGTTGCAGGAACAGTATAAACAATTTTATAACATTGCAAAAACATTGCAAAATATTGCTACAGTGTTGCTTTAACATTACAGCAATAGTTTACTTTTAGAAATTGCAATACAATATTGCAGCAATATTGCAGTATAACGTAGGTTTAATAATATTATATAATGTTATGATAATTAAGCTATTTAATTTGTCCTTTTTTGGGTATTTTTATGTCTCTAAATTGTTTGATTTAAATAATATTGTAATTTTTAAAGTGCCTTAAAATCACACTAAAATATTAAAGCTTTGTTAATAATACAAAATTAAATTGTATTTTGGTTTAAATAATTTTTTAAATTGCGGAAATTATTTTCAAACAAACTTTTACAGAATTGTAAACTTGATGAATCTGAAAATGCCTTTACAAATATTTATACATAAAATCATAACAATTTATTTTACAATGTTTAAATATTGCTGCATCATTAAAATGATATTGCACATCCATGTTTTAATCTTTATTGAAACATTGCAATGTTGTTGCACTGTAATAGGTACGAGATCTTGTGTATGGGTTGTTCTCATAAAAAAATTGCAACGACAATTTAAATATCTTTTGGAGTACATTTTACACAATAATTGTTATATTAAAATTAAAAAGGAGTGTTAGACAAAGTATTATGTATTTTATAAAAAATATGTATGTATATTTTACTTACATATTTATTTATAGAATTATACAAAAAAAAGTACAGCATCCATGTGCCTTGATTCAAGTCTTCGATCGTAAAATAATCTGTAAAATAAAAGATAAAATGTTTGCGAGTAATAGAGAGAGAGAGGAAACGTATTATACTTTGTTTTTAAATAAAATAAATGGTGGCAACAAGAACGGATGTTTTAAGTTATGAGTTATTAAGAAAAAAACATGCTTTTTATTGTACGATTATAGACTGTTGCATAATTAGAGTGCGCATAATTATGTGTAGGTATTTATATAATTAACTAAATTAATAGATTTTTTTCTATAATATTGCGAAGTGATCAATATGAATTATTTTGTATGTATATGTATAATTTTCTAATTATTTTCTGATAATACTCTTTTTTTGGTTATTGAAGATGTTACATGCGACTTTAAACACACCCACACATACTACACAATTATATTGTAAACTCTATATTGTTTTATATTATACAGAATAACTTGTATATCAAAATTCACCAAATAAAAAAAATAAATTACAAAATTTTCGCAGAGACAAATATAAAATAATTGATAACTAAAATAAAGAAATAAAATACAAGAACAATATATTATCAAAAGATGTATATCTATAATAAAAATTAATCAAATTAAGCTTGTAATAATTTATCGTTTAAAAAAGATTTATTAATTTATTTTGTAATTATTTAATAAAAAGTCTTTTAAGAATATGTAGAAAATCTTTTCCACAAATTTGTAAAAATTGCATTGTAACAGGTTAATATCTATCTATATTTTTTATAACAAAAAGAAAAAAAAATGGATCAGTTTGAAAGAGAGATCAATCTTTGTGAGTTAATTGCACAGCATTATTAAAAAATCTTTTTGTAAAAGGTATAAATATTTGCAAAAATTAAATTGTCAATCTGTTATTAGTTGCAAAAATTTTATTGCTTTAATTGAACAAATTGAAAATTGAAACACACACACACACACACACCGCGCGCATTTGTATATTTATATAAGATTAATTTCTACGATAAGAAAACTTGCTTAATGATTCCACTGTTGCCTTAATAAAAGTATGATACATTTAAACATTGTTTTATTTTATTCTATATTTATGAAAGTATTCTTATCTAGAGTACAAAAAAGTAGCCTATTTTTGAGAATTAAAAAAAAGGTACTACTACATATCTACATATTAATACAATTTTTTACATACTTATACAATTTTAATAAACAGTTAAAAATAGAGGAAAAAGAATCAGTAAAATTTTAATGACAATTAAAATGACAAATACTTATACATGTACTAGTTTCAAAAATCAACTTTTGTACATTTGTAAATAACACAAGTAAATTATATTTTTAAATATATCAAAATATAGTTTTTATTCCGATATAATAATAATTAAATGTTACAAAGTTGCAATGAAATCAATTGCGTGTAACAAATATTCGTAACAACAAATAAATGATATATATTATTTAGATATATCAATAATAAAAAGTATTAAACACCTAGCTTGGGTTATATCCCATTACTGTTTTTTAAATTGTAATTTGTTGAATTTCTTGGTTATTTTTAATTTTTAATAATTTGATAATTTGTAATTAGTGATTTTATCATTAAGGTTTCCGAATGGATATTATGTACAAAAACAGCGTTATGTCAACGTTTTGCAAACATTATGGTTTGCATCATCAGGGCTAGAATTGATGATGCAATGATTGTAAATGTGTGTAAGTATATAAAAATTATTTTGATTGACAAAATTAAATAAAATACTAAGTATGTTGAATTCTCAGTCTTATTTTACTCACTTATTATAATGAAAAAAATCAGTATTAAATATCGAATTCTTAAGAAATTACTGTACAATATTAATCATCATTTACAATGTACCAATCACTGAAATTCATTATAATATCATATATGGTTTCATATTTCATGCATATAAATATATAAATATATTTTTTGTTTCAATTATTTATACTGAATTTCATTGAAAACAGTTCTTCATGGAAAAACTTATACATCGTACGAATCCATCAACAGATTGCCATCTTTATCTTTCAAACGTTTTCTTCCACTGGAGTAACGTGTTTCTTGGGTACCATCCGCGTAAATTAGCTTTACAGTACCATCAGGATATTCTCGTCTCTGAAATATTTATGAATGTTATTTGATAAATAATATTAGCTTGTGTGTTTATTTTATTTTCTATAAAAAAAGCAAAGCGTGCGTAGATAAAAACATATATTCAAAATAGGAAGAATAATATATATTCAAAATAGGAAGAACAATATATATTCAAAATACGAAATAAGAAGTTAAAAACTCGTTTACCTTGTGTGCTTTTGTATGAATTTCTCTTTGACCATTTGGTAAAGACAAAATCTTATCACCGTTAATAAAAGTTTGCGCTACGGTTCCATCTGGGAACAACACTTCAACTGTGCCATCGGACATACGCTTTTCTACCTGACCACTATATATAGACATAATGTTTTTATTTATTCTATATTTAAAAATAAGTTCAGAGTGTTTACTCAAACTTTGTAAAAGAATTCTCTGAAAATTCCCGAAATTTGCAATACATTTTAAATATTAAATTTGGAAAAGCAACAAAAAAATAATATAAATTAAATAGCATATAACAATCTATTCGCAATACACGGATCTCGCTTGCTGAAAATCCAGAATTCAAAAGATGGTTAAGGAGTTATTTTCGCTTTTAGTTTAAAAAATCGATCTTTTGTTTTCAAAAATTGATACATTTTTCAACAATTTGAATAAGGGGGGGGGAGAGAGAGAGAGAGAGAGAGAGAGAGAGAGAGAGAGAGAGAGCAAATTAAAAAACTTGCAAGTTTTTATTAATAAAAATCTAAATTATTTAAAAAATATATTGTTTGCAAGAATATTTAACGGTTTTTTTTAAAACATTTTAAAAATTGTTGCTAAAATAACTTATTTTAATATGATTTACTCAAAATTTTTAAAAGGTATTTATAACATTTTTCTCTCATCTAATTTATAATCAAATAAAAATTCCAATTTTTTTCAAAACTTTATTATTTTTGTAAAAATTAATTGTTTAATTTAATTGTCGAACAAAAACTGTATTTGAACTATATTTTACAGTAGATTAAATTTTATTCGTCTACTGTTTATAAGTGCCGTTCACATTTCATACCAAAAAATCCTACAACAAACCATGATGTGGTATTGACTTCGAATTTTATTTTAAAGAAGTGCTTTAGCCGCGTGGCACTATTTGATAAGATTTGTGTAATGGCCTCTCAAACGGTTAAAGTTTTTTGCTTCAAATAATTTCTATATTTAAATTCTTATCAAAAGCGAGTCAGTATATTTTTAATACGATTGTACGGTTTTGCAAATAAATACCAAAATATATATTTTTAACACTTGAAAAAATTGTAAGAATTATCCAAATATCAAAGAATAAATGTACCAAATTTTAAGTTTTTATATTTTTTTCTAAAAAATCCTTAAAAGGTCACAAAAATAATAACGAGAATACACCCTTAAATACACAAATACAAACACAATTTTCTTCTATTGTCACTAATTTTTTTTCATAAATATATCTTTTATAAAAAAATAAGAGTCACACGAAACTATAAGTGAAACATATGTGTACGAAAATGAATATATATTTGCTAATCCATTGTCGATATTTTCATATCAAGAAAAAGTGCTCAAGAAAACAATTTTATCAGAGGTGCATAGAATTGAAATTACAAAATAAGAAAAAATTAAATTAAATTCATTAAAAATACAGCCCGTTTGTTATTTAGATGTATTATTTAAAAATAAAAATCAAGATTCTCAAAATTTTATTAAGTATCAATCAAAACAAAAATTCATGAATTTCAAGGATAAAACGATATTCTCTGAAAATTTCAGGCTTTTCCAGTTCTTTACAATAGTAAACACTCTTTTATTAAATGGATTGCCTGATTTATAAGGTCAAAAATCGGTTTCTTTAAGTTATTTTCTTAAATAATAACTATTCAAGAATACTTAAAATACTGAAAATCTGAACAAGATTGCTTGAAAATTGACGAAATTACGTTTACGTAATCCAATTCAGAAACAAGATTTTTGAGCGCTCTAAACTAAATCGACCTATATCATATCTGGATTGGATTATATTTGGAATTTAAAAGTTTAGAACAGTTAGGAAATATTTTCAAAATTCTAAATAGACCTATCCTACCTCTATACATACATATACATGGATGGATTACATTAAAGATATATGTATCAATGAAAACATCTCCATTGTGACTTAAAAATTATCAAAATTGTAACGTTTGTAAAATCACTATTTTTTAGAATTTTGTTAGGTTTTAGAGCATTTATTCATCATTATTAATTATAAATGAACTTAGATTTTTTTTGTTTCAAATTAGTTTTGTGTCAAATCAGCAATTTAACACCGTGACACGTTTCTTTTCGGTAATTGAGATTATTTTGACATACAAAAATTGATTAACATATCTTAAAGTATGAATAAAATATATATGTAAACATGAAATTAATAATTATAATCGTTAAAGAAAAATCATGAAGTCGATTTTTTTGGCGCTCTAAACCAGGTGATCCACTTAAAACAAAGCGAATTGAAACAAGCAAACATAAAATGATAATGAAATTAACATACTCGGGAAATTCTAAAATCTCTAAGCCATCAGACATCGTTGTATGCCACGTTCGAGTTGCGGCATAAAAATATTTGACTTTCCCATTCTTGTCGGTTTCACGAACATCGCCATTGTAGTAAATCATTTTTATAACTTCCTGATCGGGGAAGATTTTTTTAACATTACCATTCGAATACCAATATTCTATGCGTCCATCGGAAAACTGAATCTGTTTTACAGCATCTATACTTGTCTTATTGTTTGAACTCTGAATTGAGGAAGGTTGCAATGTGGAACTTGATTTTTTTTCAGGCGATAACATTCGATGTTTTTCTTTTTCTTTGTCTATTCTTATGTCATTTTCATGCAAATCTTGATTTGCTTTACACGATCTATTAGTACAACATTCCATATTGTTCACAACACAACCCATTGTACGCCCGAGATCTTTGTTTGTAGAACTGAAATGAGGTTGCTCTTCGCTACTTTTTGCATTTAAATTCTGTACATGCGTAACTGGCGGCTGAGAATCGCTCGATATGTCTCGCTTCATATAAGATGGATTTTGATTTTTCATCAAATCCGACGTTGCATCTTTCAATAAATTTTCATATAAATGCCGCTTCTTCTCTACATTTTCTTCCAAGAATTTTTGATTGCACTTAGCCTGCATGTCGACCTCAACTTGTTTGTATTTTATTTTGTTTACAAATGCATCATCTTCTATGTGATCAAAGTCATCGTTCACATTAATTGGTTCCATAACTAACTCATTTTTATTTTCATCATTCTCATCTTCATTGTCATAGATGGAAGTATCTAACAAATCTTGACATACCTTCGTCGACATCTCTTTGGATGGAGCCACGATGACACGTTTGTTAATTTGATTGATAGCTTTCGTAATTACTTGTCCTGTGCTTTTCCTAACATTTCTAATATTTATTTTCTTAGTATTCTGTAGATTCGATATTTCCTGTTTTAACTTTGAAATTTCTACTCGTAATACACGAAGCTCGCTTTTATATCTCGATTCAGCAGCATTCCACCTGCTCTCTTTGATATTTAATTCATCTCTCAGTTGTTCCAACTGTTCTTGTAGATTCTGCACCTTTTGTCTTTCCAGTTTGCTTTGCCTTGCTTTTTCCTGAGCATCGCGAATTCTATTCTCCATCGCTATCTTTTCACGCGCCACTACCTTCTTCTCCTCCTCCAATTGGTTTTGCACTCTCCTTTTAGTTTCTTCGAAATTTTTCTCCTTCTCTGCGTACTGCTTATGCAGAATTGTCTCGTCCTCTTGTAACTTTCGGCGCTGAAGTAGCAAGGCTGAGCTTTCCTTTCGAAATATGTTTATTTCTTTCTCAAGCTCTAATAAACGACTCTTCAAAAGCTCAGTCTCGAATGTTTGATTCGACCGTTCCTCAGATGGATAATGGTCCTCTTTCTTTCCCACATTCGAGTATACTTTTGTTATCTCTTCTGTCAATTTTTTTGGCTCACTTTTCAATACGTATTCTTTTTTATCGCATGCCTCTACCTCTAGTGTGTCTGATAATGACGATAACGACAATGATGATGACAGGACGGATTGTTCTTCGTCAGATATTTGGACAATTTTTTCAATTATCGGAATGCATTCGTTATCGTAGTATTTTTCTTTGTCGGGTAATTCGTTTTTATAAAGTGAGATAGGATTTTTCTTTTCTTTGGAAACACAAATAGTTTCCATTACATGAGTGTATAAGTCCTTATGTCTCGTTACATCCCGTTGCAAAGGCAATTGTTTCATAATATCAATTGCTCTTTCATCGCTGACAATTTTTAGAGAATCGAGAATTTGCTCCTCATAATGCGGCAATTTCTTTTTGACGTCAGATAATTCCAATGTATCGACGGAATTCCAATTCTGTTGCTCGAGATAATCTTTCAAAGAATTACTCATTGTGTCAGACATGTCACTTGAATCTATGGTTCTATATTCATTATATTCTGAGAATCTAACATGATGATTGGCATCTGTTTCGCTATCATGCATTAAATTATCTCCCATAGAAATATCTCTTTCCTCATCACTATCCGACAATGTGACTCTAGTATCATGATTCTCTGGATGGTTTTTGTATACCTCGTTCTTTCGCAATACTCGATTAGTAGGTATAAAATGATTCTGTATCTTTTTTGGCGTATTATCAATAGTGTAATAGGAATCGATGGTGGCATGAGAATGTTTACAAGGCTCAAATTGTTCAACTTGGTATTGTACACTTGACTTTAAGTTTTTAGGGTGTGCAACCGTTGACTCCTGTTCTATCATATCACTCGTTTGTTCAACATTTTGATGTTTCTTACTTGGCGAGATGTTATCTCTCCTTATTATTTGATTTAATTTGTCCTTTACTTTAAATGGCGTAGATTGTTGCAAAAATGCAAGTACTGTACTCGATGTCGAGCAGAAACTAGAATTTTCTGCTTTTTCTTCCAAGAGTTCAAATATTCTTACCTCCTCCAATTCTTTCTCTGCTTTTGAATCACAATCTGATATGTTCATTTCTAATGGACATTTCAATTGATCGGAAGTAACTTTACATGTTCGATTAGTAGAAGTAGTAGATTTACTAGAGATCTTTTTTGGTGATGGAACAGTTTTCAAATTTATCTGCTGCTTTTCATTTGTAACAGGAACTTTATCCAGACTTTTCGAAGATACATGTTTATATGCGACAGATTTCTTGCTTTTAACACTTTTATTAATACGTGATGTATTAGAAGGTAAATGTATGTTATGTCTTTTCGTAGTTGGATACGGATTTGTAGACATTTTAAATCTCAACAGTCCTTGACCTTTCTTCAAAAATGGCTTCTTTGGCTTAATCTTTGTATTAGTGTTTAGTGTAATTTCTGATTCTTTCTTCAATTTCTCTTCCAATAATGTCTGAAAATCTTTTTTAGATGAAGAAAGAAGAATGTCATCAATTGAGGCACGTTTATTCGAAATATCATTTGATGATAGCGGTTTTACACCTTCTATTAACGAATCACTTAATTCCTTCTTTTGCGACAATACATCAGAATTGTAATCCTTCATAGAAATTCCACTTTTGTTGATAATTGTAGAAGTACAGTTTGAATCGTCGCTTTGTTCTTCGTCACAATTTTTGCATGATGGACTAGCACTCATTGATATTCTTTTATCGATCATTTTTGATACACATTCCAAATTCTTTGCAGCGCATTGAAGCATTGAAGCTTTATCAGACATTGTTTCTTGTTCATCCATCTCTGTCTCGTGTGTAACGCACGTATTTTCCAAGGTTGGATAGTAACTAATTAAAAAATAAAAAGTTTAATAATAAAGTTAAAAATATTTTTTAACTTTTAATTTGATTAATTTTAAGTACAGTCTGTTTGATAAGAGCATATCCGCCATAACTTTTACATAAAAACGAATAAACGAGAAATTCAAACAGAAGTTAGTAGAGAGACCTTTCACCTAAGACATTTTGTTGATAAAGCTTTAGTTGTCATTTGATCTTCGCAACAATAATATATAATTTGCCATAAATGCCAAATGAGTGAAAATAATATTGAAATACTGGATTGGCCATCACAGTCACCAAGTGCCATTGAAATGAAAACGCCTGGATTACTTTGGAATGCGCGCTATTATTCAGAGAGAGAGAGAGAGAGGGAGGGAGGGAGGAGAAGGGGGAGAGAAAGAGAGGGAGAGAAATAGAGAAAAAGGAGAATGGATTGATTAATCGAGTGATTGATTGAATGACTAACGTCATTATGTTAACATTATTTTTATGTGAGCGACCAATCATAGTACTAAAGAAACATCGATTCCATACTATGTATCTCTTTCTCTAAACAACAATGCGTTCATTCCAGATGTTTTCATTTGAATACCGAATTCAAATCCTTTCGAAAACGTTTGGTCTTTAGTGAAATTTTAACTTTGTGAAAAAAAAATTTGATCGACCTAAGAGCTAGTCCGACAAATTCAATTAATATTAAGATTTTTGGGGCAAAACTGAAAATCGATATCAGCCAACATTGTATATTTTTATAATAAAAAAAAAAAAAAAGAGAGAGAGAGAGAGAGAGCTTTTTATCGCAACAAAAAAATAACATTTTAAATTTTTGAGAGAATTTTAAAAGTTTATTAACTTACCCAATCTTGGTATTTTCAATAATGTCGGAGTTATGCATCGACAAGCCGAGTACTTTATAAACACGATCCTGTTCGTGACTTAAAATCTCTCTTTGCATCTGCTGTTGCTTCAATAGTCTTTCCTGTTGTTCTATCTGCCATTGCCTCAACTTCTGCAAGCGCTCATCTATACAAGTTTCTATGTCCATATCTATGACATCTAAAATAATTAAAACTGTAAAATTAAACAAAAATTAATTACAATTATAATAAAATTGCACACACGCACGCATGCACCTTCAAAATGTTTTAAAAACTTCTTTGAAAATCATTATAATCATTAATTTTTTATGGATAATAAATTATGGTCTCTTATAAAAATTCACGAAAAACTGCGGCATACCAAACTTAATTGCTAAGAAAATAATTTAAAAATTTGTCATAAAAATTGTTATAAAGATATTAATTAAAAATTAAACTGCTGTAAGTTTGCAAAAATAGATAAATACTGAAATGTTGCAGGTTAACTACTCTGGTAAAATTTTCTCAGAAATTTCCATACAATTTTTCAAAACATTAATATTTATAAAGATTTATTCTAAATTTTTCAAATTTTTCAGAAATAAAATGAAAAATCTTACAAAATACAGAATTTACATGAATAAAAGTTAAAAAAAAATGTAAACTTTTTCTCTTCTCCTGTTATAATGTAATCAAATGAAATGTAATCAAATCAAATATTTATAATGTAATCAAATCAAATCAATACACTGCTGACAGATGATCATAATGGAGTTTTATTTCACACATTTAAAAACCACAGATGGATAGAATAAAAGACACAGTTTTGTAACATTTCCTAGCTATATGAATTTTAACAAAAAGATAATAAAATATCTTGAGGATAAACTCAAAATTTTATTCCAAAATAAAAATAAAGTATTTTAATAGTGCAGTGTATTACATATTAAACTAGATTGCATAAATATTAAACGCAGTTGAATTTTGATTATATCCTGTTCAGTTTGTACTTCTACTGCTTATCTATAAATAAAACTTCTTTTAATTATATATTTTTTGGATGACTGAATTCCAATAGATGTGTATTTGACGCAGAAAATTTGTGAGTCCACAAGTTTAATCCGAGTAAAATATTTCACTTTTTTTCTCTATTAATCTTAAAAATTTTTTTTGGATTACAAGCACTTATTCATAAAATTATAATCTTTTTATAACACATTATTTTATTTAATGCTAATATATATTTTAAAAGGATCTAAAGTGAGAGCTGAAATGTATATTTGATTTTATAATAAAATTTGCCATTCAGGTCGACCATAAACAACTTTGACTCCAATATTTTTAGTTTAACAAAACTAAAAATGATCATTTAAGTAGTATGTCAAAACTTATCAACAGTTATCAACAAAAACATTTTAATAGTTTAATTTTACAAAGTTAAAACAAATCTTGCTAGAATATGCACTGCCATATATATGTTGAAATTTAAAAAAATGTTGACTTAATAATATAAGTCACTTTTTGTTGAAAATGTATACAACTGATACAACCTTAAACATATCTTTCAATCTGATTTTGTTAACAATAGATTAGCAAATCTTCAGTTTAAAGTATGCTTTTAATAAAAATGCATTGCTAGTAAGAATTTTCACATTCAATCAAGTTCTTCTTAAAAATTATAAAATTTGTAGCACAAAATAAACTTCCTGTATGCAGACAATAAATTCTATGATTGTAAATAGTATTAAGATCTGTTTGACATTATATACTGTAATGCTTTAAAAAGACATTATCTTTCAAATAAATTATTTTTTGTTACATATGTCAAAAGTTTATTAACAAATGTTCCACACAAAAATTTGTATTCAAATAAATATTTTATTTATTTTATTTTAGGTACCCAAATACACAAGCTGCATATTATTCTATTCTCTATGTGCATCATGTATTTTTATTTTCATCATACATCAACAGTACATTAAATATTCAATAATTTATTGATAGAAAAACGTTCTAAAATTTTTACTTAGATAATTATTTTATCTAGTTTGTCTAACTACAATCTGAATATGATTACATATGCATGTATTATTTCATATAATATGTAGTATACACAACAATAAAACCAGCATAAATTAAAATAAAATACAATGTTGTATTCTGTTGTTTGTGTTTCTCTACATAATTTACATAATAAATATAAAGAGTCCAAATTATTATTGTTAATTTTATGGCTATTTTATTTACTGCTGTGTATACATAATATAGAATAATACACATAGAGAATGCATATAAAACATTCAAACTATATTTAAACAGGAATTCTAATATTACATGTAAATAAACTTACCAAATAAATTAATATAATTATATTTTGTATTGAATGTTCATATTTTAATTATTCTTGATCTTCTTTTTAGCACAAAAGAACAATCTGCTAGAATGCCAGGTATTAATATAATATCAAAATTAATCATCAAAGTATCAATAGTATTTAACGATTATTAACACTTTAAAATTTAACTGCGTTCCAAAAGACCACGAAAGACACTGCTAGTACTTAGGCCACAGTAGAGTCCTAGGACGGGATTCATAGACCGATCTTAAGCTCAAGCATTGTCTTAAGTCTAGCTTCGAGTCGACTTGAGACTTACTTAACCAATGAAATAACAGCATTGACGTCTCAAGATCGTGCTTAAGCTGGAACTTGAATAAGATTCGACTATGAATTCCGGCCCTATAAGGCTAGATCTACAATAGTGGTTTGTTCGCGTCGCCATGCTCCGACATGCTCCTACTCACTCCAACGCATTCTAATAGGTTGGCGTCATCGGAATCAACGTATTGGAGTGCGTTGGGGTGAATAGGAGCATGTTGGGGCATGTGACGCGAACAGACCTTAAGTGTAGTAAGCCTTAAGCCCTAAGGAGTTAACCAATTATATTCGTTTATTCTTCTCATACTCGATTATAATTGGTCAATTTCTTATGGCATAAGGCTTACTACACCTATTATAGATCCGGCCTAACCGTAACCGCCTAAGGCCCGGTTCCACAACTCACGGTTAACTGCTAACGGGAGGTTAATAGATTTTTTGTCTCTCCTTAGATAATAATATAGAGAAAGATAGGTAGTCGATTAATCTTCCGTTAGCAGTTAACCGTGAGTTGTGGAACCGGGTCTTAGGACGGGATTCATAGACCGATCTTAAGCTCAAGCATTGTCTTAAGTTTAGCTTCAAGCCGACTTGAGACTTACTTAACCAATGAAATAACAGCATTGACGTCTCAAGATCGTGCTTAAGCTGGAACTTGAATAAGATTCGACTATGAATTCCGGCCTTAATCAAGTACGTGATTGGTCGAAATCTTAAGGTCATCATACAATGCCAGGCAACAGGTAATAGGAATAGGAAATAAAGAAAGAGAGAGAGAAGAAGATCCTTTCTCTCTTTCATTATTTCTGTTCCTATTGCCTGTTGCCTGGCATTGTGTTTAGGCCTTTGAGTATATATACATGGAGGAGGAATTGCTATGGTTTCATGTAGACCGAAAGTGTGTCCAAGATCTGTGCGAGAGAGAAAGGTATATCATGATACTCGCTCTCTCTGCGCATGCGTTAATATCATTACCTGCATCGCAGTTTTAACACTAATGGCTCTGGCACACTCTTTGAGTATATATACATGGAGGAGGAATGCCAGCACTGAAAGTGTGTCCAAGATCTGTGCGAGAGAGAAAGGTATATCATGATACCTGCTCTCTCTGCGCATGCGTCAAACGCTATATGTACAATGGCTGGCATTGTATGTTTTACACACACATACAATCCGTAAATAAGTACAAGTGCACAAGAAGTGTACAAGAAGTGTTGAAACTGCGGTGCAGATAATGATATTAACGCATGCGCAGAGAAAGCGAGTATCATGATATACCTTTCTCTCTTGCACAGATCTTGGACACACTTTCGGTCTACATAAAACCATAGCAATTCCTCCTCCATGTATATATACTCAAAGGAAAATGTGAGCTCTCATTGGATATTGCTCATCGCTTATCGCGTCTAGTGTGCGAGAGCCATAAGGGATTCTTTTCATGGGCGACAAAATCGCGGCGATTAAGTTTTAAATTCAGCGATTGTTGCGCGCGCGATTTTTGGAGCGTCAAATAAATTCTAACCTAAAATGGAGTGGATTTCGAAAGATAATTATTTAGGCCCGGTTCCACAACTTACGGTTAAATTAACTGGCCGATTATTCCATTGGAATTGACCAATCGTATTTGTCGTTAAGCAAAATTAACAAATACGATTGGTCAATTCCAATGGAATAATCGGCCAGTTAATTTAACTGAGTTGTGGAACCGGGCCTAAAAATAGAACAAGGATAAACTGATGCTGATAGCGCTAATAGCGTCTCCTCGAACACACCCACTGTGTGTGCATTTGAGACCCATTCTTTTTGAGAGGAAATCCGATAGTGATGGAACACCCTGTGTAACGAAAGAAATATATATTATATTTTATACAGTTTCAAACAATTTCCTCTAAAAGTTCGAAAAATAAATTATGTTGCGTTTAAAAGAAGCTGATCACACATTAAAAATTGTATAAATGAAACTTTATTATATATTCTTATCTATATATGTGTATATATTTTATAAAATATTTTTGTAGGCGACAAGTAAAAAGATCAAAACATCAAAGATGATATTCAACAAAAAATTGTTATATATCAAATTAATTATTTTATTAATTAAATATTATAACATTAAGCATTTCGATAAGTTTATTAATGTGATAAAACTTCAAGCAATATAAATGTACTAAAAATATATTATCTGATTTATAATTAAAAATTACTGTTTCATTTTTCTAATACATATTAAAATACATATTGAGAAATAAAACATGTCGAAAAAGTTACATATTACTTTAATAATATTTCTTTGTCATTGTAATGTATCAATACTGTTCGTCTAGTCAAGCATTCAAAGAAAAATAGAAACAATTTATTATAAATATTTCAGATAAAACATATTTGCACCCGATTTACTTCTTTTGCAATATTTAATGAATTAATTTTACTATGATAATTGCGGTAGTATTTATCTTATTTCATCAAATTATCAACTATATAGTCTGACATTTACAAAATTGAATAAAAATAATTTAGTCTTAAACGCAACAATTCCAACGAGATACATTTGACAATTCACTTATTCTCTATTAATCATTAATTATACGTCTGTATTTCCTATTGGGTGGAAAAACTTCTTCATCTTCCTCCTTATCAGGCGCGAGAAAAGGATCGTCATATGCATAATTTGGCGCCCATTTCAATAACAATTTCTCAAAAAACTCTTCTAAATTTCTAGCTTCCTGATAAACTTGCGAATCCACCTGAAAAAAGAGCAATGTGAATAAAAGCACGTAATTAGAGGCAATAATAACAAGAGTCAGGACTAAATATTTCACATTCCAAGGCAGACGAAGCGGATCAGTGAGTGCTCAGCGATTTTTTATTATAGTTTGTTCTAAATCTAGCAAAGAATTATATTTCTAATTATAATTCTAAATCTAGCAAGAATCATTCACATTAGAGAATCACTTATCTGCTTCGTCTGCTCAACGCGCCCATTATCAATAATATACTTACTATTGTTTAAATTACACAAGTTGTAAAAGAAAATCATGCAAATTTTATATAGAAAAAAAAAGAATGTATGATCATATGATATACGTTAATTTTTTATTTATTTAAAAAGATAATAGAATATATGCTTTTATAATAGAATAATTAGATTAGTTTAAATGCTTAACAGCTTACAATGTTTACAGCACTATAGTTCGTTATATTTTTCTTTTAAATCGATTCTCAAAATATTAATCAAAGCACAAAGTTTTTTTCTTATACCTACTATACGTTAAAAGAAAAATTATGATATTCATTCAATAAACAGTTTAAAAGTAAATTTTGTTTTTTTAAAATTAACTTTAACTCTTTACGAAATCTTTCGTAACGTAAGTTTACTACTTTTATGCCTTTTCAAATTTCTTATATAAAGCACACACAGTGTCTGCCACATTCTCATAAAATAAAAAAGCATTATGAATCTCGACTGTCTTACCGGATTATAGGTAAATGCATTCTTGAACATGAGCCTGATATCCGCCATGACCTGTCTCAGATCCGTATAATGATCTACATGATCGGATTTTAATTTATCTCTGATTATATCTAACGCAATTGGCTTCTTGATAATCCGATGATAATCGGTAATCTGATGACAAAAACCATTATTTAGAATATCTTAACTTGTCAATCAAATACAGATATAAAAAAAATTATGTTCTATTTACCTCGCTTGATACGACTTCCCGGAAAGGTAGACTTTGTTCATATTGACAATAAAGTTCTAAAACAATCCTTTGTGCAATTCGCAATTCCTTAGCGTTCATACCATTAGACCTTTTTTCACTGCTTGATACATCATCCGAACAATCGAGTACGTTTGTACACAACATACATTGCCAAGTTTCACTCTCGCTAAAAAAAATCAATGACTAATTAATTAACAATAGCACCAATAGTGCTATTAAAAAATTTTAATGAAATTTTCATAAAATTTTAATAAAATTGTGATAAAATTCCGATTTTAAATTTTACATTTTTAAAATATTTTGGAACACTAATCTCCTCAAAATTTCATTAAAAAATTATTAACTTCAATAAGATATCATTAATTTGTTATTACAGGCTACATTTTTTGTTGCAATTTTATACAAAATTAATTATAACTTAAATAAAAAATTCTTTACTGTTTCATAAAATAATATTAATAATTTTTCGTTGAAATTTCATTAGCTTTTCATAAAATTTTTATTGAAATAGTACTGCTTTTCATTAAACACAAAAAATAATTGTTTCATCAAAATTTTCTACAAAATATAAAATTTCACTATATATTCAAATTAAAATTTAACTTTTTATTTAAATTTAATGTATTTCATCAAATTTAATGAAAATTAAATTTAAGCTCATCAAAATTTCATTAAAATTTTTCTACTAAGGAATAGAAAGCAAGACAGCGCGAGATAAAGATATACTATAAATAAAAAGCTTACTCTGGAAATGATTTTAAACTAGGAATATGACAATAAAGATGGAAGACTTTTGGACATTTGTCACAACACAATACTGCGTCTCCACCATCCATACATACGGCACACCAGTCTTCATTCGGATCGTCCTTCATCACTATAGAAGCTGTTGTACTTTTCGAATTATCTGTTAAAAAAACATGCAAATAAAAAACTTGAATCTCGATTTTATATATCAAAGTAATTAAGATTTTCTACTTTATCGCACTGTTTCATACTCATTTTTTTCAAGTAAAATATTTTTTTTAATATTTAAGAAACTAAATAATTTATTTTCTTTAAACAAATAAAACACTTACAAAGTAAAATATTAAAAATATAAAAGAAAAAAAGTAATTTTAAAAAACATTTATCTACTTTCCTTAAAAAATTCCTAAAAAATTAAAAAAAAAATTAACACAACAAAATATAAAATCCCTTTAAAGGAGTTTCTCTGCTCAGGTCCAACAAGTGGCACAAAGGTTCAAGTAAAGAAAAATATTCAAATGACCATTTTGTTGCTGTCTTTTTTATATATATATGGTTTAACGTTAATAATGGTGAATATAAGAAATAAAATTCGGCTATAAAGTACTACCTTCATTACTGAAATAATTTTTTTTTAATTGAGAATAAACATTCTATACTATTATATCACCTTTAGATAATTAAATACAATTTGAAATTCATGTTATATCACTAGCACACATTTACCACACCTACGTGCTGTATTACTTCGATTATTGTAAACTTTTTTTATCCTATTAATTATTTCACTCAACGAACAAGTGCATCGTTTCAAAAATTTACAGTACTTTTCTGGATAGCTAAGATGTATCGTAAAATTTCACTAACATCTATTCATTACTTCTACGTTTAATACGACAATAAAAACTGAAAAATCCTAAAAATTCATTTCCCATAAGAGCCCATGTTAATAAAACATTTAATATTTAAATAACTAGCTAGTTCAGCTTTCTGAAATTTTGACAGTCAATTTATATCACTAATTTGAACTTTTCTACAAAGTTTCGTGAAACTCTGTTTATTTTGATTTACCAAAACTGATAAAATTACTATCATTATAAGATGTAAAATTCTTCAAATTAGCTTTATAGATTTAAACTTTTTTATATGTATAAAATACACACAAAAATAAATCATAGTTTCAATTTAAGCTTAATAACAAAACAATTACAAATTATGTTTGTAATTAAAGAAAAATTTTTGTATTAAATTCAAGTCAAATATCCTGCGATTTATTGTGTTACTTCAAATATACCGTTTAGAATCCCTTTAACCCTTTAAGGGAACATTTTTTCTAACAATTATATCGGATAAGTTTGTCGTTTCTGTATGTTTTGGATCATCCTAAAATTGAATCCAAGGTCAAAATTTTAAAATTCGAAATGGCGGATTTAATATGGCGTAAACATAAAAATTCAAAATTTGGGGATTAAAAAATTATACCCGTATGCCACAACATTTGTAATAAAAAAGGTCCCTTTCGGTTTTTCGCTAAAATGCAGTTTTCGAGAAAAAATTTTCTTCATTTTGAATTTTATATTTTTCAGGTTTTTTTGATAATCAGCAATCCAAATAACTATTAAGTACAAAATTCTACACAATTAACTTATAAATTAAGTGAATAAGTCATTTTTATATGCCAAAATTAGCATTTTTGTAATAGTATATTTTTATTGCAAAATAGCATTTTGCAATAGTATATTTTGTTGAATAAAAAATAATAACAATATACTTTCCGCAACTTCAACTTAATATGACATAGTTCGTCATCTTTAGAATCTAAAATTATGTTCTGGAAGTTTATTTACATTCAAGGGGCTTTTAGAACGAATTTAACGTGAAAAAAAGAGCATTTTTCGCATTATTTGTTAATAATTGCAAAATGCATGATTGATGCAAAACTAGTATAGTATAGTGCGTAGTTCTAACATTACAAATATAGAACAGTTTATTTCACGATCATACGATGTAACAGACCTCAGTTATATTTAAAAAAGAAAATGAGGTAGGAAGTATACTTCCCACCGCCCCTGAAAGGGTTAAGAGGCCAATTAACATTTCTTTGGCTCATAAATTAAAGTATCAAATTTAACTAACCAGTTGTATTTTCAGCCATTGAGTTTATATCCTCATCGGTGGAACTGTCGACTTGTGCCGAGTCCGTTTGATTCCTTTGAGCTTCTGGTATCACTAGGATTCCATTGCTGTCTAATTTCGCAATAGTGAGCATTAAGTCGTTCAATGATTTCTGACAAAATTTGTCTAAACTTTTTTCAGTGTCATCTGGCTTGCCAGGAGTGGTAACAGGACTGGGTGTTTTCGGTATGGACGAGCTGACAGCATGTAACAGCGAAACGGTGGCCGAATTTTGCAACTGCGGTGAATTGTCGCTAGAATTGCCACCCATATTGGCGTTGTACTTTTGATTATTGCTGGCTTGCTGATTCCTTAACGTAATTTTGTATGTATCGTTGGTAGGAACTGGTGTATAGATAGGTAGCTGCTGATGCCGGGGCATGTTATAAGGAAGGCAAGGATTTGCTTGTTGCGGTATATGCCAACGGTGAATAGGATAATTCCCGACGTGTTGCGTTGATGGAGGGGTCAAGTTACACTGTTGTAAACGTGTCGTTACGGGCACGACGGACGTGTTCGCCGCTTGATACGTGTGAGGCGGCGGTACCCTTTGAGGATTTCCATTTGAGGAATACCTGTACCCAGGGGAAAATCGGTACGGCACATGATTGACGGACGCTCGAAACGATGGATAGGGAGGCGGTGGAATAGAATTGTGCGCGAGGAGTCCGCGCAAGCTTGTGTTCTGCCCGAAGTTCTGCTGATCCAGATTCTGAGCTTGCTGATGCTGCGGATGCGTGGACGACGTCACTTGTTGCTGATGGCAGGTGCTCAATGGACGTTGCTGATGCATCAACGGAGGTTGCTGCAGCCTATTGTTGTAATTGACGGAATACGGTATCCGCGGTTGATGCGCTTGCGGCGATGATCGAGGTGACATACTGTGCGGCGCAATATACTGTTGCATATAATTTTGTGACTGTTGCGTTTGTTGTTGTTGTTGTTGCTGCTGTTGCTGTGGCGAGAGGTGCTGAGGTGCTTGTTGCTGATAAGAATTTTGTTGCACATTAGTGGACTGCTGTGTTACTATTGCAGGCAATGATGGTCCTTGCTGAACGACAACGGGAACGATACCATCTGCATGAGTATTTATCGTATTCGGAATTTGCTTTTGTTCGGTCTGAGATTCATTGTAAGTCATCGTACTATTATTGCCAGCCAGAGGAGATATGGACGGATATACTCTACCATCAACAACTATTGCCCCAATTGATGACATCACTACGGACGTAATATAAATGTGCTAGATTTTATTTTGATGTACAAGATAGATAAAATAATGTAAACTTAAGAAATATATTAGCGTCACCAGTCGCAGAATCATCACTAAATAACTGTTTTTAAAGAAAAATTAAAATAAAACTTAATATTATAAAATAAAATATAAAAACATTCAAAATAATAAGATATAATAATGAGAAAATAGTGAAATAATAATACTTTAAAATAATAAATTACAAATTGATATTTTTGGATCTAATTTTATACAGATATAATTAAAATATTTTTTAACTTCAAAATATAATGTCGTTTTTATATTTGTACATTGATTGTCTCAATTTCTTGTACATTGTCCAGGGTAGTGACCTTACTTGTTTGATTAATAAGAGAAATTGATCTACCATTTATCTTATTAAAATCTATTACAGAGTTAATTAAAATAATGTCATAAAATGCTTGAATTATCACCAATAGATGTCCTATTCTTTTAGCAGAAAATCTTTCAATTGCTTATGTATTTATGTCAAAGGGGAAAATTTGCTTTTTACTCTATTTTTCTTGTTTCTTGTTCTCTAAAACATTAACATCTTTCCTAGTTTGTATATATACATAAATTAAATATTTATTATTAAGTTATTGTAAATAGTTTTGAAAAACAGAATAAGAAAATTGTGTAAAAAAAGATAGTCAATACTAGCATAAACTTTTTAAAGCAGCACCCCTTCATTCTCAAAAATTAAATTAAATTGCACTACGTTAATACTGATAAAAACACAATCTGCTTAGATAGTTAAAGAAAAAAAACAAGTAATTCATATATTTGATTTTTTTTATAAAGTCTACGAAAAGTAAATCTAACTTTCGCATATAGTTGCTCGTTTGCATCTTATGGAACAGTATAAGGTATTTGTATAATCAACAAAAAATGTTTTACAAAGTGACAGGCTTTAGAAATTTTCATATACATTAAGTTATAATTTTTTTTACAAATGACTTAAATTAAAGGATAAAAAAAAGAAAATGTGGCTTACTATGTCAATTTTCCCTAATTTCTCAAATTCATTTTTAATTATGTGTGTTAAAAATAATTATAATTAAAAATTAAAACAGTATTTAAATTGCTCTATCATTTGATAAAAGACATTTTCTAGTTTATATTTCCAAAGTTTTATTTTTAGACATATCAATGAAGTAGATCGCCTATACGGTCTGCATCAGATCTTTGTAATAAATATAATTTTTCTATTAATTCAATATTTTCAGCTTATATAAACTGTGCACTGACAGGTTTCGCCAGAAACAAGTACTAAGCTAAATACTGATGCTAAAGAGTATTTTAAAACCCCCTCATCCCTGAAAAACTATAAAATCAGGGACAATCGGAAACAAATGATAGATCAATCTCTCATTAATAAAACAAGTATTGTATACTTACCAAGTATTCACATAATTACACATCTGTCTCTTATATAATATAAAATATAAACAAGAGTTGTCAAATAAGACAAGATATTATTTAACATTACTTCACAAACCTTTTATTAAATCTGGTACTTTTTCCAGAGATAAATGTATCCTTACAGGTATTTCAGGATTTGGTATATCGGCTCGTCTACTTTTTATTCTTTGTAAATGACTTGTGACCGATCTGGAATAATATATATTACATTATATAAGATGTAACATACTCAAAGCCATGTTTTAAACAATTATCCCAAAAGTTTTTGTTTTTAATTTTAAAACAAAAAAGTGTGTTAAAGTGTGATTTAAAGAAATGATAAAATTAATTTCCTAAAACAATTTTCGAAATCACATAAAAATGATCACTGTTATTTCAACAAAATTTCTTTATAAAATATGATTCTTCTAGTTATTTTGCAAAAGTATTAAAAGAGTTATAAAAAAATAATTAATTTTTAATTACTCTAATTAAAAAAATTAATTATTCTTATTCTAGCTGTATTTTTTTTAATTAACAGATTTATATAGTTCTTGATCAACTGTTCCAAAAATTGCAAAATGTATAGGATTCTTCTATTCAGTTTAATTTAACTCTACTTATCTATAAGCCAATTATTACACATCCATATTAAGATAGATTGTTTACGAAGACAGAAACTCTAGGTGGAGGTATCCTCCATAAAAAAAAAGGGAACCAAATTAGTAAGGCACTTTTTTCTTTGACATAGATTAGAGAAAGAAGCCGCCTTACTAATTCGTTCTTTCCTTTTCTTTGTGGAAGACACCCTTCCCTACCTCATAAGCAGTCTATTTTAATATATCTATGTACATATACTACATATCAAAAATAAAAATTATTTTTTGAAAATAACTAGTCACTCGTTACAAACTGTTTCAAAATTGTTGTTAATACTAAAAAACTATAGTGTACGTAATGGAAACTAGATTTTCAGTACTGACAGTAATTTTGAAACAGCCACAAAGTCCAAAAAGTAACTAGTTACCGTTACTTAAAAAGTAACGGTTTGTTATTCTTTCCATTACTTTTTTAATGTTAAAATAAGATTAAATAAAAAATTTGTAAAATATTTTTTATAACAAAATTTTAAAATACTAAAATAAAAAAATTCAAAATTTTGATTAAAGATGAAAAAAGAGCCGATTTTGGCTCTCAAAGGTGTAAACATAAGAAACTCTTTTAAATTTTGACATCTTAAATACAATAAAATATTTAAATCAAAAATTTGTAGAAATAAGCTTAAAATATCTTGAAAAGTAAATAAAAACATGGTGTATTTATAGAAATTTGGATGTATATAAAAATTAATCAATTTGAAAAGTACAAAATAACAAGTTGATTTATTTTTCAATTAATCAGAATGTAAAACCGAGTAAGAAAAAGTTCAAATATAAAAAATTCCAAAATTAAAAAAAATAAAAATTAAGAAATACAAAATACAAAAAAAAATAGAACCAATATCTCATCGCATCTTCCTTCCGAGTTTTGACAAAAAATAAGATTAAAAGGTTAATAAAAGATTAAATCATTTTAATTTTTTTGTCATAGCATATTATCTAATGAGCATTTAAATCGGTTTAATCGTTTTGTAGCATTGTAAAGTAATAGTTTAGATAATTAAACATACAGAAACAGCTTCTTTATTCTCTCTTTAATCCTTTCCAAATCGCCTTCCGTTTCAGCAGATGCATTTTCGTGATTTTTTCAGCCAACTTTATGTAATTTATTCAAATTCCCTTTCTTTCTTTATATTCAGTTGCTTACATCTTTCATACATACATAACATATATCGCATCTCTACTTTTTTCTTCCTTAAAAAAATTCACATGGTTGCATTTTGTAATTTCATACATCCAATTTTAAATAAATACATTATGTTCTTGCTCAACTTTAAAGGTTTTTTAAGCCTCACAAATTTTGTAATAATTTTGTCATATTCAGGTCAAAGTAATCAATAAAGACTGAATTATAAAAATTATTGTATGTATATATAAATAAATGTGAAATGCATAAATATGAAATTCAAAATATAAAGTAAAGATACAATGCTCTAGTTTACACCGAGCACTTGGTACACGTATCGAGTAGTGAATTTAAACTGATCAGCCAATGATTAAACACATTCACTAGTTATTTACTATTTGATACGCGTACCAAGTGCTCGGTGTAAACTAGGTCAGAGTGTTAAATTCATTACCGCGACATAAAAAATGTAACTATGTTACAAAAAAAGAAAAGTAACGCGTTAATTCCAACCCTATTGTGTGTGTACGTGTGTATGTGTGTGTATCCATGCAATTCAGTGTACTTTTTACTGTATAATAATTCCATATCCGAGCCTTTCTTTAAGGCATGAGTGCCAAAGAGTATGCAATGATCCGTAAGTCTAGATAGTTGATCTAAAGCGATTTTCTTCTCGTTCAATGTATTCTGCTTTTGGTCACACACTTCATTTAATCTCATTATCAATTGCTTTCCTCTCGTATTAATAGCATTTGTTAATCTAAAAACAAAAAGTACAAAATATAAGTAATAGATGATGTACAGGATAATTGCAGTACAAAAAATCACTAAAATATTTCAAAATTAAGACCTCAAAAAAGCTTCATACAAATGTTTATAGGGTCTCGATAGATGCTTCGAACGACAATATCCATTTGAGGGAATTCTTAGTCATCTTTAAAATTTTAAATAAAAACTTCAATTTTTTTTCAATTTGACATCTGTTCAGTTGACATCAAAATTTTTTTTTAAACACAATAAAATTCTTCTTGATTAAGTAATTTTCGAGACATGGAACGATTAAGTTCAAATACTGTCGGCATTAGCATTATCAAAATATGTGCAGATAGTCTGAACGGATTTACATGTTGTATGTGTGCATGCATGCTTGCAAAAATCAACAAAAATAAATTACATTAAATAGTTTTATATCTCGGTACGACCACTGTTTATAATTTTTTAAATGCTTACAATTTGTCTACTTATAAGTGATATAAATCAAAATTTCTCAAATTTTATTTTATGTACAAATTTAAATCACATCAGGAAAAATGACAAAAATTGAATTTACATACATCTAAATTACTTAAATTATTTAATATGAAACAATTTCAGAAAACTATTTTGTCCCTTTTTTTTAAACATTTTATATTTTCGATATTTTTTGTCTTTTTTGCGAATATATAAATTTAAAAAAAACCATGTTTAATACAATTTATCTTTGCTAACACCCCTATTCATCTATCTATTATGTATTTACACAACATTAACAAAGATGAGAAGTTTCTTGTTTCTTGAAAATTTAACTTTTAAATTTTTTGAACTTATTTAATTTTTGTAGTATTTTTAATTCTTCATATATACTTGTAATATATATTACATACACTTATTTACTATATATACTTACTGTACTACCATTTGTGTTATATCTTGAACAAGACTCTTCTTTTTCTCCAAAATTAGAACTTGTCTGTCTTCTATAACTTTCATCGCACTTTTTAATAATACTCGTTTGTAACTAAAAATTATTTATTTTGTAAATCTGCAATGTTCTCTGATGCTTTCATCATATATAAAATTGCTGCTACTTATACATCCTACCTTACTTCTTTAAGCAAAATCGACATGGCAGTACGAGTTTCGGCTGCAATTTCATGAATAAATTTATATTTGTGATCACGATGTTCACTGAGTTGACAGTCTCTACAAGTTAGTCTATCGCATGTTTGACAAAATAAAGATAATTGTTCATGGGAATGGATTGTGCAAAACAGATATCCAGGTATTTTCTTATTTCCTCTCTTAACATTATCTTTATCGTTTGTTATCTCATCCTTGGGCTTAATTACATGATCCTTAGTTATCTTTAATCTTTGATGAGCCTAAAAATAGTTTTATTTAATATGATTAATCAACATTTTATTCACATATTTAAGAATTTGTTATTTGTTTACGCATATTTTATTTTTTAATTTAATAAGGAACTGATCACAACTCTGATATAAAGTTTGATTCTTTTTTAAATATATATTTAAAACTGTTTTATCAAAAAATTTTTTAAACACATTTTTTTCATATTACTGAATTTACAATTTGATAATTAAGACAACCCATCAAACATAATAATGCTTATATTTGCTTTCAAACAATTATGAACAAAATAGTAAAATATCTAAATGTTTTAGACAAAAATTTTTTATTTTTATATACCTTATAACTGTGTATTTAGATTTCTAAAAAATATAATAAAATATTTTTTAAATATTTTTATCTTTCACAGTTTTGAGTTATTTTAATCTTAAATCTTAATTTGGATTAATATGAAAAAATAGATATCTCTTATTCTTAAATTTTGTGTTTAACAGAGTTTGAGAAGATTCAAAATAATTCCTGACAGTTGTGATTGGTCCCCTGTAAGAAATCATGTGTAGATAATATGTATATATGTTGCTTGTGTTAATGAATAATTTATAATTACCATAACGCAATTCTGGCAAATAAATTCTTCACATTCCATACACCAACTAGTAGCAATAATGTTATCATGACAGCTAGTACATTTTTTTTCCTCTTCTGCTTCTTTAGTTTCGTCATCCAATCCTAGATCACTTTCTTCCTCCAACAATTTTGAGAAAAATCTATTCTCAATTAGATTTTCTACTTGGCTAGTTACATTGCAAACGTGACACATAATCACATTACTCTCTACTGCAAAATATAACATTAAAATAAATATAAAATATATTTAACATAAAAGCATTAAACCAAAATAAAAATTAATTGGTATCATTAAGATTGGGTAACAATTAAAAAGTTAAACATTAAATAATAAAGTTAAAAAATTAAAAAATAAAAATTTAAAAATTAAATAAATTTAAATTAAATAACTTTTAATTAAGTTAATTTTTAATTTAAATTAGCTATTTTATATTATTATATTATTGTATATTAAAATAATTAATATTAACAAATTTTAAATTATTAATTTTTTACAGTGAGTTAAAAATTTACCTTAAAAAAAGAAAAAAATTGCAAAAAATAATATAAAATATAAAGTATAAAACATTTTATTTCAAATTAATTTATAAATTACAAACTTCACTTATAAATAAATTATTAAATACATATTGTTTTGATATTTAGAGTAACCAAATTTTAAAAAAATATTAAATGTTTTAAATTAACTTAATATATTTAGTTAAACAAATATTTACTTATTCAACATTGTTAAAAAAAAGTAAATTTGATTGGATACTAGTTTGTACTAATGTGTATTACAATTGTAATCTAATCTAAATATCATAAAAATGAATATCGTAAACACAAAAATGAACATATAAGAAACATCATAAAACATTTTGAACAATAAAATACTTTAATGATTAAGTAACGTGTACTCAGGATTTTGGAGTTTAATTCATTTACAAATTTATATTAAATGTAAATATTTATAATTGAAAACTACGTGTATGTGTGTGTGTCTATACACATATACACATATCTTTTATAAAAGGTTTTGATATTGTTATCTTCAAAATAATCAATAATGAACAAAATTTAAGAAATAATTTATTCAAAAATATTTTACAGAACCCTTTTTAAGAACTTAAAAGAAGTTACAAATAAAATATATATACATTAAGGCCAAAAGTTTGTTTTCTCTTATTTTATGAAAAAATATATATTAAAAATCTAAAAAATGTTAAAACAAATTTATATAAATTAAACATATTAAAAATATTTGCTTTTAAAAACTTTTAAATTTTCAAAGTTAAAAATAATTTATATATAAAAAACAAGTTTTTATGTAAAAAATTTAATATTATTGTAAAAAATTATTACATCAATTTTTTCAAAACTTTTCAAGAAATTTAGAAAGCTTTTAAATGCTTTAAAATATTTTGATGTTAAATTTTGTATGATAATGTTTTATCAAACTGTAATGCCTTAACTTAAATAAAAAATAATTGCAAAAAAATAATTTTTTAATTCTATGTAATTTTGCAGCAAAATAGATTCAGAAACAAAATTCAAACATAAATTTATAGTTTAATCTTTGCTCTTTATAATGCTTGAACTTCTCTATGATTTTTTTCACTAAGCATTTAACTTTTCAAAGATACAAGAAAATCACATTTCCAAACTTCTGACCAACAGTGTGTAAAAGGTTGAAATATTTTGGAAAACTTTTTGCAATAATCTGTGCTATATCATTTTATTCTATATTAATAAAAAACTTATTCTCAAAATTTAATCAAGTTCTTATATATGTAAAAGGACTGAAAAACCTTAATGTAAATCAGTGGACATCAGTATGTCTAATCAAATTTGCTCTAAATTTGACAACCTGATAAATACATATATGACTTTGCCTTTAAGCACTCTGAGAATAGAAAAGAAAGCATACACATGTTACGTACACATGATATCCATGTCGACTGATGTGTTATGATCGCTGATCTTATTATTGACACACATCATGCAGGCTGCGTGTAAGCACTCGAGAAGCTTTGGATCATCTTCCATGGTGAACACCTTACTGCAAAAAACACATTTTGACAAAAATGCGCGAATTTCACTTTCCTGACTTTCAGTAGTACACTCGATACGTTGATCATTATATTCCTCCTCGATACAAATAGCATCCTGCACTTGGGATTGTGTGTCTTGCTTAGAACTGTTTTGCTCTACAGGTTCTTCCTTCACTGCCAGAGATAATACGGGCATTCCCATCACCAATTCGTTACTTTGACCTTCCATGATTAGTAGAAATTTAATAATAGTTCCTCCGCTGTTTTTTTTTTTATATAGTTTACGTTATAACTCGCGACAAGAAATTTCTCTCAAATAATGGAACGGATAGAGCGCCATGTCAGCCATTTTAATTGATGGTATGTATGGGCTGCGTTCGAAAACGTCAGCCGAGTGTTCTTGGGTATCATTTATCCTTGTCCTACATTCAACAAACAACAATGATAGAACGATACCCGAGAGCACTCAGGTGATGTTTCTGAACGCAGCCCATTGGTTTGTTCGCGTCGCTATGCCCCGACATGCTCCAACTCACTCCAACGCATTCTAATAGGTTGGCGTCATCGGAATCAACGTATTGGAGTGCGTTGGGGTGAATAGGAGCATGTTGGGGCATGTGACGCGAACAGACCTCATATGTTACATCAGTGTTGCCGCAGCTCTAAAAATTTTCGCACCAGGGTATCGATCGTGTAATTTTTCCCCTAGGGCGGAAACGTGAAAAGTGAAAAATTTCAAGCTACTGGGTGTTTACGATAATGGGTATCCGAGTAATTTTCTCTAGGACCGAAATATATGATAAGCACAACCATCTACTATCATCATGATTCGTGACAACTCAATGCTGTCCGGTATAGCCAAATCATCACGAGCAAGTTGCGAGTTCCGTGAGTTTGTAGCAGGTAACCTAAAAAGTACGACATAAATAATTTGATTATTACAATTAAAAATAATCTGTTTTTAATGTATGATAAGATTATTAACTTTAAAATAGTAATTATATGTAACACAATCATGTATTTTTAAAGTATTGTCTAAAGTAATATCAGAGATTATTTTATTTACAAATATTTATTTTGTCTATCAAGTTTCTATCATAACGATATTATTTCAAAACCTAATATAATATTTTAATTAAACATTGATTCTCAATAAATGTTATTATTTATTATTAACTAACATATATATTAGAAAAGTCATCTTTTATAAACGGATGGTGTTAACACTTTGAAACAAATGAGATAAATTATGTAAAATTACTAAATAAATCATTATTAATAATATTTTTTAGATTACAAGTAAAATAAAAATTTAAGTATAAATATTTTTCTTTTTTGTAACAACTGTTAATGATAAGTTGCATGGTGTTATCATTATTTTAAAAAATCATATATCTTTATGTATAAATATTATGCATGAATATTTCACTAATGTGAAACTAATTAATAATAATGTTTAGAATAAATTTTTTTAATTTGTAATACAAGTGCATAGTAAATTAAGATATACTGTAAATAGATATACGTTAGATATGCGTTAGATATACGTTATAATAGAAACTTGATAGATAAATTAATAAATAAAATATTTGTAAATAAAATATTCTCTTTAATATTACTTTAGATAATACTTTAAAAATACATGATTGTGTTATATAATTACTATTTTAATGAAGTTAATAATCTTACCATTAAAAACATACATTAAAAACAGATTATTTTTAATTGTAATAATCAAATTATTGTCGTACTTTTTAGGTTACCTGCTACAAACTCATGGAACTCGCAACCACTCGCAACTCGCAACTTGCTCGTGATGATTTGGCTATACCGGACAGCATTGAGTTGTCACGAATCATGATGATAGTAGATGGTTGTGCTTATCATATATTTCGGTCCTAGAGAAAATTACTCGGATAGCCATTATCGTAAACACCCATTGGCTGATCAGCTTAAATTCACTATTTGATACCAAGTGCTCGGTGTAAACTAGGGCAATGATTAAACACATTTACTAGTTATTTACTATTTGATACGCGTACCAAGTGCTCGGTGTAAACTAGGCAATAGAAGCAGCCAATCAGAACTTTGCCACATTAGAATGCGTCTTTTGACACTTTATGGTCAAGCGTCAGCGTGAAAAGGCACCTTTATGATGCCAAATGTATGGATGGGTGATATGAATGGACCAACTTCCTTTTCCGTAAGAAGTCTCCTAGTGGCATCGTATAACGTAAGTGTTTTACGATTTCGTTTAATATTTCTTTATTTTTCGAGCAGTTAATTGAATAATTTAAATATATTGTAAATACAGGCATTTTTAAGGTTTTTTCTGTAATAAAATCTGCTTTAATGACAACTTTTTGGTATTAATTTAGAAAAGTGCACGTGATGCACGTGGTATTCGATAATTTTTATTATGATATATGTTATCGTTTTTAAAAATATTTTAACAATTTAAAAAAATTAAAATATACAAAATTTTGGAAAATATTTTGTTAATAAATTAAATAATTGTACTTTAATATATTGCTTACAATTTTGTGGTTATGTTTTCTAGATACTTTTTATTAATCCGATAAATAAGATATTAAGTAAGATGATAAATATATATTATTTACTCTATTAATTTACAAATTTGATACGTATAATATTAAATTGTTTATCTTTATAAATTAATTGTTCTAAAATATGTAACTATATTATTAAATTTAAAATTTATATAAATTTTAGAATATTAAAATGAAAACTTTATATATTTTATTTATAAAAGTAATTAATGGTGAAAGTATATTGAATCTTTTTCTAATTAAAAAGTAAATTTTTGAAAAATATGGAAAAAACAATTTTTATTTCTTATATTAACAATATATTTTACTTAACACAAAATTAAAAATAAAATCTCTTTTAGGTTGAATCGTAATTCAACCACAACGTTGAAATGTCAGGAGGTTTAGACGTGTTAGCCCTCAAAGAGGATGATGTTACTAAAATGTTGGCTGCTGGCACCCATCTGGGTGCTGAAAATGTCAACTTCCAGATGGAGCAGTACGTTTATAAAAAGAGAGTTGATGGTGAGTGATTCCTACATGCTTCTAACATAATTTAGATTTCTTACAAATAAATTTTAAACTTAGTTTAATATATTAATTTTTTTTATTCTAAGAATAAAAAAAATAAAAAAAGTAACTTAAATCAAGATCAAATTTAATCTTGGTAGAAATAATTATTAGTGTACATTTTATTTCAACTTTTTTTGTTTTTTTCATATTTTTGTACTCCATAATTTTAGGTGCTGGCGTAAATGTTATCAATCTTCGCCATACTTGGGAGAAGCTATTGCTTGCAGCTCGTGCCATTGTCGCCATTGAACATCCTAGCGAAGTTTTCGTCATTAGCTGTCGCCATTCAGGCCAAAGAGCTGTGTTAAAATTTGCGGCTCATACTGGCGCAACTCCTATTGCTGGACGTTTCACTCCAGGTGCATTCACCAATCAGATTCAGGTAAAAAAAAACATTTTTTATTTAATTTAAGGAAGTTTTCCAGTTTAAGGGGATATTCTAGTCTAGAAATCAAATTTGTTATTTTTAAGAATTTAAAAAAAAAATAAAACTTTGGAACAAGCTTTTTTCTTATATATCTGAATTAACACATATTTGAAGTATGTTTCAAAATTTATATTAAAAAAAAAAAAAAATACAAATAAGCGCTATATACAATATTGAAGGTCATGAAAAAAAAAGTTGGTCCATGGCACAATTGTGGCTCTTTTGTTCATTTGGAAAAAAAGATTCCTAATCAGTATGAGCTTGGCTTTTTTAGCAAATATTAGAATGAAAAAAAATAGAAAATTACAAAATAATGGCATATTGAATATTAAATTTCAATTTTTACCATTTTCTTGTCTTTGAAAGGATGTAACAATTAAAAAATATTTTAGCTTGAGTGTGATGTGTATAAATGTGTGTATAAAATACTGTTTCAATTGATTAATTGGTTTTTGAGATATGGGAGTTAATTTGAAAAACATGATTTCGAGAAAACGCGTTTAAAGTTTTTTGTACTGATTACATAAAGATAATTTTACTTATGATCAATCAGTTAGTCCAAGGCATACATGAAACCTTTCTCCTATTTATAAAAATCCTGCAAAGCTGCTCTCTATTCTCTGTGATTTATTTCTCTCGTCATTAGCGCAGTCAGTTGAATGCCGCTCTGAACGAGTGATACGATCTTTGTTTACACTCTAAATAAATGAATAATTTAATTTGTGTCCGCTCACTTCAACTTTTAAAGTCGAGAAAGCAAATCCTTTAGGTAGATTAAAATTAATCATATCTCAAAAAGATGTTACTCTAAATGTAAGGTCTTCCAAAATTAACAATCTTCTGAACTTTATCTGAAATAAATGCCAACACAATGCTTTATTGTACACCAAGCATGTGTCGGAGATTGTTCCTTATCAAGTGCTATAACTTTATTAATTTTGCGAATCGGGCTAAATACTTTTGTAGACATATTTTCTATACCAAGTACTTGCAAAATATGTAAAAAATCGCTTTTTTCGACCGATTAGACTAGAATATCTCCTTAATTCTTTCATCCTTTGGAACATATATGTCCCACTTACAAAAATCATCATAACTTTTAAACAAATAGGTCTGTAGATTTGAAATTGGAAGACTCTTAGCTGTAATAAATACAGAGTTGTTCTAGGTAAGGTTCTAAGTTTAATCTATTAGAGATTTATAAGCAAACAGAATATAGAAATAATAGCAGTTGAAGCATTGTGGCATAGCTGTGACAGAGAATGCCGAATTCAAATCTACCCAAGTTCTTCTAAATTTTTCTGTCGCTTACATTCCTATCAATTTCCATTTTTGCTTATTTTAAAGAGGAAGGTTCAAGTTATGTATAAACCGTTACATATTTTGAAATGTTATATTTTTAATAAAATATAACATTGTTTTTCCAAAGTTATATAAAACTTTGGAAAAAAATTAACTTTTAAGTAGTAAAAAATAACTGTATATTATGTCAAAAATTTCTTTGAATTGATACTATGTATTTATTTTTTATGCTATTTAAAAAGTTATTTAAAGAAAATTACACAATCAAAAAATTTGAAAAAAATTTGGAAAAATCTATACATTAATAATAAACTCATTCTTAAAATTTGAGGTTTTATTTAATTCATATTTTTTTAAATTTTTATTTAATTTTATATGAAATGTGGATTGAAGAATCTCCTTAATTTATTAAGTTTATATTATAAAAAAATACTATAAAAGTGATGAAACATTTTATTCCAGAATTATCTGTTGGTTTTTTGGCTTAATCTTTTCTGATTTTATTTTTATTTATCAAATGTCTCAGCAAATGATTATTTAAGCAAAACCTATATGCTACTTTTGTTTCCAGGCTGCTTTCCGCGAACCGCGCTTGCTGATTGTCACGGATCCGTCCACTGACCATCAACCTATTACTGAGGCGAGCTACGTGAATATTCCGGTTATTGCTTTCTGTAATACCGACTCTCCGCTGCGCTTCGTGGACATCGCAATCCCCTGCAATACCAAAAGTCTGCACACCGTTGGTCTGATGTGGTGGTTGCTTGCCAGGGAAGTGTTGCGCCTGAGGGGATCCATCCCGCGCGAAACTAAGTGGGATGTTGTAGTCGATCTCTTCTTCTACAGAGATCCCGAGGAGGTCCGTGCAATCTTTCTGTTACTCTCCAATTTCTTTTTTCTCGTTATCTTCCGTTCAAAGAGGTTTTTCAATCTTTCCATATAATATGATAATTCGATCAAATTTTAAGAATAAATTTATGATTAATAGATATAAAATCACCTGAAATAGATATAAAATCAACCTGAAATAAAGTTTATTTAATTTACTTTTTAAAAACTTAAGCGTAGGATTTCTTTAAAATAACTAAAGCAGATCTTATATCTTTAATCCAGATATCTTGTAAATTTTTTTAATTTTTGGACTAATTGGGCTGCTCAGGTAAGAGACGTTTGCATTAGATTTATTTTTGATTTATTAAATTCAATTAGTTTTGTCATTTTTCTTTTTATTTTGATACATTAACAACCCAACTTTTGGGTCATGAAAAGAATAATTTTCCACGCACATGTAACAAACATTTATTTAATCTTATGTGAAATTTTAAATAAAATTTCTAGAAAAACTGGAGACTCAGTAAATTATTTCACAAGATTTGAATGAACACTCTGCAAAAGTTTTCGTGTTAAAGTCTATATAAATATAAAAATCGTATAAACCTCTACTTTAAGCTAAGAAGTTCCTTAAGAGAACCTCCTTGAATTATTACAATGATGAAACAATAGGATTCAGAAAAACAAATCTGTTGATTTTTTAAGGCTTAATCTTTTCTGACAAAGATGAAATAAGAATTGTTTCTTGTAGCACTTTTGCAAGCTTATGTGATTAATAATGAGTTGCAAAACTGCTCTTTTTCCAGGCGGAGAAAGAGGAACAGGCTGCGAAAGAGATTGCGCCAGCTAAGGAGTTCACGGGTCCGGTGGAGACCGCTCCTGCTCCAGAGCCTGGTTGGGTAAACGAGGTTGAGTCGACTGCCGTAGCCACTGAAAACTGGGCTGATGACGTAGCACCGCCAGCAGCCGCTGCTATTCCCGCGGCCGGTGCCCCACAGACATTCCAGGCTAGCGGTGATTGGGCTGCTCAGGTAAGAGACGTTTGCATTAGATTTATTTTTGATTTATTAAATTCAATTAGTTTTGTCATTTTTCTTTTTATTTTGATGCATTATTTTGTATGCGCACTTGTATAATAGATATTAAAATAAACCGAAAATTAAGAACATAGAATTAAGATTTCGTTTTTTAAATTATAATTGTTCGTGTTTTAGGCACTTTTTAATTGTAATATTTATAAACATTTAGATAAACAAAACTTTAATCATAACTTTATTTTTTATTTTTGTCTTATTTTATTTGGAATAATTCTTTCATTTTCTCCCTTCCACATGTTGTTTCTTACCCTATTTATACAGAGTGTTATATGTATGTATGTACATAAGTACATGTGTACATGCTGTGCGTTTACGTCTATAACATAATTACATATAATTTAAGTAATTGATAATAATAATTATCTTGATCGATATTATCTGTTTAGCCTCCGGAAGAGTGGTCGACACCTGTAGCAACTGCCGCTGCTCAAAGCTGGGGAGGTGCAAGCAGTGAAAAATGGTAATTTTGTGCTGATATTTCAAGGACAATGCACTTTGTACAGTGTCTATAATAAGACTCTTTGAAACAAAATTGTCTTTTTTCCCCCCTTATTTAATCCTGTTAACATCTCGTGTATTCACTCCACAATTTTTGCGATATTCGTTTCTGAAGTAACGCTAGTATCATAACTAATATGTAGCTGTGTACAACAGAATGTACCAGAATTCACATAAAATGCATAGTGCAATTCTTTATACCAGAAGTAGCGTATTTTTTTTTAATAACATTTTTTAATCTACATATAACTTTTATCTTAGTATAAGAGGAACTTTTTCAACTGATATTTAAGCAATTAATATAATAATAATAATTTATTACTCTTCAGCAATTTACATAGTGCCAAGAAGGGGACTTGGTTTACAATCAAAAACTATCCATTCATTCTTCCATCCATCCATCCTCCTATTATTCCGATCACTAAGTCTTACTTTATTCTAAACTATAAAAATAAACTAAGCTAATACAATCCAATATATAATATAACTATATTTATAATACTTTATGGTTAAGCAATTAATATTTAAAATAATTAAAAATAAAATAGATAACACATGAATAAATTTCATCTAATATGTTATCTATGTCCGAGCGTAATCGACTTTTTCCAGAATTAGATCCAGAATCATTTGTCTTTTTGGAACTTTAATTTTTTTTTAAGTTTATGAACAGATCCCATAGACATTTTATTACAGATATATAATGTTAATATGTAGTTGTCTATAAATCTTTGACAGTTGGCAATGAAGAAATCATATTGTTATATTGTGTTAAAAATTTTTGCAGTGAAAAAATTAAAATGGCTCTTTCAAGACCCCCAGTTCTTTCATGTCAACTTTTTCTTACATAATTGAACAGAAATACTTACGGAGAATTCAGAACTTTGCAGAAAAGCAGAAGCCAGAGTTGCTAGTAGCGAATAATCCATTCTGCTCTTCTTGCTTCAGAAACCGTCTAATATCAACGCGAGGTTTGATTGATTTTCTGCTTTTCTGCCAAGATCTGAATTCTCCCAGTATTCATAGTCGAATCTTATATTTAAAATCGTCTAAGTACTGTCTTAAGATATCATCAACCAATCACAGAGCCATATTAGCATCTTAAGACATTACAAAGGTCTGTAGATGAACGACGGGAGGGGAAGCAAGGTCTTCGCATCCATGGTGTAAACTGTAAAGATAAAAGGTGAACCATTGCGTATGATGCCTGACGTCAGTATACGTCACGTATAAGTGAGCCAATAAAAAGACCCAGAATGCAAGCGTAAAATTAAAACGTTGAATGAATTGCGTATTATTTGCATACACTTACAGGTCTTAAGTGTTTTTTTATGTGATTTGTGGCTTTGCTTACAAGACTATCGCGCACAAAAACACTGAAATATATACATAGACGCTTAATTTCTTTTGCTACATTATACATCTTATACAATACACAGCTATATTTTTTATAAAATCACTTGCAGATCTCAGTGTTTTTAATGTTGCTCGTAGTGTTTCTATCGTGTTTTTTGACACTGAAAATGAGTCCAATTTGCATGAAAAATCTCAATTCTCAGATGTATTTTAATTCAAATAAGCTTTATTATTTATCCTCACTATTACAATGCACAAAAATTCATCTTTCTTCTTACATCTTAAGTTGAATTATTTCAAATTTATATAGGAAGCATATATCAATAAGAAAATCAACATCACAAAGACTATTATAGATTACTATCAATCTTTTGTAGTACGTGTTAGTGATGATTATCTTAAAAGAATTAACGCAACAAAAAATTATTTTAAAGTAAACGGCATAGCATAAAAATAATTCGTGTTTTATATAATTATGAAAAATAGGTTTATTATTCGCATATATAACATTTTATATATTATATAGAGTATAATAAAGGGTATATTATCATAGAGTATTCAATACATATTAATTTTTTATTGAAATTAAATTTTGCACACTTACAGTTATGAGAGAAAATTTAAGTTAGAATTATGTTGAGTTTAATTTTTGAATGTGTGCATGCATGCATGTATATACATATAATAGATTTGTTGCTCGGATTATTACTTATTGAGTTATTAATAAAGTTGATCAGACAACGCGCAGCCAGAGTATGCTATGGAACTCCACGAATAAATTTAAATTAATAAGTAAATGGAGAAATAAATGACTAAACAAATAAATACAGATAGAAATTATTTCAATTTTTGATTTCGATTTTTATTATTTTTTATTATTTGTTTACTTGTATTCTTTCAATTATTTAAAATATTTAATTCAACTTCTTAATTCTTATAGTTGAGCTAGCAGCAATGGAGTAAATCAATTGCGGAAAATTTGAAATAATTTCAAACTATTTATTTTTGTTTAGTTATTTCTCTATTTTCTCATTAATTTATTCATTCATCATTCATTAGTATAAAAAATAAAATTTTAATTGTTGGAATGTGTGGAAGCCCGCGTGGAGCCCGATGACCTACGCTTCGGCCTACTCCATTGTGCCATCCAGTTGTAAATATGAATCCGAGCCAAAATTAGCAAAGAAACTTTTAGTTTAAAAAATATTAATTATTCTGAAACTACCCGTGTGTGTGTATATAAATCCTTATGTATACATTAATTTATCATTATATAACGGATATAAATATGTAAATATACAGGTTACAAAAGCATCAGATTTGCTTAGCACCATGCGATAGAGAATGAAAATCTAAGAAGAAATGTCTAATACTATTTTTCGATGTGGTAAATAGTTTCGCCTTAATTCATCATTGTAATAAGTCAATAAGCGCGGAGGTACAAGAGAAAGTCAGCGACGGAGAATGTGTGAAGTTGACTTCTTGTTATTAAAAATTAAAAAATGCTTCTAATGCTAATAATTATCGATAAATATTAGCACTCAAAGCTGTAAGCTACGGAATAAAGAATTTCTTTAGTTGAAGATACAAATTCGAAAATTTTCTAAGTCCCGTCAAAATGGAAATATTTTTCGGTAACCGACAGTTCTATTGAAAATTTTGGTAGCCTTCTAAAGAATTTTATCGATAATTATTAACATTAGAAGCACTTTTACATTTTTAATAACAAGGAGTCAACTTCACGCATTCTCCGTCACTGACTTTCTCTTGTACCTCCGCGTTTATTGACTTATTACAATAATGAATTAAGGCGAAACTATTTACCGCATCGAAAAATAGTATTAGACATTTCTTCTTAGATTTTCATTTTCTATCGCATGGTGTTAAGCAAATCCGATGCTTTTGTAACACCCATATTTCGATAAGCTATAATCTCTGCAGTCTTTCTCTCTTACATGTATTTTGAACATAATCCCTTTCAGACACTCCATTGAACATTTTCATAAATTCTAATTATAATTTGATTTAATTAAGTAAAAAAATATTTTGTTGCAAAAATTCTATTTCAAAATAAAAATACCATATAAGAATAATTTGTCGATATCAATGCAGTAGCTAAATTTTCAAAACTCGTTTTTTTTCTTCCTGAAAACAGAACTATAAGCAAAACTACACTAAAGTGTGAATGCAAAAGTTTATTTTCTCCGTTTTTAGACATTTTTAAGTTATAGACTGTGATTTGACATAATTTTTAAATAAAATTGTAACTATTAGTTTTGCTTGATAGCCTAATAATAATCATAACATTTGTCACTAGCACCGTCAAAAATATTCTTTACTCAGATGCAATCAAAATTACACATATTTATTAGAAACATACAATAAAAGTATATAATCTTATAATCATTCACTTATATTATAAATCCTGAAATCGGAAGAAAGTCGTAGCATATAATATAGTGGGGTATGTAACTTTGGTATACAAAAAGATAAAACTAAACTTGGCACTTAAATTGATTTATGGTAACTATAAAATAACACATTTATTTCATTTCATTGCTCGGATACAATGTCCAGACGGAAGAAAAAATGTTTCCGAAATTAATGATTTTACAACAGCATGTGAGAGGTAAATGTGAAATGGCACATTAGGAATAATCGAATGTTCATATCGAGTAGATAGATATCTTATCTGTCGATAATTTAAATCAAGTCTGCAGCCGGATTGCACTTTTCGATTGATTTTCTTGACAATTATGCCTATTTTTCTCATTTCACAGCTTTAAAACCAATCTAAAATGCTGCGAGTAACTTAGAAACTATGAAATGAGAGAAACAGCAATAAATATTTAAAAAAAATGTTGAAAAGTGTAACTCGGCTGTAGGCCTGACCTAGATTGACGCAACTCTGATTAATTTGACTCTCTGCTGCAGTTATATTGAATATGCGTGATAACAGTCGTATATTTTACAAAAAATAAATGAAAAGTTTTTTTTCTGTAATTCAATATAGCCTCAATATAATTTATGACGGAAGTCTCAAAAATTATCCAAGAAGTTAAAGAGCTAAAAAACAACCACTGCTATAGATTCAAATTATATCTTAATTTAATGCTTATCATTTTTTTGTTCTAACATTTCATATCAACGTTAATAATTTTTATTAATCATTTATAATAAAAAATGTATTTTCTTATAAAGTATTATTTTATAAGTGTTCTTTCAAGAGCAATAAAAATATTGTAACATTTGGTTCTCTCTCTTAGAGCTCCAACTTCTGTCTACTTAATTATTACAAAAATAAACTTTGTTTTCTAAGTAAATCGCCTGAATACTGTAATACTGATAAAAATAAAATGGATACTATGTAAAAAAACTGAAAAAATATAAAATGGTATGATATTGATATTGCAAAATGAGAGAAAAATTACAAGAAGTACAACGTCTTCTGCAGTTGTGTGGCTGGCGGCCGATGAATGAACTTGCTCACCAGGAATGCTAGTTTGTGAGCATAGTGGCATGGCGCTGGTACTCTAACGGTGTTCGTGCAGTTGTAATACATATGAGTCAGTTTGTACGTCAGACGCTGCATCTTGTCGGGATCCAGACCAAGGTTGTCATAGACGACATTGTAGGCAGTAGGTGTCACTGTGCCCTGTCGCACCTTTTGCGACACGATGAAGAAGTCGTACTTGATCGGGCTTGTGATGACATCATCGACCACTGTGCCCGGGTTCGGGTTACCTTTGTTATAGAAGAAACGTGTGTTTAAACGCTTTGTCACGATTATAAAAGCCATCTTATACGGTGGTTTCTTCTCATTCTTGTACATCTCATCGAGTTTCTTCCTTATTTGTCCGACCTCTTGCTCCAATACTTGCGGCACCTGACCTTCACCAACGCCGTCGCGGTAAATCACAATGCGCTCCGGAAAATTTTTGTTCACCGAGTTATACGCTTGCACGGCTCTACAGATGTTATCAGAGAGCTCATTCGACAGCTCCTCCCCGTTTGTGTGTGCGTTTACTGCGCTAAAATATTTTGTCATATATCTATCTACAGTGGCCACTGTAGCACCTGCAACATAACAAATTGACATTGACATTGACACGAACTTAATGAGATCGACAGGATTTGATAAATGAATTCTAGATCATGTTTATATCCATGTTTATTGGAATTTTATAAAAGAATTTTGTGAGATTTTTTCAGGAATTTTTCAGCTCTTGTTAAAAAGAATAGCTATACTAAAATTAAATGGCTTAAAATTAAAGTTAATATAGCTATTTTTTGCTTTCTAGCGAATTAAAATAAAAAATAAAAAATAAGCCAAATTAGCAAAAAATAACAATTTATCCTTATACCAGTCGCAATTAAGCGTTGAAATGGCTATGCTAATTTAATAGCAAAGAAGAGCCATTTAAATTTCGAATATTAATCTTTAAAATGTCATTGGGGGTCCCTCAGAATCCAGTAAAAATAATCTAATTTGCAATATTTAAGTTAAACTTTGGGTAATATTAGAAATTATAATGTTTTAAGAACGTTTTTAGAATTTTGACCTAAAATAATTAATAATTTAGTTGGGGCAAGCATTCAAAGTTGTTGGATCCCACGCAACAATTTTTATATTTTAATGACATTTAAGAATTAAATTTGGGAAAATATTAAAAAGAAATAATATGAACTAAATATAACATATAACGTCAATCTAATTCAACAGAAATATAGAATTCAAAAAGTAAATACATTACAATGTCAATTTGAAATAATGTACTATATTAACATAATTTTTCAAATAAAATCTCACGGGTTATGAGAGAATAAGGGTATGTATACTATATTAATTGTTAATTTTGCATTATCAAGAAAAAAACTAATCGAAAACAATTTTATCAGAACAAAAGAGATAATTTAAATTTAAAAGTTAATTTCCTCCAAAATTGTTAAGTACCAATAAAATCCCATAAAAAATCTATGCTTATTGAATTTAAAAAATTAATTTCCGGAAATTCAAGGTATTCTCGTTTTTTCCTGATAGTAAACTACCTTTTCCCGATAAACATTTTTATATCTCGTGTATATTCTAACAAAAATTTGTATTAGAAAATATCTTTGAATTGGTTTTACAGAATTCTAAATTCTCTTATGTAATTAAAATACGTTCAAAAATGAAGGAAACAAAGAGTGATTTCTTGCTAATAAAACAAATTTCTTAATTAAATTAATAATATTTAAAACATTTTTAATATTTCAAAAAACTTTGTTGTAGCATGAAATTGCTCTTTGCAAGATTTATTTTTGTGTACTTTAATCGTGAAAAAGATTTAGAAGTTTACAAAGCCAATTCGAAGTTATTCTCTAATGTTGGTAGTTTGTTTCTTTAATAATTTTCTTAAAAAATATAAGATTCTAGCAAATCGAAAAATATAGGACAAGACCTTATTTTTCAAAATCATGTAAAATTTGTTTAAAAAAATAAAAAAATAAAAAAAAAGAAATTTATTTTATAAAAATATATATATTTGTTACAAAAAGTAAGATGTAAAATTATATTGGAAAAAAGTTATTAAACTTCGAATGTATTTTTCTCCAAACATTATTTTTCAAAATGATAGCCATAAACTCAAATATAATTTGTCCAATCAACTTGAAATTTTGAAGCAATATTTTTAAAACATTCGGCATCTATAGAAGTTTTTTTGATTTTGTTTTTTCATAAGTTATAATAAAAATAAAATTTGGAAAAACTAAAGTGTATATTCAAATTTTGTAAAAAAATTTACCAAAAATTCCCCTTTTCCAAAAATTTTATTCAAAAATTCCTCATAAAATTAGAAAATTTTCTATAATACAGTATAATATAATTTCAAAATAAATTAATTTTATCTTTTTTGATATTTTCTTTAATTACGCACCAAGAAAAATCAAGTTTTAAATATTAATTTAAATATAACTATAAATTTCGGAAAGTATTAAAAAGAAGTAATATGAACTAAATGACATATAAATTTGTCTATAATAATATAGCTCACTAAAAATACAGAACACGAAATGTGAATAAACACACAACGTCAATTTCGAATATACTTTTTTGTATTGTGATTTTTTAATAAAAACTCACGAGTCACACGAGATATACGTGAATATGGATGTGTTTCACTTCTTAAACATGAAATTCCGCATATATAAAAAATACGTCTCTTAGATTTTTGTGTTTAACAACATATTTCAAGAAGAAATCAAATTAGCTCACTGGACAATTCTGACATGTTCCTTGTCAGAAATAAAAACAGAAAAAAATAAAATTCCGCGAAGCATTGTCTCTTCGAGAAGAAAAACCAAAATATAATAATCAATATTGTTTAATCCTACAGTTAACTGCACTTCACAAGAGTTCGAATACTTCTACCATAAGTTTCTCTATAATTTCTCCTCCCAACTCTAAAGAAACTGTAATTACATATTGTAATTTCGTGCAATCTTATTTCATGCATAAAATTGTGAAACCTAAGAACTTTAATATTTACCAAAATCTTTGTCTTTCAGTGTTGTGTCGTGACAGACATCAAATCCGATGGCCATTAGCCCTCCAATCGGAATTTCCACATGCCACGGTGCCCCGCCTAATTTACAATTCATTTGAATAGCTATTTTCGTAGCGATAGACATGATACTCTTATGTCCCAGTGTCTTGGTCAGGCAGACCTGCGATGGCACAGGACGGTCCACACAGCACTTCTTTTTGATGGTCGAATAGCGATCACTGCGATTGTTGGATACCACGCAGAACACCAACTGTGGTATTTGTTGGCTAAGGATTCGTTCGAGTCTCTCATTAATGGTACCCGGTCTATCGTCGGGAATGTACTGTTTCATCGGCTCTTCAACGTGAAACGATATTCCCGATGAAACTTTTAATAATGTATTTATAAACCCCTAAAATAAAATATTATAAATTAAAATAAGAACTCGACATTTATTGAATATATATTATAACTTTGCGATATCACACGCGTACACAATAAAATATTATATAAATTTATAAGAGCTAAGTTTTTCTAAAATTATTCCCTTTTTGATAATTTGATATATGATATGTGATAATATATATATGCGATATATGATATTTAATAATAATATAAATCAGGGATGATACAGAAAAAGAATTTTAAAATTCTGAATTTGACTTCTCCATATTTTTGACATTAGAAAATTTTCTATGAACAATATGTAATCTTAAGGAGACATATATATTATATCTGATAATGTAACAAATCTAAACAAGATTTAAATTTGTGAATTTTGTATGAAAAAAACAAAAAGGGACAATAAATCATATTTATTGTATGGTAAAGATTGTATTTTTTTTCATTCAATATTTAAATTTTATTAAAAAATCACGTAAAATAAAGTCGCCATTCAAATTTTCCTAATTTTAAAACATTTATTATCATCACTATTACTTCCACAGAACTCAACAAACAGTAAAATACAGCAGAAAGTAGAACTATACACTGTCCAGTAAAAGAATAATATCGAAATGTGCATAGATGGGCAAAGTGCAAAGAGTGTAATGCATGTCTCAATAACTTATTGATAAATATTTAATAAATACAACATAAATTGTTTTATATAGCATAAATATTAAAAAAAATTATTTTACTTTAGTTTAAAGATATTTTCTATTCAATACTTTTTCCTTTCAACTCATGAAAATTATTGCTGAATAATGAAAACATTTTTCTAGATAAAACTATATAAAATTTTCATGTAAATAAGTGTTAACAGTACAAAATCTCAGTTTAATATTTCAAAAGTAAAGATATTAAAAATAAGGATGTTTTTTCCATGTATAAGCTTATCTATATATTTATATTTAGTAATTTGCGTAAAGACTCAGACGTACCTGTGCCAAACCCTTATCCCTCTCCGAAATTATGAAGATCCAATTGTTCAATTTTGGAGAAACTACACAGTGCTTTTTCTGCATATCTCTGCTCCAGTCTCCTCTCTCAACTTTGATAGATGCATTATTTCCGCCGCCGAAGTAGAGAGTTTCACCGGGTAACTCCCGTGCGGGGATTTCGAGTAGCCTATTATCCAACTGTAAGTTCCATTCACCTAATTCTTTCACAATAGCAGGTTCTTTTTGAAGTCTTCCATTAAAACTCATCAATCTGGTCATACGCATTTCAGGATACAGACGCGTCTCGCCAGCTAGACTCGCCATAAGTCTAAAATTCTCCCTCATAGCATCAGTTAGACCTGCAAATCACGATGGAAAGAAATTTGAATAGGCAAAAGATATAAATTTTATTTAAATATTTGTAGTAACAAAAAAAGCAACATTTGTTTGTGTTAAAAAATTGAAAATAATATATAATAATAAAAGTAAAAAGAAGAAAAACTAAATTAATATAAGTAAATCTGGTATTTTTAACGTTAGTGAACTTAGCATCCTTATCACGAGAGAGAGAAAGAGAGCACACGCACACATACAATTTTCTCCCTATTACCTGCTAATTTTCTACCCTAGTCCCGATTTTTCCTATTCGCAAGAAATTAAAACCAAAGTGAGGTAAGTTCATGTGACGATAGCACTCCTACTAATAAATTGGGAAAAAAATCAGAATTTTTTGCTTTAAGGAACTATAAAGAGATATCAGAAATATTTAATGGTTATCTAAGTACCGGTACTCAGAACTATCGTACCGCAACAACATAAAAAAATAGTAAAAATTAAGAGGCTAACAATACTACAACTTAAAAAGTACTTCTCCAACTAATTACTCGTAAAATATAAAATTTTTAACTTGCAAAATAACTTTAAAAAGCCTTAAAATTCACAAAAATACAAGAGTAAAGTACTCTTAAAAAACTAATTGCTGCATTGATTATGGTATCAAAATGATCGTTTATTTATTTGCTTTTAAAATATCTTGGCCCCAAATTTTTTTGCTCAATGTTTAACTTGTGCAACTCAATTGTTAATGCGCGGACGCAAAAGTAAATTAACTTAAAAAATAAATGGCTGCATCGACAATAAGATTAAAACAATCGTCTATTTGCTCTTAAATATCAAAATTCTAAATTTTTTGCTCAAAGTTTAACTTGTGCAACTCAATTGTTAATGCGTACACACAAAACTACTTAAAAAAAATTGTACTGACTATGGTATCAAAATAATCGCTTATTTATTTGCTCTTAAAATATCCAGATCCCAAATTTTTTGCTTAACATTTAACTTGTGTAACTCAAGTATTAATACGTGCACGCAATAGTAAATTAAACTTAAAAAAAAAAGAGAAAAAAAAAAGAAAAAAAAAACAAATTCGGGATTTGAATATTTTAAGAACAGAAAATTAATAGGTAATTTTGATATCAGTCGATGCAACAATGTATTTTTGTAAATTTTAAGAAGTTTTAAAGTTATTTTGCAAGTTAAAAATTTAAAAATTGTTTTTTACGAGTATTTGATTGAAGAAGTACTTTTTAAGTTGTAGCATTTTTATTTTTAACCAGTTTCTCTTATATCGTTGCGGTACAATGGTTCTGAGTACCGGTACTTTGATAACAGTTAAACATTTTTTATATCTTTTTACAATTTCTAGCAGAAAATGAGCAGAAAATTCTGGTGTCTTTTATGTTTATGATTTTTTATTAGTGGGGGTGCTAGCGCCACGTGAACTTAGCACCTCCACATTAGTTTTACTTTCCTACGAACGAGTAGAAGCAAAAAATTCAAAACTAGGGCAAAAAATTAGTAGAAAATTATACGGTATATCTACAATTTTTTTTAGTGGTGGGGTGCTAAGTTCACTAACGTAAATTTTTATTAATAAAACAGTAAAGTACCTGTTGCACGACATAATTCAGGCACCAAGAAAACACGTTCTTCTTCTTCAGCTTGTCGACCCTTTGTTTTGGATCTCGTCACCAACATTGGCTGTCTTCGATTTGAAATATTAACGCCATACTTTCTCTTGTAGTAATCTACATATGTTATTTTGTCACCATTTTTCACAGTAAATGTGTCATTAGGAGTCGTGGTAAAATCAACGTCCTCTATGCGGTATGTATTATTGTTGTAATCAGTTAACACTACCGTGCCAATCACGGTTTTAGAGAAAGCTTCCTGCGCACATATTCATTTTTGCAATATAAACTTTGAGCAAATATAATGTAAACAATACGTAAATATTCCATGTGGATGTAGTTTTAAAATCTATGGTACAACTTTGATACGCGCGATTTATGAAACAATCAATAGACAACAATGATAGTAATATGTACTATTATTAGATTAATATTGCATGTACATACAGGGTGGCTAAAATTGTTTGACATAACGCTTGCATAGAGGTAGAACAAGCCAAACTGAGCAGAAAAGTCCTTTACCATTTTACAATTTTCGCAATAGTTAACGTTATATATATATATATATATATACACAAGAGCCGATTTGTCCGGCCTACCGCCAAATATCAGCAAGCGCACAGAAGCACAAAGCGAGACACGCATCCGTAAAATTAATAACTCGTTAAAGGGATCCTAAAGTCGTCTGTTTTACCGACATTTCTGTTCAACAATTTAGTTTTGGTTCAACCATTTAGTTTTGGTTCAATCATTTAGTTACAAAACCCATATGATATAGTATATAATAAATACTTTATTCTGTAACATTATTATTAATATTATTAAATAAAGTATTTATTATGTACTATATAACTTCCTCCTCCTCCTTGTTTACAAAGCAAAACGACATCCACGTGTGCTATGCCAAAAGCGACTTAAAATTGGTTGGATTAGAGATAAGAAAGAATACGGAAAGAGGTGCAGGGGAGGGGCGGAGTCCCCTCCGTCCACGCGTTTTCTGAGACTATATTAATTCTCTTTCAATCAAAAGCACAAATAGTTCAATGCAAAGTATTATCTGTTTTAACCAAAAGTATTTATAAAATTTTTTTGTTAACAACTTTTTAACAAATCACGAGCGACGGTTAAAATCTTTTGAAGGTCACTCAGGAGGGGTGAACCTTTATAACATGGGTCAAAGTCAAGGTTATCAGAGCAGGCTCCCCTAATCGAAATATTTACCCAGACGACTTAAGATCCTCTTAACCATTGCAAAATGGTAGAGGACTTTTTTATTCAATTTGGTCCATTCTACTTCTATGCAAGCGTTATGGCAAAAATTTTAGCCACCTCTGCATATGCATAATAGTTTTTTGTTACATATAGAGATTTATGAAAATTCATAATTTTTAAAAGTAAAAAAAAATCCTCTAAAAATTTCAAACTACGGTAGTAAACTACTTATTAATATGGAAAAATTAAACAATTGTTTGTAATGATTTAAGTAGTAACAAGAATTGTCGTAACATTTTCATTAATATATTTAAAAATAATTGTATAATTCATTAACATGCTTTTACTTTGACACAAAAACAATTATACATATCAATATATTAATAATAAACTTATTCTCAAAATTTTCATTAAATGAAAAACACAAGTTATTTTTAAAAAACTCCAACAAAAATAGTTCTGAAAAAGATACAAACATACTTGGTAATTTTCGCGATATTCCTGATAACAATTATTGAGAATATCTCCCAGGGTTTCTAATCGCATAACTTTATTCGTTATCTCGACGCACATCAAGATATCTCGTTCATGTTGACGAATGGATGACAAATACCCCGGCCATAATTCCAGTTTGCAATCTCGCATGAGAATCTGCATTTTAACATGATAAAACAAATATTAAACACTCAACTCTTCAAACAATGATATATTTCGTAATATATTTTGTAAATATATTTACTTTATTTTGAGGATCGAAGTAATTGCGGCCAACTAATTTTAGTTTTAGATGGTCAAAGCATTTTCTCATAATAATGTTAAAAAACTGTAAGTATTGAGCATCTCCTACCAGCATATCGCCCACAATACGAACAGTAATCGTGATGTGCTGTTCATCCGATTGTCGAGTTGAAGTGAATACCATTCGCTAAAAAATTTCGATTAAACTTAAATGCTTATAAATGTATACAGAAAGTGTTTCAAATTAAAACTAATATATTTGACTTCAAGATCCGTCGATGGGTGGGGGCGCAAAGCACTGATATATGATAAAGAACAACGATCCAACTATGATTTTCTGCAGTTTAATTGTACATATTAATTTGACAAATAAAAAAGTTTCCAGTCATTCTAAATAATAATAAAGATTAGTATTCAAAATATACTTTTAAAAATGGTAGCGCGTTTTTTATCATTTAATCCTTTTATGTTTAATAAGTGATAAAGATAGAATAATAAAAAAGCGCGTTCAAATCTTTATAAACATGTTCTGAATATGGCTCCTTTATATTAATAGTTCTATATAAAGATTCACACTCCTATACTGCACAGAGGCATCCTTACACACGAGTAATAATTCATAACTATTTTTATAGTTTCTTTAACATGTTCAACGTGGCGTCAGTCCCTGGAGATTAATATTGAACTTTCTGTTTGGCCGGTGTCAGTCCCCTGGGACTGATATTGTACTTTTCGTTTAGCCGGCATAGATCCCTGGGAATCAGCAGTATCAAACTTATAAAATAAATTTGGTAATTCATATAATATACAAAAATGTTTCATTTTTTAAATGTAGTTTATAGAAACATTCTAAACATAGATACTATCAAATTAAATCTTTACTCTTTTGTCATTTTGTTTACAACTGATCGTTCCTTGGCTATCGCCTTTTTATCGTTCCCGATCTTATTTTTTGTTTGTACTTTAAATGCTTATGCATTGGCTGTTTTCTTTTCCATGGTCTAAATGGGGAGTGGAACAAAAGTGAGCGTTGAACACGTTATCTACTGTTTATAATTGTATGTCTGCTGAGCACTTTCCACCGCCTGAACGGAAAGCATATTAAAATCGGCGCGCCGAATGTGTTAATATCACAGATATATTTTTAATAATAATTATTATTATTGTAATTATAATAATCTTGATACAATAGTATTAATATTAAGGATATAAATAATAAATAATAATATAGTATTATAGTATAATATATAAATATAAACATAAGAATATATAAATATTTATTTAAAAACAATGTGATGTAATAAATATGAAATAAATCTATATCTAGAATCGTTTATTGGACAAATAACGTATAAAGAAAAGACAAAATTAAGCACTTCTCTTGTTTTTATGCTTAGAGAATTAATAGAAAACTGGAAGCAAATTATTGCATGGCACTTGACTCTAAATCTTCAAATAATAATGTAATGGCCTAATTATTTCTAATAATTATTTAAAAAATCAAAAACATAGATTTTAGTTCATGGATTTGTTTGTATAAAGTTCAAAGAATAAAACTACATATCACGCAACTTAAGAGTAAATGAGGTATAATGAGATACTATTTATAAGTTATCCCATAAGAAATGGTTATTTTTATATTTTTCCAAATATTTCATTATTAAAAAATTCCCGAATGGCGTTAATTGCATAATTATAATAGCACATTTAAGTGTAGAATCTGAAAATTTAATGTAATGAAGTACGATTTAAGTACCTTGAAAAATCAGATGCAATTCAACGACGTAGTAATTTAAAATTAGCATCAAATTTAATCACTGAGATTTTAAGGCCTTCTTCCTTTAATAAAATAAACATAGCAGCAGTAGCAGATATATATTTAGTTTAACAATTGCTTTTGCAATGGACATTAAATAAAAAATGCTAACACATGTATCATAATTCATAATATCATCACGTCAAAATCAAAGATTTTTGCATCTTTTTGGTCGCCATATTAAATCCGTCATATTAAAAATTGTGTATTTGATAAAAAATTCATTTTTCATTATTTTCAGTGATAATAAGCTGTTAGTTATCTGAAATTTATTAATTATTGTGGAAAAAATACAATCCGTAAATTTTTGCTATTTAGCTGCCATTTTTCAATGAAAATGATAATTTCGACAAATTTGAAAAATATACTCTTAAAGTACATTGTGCACCGATGGTTGCGAAAAAAGTTTGAGTTTCATACTATTTCAATGTGAAAAAAATTTGAAGAAAAATTTTGCGATTTTTTCGCATTTTTGTACTTAAAAGTCGCCATAACTTTTTTAGACGTCATTTTACACAAATTTGGACGATAGATTCTGCGTAAAATTTCACGTAAAAAATACTTTTCAAATTTTTTTTATAAACCTTTAACATTGCAAATAAAGTCGCTGAAAATGATGTTAAAAATGGGTCTGCTTGGGCGTTAATAAGTTAATCAGCCACTATTTCATATATAAATTATATTCTGTTGAAATAAAAAATAATATCTATCTTATATGTGATTTAACCTTCTTTAAAAAATAAACAAAATATTTTACTTCAATGTTATAATTTAAAAAAGAAGCAATACATAATTTTTTTAATAACTATTAAAAAATTCTATATCTTTAAATATTAATTTCTGTGTGATATTTTTCTCTCTTTTCAAAAATTATTAATATATATAATTTAATAATATATATATTAACATATTATTAATAATATATATTATCATTAAGGGGGTCCTAAAGTCGTCTGTTTTACTGACAGAATTGTACAATTTGTTCAAATGTCCAACTTTTTATTGCATTACAGAATTAAAAATTTTTCTCCACAATTAAAGTATATACGATAACAGTGTGCGGACGTAACGATTTTATACGAAAAATCAAAAAGAATTTTTAATTGTCGGCGTCTGGCGTGGACTCGTAACAAAATGTGCTTGATATAAAAGTTGTGCACCTTGTATGTATAAATCAAGTCAGATCCGAGTGAACATTAAGGAACAATACTATGCTTTCAGATTGAGCGTAGGCGTCTTAATAAAAAAGATACACATTAGTAAACATTTCGTGTCTCAAAAGAGCAATCTGAAAAATTATTTAAAATTCTTGATATGAAATTCAATTCATAAGCCAATATTAATACATAAACTTTAATTCTGGAAAAGTATTTTTAAATCTATAAAAGAAATACATACAAAATTTTGTTAATGACGTGCACAAATGACTCTAACATTATCGACCTCTTTCAAGTTTGACGAGCAGTTTAGCTGGTTTCCTGTGTTTAACCTTCCTTCTACCAAGAGGGATAATGGAATTACCGCGGGGAGTAATTTTTTCCGACGTATTTCAGTTCCATGTAGATAATTCTCAACGTCACGTAGTCCCGGGCGCGACGTTATTCCCCACATACGCGTTCCAGTAAATGCGCAACAAAAATCGCTTTCTATCCTTATTTCTTCTTAACGCGTATTCATCATTAGCGACGCAGAACCAACATATTTTTCCTGCGCGCATTGCCATTTTTTTCATTCTTTACCGCTTATACCTTCCATATTTCCCTTTCTCAACTCTTTACGATTACTTTCCATCTTTTCAACATTTCCAGCAGGGGATTCCAGCATCCCCTTAAAGAGAAGCTGGAATTGTCTGTTTTACTGACAAAAAGACAGTATTTTTTGTTTCGCAATATCTTTTTATTTCTTTTATAGATTTGAAAATTTTTCTCCAGAATAAAAGTATACGCATACTACCAATCTGTGGAGTGGAGTTTCTACCAAAAACGGAAAAAAATGTTAATTTGCTGTCACATCATAACAATGTTTGCTTAATATAAAAGATCTACAGTACTTACAAAATTCGTATCACAGACTAGTAGATGACGAGAACAATGTCGAGTTTTCGAAAATTAGATTTTAGTGCTTAATTAAGACAAAATTACAAAACTAAAATTTAGGTTATATACGCGTAAAAAGTTGATAAGTAGAGCAATAAAAAAATATTTTTCATTCTCGATATAAAGTCCAATTCACAGATTGATATTAATATGTGTACTTTAGTTCTGGAAAAAAATTTCCAAATCTATAAAAGAAATATATATGAAATCTTATTAAGGAAATCCTAAAGTCATCTGTTTTATCGACATTCTGTTCAACCATTTAGTTTCCAATTAAATTTGAAATTGAAAATTTTTTTACACGTTTAAAGTACGTACACAAATAAACCCGAAAACGATTAGATCAAGACCAAGAATACAAAAAATTTTTAAAGTTTATTTGTTCATAAAAATATTTGCTTCAAAATACAAGTTACGTAGCTTATACGTAAAAATAAATGATACACGACAGTTTGGAATAGATTAAGGAATAAGACTATATTCGTCAAATTACGTCAAATTATAAGCCGTAAAAAGTTATTTATTGGATCAAATTTTGTTCATTTAAACCCTTTCACTAAGAAATCTGTAGTGAAAGCGCTTAAATGTACGAAATTTGATCCAATAAATAACTTTTTTTACGGCTTGTAATCGTAATTTGACGAATATAGTCTTATTCCTTAATCTATTCCAAACTGCGGTGTATCATTTATTTGTACGTATAAGTTACATAACTTGTATTTTGAAGCAAATATTTTTATGAATAAACTTTAAAAATTTTTTTGCATTTTTGGTCTTGATCTAATCGTCCTCGGGTTTATTTGTGTACGTACTTTAAACGTGTAGAATTTTCAATTCTGTAAATTCAATTCGAAACTAAATGGTTGAATAGAATGTCGGTAAGACAGCGAATGATTCTACATTATCGATCCCGATCAAGTTTGAGAGGCAGTCCAGCAAGAGATGTATAAATGAATGTAATCATTCATGTACATCATTAATGAGATATCATATATATTGCTTTTATAGATTTGGAAATTCTTTTTCAGAATTAAAGTACACATTAATATTAATCTGTGAATTGGATTTTATATCGAGAACAAAAGAAATTTTTTCATATTACTCGACTTCTTCCGAATCCGCACTCACACATGCATATGAAATATTCAGATATATTATTCTGTTATACCAAAAACTTCTAGCTCATTTCTGAAAGCATATTATTCTTTCCTGTAAAGACAAGGGTGCATAACAATTATTTTGTACATAGTCTTTAAAACTTAGTGCTGCAAATTAAAGTCATGAGACAATTGCACAAAAGTATAATTTTCTAATTTTTTTGTTTTTCACATGAAATTGTAATTACCTATCCTTTGTTATTGTCTATACTTTAAATCTAGAAAAGAATTTACAATTCTATGAAATCAATTAAGAGCAAAGTGTATCCAAAAATAATTAGCGTTCAAGCAGTAAAACAGATGACTCCAGCATCCCCTTAATAAAATACAAATTTTTTCATATAAACAAGTCGTGTCTGTTTAATATTATATATAATTTCATTTCAATGCTTAATATTTAAATATATTCTCAAAATAAGAAAATTTCTTTTTCCTATAAACATACAAAAAATTTAAGAAATTGTATCCCATAAAGCATATTTACTTACGTCAGGCAATCGACGACTTGTATACATTACAGTACCATCAAAGATGTATGCACCGATACTCTTTTGATGTATTCTCAGCAAACCTTTACGCACAATTGTGCGATCTACTTCGGGCTTAAAATCAACATGATATTGATAAAGAGCCCAATCGGTCGCTCTAAGTAGTTTAAAGTAATTTACTTTTAGCATTATGTGGTTGCCAAATTCACCTAAAGATATAAAAAAAGTAATTTTGTAAGATAAAACAAAAAATATACACACACGCATGCGCGTACACATGTACACACATGACTTACATATAAGATGTTCAATATCAAGTGGAAGAAAATTTAAAAAAATAATTCTA